>NC_136069.1:288740354-289420771 GCF_964261635.1 Lissotriton helveticus | reverse complement strand
TTCCGGCACTTCCTCCCTCGTTGCAACCTGTGCTTGTTCACAGCTCGCCGACCCGCTTCAATTCTCGCGGTGGTGCTTCCCTCGCGGCAGGCAAGCACAGGTTGCAACGAGGGAGGAAGTGCCGGAATGAAAGACTCTGAGATTCACGGAGCCCATACAGGGCATGAATCAGTGGACTTGTGATAATAGCACCTATACAGGTATCAATTGCGCCGCACTACATATACCACAATACTGTGGGGGACTGCTGTAATTGTTTGAATAGTGAAAGCCTATCAGGAGGCAGCATTCCAGAATAAAGGTGTGGCGCTTCATGCTATGACACACAACGAAACGGCCTCTGAAGAGAATTAATGTGAAACGCGTCAGGCTGCATTCCGTGGGTCACAGAGTCTAGGTGGCATCGCGGATTCCCTGAGTGCTTCCTGCCAGCTGGGCAACCTTGGAGCTTTTGTATATACGCGGCAGGCCCTGCCGCGAGGGAAGCACCACCGCGAGAATTGAAGCGGGTCGGCGAGCTGTGAACAAGCACAGGTTGCAACGAGGGAGGAAGTGCCGGAATGAAAGACTCTGAGATTCACGGAGCCCATACAGGGCATGAATCAGTGGACTTGTGATAATAGCACCTATACAGGTATCAATTGCGCCGCACTACATATACCACAATACTGTGGGGGACTGCTGTAATTGTTTGAATAGTGAAAGCCTATCAGGAGGCAGCATTCCAGAATAAAGGTGTGGCGCTTCATGCTATGACACACAACGAAACGGCCTCTGAAGAGAATTAATGTGAAACGCGTCAGGCTGCATTCCGTGGGTCACAGAGTCTAGGTGGCATCGCGGATTCCCTGAGTGCTTCCTGCCAGCTGGGCAACCTTGGAGCTTTTGTATATACGCGGCAGGCCCTGCCGCGAGGGAAGCACCACCGCGAGAATTGAAGCGGGTCGGCGAGCTGTGAACAAGCACAGGTTGCAACGAGGGAGGAAGTGCCGGAATGAAAGACTCTGAGATTCACGGAGCCCATACAGGGCATGAATCAGTGGACTTGTGATAATAGCACCTATACAGGTATCAATTGCGCCGCACTACATATACCACAATACTGTGGGGGACTGCTGTAATTGTTTGAATAGTGAAAGCCTATCAGGAGGCAGCATTCCAGAATAAAGGTGTGGCGCTTCATGCTATGACACACAACGAAACGGCCTCTGAAGAGAATTAATGTGAAACGCGTCAGGCTGCATTCCGTGGGTCACAGAGTCTAGGTGGCATCGCGGATTCCCTGAGTGCTTCCTGCCAGCTGGGCAACCTTGGAGCTTTTGTATATACGCGGCAGGCCCTGCCGCGAGGGAAGCACCACCGCGAGAATTGAAGCGGGTCGGCGAGCTGTGAACAAGCACAGGTTGCAACGAGGGAGGAAGTGCCGGAATGAAAGACTCTGAGATTCACGGAGCCCATACAGGGCATGAATCAGTGGACTTGTGATAATAGCACCTATACAGGTATCAATTGCGCCGCACTACATATACCACAATACTGTGGGGGACTGCTGTAATTGTTTGAATAGTGAAAGCCTATCAGGAGGCAGCATTCCAGAATAAAGGTGTGGCGCTTCATGCTATGACACACAACGAAACGGCCTCTGAAGAGAATTAATGTGAAACGCGTCAGGCTGCATTCCGTGGGTCACAGAGTCTAGGTGGCATCGCGGATTCCCTGAGTGCTTCCTGCCAGCTGGGCAACCTTGGAGCTTTTGTATATACGCGGCAGGCCCTGCCGCGAGGGAAGCACCACCGCGAGAATTGAAGCGGGTCGGCGAGCTGTGAACAAGCACAGGTTGCAACGAGGGAGGAAGTGCCGGAATGAAAGACTCTGAGATTCACGGAGCCCATACAGGGCATGAATCAGTGGACTTGTGATAATAGCACCTATACAGGTATCAATTGCGCCGCACTACATATACCACAATACTGTGGGGGACTGCTGTAATTGTTTGAATGGTGAAAGCCTATCAGGAGGCAGCATTCCAGAATAAAGGTGTGGCGCTTCATGCTATGACACACAACGAAACGGCCTCTGAAGAGAATTAATGTGAAACGCGTCAGGCTGCATTCCGTGGGTCACAGAGTCTAGGTGGCATCGCGGATTCCCTGAGTGCTTCCTGCCAGCTGGGCAACCTTGGAGCTTTTATATATATATATATATATATATATATATATATATTCACTGAAAAAACCATAGGTTATAGACCATATATAGTTAGGAATTAGCATTTAAAAAACCTTATTTTACTCACACAAAACCATTGAAATTCCATATATAGTTAGTTGCACTAACTATATATCGCGCACTCGCAATCCACTGCTGATCATGTCACATATTACATCATTCATGACATGGTCAGTGACATCACTGATGACATCACTGATGACATCTCAAATGACATCACTCATGACATCACTGATGACAACATCCAGTGACTGTATGTTTCTGTAAAGTTAAAATATGTCTTACATATTGAAGAATGAGTAGATGTATAAGTGTCTGGATGAAGGATTTAGTAGGTGCGTGACTGACTGTATGAGTGAGTGATTAAATGTGTCTCACTGAATGCATGGGTTAGTGACTAAACTGTCTTAATTTGTGCATCATTATGTCTGTTGTTCTGTAAACTGCTGCATGTGTTGATCATTAGCTATACGAGAGGCTATATGTGTTATTAATTGGTTGCCCAAGTATTTCTATGGGAGATTGAGTTTGTGTGGGGGTGGCTGGAAGGTGTGTGACTCTATGCATAGATGTGTGAGCATTTATTCACTAGGTGTATGAGTTCAAGAGTGCATGTGGAAACAGCTACATGGGCAGTTGACTGTGTGCATGAGTGTATTGATGAGTGAATGGATATCTCAATGCTACATGTCATAGTAAGTACATATGTAAAACACAGTACATGTGAGAGTTGGCATATATAAATAACTGTGCATGAGAGCCACTGAATGAGTGAGTGGTTGTATCGATCATTGTGAACTTGTATCAGGGATTATATAAGAGAGTAAATATGTGTTAGTATATGTTTCAATAAGTAAGGTGTGTTTAACTGTATAGTTGAAGAAATGGAGGTGAGATTGTTTCTTTGCATGACTGACTGGGTGTGTGAGTAACTCCATGGATGAGTGGCAGTGTGTGAGTGTCTGTATACACTGAGTGTATCTAAGGTTATATTAGAGTCTGAAGAGGTTTATCGTATTAGCACAAGAATGATGTCAAATGAGATGTCATCAGTGATGTCATCAGTGATGTCATTTGAGATGTCATCAGTGATGTCATCAGTGATGTCACTGACCATGTCATGAATGATGTACTCACTAACCCATGCATTCAGTGAGACACATTTAATCACTCACTCATACAGTCAGTCACGCACCTACTAAATCCTTCATCCAGACACTTATACATCTACTCATTCTTCAATATGTAAGACATATTTTAACTTTACAGAAACATACAGTCACTGGATGTTGTCATCAGTGATGTCATGAGTGATGTCATTTGAGATGTCATCAGTGATGTCATCAGTGATGTCACTGACCATGTCATGAATGATGTAATATGTGACATGATCAGCAGTGGATTGCGGGTGCGCGATATATAGTTAGTGCAACTAACTATATATGGAATTTCAATGGTTTTGTGTGAGTAAAATAAGGTTTTTTAAATGCTAATTCCTAACTATATATGGTCTATAACCTATGGTTTTTTCAGTGAATTTTCAAGGTTTTGTAAATGCTAATTCCTAACTATATATGGTCTATAACCTATGGTTTTTTCAGTGAATTTCAATGGTTTTTTAATAGCAAATATCATAAGCTGTCGAATGTCAAGTACGTGGTAAGTGAAAACATTTTCGTGTTTATGCACACTGATCTGCTTTGAATGGTGCCCCCCCCCCCTCATTTCTATTAGGAGTACTCTCTCTTTGCAGATAGTGAAAGGTACTTAACGCAGGCCTTTGCCCCCGTTGTAATCCGTCGTGCCTGCTTCTCTCTCCATTTGATTGATTGTTATCCAAGTATTTACTGTTTTAGAATTAGTTCTCTTTGGTTCATTCTCTATTTACAAACAAACACAGAGTCGCAATACTCTGTTTAGTCTTTGCAGATAACGAAAAATCGTGTAAAAAAAAAGAAAAGGAATCGAGCAAAATCAGTAGGCCACTAATGGGATCTCTTTTTGACCTCGCTAAAATAGAAACATTAGGAACAACCCCTCATGACAAATACAAAACTAGTGAGATGAACTGAACTCCACACAATGATGGCTGCAAAACAGCTCGGCTCCGCCACCCACCCCGCCCAAAATAACGATAAAGAACGGCTGCCATGATTGGTTGCGGAATGACCACGACGGAGCTACGAAATGGTGCTGCTCTCATGCTAACCCCAGCTTCAGTCTGAAACATCTAGAAACACTGTAGACTACCAATTCGATCAGTTCCGGTAGCGCCCCAATGTAACCCGGTAGAGAAGAACTAGCCCTCCCCTCTTTGACTGATGGTTCTTGTTGCCTGTCCCTTCTGTTGTCATTTAACAGAACTATTTAGCCTGCTGAAAGGGGTTGTGTTCCGACCGCTGGTTGGTGGAGACATTTTGACTATATTCTGTACCTGCGTTGTCGCGTAATGCGTCATATGACGCGCCGCGTTAGCGCATCCGGAAGTCATCCGGGGCGCGCAGCGCGTAACGTAAGCATAACAAGTCATGTGACTTGTTAATAAAACTTTTCATTGGTTCATTTTACTTTTCTTATTGTAATGATGAAAGGCTTGGTCATTTGACCTAAAAATTACGCTTTTCATTACTTCCGAACATTATTTTTTCTTAAATATATGTTATAATGTTCCAGGCTAATGTACTTTCCCGGAAATTTTACAACTGTCCTGCAAGTAAAATATATTCTTTTTTCGAGAAAAAGAGCGTTTCTTCGTCCCATGACGGAGCCGTTGAGCAAAAGAGGGTCGACCTGCTGTCTTAGTCGCCGATACGCCTGAATATGAGATTCTTATCGATCACTTTATGTTGCAGGAATAGAAAACACAACAGCCCTTGACCATTTATCTTTACTGCGTTCCTTCGTATTATACCTTTTACCCTTCATGTAATTGGTCTGCTTTATTTCACTTGCCTTTTAATGATTCTAAAACAGTCACTATTATTAAAAACTTTACCAATGTATATACTACTACCATGTTTTCTTTTAAAAACCTTTATTGTGAAAATTTCATTATACAAATACGAGCCTATAACCACGTGGGCCTGCCACAGAGCAAACTGTAATCGTATATGATGAATAGACATTTACACTGTAGAGGAACGTAACGGGCGGGCCATTAGGTTGCAAGAACTAAGGTGTCTAACAGTTACGGAATCGGTGGACGTACATTTTATAATTAAAATACGACAGGGCCAGTTACAATAAAATTATCTAGATATACATTTGCGGGCAAGTACCATGGGTGACGTTAATTCGAACTTTCAACAGTACAGTAATCAATAACACATCAGAACTTAATATCAATAGGGATGTCGAAATATTCAATCAATTCTCGTCCCCGCCCGCCATGTGCTTCAAAACTGCATACGTATCTCGTGATTTCAAGGATATAGTCAAAATGTCTCTACCAACCATCGACTATGATGATGTTCATATGCTGTATTTATTAGAGTAACACTCATCTGTCCACATGAAATTAATTTGCCACAATCTAAACATGTCATTTTAATCTTTCCAAAGTTCTTCTAAATATTTGGGACCGTTTCCCTTGCCTCTGAAGCTCTCAGTGCCACTTCTTTGATGAATGTACTAGCAGGTCAGGGGTTCTCCTCCAAATCTCTCTTTTATGCAGCACTATAATTAATTGGTGCCACCTCTCCATATGACGATGCATGGTATAGTTACCACAACTATATTTTTTTTCGGTTCCTCTGGAGAGTTCATCGTGGCAGATGAAGCGTGTAACGTACCGGGCATTTACCTTTTTTTGCATGTACAGGAAAGGAAAAAAAAATCGAGCGTCCGAGTTCTAAGGTGTCCCAGGGCCATTTTAGTGGACCAGGCCCAAATCCAAAGAACAGGCCGCCATTTTGAGAGTCCTCTTGCAGCCGCCTGTCGCTGTAGCATCAAGAGCAGCCGAAACTCAGCTGAATGGCAACTGAAACGATAAAGGGGCGCCCCACTACAGCAGACGAGCCTCCACCTAGGAAGGCCCATTCACGCCGGCTCCCCCCCCTTCGGGCACCCCACGCCGTTATTCGGAGCAGTATTGTAGGATGGCCACACCAGTGCGGCAACTTGCTAGACATCACCTCGGTGGTAACCGAATCTCAACGCCTTGTGGTGTCTTCTATTCAAAAAACATTGTTATGCTGCCTTCGACCTATTCGCCGCAAGTGCGCACACAACTCAACTGCATAGCTTGCTAGACACCACCTCGGTGCCATCCGGATCTTGGAATGTCAGCACCTTTTGGTGTCTTCTCTTCAGAAAATATTGTTGCGCTGCCTTTGGCCCCATTCGCACATCAGTCCGCTACTGACGCCATCTCACAGGCTAATGGGGCGCCCCACGCCGACTTTCAGCATTGTAGAATGACCACACCAGTACAGCAACTTGCTAGACATCACCTCGGTGCCATCCGGATCTCGGCGCCCCACTGCAGATGAAGTGCCTCTCAACTATGAAACCACCACGGTGACATCCGGATCTTGGCGCGTTGTGCTGCCTTCGGCCTATTCGCACATCGGTCCGCTACTGATGCCATCTCACAGGCTAATGGGGCGACCCACGCCGAGTTTCAGCATTGTAGGATGACCACACCAGTACAGCAACTTGCTAGACATCACCTCGGTGCCATCCGGATCTCGGCGCCCCACTGCAGATGAAGTGCCTCTCAACTATGAAACCACCACGGTGACATCCGGATCTTGGCGCGTTGTGCTGCCTTCGGCCTATTCGCACATCGGTCCGCTACTGACGCCATCTCACAGGCTAATGGGGCGACCCACGCCGAGTTTCAGCATTGTAGGATGACCACACCAGTACAGCAACTTGCTAGACATCACCTCGGTGCCATCCGAATCTTGGCATCTCAACGCCTAGTGGTATCTTCCATACAGAAAACATTGTTACGCTGCCTTTGGCCCCATTCGCACATCAGTCCGCAACTTAGACATCACCTCGGTGCCATCCGGATCTTGGCATCTCAGCGCCTTGTGGTGTCAGTCAGAAAATATTGTTGCGCTGCCTTTGGCCCCATTCGCACATCGGTCCGCTACTGACGCCATCTCACAGGCCAACGAGGCGCCCCACGCCGACTTTCAACATTGTAGGATGGCCACAGAAGTGCGACAACTTACTAGACACCACCTCGGTGCCATCCGGATCTTGGCGCGTTGTGCTGCCTTCGGCCTATTCGCACATCGGTCCGCTACTGACGCAAACTCACAGGCCAACGAGGCGCCCCACGCCGACTTTCAGCATTGTAGGATGGCCACACCAGTGCTGCAACTTGCTGGACACCACCTCGGTGCCATCCGGATCTTGGCGCGTTGTATTGCCTTCGGCCTATTCGCACATCGGTCCGCTACTGACGCCGCCTCACGTGCCAACGTATTTTCTCCGCATTTTATACCCTATGCCGCATAACAGGTCATGTGACTTGTTTATAAAACTTTTCATTGGTTCATTTTACTTTTGGTTTCCTAATGATGGAAGGCTTGATCATATGACCTAAAAACAACACTTTTCATTGGATGAAAACTTTTTTTTTTCCCCAAACGATGAAAGCCCCACCTTGTTTCTGGATGTTTCAGACTAAACTGGCGTCAGCATGAGAGCACCACCATCTCGTAGCTCCGTCGTGGTCATTCCGCGAGCAATCATGGCAGCCGCTCCCCACCAGAAGCCTGCAGGAGTCGGGGCCCCCAAAACTTTTGATGAATTCTCAAGGCGGAGGGGACGCTTTCGAGAATGGGGTCCAAGACCTAGCAGACAAGCGTCCGATTTCCAAGGTGTCCCAGGGCCATTTCAGTGGACCAGGCCCAAAAAGGAAAGAGCCTGCCGCCATTTTGAGAGTCCTGTGACAGCCGCCTATCGCTGCACCGCAAGAGTGGGCGCAACTCAGCTGAATTGCGGCTTTTGACACAGTGGACCAAAAACGGACGGAATGGCAACTGAAACGGTAAAGGGGCGCCCCACTACAACAGATGAGACTCCACCTGGAGAGGCCCGTTCACGCCGCCTCCCCCGGGGCGCCCCACTCCGTTATTCGGAGCAGCATTGTAGGATACCAAAACCAGTGCGGCAACTTACTGGACATCACCTTGGTGCCATCGTTCTGCTGCCTTGGAACTATTCGCACAACAGTTTGCTACTGATGACCCACCCCCCGCGACGCCCCACGCCGTTATTTGCTGGGTGGCAACTTACTAGACATCACTTTCGTGTCATCTAGATTTCGGCGCGTTCTGCTGCCTTGGAACTATTCGCACAACAGTTTGCTACTGATGACCCACCCCCCGCGACGCCCCACGCCGGAAATCTGGACGTTGTGCTGCGTTGGGACTATTCGCACAGCCGACCGCTACTTCGTTGTTTTTCCCTAAAAATGTTTATATGTTATTACTATTTTTGTTTTCTTGTATATATTTATAAATTATTAAAGTTTTATAATCTTACTACTTTGTCGGAGTGCTATATATTTTTAATGTGACACATAATTGTAAAAACTTTGATGTACAAAGAGTCATCCCTGGAATCTTCCGCTTCACGCTCGGTCCCCTCCCCAATCACAATACAGGATGGTTTTCAGATAATAGCAACGCTTCTGCTGTGACGGATCTCATCGAGCGTGGGCCTTGATCTACTATAACTCCTTTGAAGAGGGGTGATTCTTTACAGCTGTGGCCATAAACTACATCTGCAGGGCTAGCTGATAGCCTAGGACCGGCCTGGACAATCGGACACAGAGGAAAAGGAGTGTCAGAGGGTGCGGTAGTGAATAGGGCGAAAGGGAGGTGTCGGGCGGGCACAGGGTGTGATTCTCAGGGAAGAGCAGCGCAGATGGGGGGAGGTTTATTGCCCATGCATAAGACAGAGAGCGGGGGTGACCACTGCCTGGGTGAGATGCTTGCGAGGGTGGGGAGCCATGCTAAGGATCGACAGCGTGCACAGAGTGGGTCTGGTCAAGGCATCTAAAATGGCTGCCGTGCACGACAAAAGTGTGGCATTTGAAAAAAGACAAGATGGCGCAGACAATGTTTTTCAACACTTCCTGATTTCCTTCGAATCGAACGTTAACAGACGTTGGGGCATATTACCAAAGTTAAGCGATATTTATCCCTAACGATGCATTGCAAAGATTTTTTTACCGTCAGAAATTATCGCAGATAAACCTTGCTATTATCAAGGTTTATCGCAAATACGATAAAAAACGACCGCAATGCATTAATATCGCTGAAAACTCAGCGATATTCATGCATTACCGAGCTAATGCTCTTAGCCATGTTATCCACCTCCCATTGGATAACATGGCTAAGAACTGCTCAGGGCAGCTGTTACTTTTTGGAGATATTCGCGCTTATCTCGAATATTTCCAAAAGTTGATAATAGGAGATAGCGATGTTAGCGACTGTTTCCAGTCGCTAACATCTTGGCATGCCCACTTTGCATGTCATTAGTGATAAATATCACTCACATGCAAAGTGGGGCCCAAGATGGTCGCTATCTCCTACTAGCCGTCGCTAACTGGTGTTAGCAACAGCTAGGTAATACAGATATAATTTTATCTCCGCGAAGCGGAGCGCTGTTACAGATATATATCTTGTTTTTTAACGTTAATTTCTCAAAATGCACTGAAGCACATATATTGAGACCTAGCAAAGGCACATCGGGCTACCAGTCCCTAATATTTTACCAAGTTTCGTGCAAATCCATTCAGCCGTTCGATTATTATTATTATTTTTTTTTTTTTGCCCCGCGGGGCCCTTTTAAAACCTCCACATCAAACCTAGGGGGTCAGCGAGGATCTACTATGCCCCCTTATGGTCATTTGCCCCTTCGCTTTGGCCTCCTCTTGTCTCTCGATCCTACCGAGAGACAAGATGGCGGCCGCTACGTACTCTTTGGAATGTTTACAGACACCGGAGAGCCAATCAGCTTCGCTTCGCAAAGCTCCGTAACGCGAAAAGTACGCGAAGCGGTGCGCTGTTACAGATATATATCTTTTTTTGAACGTTAATTTCTCAAAATCCACTGAAGCACATATATTGAGACCTAGCAAAGGCACATCGGGCTACCAGCCCCTACAATTTTGCCAAGTTTCGTGCAAATCCATTCAGCCGTTCGATTATTATTATTATTTTATTTTTTTTTGCCCCGCGGGGCCCTTTTAAAACCTCCACATCAAACCTAGGGGGTCAGCGAGGATCTACTATTCCCCCTTATGGTCATTTGCCCCTTCGCTTTGGCCTCCTCTTGTCTCTCGATCCTACCGAGAGACAAGATGGCGGCCGCTACGGACTGTTTGGAATGTTGACAGACGCCGGAGAACCAATCAGCTTCGCTTCACAAAGCTCCGTTGCGTGAAAAGTACGCGTCCTGGAGCGCTGCCCGGTCCGCTGTTACAGATAT
Organism: Lissotriton helveticus; assembly: GCF_964261635.1. Classification (NCBI taxonomy): domain Eukaryota; kingdom Metazoa; phylum Chordata; class Amphibia; order Caudata; family Salamandridae; genus Lissotriton; species Lissotriton helveticus. The sequence continues at coordinate 289,410,085 of NC_136069.1, read as the reverse complement.
ATATCTTTTTTTAAACGTTAATTTCTCAAAATCCACTGTAGCACATATATTGAGACCTACAAAAGGCACATCGGGCTACCAGTCCCTACAATTTTGCCAAGTTTCGTGCAAATCCATTCAGCCGTTCGGGCTAAAAGTGAGGCCAACCGCCCTATGGAAAACTCAATGTTAAAAACACGTTTTGGGACCCCCCTTTTTTCTCAGCCCCCCCTTGACGAACCCCCCCCAAATTTTCAAGGGCTGCTCAGAAACAAAATGTGCCATTTTCCTGAAAATTTCAGCCAATTCCGTCCACAAACGCCAAAGTTATTAGACATAGAATTTTCAAAAAACCCATAGAGAAAAAATCCTAACTATATATACCTACTGGCGACCGCCAGTAGGTAATATATATATTCACTGAAAAAACCATAGGTTATAGACCATATATAGTTAGGAATTTGCATTTACAAAACCTTGAAAATTCACTGAAAAAAACATAGGTTAGAGACCATATATAGTTAGCTGGACATTTTATTGACATAAAACCAATGAAATTCCATATATAGTTAGTTGCACTAACTATATATCGCGCACCCGCAATCCACTGCTGATGATGTCACATATTACATAATTCATGACATGGTCAGTGACATCACTGATGACATCACTGATGACATCTCAAATGACATCACTGATGACATCACTGATGACATCTCAAATGACATCACTGATGACATCATCTAGTGTCTGTGTGTTTTTGTAAAGTTTAAATATGTTTTACATATTGAAGAATGAGTGGATGTATGGAAGACTGAGTGTGTGTGTGGCTGGCTGGGAGGTGTGTGACTCTGTGCATATCAATGTGTACTTGTATCAGTGATTGTATAAGAGAGTAAGTATGTGTTCGTATATGTGTGAAAAGTATGGTGTTCTGTGTTTAACTGTATAGATGAGGAAATCGAAGTGTGATTGATTCTTCACAGGACTGACTAGGTGTATGAGTGCATATGATAGTGTTGTAATAATGAGTGACTGTATGTATGAGTGATTGTATGGGTGAATGAGTGAATGTGTGTGTAGACGTAGGAATCAGTGAGTGCGTATGTAGTAACTGGTATTGGTGTGTCATGATGTCATCAGTGATGTCATTTGAGATGTCATCAGTGATGTCATTTGAGATGTCATCAGTGATGTCATCAGTGATGTCACTGAAGTATGGTGTTCTGTGTTTAACTGTATAGATGAGGAAATGGAAGTGTGATTGATTCTTTACAGGACTGACTAGGTGTGTGAGTAACTCCATGGATGAGTGGCAGTGTGTGAGTGTCTGCATAGGTGTATGAGTGCATATGATAGTGTTGTAATAATGAGTGACTGTATGTATGAGTGATTGTATGGGTGAATGAGTGAATGTGTGTGTAGACGTAGGAATCAGTGAGTGCGTATGTAGTAACTGGTATTGGTGTGTCATGATGTCATCAGTGATGTCATTTGAGATGTCATCAGTGATGTCATCAGTGATGTCATTTGAGATGTCATCAGTGATGTCATCAGTGATGTCACTGACCATGTCATGAATGATGTAATATGTGACATCATCAGCAGTGGATTGCGGGTGCGCGATATATAGTTAGTGCAACTAACTATATATGGAATTTCATTGGTTTTATGTCAATAAAATGTCCAGCTAACTATATATGGTCTCTAACCTATGGTTTTTTCAGTGAATTTTCAAGGTTTTGTAAATGCAAATTCCTAACTATATATGGTCTATAACCTATGGTTTTTTCAGTGAATTTCATTGGTTTTTTAAAAGCTAATATCTATAGCTGTAAAATATATTCTTTATTACGTGACGTATCACGTAGCCACGTGAGACGCCTCATGACGCGTCGCATAACCGTGACGTATCGGCTCTGCAGCGCAAACAAAACCCGTAACGTAAGCGTGCCGGAGCACGCTTACAGATATATATTTTTTTTTTAACCTTAATTAGACAAAATCCACACGTGCACATATCTTGAGGCCTTGCAAAGGCACATCAAACAAACAGTCCCTACAATTTTGCCAAGTTTGCTGGAAATCTATTCCCTTAATTTTTTTTTTACTGTTTCTCTTGGTTTTCCCCTTGTTACGCTTACCGGGACGCTACCCGGTACGCGAATCGGACGCTCCAAAAACACAAGATGGCGGACTCCCGTTACGCTGCCGGTTAGCTGCCCGGTTCGCGTACCGGGAAGCGCCTCTACCGCGAAAAATCGCAGGGGACTTTAATATCCCCCTCATCAATCCTAGGGGGTCAGGAGGGGTTTACCTTGCCCCCTTTCCTTCATTTCCCCCTTCGTTTTTCACCACATCTTGTCTCTCGATCGTACCGAGAGACAAGATGGCGGCCGCTCCGGACTGTTTAGAATGTTGACAGACACCGGAGAGCCAATCAGCTTCGCTTCGCGAAGTTCCGTTACGCGTCAGGTACGCGAACCGGGGCGCTAACCGGAGCGCTGTCACAGATATATATATTTTTTTAAACGTTAATTTCTCAAAATCCACTGGAGCACATATATTGAGACATAGCAAAGGCACGTCGGGCAAACCATATCTACAATTTTGCCAAGTTTCATGTAAATCTATTCAGCCGTTCGAGCTAAAAGTGAGTCCAACCGCCCTATGGAAAAATGAATGGGAAAAACGCCTTTTGGGACCCCCCTTTTTTCTCGGCCCCCCCTTGACGAAACCCCCCCAAATTTTCAGGGGCTGCTCAGAAACAAAATGTGCCATTTTCCTGAACATTTCAGCCAATTCCGTCCACAAACGCCAAAGTTATTAGACATAGAATTTTCAGAAATCCCATAGAGAAAAAATCCTAACTATATATACCCACTGGCTATCGCCAGTAGGTAATTTGTTCAAAGTTCCAAACCATCGGCCAGGTCCGCAATCACCGGAACACCAACACAGCAAAGAACACGAAGACCCAGAATTCATGTGAGTGTGTTAATTTAATAGCACCTTCACCAGCATAACATTTTGGCCTGCACAGAGGCCTTGGTCACTGATATATATATCTTTTAACCATCACAAGCCTACATGAGAACCTCTTTAAAAGCACATTTCTTAAAAACAGCTGATCTGATTTACAATGAATACCAAAAACAAAAACTTTCTGAGTAAAGTTCTAACGTTTCGTCAAATCTGTTGCAATTCCACTCAGCTTTTTGTTCTGTATCAGAGCAAAGGAATTACCATGGGAAATCAATGTTTTGGGACCCTTCCTTTTTCTTGGTCCCTGCTTGACTACTCGGCACAAAACATTTCAGGAGGGAGCTGAGATGGATGAACTTTTTTGTGAAAGGTTTGCGACAATTCATCAAATAGTGCTAAAATTACTGACCTTAAGTGGCAGAACCTGTAAAGAAAATAATCTAATTTCTGTAGGAGTTAAAGCAGCCATGCCTATATAAAACAAGCATTTGCAATGCGGTACCTATTGCATTGTAAATGGTTGCCATCGGTAAACAACCCTGACCACGAAACCATGACCCCGCCTGTTGTTACAACGCAGTCGTTACTAGACCGCGTTGTAACAATGCATACCATTACCCCGCAAGTCATTTTAAAATCCAACACCGTCCCTACTATCCGCACAGACTGAAGTTGGAATAGAAAATTATATTATTCCAACTTCCAGCGCCCCCTTCCATAAGTCTTTTGAGTTTGTGGCGCTTTAGCACTTTAATATGACTTATCTGCTCTTATTACCACTAGGTTTTGCGCAATTCATTTCTGACTAGAACTTTAGGATCTTGTTAGCATAGATATAGCATGTCATTAATAAACAAGATTCATGATTTACCTATGTTTAAATTCTTTAGTGACAGGTCCATCTTGATAGCATTGTCTTGAATTACATTGTAAAGGAAAAATATTTAAATAATAGTACTATTTTTTAAAAGCAAGCAAAAGTAAAAAGTACACAAGACAGAACAGCAAAAGCAAAAATATCACCAAAATGAAAGGTTAAAGTGAGCAAGATGAGCTTCATATCCATCCAACAGATGCCCAGCTTGCTAGAGCTATAACAATAATAATTAAAATTAATTCCAGGTGTCTGCATAATGATGGCACATGGCAGCAGCATCTTATAGGGTGCACGGCCTTCAGCTGCCATTGGAAATATGAACAGATATTTGTTAGATCTGGGGGTCTCTAGTTGGCAGAGGTAGGTACCAATGTCCAAATTGGGACCCTTGCTTCTAGTCAGGGTAAGGGGGATACACTCTTTGGATAACCCCTGCTCACCCCCTTGGTAGCTTAGCACAAGCAGACAGGCTTATCAAAGGCAATGTGTAAAGTATTTGTACCAACACTCACAGTAACACAGTGAAAACACCACAAGTGGACTCCACACTGGTTTAGAAAAATAAAGTATTTTTATCTAAACTACACAAGACCAAAATGACAAAAAAACAACATACACAGTTCAAGAATATGATTTTAAAAGAGTTCTAGGGTTTGCGTCAAAATAATCCACAGTTGCGTCAGTTTTAGCCCAAAGTGACTGTAGATGCGACAAAAGTACCTAGTGGCAACTGCAGTGTCGAAAAACAAGCGATGCATCACTACTGAGACCCTGGGTAGGTGTTGCGACAACCCCGATGCACGCCGCGGGCGTGTTGCGACGAATCCGGTCTGTATGGGGAGCGATGCACTACCTTGTATGGATTCCGGGGTGCAGGTTCTGAGGTAGGAAGCGTCTCGCACAGGCACGATGCGACCATCTTCGGGGCGGCGACCATATTCATTGCAGCGGAGATGCGCGGAGCAGCATTGATCCTCTTCTGCCGCGGCCCCTCGATACGTTGGGGCTGGACTCTGTGACGATGTTTGCCGTGACGGGATGCGGTCCGCAAGCAAGCGGTGCAATGGTTCTCACAGCGACGACAGGCTCTGCGACAATATTTGCAGCGTCATGAATCTTCCCGCACCGGGGCGATGCGCTCCTCAAGCAAACGATGAGTCGGTTCTTGCAGCGGCAACAGGCGCTGTGACGTTCTTCGCAGCGACGGAAATCTTCTCGCACTGTTGGAGATGCGCTCCGCAAGCGAGCGATGCGTGCAAATTGTAGATTTTCTTCTTTTCGTCTTGTCCAGCTCCCCAAACAGCAGGGGACAACCTCCAGAGGCCCCACAAATGGATCAATCACTCTAGGCAGGTCAGAACTCACACAGCAGAGTTCAGAGGGAATCTGGAGGAGAAGTCCTTTTGTTCCTGGGACTTCTTAACAGGAGGCCAGCCCTCCTCAGGCCCTTGGAGATCTCTTCAAGCAAGGGGACACAGCAACAGCAAAGTCCTTCCTCTCTCCTTGACACAATAGCAACTGCAGGTCAGCCCACAAACACACAGCAGGACAGTCCTTCCTCTTAAGTCTTTCAGCTTTTCTCCTTGGCAGAGGTTGCTTCTTAATTCCAGGATGATCTGAAGTTCTGGGGTCCGGGTATCCCTTTTTATACCAATATTTTCTTTGTTGTCTGAAGGTAGAGAGGCCTTTGCCTAGTCCAAACCAGATATGGTCAGTCCCGGAGCACTCTGATTACATGACTCCTTCTTTCCTTTGAGAGAGAGCGGCAGGGTCGTCAGCTGCCCAGCAGGAGGTGGAGCCAGCTTTGTGGAAGGTAGGCACACCCCTACTCAGGCCCAAGTGCTATTCCCTCCCAGCACTCAAGATGCAGATGGAGCTATTCAGCCCAGTGCTGACTCATCCAGCCTCCTGGAGCCAATCCAGCCCCTGTCACTCACAAACCAGACAGGCAATTCACAAACAGGCAGAGGCACACAGAAAGGTTAGACAAGAAAATAGCCACTTTCTAAAAGTGCTGTTTTGAAACACATGATTTAAACACCAGCCTTTCTAAAAGATGCATTATTAAATTCTGAGTTCAGGGATACCAGACTTCAATTTTCAATCTTGCTCCTCTGGGAAGATATGCAGGTAAACATTATACACAGCATTCCCCATTCTAGCCTATGGGCAAGATAGCCTTTCAATAGTGAAAAACTAAATTGGCAGCATTTCACTATCAGAGCATGTCACACACACTAGTACATGCTCTACCTTTCATATACACTGCACCGTGCCCAGGGTGATACCTTGGGCTTTCCATAGGGGTGTCCAATGTGTACAGAAAGAGAAGGGTTAGGACTGGCCAGTGGGGACACTAGTCAGGTCAGCATGGCAGTTAGCAACTGCCCACAGGCACTGCGGTGGCAGGCCTGAGACACCATTTTAGGGCTACTCATGTGGGTCTCACACTCAGTGCTACAGGCCCACTTGTAGCATTTTAATCACCAGGCCTGACAATCTCAGTGCACTTTACTAGGGACCTACTGATGAACTAAATCTGCCAATCATGGATAACCAATCATAATAGCAATTTTATTCGGGGATCACTTGCACTTTGACACTGATCAGCAGCAGTGGCAAAGTGCTCAAAGCATCTAAACCAGCAGAAACTAAATCCAGCCCAGTGTCAAAAATACAGGAGGCAGAGGCAAAAAGTCATGGGAAACCACGCCAAAGATGCCAGGTCTAACACGTATCCCCTCCAGCTGAAAGTGGGGAGAACTACTTATCCTCTAGAAGTGCTCATCACTAAGGCAGAAAAACTTGGACAGACCATCAGCATCGGCGTGTTCTGTACCAGGGCTGTGTTCCACTGTAAATTTCATTCCCTGTAGGGAAATGGACCACCTCAACAGTTTTGGGTTCTCACCCCTCATTTGCATTAACCATCTGAGGGGCCGGTGGTCTGTCTGAACCCGGAAATGAGTCCCAAACAAGTAAGGCCTCAGCTTCTTCAGATTCCAGACCACAACAAAAGCTTCTCTTTCAATCGCACTCCACGTCTGTTCCCTGGGAAGTAGCCTCCTACTAATGAATGCTACAGGTTGGTCCAAGCCCTTGTCGTTGATCTGTGAGAATACTGCTCCCACACTATGCTCTGAAGCATCTGTCTGCACTACAAACTCATTGGAGAAAACAGGCGTCTTGAGCACAGGTGCTGTGCACATGTGTCAGAACTGTCAGACCTAACAACAAGATAAGACACCTTGTAAGTGCCATAGTCCTTAGATCAAGTGTTAAAAGAAAAAAGGTTTGCAGGCAGATAACACCCTCGACACGTACAGGCTCAAAAATGGCCGTCAAGAGTGGAATGATTGAGCAGCAGGTTAGCACTCTAGCAGTTGGCAGTAATTGTCTTGATGCAGATGTCGAGCTCGCGCTGTGGCGCACTTCATCTGAGCACCGAGGAGAGGAGGACGTTTCAGGCAATATAGTTGCGGTTAGTTAGTCAGGGAAAACTCGTTGGAAATTAGTTCTCAAGGTATCCAGCGGAGGTTGAGCACTCAGACATTGGAAACACGGTAGACTGTTCCGGAATTATAATTAGTGTCTTCGTGCATGCTCAGTTGTTGAGAAGACACTACAGTGTAGTCATGCGCATACTGGTGTTCGTAGGAAGGTTTTGAGCATGTTCCGAGTTCTGCGCTGCAGAGCGCTAAATGAGGAAACTTAGAGTCAGCACAAGTCTCGTGAATGTATAATGAGGCATTTTCAATTTGTTTATGATAAGAATAATTAGGTAATAGTTTTCACGTATGGAAAAAGTTAGAAGCACATTGTTTAGAGGTTGATGAAACAATCACGAAATATAGCATTTAGTGTTAAAATACATATAAGGCAAAATATAAAGATTGCAGCTTAAGGTGAAGCAGGAAATACATACTTACCAATAATAGAATCCAGTTAATATGTCAGCTGTATGCTAAAAAGGTGAGGAACCTGTACAACAAAAGGGAGACAAGAATTACATTTGGAGGGTACACAGAGAAGGAAACTAAAACAACTATTATACATTCAGTTACAGCTTACAGCAGTCTAAATACTTCAATATAGAAGAGGAGCATAGGCAGGGTAGGTAAAATTGACGTAAAGCTAAATATCCTGATTTTTACAGAAGGTAATAGATTAATGACAGTATTTATTTCCACAGCAAACACATGCCAGAGCAAACCAGAAGAAAACAAGAGAAGGCAACTTCTGAAGCTGAAGAAAGAATCAGACGAGGTGTGGTGGTCTCTTCTCTGTCCCATCCCCTTTCCCCTCTAGGGTTTCATTGGCATACACGCTTATGCATGCGTGTGGCTGAGAAATCTTAGTGAGGCATTGGGAACTTGCGACATTCTGCTCGCGTGCATTGAGAAGAGCACTACCTTGACAGAGCGAAGTGCCCACGTTTTATATAGCACCTGAGGAGAATGGCGGAAGGTTTAGATTTAAAAAAGCTAGGAGAAATATTAGAAGGCATTCAAAGGGAACTAATCTCAGTTAGTGAAGAGAATAGGGAGTAAAGAAAAGAAACTACAGATTTAACCATTAAAATGAGTAATTTAGCGTCCAGTCCTAATTTAAAATATTCGGCCTTTCCAGAAGAGAACCCTAATGATGCATCTGCTCCCCAAACTAAGGTCACTACACAAGTTATACATTCCTTATCACCAGTGATTCCTTTGGCACGGCCTGAGCGCTTCAATGGAGATACTCAAAAGGCTCAGGTGTTCCTGACACAATGTACCTTATATTTTATGTGTCATCCGGCAGTTTTCCCCGACGCTCAGTCTCGAGTGGCATTTATTCTATCCTATTTAAGCGGGGATGCTGTATCTTGGTCCATGCCTTTGGTGACCAGAAATGATCCAATATTATATGATTTGGATGAATTCAAATAAGAATTCTTTCGAATATTTGATAGATGAAGAGTCTTGCAAGCAACAGACAACCAATTATTGGAATTAAAACAGGGCAATCGTGAACTGGTCGCTTATTTGGGCCAGTTTAACAAGTTGGTGGTAGAAACGGAATGGCCAGAGAACAAGAGAGCTTCAGTGTTCTATCGAGGCTTAAAAGATGAATTAAAAGATGCCTTGGCACAGGTACCCAATAGACCCACGGAGATTTCAGCATTAATTGATCTGGTTTTAGACATTGACTTCCGCCAAAGTGAAGACGAGAAGAAAGAAAGTGAGATTATTGTCCTAGTGTGGCAAGATTTTATCGAACAAGAATAGACGGCAACAAGGAAAATGAGTCCACCCGTGGAGGAGAACCCATGCAAATTGGAGCAATTTGGGGACCCCTCTCAAAGGAAGAAAAGGAAAAATACAGAGAGTAAACAAACAATGCCTCTATTGTAGAGGCAGTGGGCATTTTGTTCGTAATTGTCCCAATAAGCCCAAGTAAACACGGGCGGAAAACGCCTTGCACCACCAGTAATTGGAGTTGGACTGGTGGTTGCAGAATCTAAGGCAACTCCGGATTCACATACCTTAGCAAATACCTTGCATTCTGCAGCTCTGCATTTGATTATGATGATACTCTATGGTTCAGGCAGAAGATATTAAAAAGAGTAACAGTTATGGTAGATTCTGGAGCAACAGGAAATTTCTGCGACATAAAGTTCGCAGACAAAATTGGTCTGTGGGCCATCAAGAAGGTAAAAAGCGAAGCTGTCCGAGCAGTAGATGGAACAAATCTTTCTTCGGGGCCAATAGTGAGTCATACAGAGCCAGTGGAGTTGAAATCGGAAGAAGGGCATCTTGAAACCTTGCAATTCAACCTAATAGATGCTCCTCAGTTTCAGTTAATACTGGGACTGCCATGGCTCACAGAACATAATCCTACAATTGATTGGGGAGCCCGATCAATAGCTATGGATTCAAAATACTGTAAGGAAAATTGTCATAAGGATTGTAAGAGAGATCTTGAAAAGACTCCAGCTTTTCATCTAAGTGAAAGAGAGACTACCTTATGTGTGATCAATACAACAGAACTACCAGAAGAGTACACTGAGTTCCAAGATGTTTTAGTGAGGTGGAAGCAGAAAGGTTCCCTCCACATAGGGAATATGATTGTAAGATCGATTTAGAACCATGATCCAATCTTCCATGCAGCAGAATTTATGCCCTAACGGAACGTGAAGATGAACATCTGAAGGAGTATTTTCAAAAGTACCTAGAAAATGGATTCATTAGACCGTCCCAATCACCTGTTTCTACTCCACTTTTTTTCATTCCGAAGAAGAGTGGAGAGTTAAGAGCTTGTATAGATTATAGGGCAATTAATCGGATAACAATTAAGAATCGATACCCCTTGCCCTTGATATCAGTCTTGTTAGATCAAGTAAAAGGAGCCTGCATCTACACAAAATTTGATTTGAGAGGGGCTTACCATTTTGTCTGAATTCGTGAAGGAGATCAATGGAAAACGGTGTTTAGAACTAAGCATGGGCTTTTCGAATATCAAGTGATGCCCTATGGCTTGTGCAATGCCCCAGCCGCATTTCAGCACTTTATCAATGATGTGTTAAAAGAGTACATTGACCGGAATGGGATTGAATACATTGATGACATTCTAATTTACTCTGACACCATGGAAGAACATGAAGAACATGTTAAGAAAGTTTTGCTGAAATTGCGAGAAAATAATCAGTTTGTTAAATTGGAGAAATGTGCATTTAATGTCACTACTATGGAGTTTCTGGATTTCGTGTTGGCACCAAACGGAATAACTATGGATGAAAATAAGATCAAAGCAGTGATAGAATGGGAATCTCCCAAGTCGGTGAAGGAAATTAAAAATTTCATAGGATTCGCTAATTTCTATAGGAGATTTATTCCAAACTTTTCTCAGAAGGTGATTCCTTTGACCAGATTACTAAAGAAAGGTGTCAAATTTGAATGGACAAAAGAAGCGGAAGAGGCATTCAGTCAGCTAAAAAAGGATTTCACCACTGCGCCAGTATTGCTTCATCCAGATCCGTCAGAACCTTTCTTTGAGGAGACAGACGCTTCCAATCTGATGTTGGGAGGAGTGCTATCTCTAAGACACAAGACTACCGGACAACTGCACCCAGTGGCTTTCCGTTCAAGGAAATTAACTGCAGCAGAAGTCAACTACACCATAACTGAGAAAGAGTTATTGGCTATAAAAGACGCATTCAAGTAATGGAGACACTATTTGATGGGTGCTAGACATTTGGTCACGGTTCTTACCGATCATAGAAATTTGACATTTTTGAAGTCAGCCAGAACATTAACACCTTGACAATTATGTTAGTCTTTGTACTTCACTGACTATGATTTCGTCATTACCTATCGACCCGGTTCACAAAATAGTAAGGCGGATGCCTTGACCTGGTTGGGTTTTGAAGGAGTGATAGAAGAGGTCAAAAACCAGACAATTATACCAGCAGAAAAGGTGATTGGAGCAGTGTTGCAAGAGTTCCAAGAAGAAAGGAAGCAGAATTCAATGACCATGGATGAAATGGAGAATTGGGTAAAAGGAGATTTGAGACTAGAAATTAGAGAAAGGTTGCCGTATCACAATGGAGCTCTATATTTGCCTACATCAGAAATGCAGCAAAAGACCTTGAGAGAATGTCATGATAAAATATTGGCAGGACACAAAGGAATTTCAAAGACTGAAGATTTGGTGAGACGGCGTTTCTGGTGGCCAGACATGATCAAAGATGTGAGACAGTATGTGGCCACATGCGAGATTTGCGCAAAGGGAAAAGCAGAGCGACAAGCTCTCAACGGGTTACTGCAACCCTTGCCCACCCTACCTTACCCATGGCATACTGTAACACTAGACCTGATAGTCGCTTTAACATCAAGTCAAGGGTTTAATACTATACTGGTATGTGTAGATGCCTTCAAGAAAATGGCTCATTTTGTACCCTTAAAAGGGGTGCCTACAGCAAAAACTCTAGCACGCACTTTCAGTCAAAGTATAGTTCGAGCTCATGGTATACCTAAAGTTTTAATATCAGACAGAGGTTCCCAATTTTTATCCCATTTTTGGAAGGCTTTCACTAAAAAGTTAAATATAGAAAACAGGTACACAACTAGTTATCATCCAGAAACAGATGGCCAGACAGAGCGGGCAAATCAGGAATTGGAGCAATACCATAGACTGTGTCTATTAGATCAAGAGGGTGATTGGCCAGATTATCTGTGGGTAGCTGAGTTTGCGCATAATAATGCAAAAAATGTATCCACTGGTTATGCTCCTTTTTACACAGGAAGGCATCCCCAACAATCTTCAAGTTTTCAGGAGGTGGATGTTCCAACAGTCACAGATGTGGTAGAATACATGACATGAGTGCATAGTGTAGCCAGGGGACGTAACCAAAGCCAAAGAAAGTTGCAAATAATATGCAGACAAAAATAGAAGAAAGGAACCAGAACTACAGGCAGGTGATAAGGTTTGGTAAAACACAAAAAACCTTAGGCTTAAAGGAGTTAGGAAACTACAGCCAAGATTTGTTGGCCCCTATCTGATTGAGAAAAAGTTAAGTGCATTGAACTATCAGTTGAGGTTACCTAAGGGGTTGCAAGTTCATCCGGTGTTTCACGTCTCCTTATTAAAGAAGGCGTCGAATGACTTACGAATCAAGAGGCCCCCAAAACCAATTCAAACAGAGAAAGGAGATGAGTTTGAGGTGCAACACATTTTGGATGCCAGAATTCGGAAAGGACAATTGTACTATTTGCTGGACTGGAAGGGCTATGGACCCGAGGAGAGATCTTGGGAATTGTCTTCAGATGAACATGCCCCTCAATTAATTAAAGAATTTCACAGAAGATTTCCAAACAAACCCAAGCGGAGAGAAGGTACTTTGAGGGAGGGTACTGTCAGAACTGTCAGACCTAAAAACAAGATAAGACAAAAGGTTTGCAGGCAGATAGCACCCTCGACACGTACAGGCTCAAAAGTGGCCGTCAAGAGTGAAATGAATGAGCAGCAGGTTAGCGCTCTAGCAGTTGGCAGTAATTATCCTGATGCAGGTGTCGAGCTCATGCTGTGGCGCACTTCACCTGAGCATCGATGAGAGGAGGACGTTTCAGGCAATATCGTCGCGGTTAGTTAGTCAGGGAAAATTTGTCGGAAATTAGTTCTCAAGGTGTCCAGCGGAGGTTGAGCACTCAGGCATTGGAAACACAGTAAGACTGTTCCGGATTTATAATTAGTGTCTTCGTGCATGCGCAGTTGTTGAGAAGACACTACAGTGTAGTCATGTGCATTCTGTTGTTCGTAGAAAGGTTTTGAGCATGTTCCGAGTTCTGCGCTGCAGAGCGCCACAGAAGGAAACTTAGAGTCAGCACAAGTCGCGTGAATGTATAACGAGGCATTTTCAATTTGTTTATGATAAGAATAATTAGGTCATGGTTTTCACGTATGGTAAAAGTTAGAATCACATTATTTAGAGGTTGATGAAACAATCACGAAATATAGCGTTTAGTGCTAAAATACATATAAGGCAAATATAAAGATTGCAGCTTAAGGTGAAACAGGAAATACATACTTAACAATAATAGAATCCAGTTAATACATCAGCTGTATGCTAAAAAGGTGAGGAACCTGTAAAACAAAAGGGAGACAAGAATTACATTTGGAGGGTACATAGAGAAGGAAACTAAAACACCTATTATACATTCAGTTACAGCTTACAGCTGTCTTAATACTTCAATATAGAAGAGTAGCATAGGCCACACAATTGAAGGGTAGGTAAAATTGAGGTAAAGCTAAATATCCTTATTTTTACTGAAGGTAATGGATTAATGAGTGTATTTATTTTCACAGCAAACACATGCCAGAGAAAACCAGAAGAAAACAAGAGAAGGCAATGTCTGAAGCTGAAGAAAGAATCAGACGAGGTGTGGCGGTCTCTTCTCTGTCCCATCCCCTCTCCCCTCTGGGGTTTCGTTGGCATACACGCTTATGCATCCGTGTTGCTGAGAAATCTTAGTGAGGCATTGGGAACTTACAACATTCTGCTCCTGTGCATTGAGAAGAGCACTACCCTGACAACATGGCAGTTTTCAGGGCATCAAAAACAGTTTGGCAGGCATCCACACTCTCCTGGGCTGCTTCCTTGAAGTCAGCTCCGTCAAGGCGGCGACAATGGTGCCATATCGCTTGACAAATAAGCGGTAATACCCGGTGAGCCCTAAAAAGGCTCTCTCCTTTGTCTGGGGATTGGGGGGCTCCCAAGCCAGAATGGTATCAATCTTCGCTTGGAGGGGTGCCACCTGCCCGCTCCCTATCTGGTGTCCCAAGTACACCACAGATCCCTACCCTATTGGGCTCTTACTGGCCTTGATAGTGAGGCCTGCCTTTTGCAGAGCCTTCAACACTTCACAGAGGTGTTGCAAGTGTTCTTCCCAAGTGGAGCTGAACACAACAATGTCATCCAGGTATGCAGAGCTGAATTCCTCCAACCCAGACAGTACCTGGCTGACCAGTCACTGGAATGTGTGCAGGGGCGTTCTTCAACCCAAAGGGCATGACACGGAACTGGATGTGCCTCTTTGGCGTTGAAAACGCAAACCTCTCCTTGGCCAGTACCCAGATGTTAAGTCAAACGTACTGAAGTACTGGGCAGCGCCCAACCGATCCACAAGCTCATCAGCTCTGGGGATGTGTGTGCATCAGTTTTGGTGACCTCATTGAACCCACGCTAATCCACACAAAACCGGAGTTCTGGAGTGGCACCAGGCGCTGCAGCTTTTGGCACTAAGACCACTGGGCTAGCCCATGGGCTGCTGGAGGGCTCAATTACCCCTAGTGCCAACATATTGGAAACCTCTTCCGTAATGCTGGCCCTGACCTTGTCAGCTACCCTGTAGAATTTCTGCTTCACAGGTAGACTATCTCCAGTGTCCACATCATGGACGCACCAATTGGTGACTCCTGGGGTCAGGGAGAATGAGGAGGCAAATGGACCCAACACCTGGCGACAGTCCCTCTGCTGTTCTGGGGTCAGGGTGGGCGATAGAACCCCTCCATCCACTGACCCATCTTGCTCCTTGGCTGACAGGAGGTCAGAAAGAGGGTCGCTATCCTCTTCCATCCCAGCATCTGTAGCAAGGAGCATTGTCACAGCAGACCTCTCAAAGTGGGGTGTGAGGAGGTTCACATGTAGGACCCTCAAAGTGTTCCTGGGAGTCTGCAAGTTAACCAGGTAGGGTACATCGCTCTTGTGCTCCACCACCTCGAATGGCCCAGTCCACTTGTCTTGGAGAGAACAAGGCTCCACTGGCGCCATCACTTACACCTTCTGCCCAGTTTGAAATTCGACCAGAGTGGCATTCTGGTCGTACCATCTTTTCATTTCTTCCTGGCTACCTTCCAGGTTCTCCTGAGTGAGTTTCCTGAAGTGTTGTGTCTGGTTGCGGAAGGCCAACATGTAGCTGAACACATCCTGGGGGGTCTTACCAGGGGATTTCTCCCAACCCTCCTTCACTAGACTGAGAGGCCCTCTCAGGGGGTGGCCGTACAGGAGTTCCAAGGGACTGAACCCTAAGGACTTCTGGGGCACCTCCCTGTAGGCGAACAACAGGCATGGTAAAAAGACGTCCCACTTCCGTCTCATGGGCTTCGCAAGGCCCATTATTATCCCTTTCAGAGTTTGGTTGAATCTCTCAACCAACCTGTTTCCCTGATGATGGTAAGGAGTGGTGAACTTATAAATTACCCCACACTCCTCCCATAAAGACTTCATGTACCTAGAGATGAAGTTGGTACCCCAGTCGGAGATCATCTCTCTGGGGAACCCCACACGGGAAAAGATCTCCATCAGTGCAAGGCCCACCACGGGGGCAGTGATTGTCCGGAGAGGGATAGCTTCCGGGTCCGGGTGGCGTGGTCCACCTAGACCAGGATGAACCTGTTGCCTAAGGCTGTCTTGGGGTCCAGTGGCCCCACAAAGTCGATGCCCATCTGCTCAAAAGGGGTGCTCAGCACACACAGGAAAGGGTTGGAGGGGTGCCTTGCACTTCCTGCCACTCATGCCACTTGTCTGACAAGTCTGGCAAGTCCTACAAAATGTACCAATGTGCTTCTTCATTTGGGGCCAGAAAAAGTGGGTGACAAGCCTTTGGAAGGTCTTGTCCTGACCCAGATGTCCGGTGAGTGGCACATCATGAGCCAGACCCATTAGGAAGGCCCTAAAGCTCTCGGGTACCACCAGCACACAGGCTGCACCGGGCTCAGCGACCTTAGGTGCACTTTAAAGTAACGCATCTTCCCATTAAATGAGATGATCCTTGGACTCTCCACCCGCTGCCTGGTCTGCAGCCTGTTGCCGCACACCAATGAGAGATGGGCATTCCATCTGCGCCTTGCAGAACTCCTCCATGGAGGGCCCCCCTTCTTGCTACCAATGGGTCAGCTCAGGTAGGTCCCCCAGTTTGGCCCCCTGGTCCCCTGTAGGCTCCAGGTCATCCCCAGGTTCTGCTCCTTCCTGGACCATGGGAGTGGCTAGGGCTGGTCTCCCATGCCTCCTGCCCCTTCTCTTCCCGGCAGGCACCTGAGCCACTGGTTCAGGCCTGCTGAATCACCCTTACTGGCTGACATGGACCGAGTGGTCACACAAACCCACTCAGGCAGACCCAACATCTACATATGAGCCTCGTGTTCCACCTCGTTCCATGGGGAACTCTCCAGGTCATTGCCTAGCAGACAGTGGACAGGCATGGATGGACTCACAATAACATTTAGGGGACCTGAGACCCCCCTCCACTCAAAGGGAACCTGCACCACTTTGCAGAGGCGCACTGAGTTGTTGGCTGTCACTACTGGGTGAAGGGCTTTGGGAATGACCTGCTCTTCAGACACCCACTGACACCTTACAGATGTCACACTGGCTCCTGTGTCTCTCAGAGCCTCCACCCTCCTCCTATTGATGGTCACCCACTGCCTGTATCTTTTAGTGTTCTCGAGCAGGTAGGTTTCCTGGACCATCTCTGAATTCCTCTCCCAAAGCTACACTCATTAAACCCGGTTTCGGAGCACCTGTGGGTGCTTGGGATTTCAGGGGGCACTTAGGGGCAATGTAACCCACCTCATTGCAGTGAAAACAGGTAGGGGGACCCCTGTCGTCCGGAGTGCACTTAGGGGGCCATGTCGGTCTAGGCTTGGGGGTTGGGACTCCTATCACTAGGAACTGTTTTGGGGCCCTTGAGAGAACTCTTTTTGGTTAACCTTGTCCCCCCACTCTTCTGCTGGGGACCCTGCCCATGTTTGGCTGTGGTACCCACAATCCCCCTGTGGACCCTGGTGCTGGTCCAGCGGTCCGCCTCCTTAGCAAGCTCAATGGTGTCCATCAGCTTGCTGTCTTAAAGATGCTGGTGCAGCTCTGATACACATAGACTACTCAAGGGCTCCCAACTAATTAAATGTAACAACCCCTTATAATCAGTTACTCTGCTGCACTTTATCCAACCTTCCAGTGCACGTGTGTACAGATTCACACACTCCATCCAAGTCTCAGACTCTTTCTTCTTGGAGTTCCTAAACTGTTGTCTATACTGTTCTAGAGTAAGTCCATACCTGAGGCATAAGGCCTCCTTCATATTGGGATAGGTCATGGCATCTGCCAACTCTAAGGGCTCTAGAGCACTCCTCCCAGAAGCCTCAAAGTGTTTCCACAGGTCCGCCCCCCAATGCTGTACAGGCACCCCATTCATTCTCAAAGCAATCTCATAAGAGGTAAACCATGCATAGATATCTTCACTCCTATTATAATTCTGTACCAAATCCTTGGGGATATATACTTTACCCCCTTGTACTGGCCGTGCGCTGCCACCATTTGAACCGGACTCCGCCTGCTTGGCCTTGATAACCAGAACCCTCATGCTCAACTCATGAGCCAAAAGCAATTTCTTTTCTTCCAGGGCACGAGCATTCTTGCTCTTGTCTGACATCCTTTCCCTGTCTTTTTCTACTCCCAATTGCTTCATCTTGATCCTCATGACTTCCAATTCATGGTCTTTCACTTTGATTCTTCTCTAACTCTTCTGGAGTGAAGCCCCTACCAGAATGGTTTCTGCCTGGTCTGCTCACTGGCAGATCTTGGGGCTGAAAACCATTCCCTCCACTTGCATCATTTCCCTCTTGGGCCTCCCACCAGGCCTTCAAAGCTTTCTGCAGCTCATCCTTCCTAGAGCTTCTTTTCATGGGGCAACCAAAATCTTTGCAGAATTGTTTAAGCTGATCAACTTTGTATGTATACAGATCCTCAATGTGAAACTCCAATTCTGCCTTTTCACTTGTTGCTTTCCCATTCTAAGACATGATGCTTTTCAAGAGTTACTCAAAAATAGAACCAAAATTAAAAACACGGTATGTGGTTGCGTAGTGGTCTGCACTAAACTAGTGATGCACACCATTTACTGTGGGTCAAGTACAAATACAAGTTCAAATCCTCACCTCTGACTACCAATGTTAGATCTGGGGGCCTCTAACTGGCAGAGGTAGGTACCAATGTCCAAATAGGGACCATTGCTTCTAGTCAGGGTAATCAGGATACACTCTTTGGATAACCCCTGCTCACCCCCGTGGTAGCGTGGCACAAGCAGACAGGCCTATCAAAGGCAATGTGTAAAGTATTTGAATCAACACTCACAGTAACACAGTGAAAACACCACAAATGGACTCCACACCAGTTTAGAAAAATAAAGTATTTTTATCTAAACTACACAAGACCAAAACAACAAAAATCCAACATACACAGTTCAAGAATATGATTTTAAAAGAGATCAAGGGTTTGCATCAAAATAATCCACAGTTGCGTCAGTTTTAGCCCAAAGTACCTGTAGATGTGACAAAAGTTCCTAGCGACAACTGCAGCGGAGAAAAACAAGCGATGCGTCACTCCTGAGACCCTGGGGAGGAAATGCGACAACCCCGCTGCATGCAGCGGGCGTGTTGTGACGAATCCGGTCTGTATGGGGAGCGATGCAATACCTTGTATGGATTCCAGGGTGCAGGTTCTCTGGTAGGAAGCGTCTCGCACAGGCACGATGCGACGATCTTCGGGCGGCGAAGATCTATGGTGCGTGGTGCAGCATTGACGCTGCGACGGGATGTGCCCCGGCAAACAAGCGGTGCGACGGTTCTCACAGCAATGACAGGCTCTGCGATGATATTTGCAGTGACAGGAATCTTTCCGTTCTTCGGACAGTGCACTCCGCAAGCGAACAATGTGTTGGTTCTTGCAGCGGCAACAGGTGCTGCGACGAGCTTCGCGGCGACGGAAATCTTCTCGCACTGTCAGCGATGCGCTCCGCAAGCGAGCAATGCATGCAAATTGTAGATTTTCTTCTTTTCGTCGTGTCCAGCTCCCCAAACAGCAGGGGATAACCCCTAGAGGCCCCACAAAAGAGTCAAGCACTCTAGGCAGGTCAGAACTCACACAGCAGAGTTCAGGGGGAAGCTGGGGGAGAAGTCCTTTTGTTCCTGGGACTTCTTAACAGGAGGCCAGCTCTCCTCAGGCCCTTGGAGATCTCTTCAAGCAAGGGGACACATCAACAGCAAAGTCCTTCCCCTCTCCTTGGCGGAATAGCAACTGCAGGTCAGTCCACAAACACTCAGCAGGACAGTCCTTCCTCTTCAGTCTTCCAGCTTTTCTCCTTGGCTGAGGTTTCTTCTTGTTTCCAGGATGTTCTAAAGTTCTGGGGTCTGGGTATCCCTTTTTATACCAATATTTTCTTTGTTCTCTGAAGGCAGAGAGGCCTTTGCCTAGTCCAAACC
Organism: Lissotriton helveticus; assembly: GCF_964261635.1. Lineage (NCBI taxonomy): Eukaryota > Metazoa > Chordata > Amphibia > Caudata > Salamandridae > Lissotriton > Lissotriton helveticus. The sequence continues at coordinate 289,390,449 of NC_136069.1, read as the reverse complement.
AGTTTTGGTCAGTCCTGGAGCACTCTGTTTACATTAGTCATTCTTTTCTTTGAGAGAGAAGGGCAGGGTCGTCAGCCACCCAGCAGGAGGTAGAGCAAGCATTGTGGAAGGCAGGCACAGCCCTATTCAGGCCCAAGTGCTATCCCCTCCCACCACTCAAGATGCAGATGGAGCTATTCATCCTAGTGCTGACTCATCCAGCCTCCAGGAGCCACCCCGGCCCCTGTCACTCACAAATCAGACAGTCAATTCACAAACAGGCAGAGGCACACGGAAAGGTTAGACAAGAAAACAGACACTTTCTAAAAGCACTGTTTTCAAACACAGGATTTAAAAACAGTCTCCCTAAAAGATGGTTTATTAAATTTTGCTTTCAGGGATACCAGACTTCAATTGTCTATCGTTTTCCTATGGGAAGATATGCAGGTAAACATTATACACAGCATTCCCCATTCTAGCCCATGGGCAAGATTGCCTTTAAATAGTGAAAAACGAAATTAGCAGTATTTCACTATCAGAGCATATCACTCACACAAGTACATGTTCTACCTTTCACATACACTGCACCCTGCCCAGAGGGATACCTTGGGCCTTCCATAGGGGTGTCCAATGTGTACATAAAGGGAAGGGTTAGGCCTGGCCAGTGGGGACACTGGCCAGGCCAGCATGGCAGTTAGCAACTGCCCAAAGGCACTACGGTGACAGGCCTAAGACACCATTTTTGGACTACTCATGTGGGTGGCACAATCAGTGTTGCAGGCCCACTAGTAGCATTTGAATCACCAGCCCTGGCACTCTTATTGCACTTTACTAGGGACCTACTGATGAACCGAATCTGCCAATCATGGATAACCAATCATAATAGCAATTTTACTCAGGGAGCACTTGCACTTTGACACTGATCAGCAGTGGCAAAGTGCCCAAAGCATTTAAACCAGCAGAAACGTAATCCAGCACAGCGTCAAAAATACAGGAGGCAGAGGCAAAAAGTCTAGGGAAGCCACGCCAAAGATGCCAGGTCTAACAATGTTTGTATAGCAAAAGGCAGTGGAGTTCTATATTTGGGTGACTAACCACAAAGACATCCACGATTGTTTACCAGGGCGTAGTGGAAGTAGGAGGGACAACCAATGTTTTCTCCAAGGGTTGAGATGTAGTGTTCATGGAAGCTGTGGTTCTTCAGCATTTTCCTCAATTAAAGGAACACAGGCAGTGATGATGGACTGAGGGATGTTAGCACCAGGAGTTGTAGGGATGCATGGCACAACTGCTACTGATGTTGCACTCAAGTAGGACAGCCTGGACTTCAACAACTGAAGGTAAGTAATAATTAATATACTATTGCAGTGGGTAAGAAAACAAGCAACAGTTCCTTTTCATTGTGCATATGGACTAGGCCTGGGTGTCAAATTCCGCTCTGCTCATGGAATTGGCGGAATTTAGGCAATTTCACGTTCCGCGGAGAACGCAAAATTGCCAACAAGCCTGTGATCCGCAGCTTAGCGGAATTATTTCTTATTCGCTCTTTAAAAATGCAGTCCAGCGTGCGCGATAGCGACTTACCGGGATTCTGCATTCGCCGATGAGTTTTCCTATCCGTTCTTGTGCGCCACGAGATTTTGGTAGCCGGCCACAAAGTCTCCTACTTCCTGTTCCTGTCCAGCAGACTCCTCCCAGTGCTTTGCCCATCTCCTGGTCATTTTTCATTTGGATTTGAGCTGGAAGGATCATTCTTGGTGTCTGCTGAGATTTTACAAGTAAGTTGGTGGTGTTTTTTTTTATTGGGGCATTGCAGTTGCTGCAACTACAATGTTGGTACTTTTCATCATTTAAAAAAAATAATAGTTGTGGGTGGCCAGTAGGCCCAGAGCTAGTCATGGGTGGGTGCATGAAGAAACAACTGTTCCTTTGCTGTGTGATGTGTTCCTTTATTCCAAACATCATTTAGGGCATGGATGGCATTGGATTGAATTGAAAAATGTGTATTTTATGGTGTATTTCAGTTTTTGGGTGTGTGTTAAATAAATGCCTTAGTTGTGTCTGGTGTGTTGCAAACCTTGCTTTGCCCTGTGGATTTTCGTTTTTGCATTTTATTGCATTACAGGCACAGCAGCGTGGTTCAGCATACAACCTTTGCCTGCCTATATGCATACAACCTTTGCCTGGCTATTATAGGCCTGTTTTCAGTACATTGCTTTACAGGCCTCCTGCTTGCTGCTTGTGATTTGTGAGTGTCCATGTGGCTGATGGCCATTTCTGGTGGAAGTTATAAGTGTGCTGCTTCTGCCATATAGGCCTGCTTGTGTTCCCTTTGTGGCCTAGGCTTCTTGATGTTGTGGGCCTGACCATGAGGTTGGCGGCCATTTTGCAGCCAGGCAGTGTGAGTTTTGCCATAGGCCTGCATTGTCTGTCTTCGCTTTCTCATTGGCAAACCAGCGTGGTTTAGCATGCAGCCTTTGCCTGGCTATTATAAGCCTGTTTTCAGTACATTGTTTTCCAGGCCTCCTGCTTGTTGCTTGTGATTTGTGAGTGTCCATGTGGCTGGTGGCCATTTCTGGTGGGGGTTATAAGTATGCTGCTTTTGCAATTTAGGCCTGCGTGGTTTTCCTTTTGGCTTACTGCTTCCATCCATCCCATTTGCCAGCTGCAGCTCCCTGAATGAAGTGATGAGCAAATAATTTAATGCCAAACAGGGTCCACTTCCATTACATTTGTATTTTTGTCATTCTTCTTCTTTCCTATCCTTCCTGAGAGTGTACACAGTATACCATGAAAGCCTGTGTTGACAAAGTCACACAAATGGCTACACTAAGTTATATATTTTATTTGTTTGTTTGTACTAGTAGTAATTAAACCACAACAACAAATGCAACATTTCACTAATGTTCTTCTCCTGGCTTCTTTGCTTAGGTGTACAAAAAGACAGAGAAGGAGGTGTCATCATCATCATCACCCGTTGTACAGCCTGATAGAAGTCCTGTTGCACACCACGTCACGTCCACAGACATCTCTGCAACTTGTGCACCTGCGCCCTGCTGACATCTGAAGAAGATGGCCCCAAAGAAGGGTACCAGGTCCTCCAGTACCAAGAGCGTTGCCAGTGAGAAGAAGAAGGAACAGAAGAAGGAAGTAGCACTTGCCAAGACTGCTGTGCTGCCCTCTGTGTTTTTAGGGAACAAAAAACGTATGCTTGCAGCAGCAGTGTCCAGCGGGGACCAAGCTGGGAGCAGCACCTCCACATCAGCAGGCCCACCCCACCAACCTAGGCCTAAGCCCATGAGTGTGGCAGAGGTATCCAGTCTACTAAGGAGCAGTGTTGTTTAAAATGGCATTATTGCAAAGTAGTACCCAATCAACGCACTTGCAGGTGGAAACTCAGCAGATAAGTGGGCAACCACAGTGGCAACCACTGCTGCAACCACAGCCGCAACCACAGCTTCAACCACAGCCCACAATAGTAGTTGTTCCACCTGAAGTAGGGGAAGTTCAGGAAATCAAGTTTTTGCTGATGAAGAGGCGCAAACCACTGTTTCAGAAGATCCATTGTCTTCCAGACCCAAGCAAGGAAAAGGAGGGTTAGTCCATCAACAACTTCTTCAAGCCCCGCTTTTGATGATCAAGATGCCACTTGGAAGCCACCAGTTCAGTCTGAGAGTGATGCATGCCACAAGACAAGGCTAGTGAAAAGGAAGGTTCCAAAAAGTCTTAGAGGTATGGAGGTAGATGTAGACGAGGGGGTTAATGATGATGACAAGCCAGTCATCATGAACATCACTCCCGGCCCAGAGGAGACAGAGACGAACATTATTAGACTATCCGAAATCGCTGCGAGGGATGTAGCACGGATACCACCAACACAGGTAACACAAACACGACCTCCAGCTTCCATATTTGCCTTTGCAGAAGCCCAGCAAGGACCTACATTCAGCTCAACCACCACCTCAGTAGGCAGTAGCAGTGTAACTGCACACAGTCAAATTCCAGGCACACCCTCCAGTTCATATGAAATTGAAAGTGGCACCTCCAGCAGCGCCAGAAAGTTCTCCTCAGTTTGGGACTTTTTTTCGGTTAGCAGTAAGGAGGAGAACATTGCTATATGCTCAATTTGACTGCAGGCTTGGTACAAACTATGGTACTGGAGGCCAAACAAGTCATCTCAAAAAGTACCACATTATCCATTGGGAGGCTCACCTACTTCGCTTAGAGAAGAGTATAACTGAACCCATTGCTGTTGTTGGGGATGAAGAAATAGGGGAAGATATGACCGCAGTGGAAGGTCAACAAGAGGGAGACCTTTGTAGCCCTGTCCCTAACAGTGTAGTCGTTCCGCCCATATCTTCAGCAACATCTCAGTGGCTCGGTAGTAAGAGTCAGGCTGAGACACCAAGGTAACTGAGTACTGCAATGAGAAAAAGTGTGTCATTGTTGAGCCTAACTGGGTTCAAAAAGACACTGACAGCTGCACCACAAAGGAAAATAATCCAGCCTACCATTGACAGCATGCTTAGGTCAGGGGGGCAATACCAACACAACCACGCAATGGCACGGTTGTACAAGGCAAAACTGACTAAAATGTTAGCGCTGGACCTTTTTCATTTGTGGAAGGTGTAGGTTTCCTTGAATTTGTGCCAGCCATCTGCCCTAAATGGAAGGTTCCCAGCTGGTCCTATTTCGCCAGAGTTGCTGTTCCAGCACTACATCACGATGTGCTAGAATTGGTTGGACAAGCTTTGCAGCAGAGTGCTGTTCACAATATCCACCTGACAACAGACATGTGGACCAGTTGCCAAGCCACTGATTACATGTGCATCACTGCACACTGGGTCTCTTTTGTGGGGGTTAGAGAAAAGCTATCTGAAGTAGGTGTGAGGTCCCATGTTTGGTGCACTGCATTAACATTATAGTTCAAGACTTTCTGAAAAAAGAACCCGTAGTCAGCAACTTACTGACCACCTGCCACAGAATATGCACTAATTTCAGCCATTCTTTTAAAGCCCGGAAGCAGCTGAGGATAATTCAATGTGACTATAGAATGCCAGTCAAAGCACTCATCCATGAGGTGGCAACACGCTGGAACTCAACGTATTACATGCTTGACCGTCTGTTTGAATAGTACAGACCAATCAATTAATATGTCATGCGAAGGTCGGATGCTACTGTGAAAGGCCCTTCAGATGGACCAATGGTGCCTAGTTATATGCCTGACTGAGATGCTTCTTCCTTTTGAGGTCTTCACACGTGAAGTCAGCAAGGAGGACTGTACTATGGGCCAAGCTATCCCATTGTTGCACATGCTAGAGCAACAGCTGAAGGAGGTGTCTGACGCGTACATAGGTGTGGAAGAAGAAAACGAAGCATATGAGTTGGTGAAGATCTTATCATGTCGCTTAACTGAAAATACAAGGGTGCAAACTGAGATTTTGTCACAAGAACATTACATTTGTGCCACAATTCTAGATCCACGGTACAATTCGGCACTGAACAGTAAGACAGGACTCCCTTTTTCAGAAGTGGATGTTGCCCGGTACAAAACTTGGATACCTGAGGGAGCCAGTAAATTGAAAAATGAACGGCTGGTAATTAAAGGCACGCTACTCAAACCCACAACAACAAGTACTGCAGCAGGGCATCCAGCGTCAAGTTCAACTTCAGAGCCTGAGGGCAGTGCATTTGGCTCAAAACTGTCACCAACACCAAAACTATCGACAACAGTAGGAACCGGATCATCAGCCGCAGTAAAAACGGCACAGGATTGGTATTTACAGCAAGGACTTGCTAGGTCCAGTGCTGATGCAAAGACAAAAGATGCCAAACAATGTATAGCACCCCTGAACATTGAGTGGATGGTTCAGGCCTATCTGGATGACCCAACAGAGGTCTACATTGATCAAAACCCATTGCAGTATTGGTATGTCAAAAGGGGCCAATGGCAAGTGCTCAGCAGGCTGGCAATAAACTATCTGGCTTGCCCTGTGGCAAGTGTCTCTTCGGAAAGTGTTTTCAGTGCAGCTGGTTCCATTGTAACAGTGAAAAGGACCAATCTCTCACCCAAAAACGTGGAAAGGTTAACCATGACCAAAATGAATCAGCAAATTATACCACCGAATTACACAATACATGAATCAACACAGGAAGATGAGGACATTGGCTCAGGTGATAGAAGTAGCATGTTAGATGATGATTACCTACTTCTGGTTGAACCCCCAGAGTTTGAGGACGAGCTATACTTCCCTGACAACTAGGCTTCCACTTTTCTCTTTCTTCCTCCATTATTTACTTTTATTTATTTGTGTGTCTGTCTTTCTGGTTGGAAACTTCGAAATTCGAATCACAACAAATCCATCACCACTGTCTTCTAGTCTTTTATTGCCATGTATGAGTTTCAGCTGTCTGCATTTCAGTCCACTCCTCCAAGTCCTGCTCGTCCATCCTCCTGAATTGCCCTAAATCTATTGCCCTCAAGCCAGATGATGATTGGATGTAGCATAATAGAAGAACAAAGAAAATCTTGCCTCATTGAGTCCCTCCAAAAGAAGTGGAACATGATGATTGATGACTACTATAGCTATCCTCCATTCCGGTGCGAGAGAGACTGCCCATTAACTGAAGATGAGAAGGAACAGGTAATGAATTATGACCTGCATTGGAAGCTGACTCAGTGAATTGTGTTGTTGTTGTTTGTAGTACATGAAGTTAACCATTGTGTACTATTATCTAATCTACACACTAAAAGTAACTCAAGGCAATGTTTGTTTCACTTCTTGTTTTTTAATAACAAATTGGGGTGCCACTTACCAGGACTCGGGGCAGCAGGAGAGAGGGCTGACACGCCGACACCACCAAGAGTCACCATTAGCAGGACCACTCGCACCGCGGCCCCGGGACTGCATTTCACGGCGGGCTGAGCGGCAGCGCGTCCCACCAACAGCGCCAGGAGGCGCATTAAAGCAGCGCGACCCCGGCAGAGCGGGGGGTGCCACTTACCAGGACTCGGGGGCAGCAGGAGAGAGGGCTGACACGCCGACACCGCCAAGAGTCACCATTAGCAGGACCACTCGCACCGCGGCCCCGGGACTGCATTTCCCAGCGGGCTGAGCGGCAGCGCGTCCCTCCCACACACCAACAGCGCCAGGAGGCGCATTAAAGCAGCGCGACCCCCGCCTAGCGGGACGCGGGCGGGACGCCGGGCTAAGCCCGGGACAAGGGCGGGGCCTTCTGCGGCCATCAGAGGCCAGAGGAGGCCGGGACGGGGGCATCCCCCTTGGTACTAAACTAAGAAAGGAAGAAAAAAGATAAAAGGTACAGATACCCATTGACGATCCCTCGTTTTCTTACAGGTCCTTTCCAAGCGTCATCATAGTGGAACTGTTGAACTATTTTTCTGGTAGTTGATGCTGATTACGCTATGACCTGCAAGGGGGGTACCAGAAATATTTCCTCCCAGAGTGACTTGCTTAGGGGAACAATGGATTATTATATAAAGAGGGTAACACTCCCCATTGCCAGTGAACTAGAGAGAATAGAACGATCCCCAGCCATGGATAGTTCTCCCAGTATGTGCTCTCCTTCACAGACTGCCGATGCAGCTCCAGATATATCACTACTGGAGGAACTAAACAAAATGTGTAAATCCACGTACGCTCCTGTGGAATCAGGAAATGTGCAAATTAGTGCTCCTATCTGCGCTATAGCAACGACTAGTCCTCGGTCCAGCAGTCAACTTCAACTAACTCAAAGCATACAGGGTACTCCCCCTATAACACGACCAAAAGAAAACTCGCAATCTGCCGTGTCCCCTCAGGTCTTTATTGCTAAAAGGAAGAGAGATGGGGTAAAACAATTGGGGAGTCAGGCCAAGCATCAAAAACTAAACCCAAATCCCCCACTGCCCAACACTCCCAGCACTGCCACCTCGAAAGCACCTATCCATGCTTCTTTACTGGTCTCGATCGAAAATATGTTGAAGTCAATAATATCCCCGCTGATTGATAAAATGACTAGCTTAGGGGATAGGCTCACGGGTGTCGAGGAAGTAATTAAGGCCAATTCGTTACTTGTAAAAACTATGGCAGGACCCACTCAATCTCAGCGTCCAGCCTCAACAGAAATGCCTAAAACCACCACACAAATAAGACCACCCGTAATCAACTAGTAACCCCACATTTGAAAACTTTAAATCCTCCGAAAGCTGCCACAACTGTACGGAGTTCTTACCCTAGAGTAGGGCCGAACAAAGAAACGACATTACATAAGGGAACAGCGGTTAATCGTGACAATATGTTATTTAAAACCAACCATCTACATTTGCCACCACAGGCCGCTCCTATTGTATGCGTCCTCTAGGGAGTACCAGCACTTACAAAGGGGAAACATGAAAGACATCAGGACCTAAGAAACAAGGTTGTGTTCTGGCTAACCAAAAATAGACCTTTGCTACCCAACATCTATGGCACCATACTAAGTGTTAGAAGGGTGGGCTGGCTAGGACCTCTTCCAAAGGATATTGCGGGCGATTTGGTACTTGTCAAATTCAGGACTAAATACGTCGTCCCATATCTCCAATCTTGGCAGCCACAAATAGGAGATGGTCCTATATCTATCTGGAGCCTAAGTGAATTCTACCCTAGATCATTATATGTCCCGTCGCAATGTCAAAAAGCACAGAGCAACCACCTGATGGGCAGAAGTGGTCTTGTATCGAGTGGTCGCATCATCTCCACGTTTAATCAAGTTGACTTACTATCTCGCTCTTCAATGATTAGCTGATTTATTCTATCGATTTGCTTCCATTTTAACAGATGTTATTTTTATGAAATGTATTGGTGTATATGTATGTACTGTTGTTGCTTTTATGATTTTTATACTGAAATCGAATAAAGCTAATCTAACTAACTAACTAATAACAAATTTGTACTTCTACTGCAGGCCGATCCATTGCATTTTGAATATGGAAAGGGGACTCAATCTATTCGGTACACTGCACACTGAGTTGGACAGCACCATGATGATGACCACGGTGACATAATATCTTCGCAATCACTCAGTAGGATCCGAGATGATTGATGGAAAAACTCAGGTCATTTCATGAGTGGCATGAAAGGTAAACAAGTCAACAACAACCACTGCAGACCTACATGTCTGTGCAGTGGTAGAGTCGAGTGTGGTGGTATGACTGAGAGCAGTGCATTGATTTATTCACTTAAGTTGTAAAATGCGTTGTTGTTGTAGATGTGCTTTGTCTGCCTCTGGCATGGGTCTGCTCTGTCCTATTGTTGGAGCTTAATGCTGAAAACAGGCTAGAGTAGACATGATGTATCCATGCCACCTCTGAATGGGTTCTTGTTGCACTCCACCATAATTTGTGCATTTGTTTTCTACTTGATTTTTCAATATCTCTTTTGTTTTTCCATCTACAATTACAGGCCGGCCCTTACCCTGTGCTATACTGGGAAAAATAACTCACACTTACCTTACCAATGAATCTACATCTGCCAGGCAGGCAGTGGCGTCACCCAAGATTGATTGCCAGAGCGTCAATCGAAGGGTGGACCAAGAGGAATGCCGAGATGCAACTCCCCATTTTGACCAGGATAACATACAGTAACAGTATCAACTCTAATCATCTTTTAAATTATTTGATTCATTTTTTGTCTTCAATCATTACTACTGTGTGTTGTTGTTATTATTGTTTGCTCTCTGCTTATATAATTCACTTAATCCCTACAGCTATTTTTGAATTTTCTTTGCTACCTTTAATAGTAAGTTCGGGCAGGTACAACAAAACAGAAACTGTATGTAATTTGAGTCTCTCGGAGGGCAGACAGGCAAGGCAAATTGCATAATATACTGCTGCCCTGTACTGTCTAATTGTCTAGTAGTAGTTAGTAAGTACTACTTATCATTAACCATCATGTAATCATAATCAATCATGAATGCATTTCCTTTTTCTCCCTTAACAGATTTATGATATGGTCGACTGCCAAGATTGTGTTTTCTTTTGTTGGTGTCCATGCGTACTGTTTTTCTTTGTCAAACTTTTCCCTAAGCCCCCCTTCCCAACCATTCATCAGACCTAACCCTCTTCCCCTGGGCTGTGTGACTATTTGAGGTGTGACTAAATTAAATGTACACCAATAATTTAACACACAGTTTCTGGGGCGGATGTGGCAACAGCAACACAAATTCAATTTCAAGGCAGGCCGAGGATCTTCTTCTGCTTGCCCACCCATGAGCAGTATATTTGTGAGGTATTTTTTTACCAAAGGAACCTAATCCATCAGCATTAATTGCCGGCATCGATTGGATTTGTTGTCATCCTCCTACACAGCACTAACGGTTACGCTTCTGTCGAGTCTACTGTAGGCCTAGTCGAGTGACTCGTGACACAACTAGAGTTTGTTGTAACTCTATGTACTAGGCTATCCCTGCCACCATTATGTTTTATTGTATTTTGGCATATTATTGTTTGGCAGTAAGTTCTGTACTGTACTTCTTTCTACTACTCCTCCAACAGTCTCTCTCAGGCAACTGACTGTCTCATTTTCTCTTTTTGCAAATGCTACAGCCAGTGTCCACTACTACCACCACAACCATGGCATGTTGGGAAAGAAAACAATCATCACCATGCAGCCATCGCTGTGCCTAAGTTAAGCATCAAGGACAGGTAAGAGAAGAAGTTTGGGGGAGGCATAATTAATAATGGAAATTTTTTCGTTAATTCACACACCCCTTTGAGTTCAGTTGCAGAATGCATAGACTAGGAGGAGAGACTAACAGTACTAGTAGGACAAGTCACTCAGTGGGGGGTAACGCATCTATCTGTTTGTGTCTTACAAAGTCAGCTAATTATTTAAATCAAACACTGGCTGTGGCGCTGCACCAGCAAGGAAACAGTGTGACGTAAAACAGTAACCCCACCCACAAAACAGTACCAACATCATATGTAAAGTATAAATATATAATTTAATCCCCTAACAAAAATAAACTATGTAAAAAAAATACACAACACCTGACCCACCCCTCTCCCTAACCCCAACCAATGTCCGGAGCAAAAAAGTTTAACAAATTAAATGTCCAATTGTCCAAATAATGGTGAACCCCAACACCTGATTCCCACCCACCAAAAGAAGCAATGAAAAGGGGCAATCAACAGGGTCTGTCTGTTCATTGGTGGGCTCGCCTCTCCAGGAGGACATGAACTTGCTCCTCTAGACGGGCCACGCAGAGCTTTAATGCGCAGCAATTGCATCCACAGAGGGGGACAGCAGTGCTATTAAATGATGGGTGGTGGCGGGCGGCTGCCAGACGGTGGTGCCGTAACACTGGAGGGGGTGGCTGGGGCCCGGGGCATTGGGGGAGGATGCTCCTCCTCTGCCAGAACCACCAGCCTCTGTTATTCTGTGTGAATGGCCTTCAGCTTCCGGCACCAGGCCTTGGCTGCCAACACCTTCCTGTCCATTTTCCCTTTGGAAGGAGTAGCTATATCAAGAAGAAAAAACAAGACTATTGTAAAATATACTTTTAGCAAAGCAGTAAGACAAATTAATTCTACACATAGTGGCACAATAGCTCTAGCAAGCACAGTACATAACATTTGTGGTAAGTATCTATCCTCCCACTTCCTCAGCCTCTAACATTTGAGGGAGTTTCAGGCATTCAACCACCCATGCATCTGATTTCTATCAGCCACCTGTACATGCATGCATCCCACGTATCCTTCTCTGCCAGTCATAAATATTAAATCTCGCCCGTCCTTCCTCCTTCTTTCCCTTTACGTTCAACCCATCCATCAACATCAAGGTCATCTGATCTGACTTTTAGTCTTTTCCATAAAACTTTCACAACTGAGTTGAGTTCAGATAGAAGAGGCCATTTGTTACTCAACAATCCCTCCGCTAATGCTTTAATGCTAAGTAAATGGTGTCTTCCGCAACCATTCACAACAGCTTCTTCCTTAATACGTCTCGACAGTACAGTATACAGTACACCCTGGCAGTGAGTGTAATGTAATAAGTAAGGATTAGGAATAAACCTTACCACCGTCCGCCACTGCTGCTGGTTCACCCCCTGCAGATCCTCCTGCAACTGTGGCATCTTCTCCCTCAGCAGCTGCACCGCCTTCGGTGCTGGCCCCGGCCCCGGCCCCGGCACTGGTTGTTGGTAATACGCCTACAAAAAACCTTACACATTTTTTAGATGCCATTTACACCTCCCCCTATTTTTCACTAGCAAGATTGAAAAAAAAGTTAATACATACATATACAACATACATCACTAGTACAAATCAGGTAGTAGACACGAGTAGTGTTATATGGTCCCTAGGGTCATTCTAGTCTTTGCTTAGTTAGCCCGAGCCATGCAACCATTTTAGCTTTGTGTCTTTTATTTATGCGCACGTTACCTCGCAGCTTGTTGTGTAAGACGCCTATGAGCCCACATGAATTAATTCTGCTACTATCCGAGTGCTGCGTACAAGGTTGAAAAACATGCCACTTTGTTATGGAGTTCTGGTGTTAGTCCATATTGCTTATCCATAAAAATGAGACACTATTTGGCATGACTGAGAAATGCTTGCAATATACTAACACGCACTATTTTTCTCATAACAGATGGAAGATTCTCTTCTACGAACCAGAGCTTTGCAGAGCTTATGATGCAACCAGTACTAGGTTCTTCTAAGGTGAGGGGTCCCCAGAATCCGCTCAGAGATCTTCATTCATAACTTTATGTAAACTATATTCCTACCAAGGGGAGGGTGGTTCTTCCACCACTGTTCAGGTATCATGATTTCTGTCCTGCAGTTACACAAGCACTAAATTTCTAACTTGACCAAGCAGAATTTCCAACAATTTGGAAAAATGCAGTGGTCACTCCACTATTAAAAAAAGCTGGTGCAGACATAAACAACCCTGCCAACTATCGACCGATTTCACAACTACCATACCTATCAAAAGTCCTTGAAAAACTGGTAAACAGACAGTTGTCCAATTTCCTGGAAACCAACAACCTGCTGGATATCTCCCAGACAAGTTTTAGGGCTAACAACAGCACCGAGACTACCCTTCTGGCAGTGCTTGACGACATTAGAACACAGGTAGATCAGGGCAAGACGGTCGCCTTGATACTATTAGACCTGTCAGCGGCATTTGACACCGTGTCACACAACCTTTTACTAAAAACCCTTGCCTCGAAAGGCATACAGGCAAAAGCCCTACGCTGGCTCGAATCTTTCCTGTCAGACAGATCGCAATCGGTACGCCTAGGCAATTTCTCATCTACCCCCCCGGAAGATCAAATACGGTGTCCCACAGGGGGCATCACTGAGCCCGACATTATTCAATGCCTATGTATCATCCTTGGCAACCATTGGTAAAAAGTGGGGTATCAACATCTGCTCTTATGCGGATGATACTCAACTAATGGTAACCCTAAACGGCAAGGACGACACCAAAAACAGGCTGCTCAACTGCCTAACCGACTTGTCCAACTGGATGTACAGTCATTGCTTAAAGCTAAACGCCGACAAATCGGAGATCCTTCTTTTCGGAGGATCCCAACAGCTTTGGGATAATACCTGGTGGCCAGCTTACCTAGGTGCTTCCCCCACTCCAACACAGACCGCCAGAACCCTAGGAGTCCTTTTCGACAATACCCTGTCCATGAAAAACCACGTCACAAGCTTATGTGGCAAAAGCTTTGCACTGCTAAAACTGTTAAGAAGAGTCTTCACATGGATTCCCGTAGAATGCAGAAAAATACTAGTCCAGTCACTGCTGATCAGCATACTGGACTATGGCAGACTACCTATTCACAAAACTGCAGCTGGTTCAGAATGCGGCAGCAAAGGCAGTCTGCAACAAAACAAGTATGACTCAGCCAAAACTTGTATTAGAACCCTACATTGGCTTCCAATGAGGCAAAGAGCCTCTTTCAAAATGTTATGCATTACTCACAGGGCACTACATAACACTGGCCCAAATATCCTAAAAAACAGGATCAAGTTCTATGTACCTAACCGGAATCTCCGCTCACAATACACAGCAAGAGCTGCCACCTCACGAGTAAAGAGCACCAGGATGGGCGGTCGCTCCTTCTCTCATTTGGCCACGAACATTTGGAATGAATTGCCTACAGATCTCAGGCTCACAGACTGCCACCTCACCTTCAGGAAAAAACTGAAAACTTTACTCTTCCCCAAATTTGACAAATCCCTCTAAAACCTTCACCGTCGGGTCACTGACTCTAGCAATCTTAGCGGCGTGATATCCTACCCAGGATGAATGTTGCGCTTTACAAGCACAAAATACAAATACAAATACAAATGATTTCGCCTCTTGTCTTCTATGGACTTGTAGTTGTAAGTGTAACTAAGTGTAACAATGTTTATTGTTTTAATATTATGCATTTTTCTGTTGGTGCTGCATTATAGAACAACGTACAGTTCTTGTCAGTTGAAAAAAAACCTTTTGAACTTACATAGACTCGGTGGTATTTGGTGTGGGCTTACACAAGTGAGTGAGTAAAAGGGTGTGCATTGCTTCTGTGACTGAGAGGCCAGGAGTGTTATGTTCTGGGTTGTCTACTCATTTGGTATCTTGGGGGGTTCGAAGAGCTAATAGTAAATAGATACTATAACTAGTTGATCAGGGGATTGTGGTGGGTTCTGTTTGAGGAGCGAGGAAGGTCCAACCTCCCATCACCAACGTCCTATTTTCTTGTGCAAAGTTCTGTATGTGCAGAATCCCTTCAACAGTAGTAGTATGTCCTATCCTATCAAAAATAGTAAAATCTGGTTGGTCATTTTGTTGGTGGAAATTGTCGAAAAGCCTCAAGATTAGGAAGGCTAGAAGTAGTAGAAGAGGACAACCCAAAGGACTGGACTCAATGGCTAGATCTATTGGTGAATCTGAGTTTTATTTAAAACCTTTTAAATAAAGAGTGGCCAACTGGGCAAGCTTAGCTAAAGACAGACTAATAGTAGTAGTACAGAAAGTCATAGCAGAGGCAGGGATAACAAGAATTTAGAAACAGATAGTCTAGATCGAAGAACATTTTGTAAAAGATAGAATTAGATAACCAAAATAATAGTTGGGAAAAAATAAGGTGCAGTAAAAGTTAAGGAAATGTAATTATTAATATTAACCACTGGAAGACTTTCCTGGGCCAGCAACAGAGCCCTTGATAGAGGAGTGGTCCTGTCCCTGGAGGCATGTTGTTGTCCCGCCGACTCTGACCCTGTCTTCTTGCCCCTGGATGCTGATTATGTAAGATTTATTAAAGAAAGAGACAAACATTAATGATTGGTGTGAAACAAATAAAATATTTTTTAAAACACTCCAAAAACATTTTTGGGAACAACAATTGCAATAAAATTGACCTATCTAATCTGATCGACTGGTAGAATTGCGAGATTCATGGATCGTCTAGTAGGACTAAGTACCACCTGACCTAGCCCACCTATTCCAGACAGGCCAATTGTTCACTAAGTCTGCATTTCCATTTATTTTAGTCCTCAAAAATGCATGGATGGAGGACACATGAATATATTTTTACATACACCAAATTGTTGGTTGGTTGCATGCTGATGCTCTGCTAGTGATGATAAGCCTACTAACAGTCACTAAACAAACTACAAAAGGTTCTACTAAGGACTTGGGTAAGCAGTACTCAGCAGCATGTGATGTGACAGAGGATGCGTCACGCAGACCACTTAAAAATTACCAACAAATACTAATAAGTACCTAAACCTATCAATCCACCTCTATCTCTTCCTAGGTGCAGGAGGACATAGGAAGGACTAGAGTCTCTCTAGTATTGCCTAACTTAAGTTCTCTAAAGTAAACTCTTACATGATCAGGCCAAGTGAGTACAAAGTTGGAAACAAGTAAGATTAGTAGCGCTGAGCACCTGTGTCATAACAATCACAGAAGATTTTTAAACGTAATTTACCTGCAATGTAACGAGCAACATTCTTGCTGGTCGGAAAAAATATATATTCGCAAGATATAACAGAGCAGAAGAACACAAAGTAGTAATATTAAATAGCTACTCACCAAGCCCCGGGACCTCCACTCCTAGCTGGTCCAGCTGGTCCTGCTCCAGGTCCAGAATATTGGACCACTGGTGCATCAGCTGGTTATTGGTGCACCGGACACTAGAGCAGCGAAACATTGCCCGGCGCACTTTTCCCCACCGCTGCTGATGCTCCCGGAGCCCATACCCGTACCCAGGCCTTCTGCCAGGGTTAAGGGGAGGTGGCGCGGCACAAAAAAAACAATGCGGCCTCCTCCGCCTCACCAAAAAAGGCCCGTGGCTGCACGCTGTGTTGGCGCCGCCTTCCGCAAGGAAGGAGGTCATGGCTCTGGCTATGGCTACGAGCCCTGCAGCCCTTTGCGATGGTTTTGCGTAGGCCGGGGCGGAAAAGAAAAGGTTGGAATGAAAAAAGTAAGTAAAAGAAATGAAAAAATCAGGTAATAGAAAAAGACTGAAAAAGTAGTGAAAAACACACAAAATATAGGATCAGGAAAATAGAGAGATAAATAATAAATAAAAAAGATTAAAAAAAGTTTCCAGAAACAAAGGAATGAAAAGATAGAGGGAGGATTGAAAAGCAGGCCCAGAACCATAGCAATAGAGTGAAAACAAGATGGGTGCGCCCATTGCGACGCATGGGCAAGTTTGCGTGATATTTCCCTGCCGAGGACGCAAAAAGCATTGCCAATACGTAATACGTGTTCCCGAACAGGAAATACTTATCGCGAATGTGTGGGAGCATGCAATACACGCCCCGGAACAGGAAATAAGCATCGCGAGCAGACGCGAGCATGCAATACGTGACCTGGAACAGGAAATAACCATAGCGAGCAGGCGGGACAAGTGAAAAACAAGATGGTCGCGCCCATTAGTGACCGCATAGGCAAGTAAGCAATATATCTTTCTGCGAGCACGCAAAAACACATTGCAAACAGGAGGGACAAGCATTTCCGCGCCTTCATGGAGTTTCCCCATGCTCGCGGAGATTTTTTACAATTTTGCGGAGATTTGCGTAACACGACTACGCAAATTCCGCCCACTCTTAATATGGACCTGTTCTATGTAGCTCGCCCCATCATTCATTTACATTAACTATAAATGCTTACCTTTGTTCTTCCCATAAATAGCATTGGTCAACAGGGAGTTATAACGCGCCATAATTCCCGTTTAACCTCCTAAAGAGACAGCTGGCACATTCCAAAAAAGGCAGATTTGATCTGCCCTAATTAAGGAACAAAGAGGGTTTCCAGACTGTAATAATTAAAGTTAGTGTGCCTCCAAAGGATTTTAAATGTGTTCACAAGAGCAAAAGCACTGATGAGATATGAAGAGGGAAAGGTTTATAACAGTGGGTGTCATTCCCAAGCCTTTACACTTTTTAACGTGTCATATTAAAATGGATCCACCATAACCTTGTGCAGTTATGTACAATACAGCTGCATCCCCTTTGGCACCCAGCATGTGATTTTTAGATTTATAGCACTAGCTCTCATAAACTGTTCCCATATTATGAGCTTACTATAGATAATTAGAGGGATGTCCCTTTCTAAAAGAGGCAGTTTACAAAGCAAGGCCTCTTTTAAGACTAATAAGAAAAAGTCAAGCAATCTGAAATTTAGAGTTCAGGAGTAAGAAACCCAGGTAATTTCTGTTTAGTGCATCAGGTAATCTGAGCACGCCATATTGCAAGCGGTTTGGTTAAAGCTCCTTGAAATTTAAACCAAACGTTTCTATGTTTCTGTGCATTGAATGTGATAGTGTGTGTTCTTCACTCAACAACAATGTAATATCCTTATGGAAGCTGCATCCGACCATATGACACTGCATTTGTATCTGTGCAGATGATAGTCTGTTTTTTATATCTATAATTTAATTCCCTCAAAAGCCGAGCTATTCATAGAATCACAGCACATTACACTCTCTTGCAAGGCTTGAAGCCAAGTTCTCTAAAATAACGTAAGACAAATCTTGTTTTCACTTGGAAAGAGTTAGTGGCACTATATTTCACCAGGTGTCTTGCAGGGTGCTGACAATTATTCTTTTTTAAACAGAACTTGAAGACAAATGGAATCCTCCTTTTAGGCGCCAATGACATTCAATTCATGCGAAGATCGGCTTGTGCTCCATTCAATTGCTTTTGCTGGATGGCCATTCTGGAAGCTTCTCTGCAGTTTGTGGCAGTATGGCTCCACATTTTGGGGCAACAAAGCGGGGCAGCATTATCATTCTTGGAACAAATGAGCAATAACCTAGTGTTGTGCATTCAGAAGAGGATACATCCAATGCCCTTTTTCAGGTGTCTTTTAGGAATCCCCAGGTTCCCTCAGTATTCAAGGGAAATTAATTCCCCAACTTACAATGTGCCAGGGGGTGCATTTGCAGAGTGCTACAGGAGGGGGGGGGGGGCCTCCGGTGTGATGCCGTTTTTTTTCCCCAGAAGGGGGGCTGTGTAACCCCCCTATTTTTCACATTTTTTAGGCCCTGAGGACCCCAACCCCCAGGGCCTGACCCATATTTAAAAATAAATAAACGGGAAGGGAGCCACATGGCCTGCCCTCCCAAGGCCAATTTCATGGCAAATTTTGTATTTGTTTTATTTATTAGGAGGGCGGCCATGTGCCCCCCCCCCCTTCTCAGGCCAATTATGGCCCAGGGAACCCCATCCCCCGGGGCTGACCTTTCCTTTTTTTTTCACAGGTGAGGGGGACACGTGGCCCCCGTCCCGGGCCACTTTTGGCCTTGGGGACCCCATCCCCTGGGGCCTGGCTGCTCCATTGGGGACCGTGGGAGGAGCCCCAAGGCCCCCACGGCCCTGCCGGCTCCCTGCCTCCTGCAGGAGCCAGCATTGTTTTTCCACAAGGGGAGCTGCTGACATGTCAGCAGCACCCTTTGTGGAAAAGCAATTCTGCTTTGCTTCATTGAAGCGAGAGCAGGGTTTCCTGCTCTTGTTTCAATGAAGCAAAGCAGAGTTTGCTATGACAGGGCGTGAGCCTCCCGGCTCCCGCCCTGCCATAACAAGCAGCGGGGTCCCAGAGGTGAGCACCCCGGGACACTACAGGAGCCGCCCCTGGGGGGTGGTGGTCCCCTGGGGCATCAAGGGCTCCTGGTGGGGGGCCGCGTGGGCCCCCTCCCTTTGTCAAAATAGCCCCAGGGAGGTGGTGGTCCCCGGGGCTGGGCGTCCGCTACAGACCCCCAAATTGAAATAAGTATGTGCCCGGGAAGGTGGTGGTCCCCGCAGCGTGTGGGGGGCTCATGCCCCCCCACACATCTATATATTTTTTTAAATAGGAGCTCCAGGGAGGTGGCAGTCCCCTGGGCTGCATGGGCCGCGTGCCCCCCGCATCGAATTAACAATGCCCTGGGGAGGTGGCAGTCCCCAAGGCAGTGTGGGGGAGTGGGACACCCCCACGCATTATTTCTTCAATATGCCCCTGGGAGGGAGGAGAACATGGCAGCCACTAGCTGAGCGGACCGCTTGCTGCCGGAGGTACTCACGTCCCGATTCTTGGATGTAGGCGACGTTTGAGAACCCACGGTGTCTTCATTTCCTTCCCCTTCTTGGTGCAGATGCAGTTTTTTTCTTTTTGTCTTCTTTTCCCTTTTTAACATTTTCCTTTCATCGTTTGGTGTAGCGGGATGTGCGTTGGTGCACTTTTTAATATCCTGAACTGGTCTGCCGCAGCCCTGGAGCGGAGGAGGGGCCGCAGAGCAGGGGCTCGCGGTCTCCTCCAGGTTGATCCTGGAAGAGGCAGCAGAGTGCGCCTTTCGACAGCATCGCGGGGGAGCTCCTTGAAATGGCTGTGGGCGCTTCCAGAGGCAAAGGATTTTTGCCACAGATAGTCTCGCCGCCGCAGGGACAGAAGCCCCAGCAACAATTACAGCAGGTGCAGGAAGGATAGGAAGGGGAGACGCTGAGAAGGGTAAGTGCTATTTTGGCAGCAGAGGGGGACAGACTTGAAATTACACCTGTACGACCTCGGATATTGCCACAAAAACAAGAGACACAGAGAGGGGGAAAGAATCCTACAGTCTCTAGTGTAGGAGAAAATGCCACCCAAATAACACACCAAATAATAGGAGGAAAAAGGGGCCAGAAGGGAGGCAGAAGGACAACGAAGGCAAAACAGCCGGATAATCCAACGAAGTGTAGCCTAAAAGAGAGTCAGGGAGTGAGTAAAAATCAAAATCAGGAGGAGGAGGAAACAATTGTCAAATCCACTGAACTGACTGCATCTAGCTTGCCTATCTTCCAGTATCGTGAGGTAGAAGGTAGAAGAGTCAATCTAGGTAGCGATACAAAACACTCCTTGGATTCCAAAATTAAGGTTAAGATCACGCCATCGCTACGGTCCTTTTTTAAAGTTCAGCCTTTGGTGCTGAACGTAGTTGAGCAGGGGGCGAATCTGAGAAAGTGCGTTAACCGACCAATACATACTCAAGACACCCGAGATATTCAAGACAGAATGGAAGCGCTAGATAGCTCTCTCCATATGTCGCAGTCTCCCCCTGAAATAGTTCCGATAGGCTCGACAAGATCGGAGTCTGAACACCAGCAGAAAGTAGATCAAGTCAGAACAGGAGCTGACAAAGAGCTAATTGAAGATGAAACCTCTGTGGAGCAAGTAAATGCAGGACCCTCGGTATCATCTATGTAGGCTCTTTTTCCCTCTTTATCTGTAGATATCAAAAATGGTTTTGCTGTCTCCGAAGCAAATCAAGGAGAGATTCGGCAATTTTGTGAATCTCTAGACAAAAAGGTCGATCTCCTAAATTCCAGAACTGTGGCTTTAGAAAGCTTGGTGGAGGAAATAAGAGTGGACCTAGGAGCTGCAAAATCTGAAATTGCTCAACTTAAGAAGGATGAGATATCTTTATGAGACAGACGCGAGTTATTAGAGAACAATTCATGAAGAAATAACCTCTGTCTCTTAAATATTCCAGAAGGTAGAGAAGGAGATGATATTAAGTCCTTCATAGTGACCCTTATAAAGGAGTCAATACAGATAGACATCGTCCTAAGCCTAGGAAGCTTCTCATACATTTTCTGACATTTTCTTTAAAGGAAAAAATCCTAAATTATGCCCTGAAGCAAAAATCATTAAAATCCACTGACTTTTCCTATGAAATTCGCTCTGACTTGTCTCGGGCCACATTGGATAGACAATGGGAGCTGGGGAGGAGAATAGATGAATTTAAAAAGCTTGGGGCAACTGTACAGCTAAGGTTTCCTGCCCTCCGGAAGATCATGCACAGTAAGAAGATGTATAATCTAAAGTCGGTTCAGGAGGCAGATGAACTTTTGGAATGCTTAAGAAAAACAGCAAAATAGTTTAGTAGTCATTTTTTTCCCCTTTTCACTGTATATTGTTTTAATAGCTAAGCCCAAGACCACAATCTCTTACTGGAGGGGAAGAAGAGAGATGAATAGATAAGAAAAGGAAAAAGATGAGATAAGGGAAGGAAATTAATTCAAAACCCCTAATATTTAACCGGAAAACAGGAGAAAAGAATGCCTTAAAGGGGGTTAGCCGTACACTGTCAACATCATCCATACGAAATATCACGTGTATAGAGGGACTTCATGGGCACCCGGGTAGCAGAATCTGGACTATTAGTCCAGGTAGGTAAATGAGGGTTGGGTTCTCCAAGGAGGGAAACATGGGAGGCATTCTCGAAGGGCTTGCAAGGGAGCACGGGGTGGGGAGCATGAGTGGAAAAAAAAGAAAAAATAATCCTCATTTGTTATATGGTCTGATTAATTAAATTTTATTGTGTAGGATAGATCGGTTGTTTCTATCGTGGGAGCAGAGTGGTAAGAGATGTATCATCCTAAAACCTCTAGCTTTTAAACCATTATGAAGAATATACAATTTGCATCCTGGAACGTAAATGGTTTGAGAGTAAAATCCAGAAGGGCAAAAATTATACAATATTTGAAAGACTCCCCCGCTAAGATTATTATTTTGTAGGAAACTCACCTTTTGAAGCAAGAACTCCTAGAAATCTTTAAAAAAGTTAAATGGATTGAACATCTTATCTGTTCAGATCAGAGTGATAGTATTAGAGGTGTAGCCATTTTAATAAAGAATCAAGCTAAGAGTAGAGTGCTGAAATCTCTGGCAGACCCAGGTGGCAGGTGGGTTATTGCCAGATTATCTATTCAGGGCTTTTTTACGACAGTAGTGGGCTATTATGGCCCGAACCAAGATGATCCCTCTGTGTTAAAAACTATTTTTTCACATCTTTTCGAATTTCCAGAGCCTATTATCTTGGCGGGTGACTTCAACACCGTTGTCAATGTTTTACTAGATTAATCCTCAAGCCGCAGAGCAAATACAATATAAAAATCCCAGGCCTACTTACAAAAAATGATGGCACAGATGGGATTATGTGATGTGTGGCGGGAGAGATCGGGTGTTCAGCTAGCTGTTTCTTTCTACAATACCAAGTACCATCACAAATCCAAAACAGATTACATATTGGTTAACCATGACCTGAGGGGTAAAATCAAGGACATAGGCTATCTGTTTCCTCATCTGTCTGACCATGCTGTTGTATATATGGATTTGGTTTTAGAAGAGAGGGAATGCCCAAGGATATGGACTTTCGATCGCTCATTGTTGCTAGATGAGCCCAAAATAGAGTTTCTATCTCAGGAAACTGAGTTTTTCATCAACACAAATGTGGGCTCAGCCGATATCGCTGTAGTTTGGGATGCCTGGAAGGCGTTTGTAGGAGCTACAGTTAAGGGTAGGGTTAGCTACAAGAATAAGAAATATAGGGAAGAGGTTATGCAAATTGAGTCCGAGATGAAGGTAGTAGAGATCACCTTAAACAATGAAACTGACTCTGGGAACTTTCAAGAGCATTTGGCATACTCTCAAGCTTAAATGATCAGTTAGATTCAGTTGAGGCTCTCCAAAAAATGGGAAGCTAGTAAGCTTGCCCATTTTGAATATGGCGAGGGCGCCAGTAAATTACTAGCGTGGAAAGTGAAGACCGATAGAACGCGTAATATCATAATGCATATAGAAAATGAAGAGCAAAGTATTTTGGTCTCTACAGATGAAGAGATTGGGGACGCTTTTTTCACTTTTTTCCAGGACCTTTATAATGAGGATAATATAGTAGACACTACTAGCGCGAATGAGTGGCTAATGGGATGTGAGCTTGCCTCCTTAAGTCACGTACAATGAGAGAACTTAGATTGAGACATAACACAGTTGGGGGTTAATAAAGCGATCTATGCATGCAAGAGAGGGAAGGCCGCAGGGCCTGATGGACTGCCCGCGGAACTATATAAATCTGTAGGAGAAGCAATTATTCCAACTATGACATTGCCTTTTAATAAAATCCTCACAGAAGGTGTCAGCCTTCCCATTTCATGGGGAGAAGCCACCATTTCCCTGATCTTGAAGCCAGGAAAAAATCCAGCGGAATGTGAATCTTAGACCCATTTCACTTTTGAATACTGATTATAAGGTCTTCACAAGGATTTTAGCTGCTAGGCTGGGAACAGTGGCTTGCGAATTACTTCATCCTGACCAAAAGGGCTTTGTGAAAGGTAGGAATCTTTCAAATCTTACATATGATTTTATAGGCGCTATTGATATTGCCTCAACTTTCTCGTTACCTCTTGCAGCCATAACACTGGACGCCACTAAGGCTTTTGATAGAGTCAACTGGGTCTATCTTGCCGCAGTTTTAAATAAGTTTGGGTTTGGAGAAAAATTCAGTCGAGCTACTCAGCCTATTTACAGTGACCCCTCGGCTAGACTTTTAGGCAACGGTAGGGAGACCCGGCAGGGCTGTCCCCTCTCCCCGCTCCCTTTGCTCAGCATTTGAGAGATAGTGCTGGCATTCCACCTTTTAGATTCAGAGAATGGGAGAGAAAGATAGCTCTTTATGCGGACAATGTCTTAATTATTTCATCCGGTCTCGAGACATCTTTTCCCCATATCATTAAGTTGGCACAAGATTTTGGACATGTTTCAGGTTATGAGGTCAATGCGACAAAAACAGATATCATGGCCTGGAACCTTCCAGATTGTCAGCTACCGATTGAGAGTGAAATTAGATATTTGGGGGTTAAGATTGTTCAGAACATAGACAAGATAGCAGAGACTAATTTAGTCAACGTATCTGAAGAATGCCAGAGGCTTATGAAGTCTTGGGCTCATCTCCCACTGTCTATTATTGGAAGGATACATTTAATTAAGATGGTTATACTTCCCAAAAATACTTTTTTCTTTGACACCATTCACCTGCACTTTGATAAAAGAGAGATCGACAAACTCAAGCAAGCAATACATTATTTTGCATGGGCATGTAAGGCTACAAGAATAGCTTGGAAAAAGCTCAGGCGTAGGAGGGAGATGGGAGGTCTAACACTACCTGACCTGCAGTATTATGCCTGGGCTTTTCAGATGTCACATTCAAGAATGCTATTAAAAACACCAGACCACACAGGGACAGGGGTAATGTTCTCCGCTATGTTAAAAGGAGGGGACCTTCCTCAGGAGGGATTCCTATTCAAATTTGAGGATCAAAAATTCTTTAAGAAGATCAGGCTGAAAGTCCTATTGGAGATCGCTCGTATTTGTGTTAGAACAAACAATGTACAGGTCTAAATAGTTTTTTGAGTTTGGCCCCTCTTTGGGACTCTCCAGGGGCTCCGGGCTGCCTAAAAGAAAAATTAGCTATACCATTAAAGAATGCGGGAATGGAAATATGGAGGGAACTGACCTTAGATGGTTCTCTTAAACCATGGATACTACTACATAACACGCTAGACGGGGGTCTGTCTAGATTCAAATATCTTCAGTTTCAGAATTGGTCCCAAGGTTTTAAAAAGCCAATAGGCATAGGGAATACCTTAGAAGAAAAATTAGTCTCCAGGCCACCAGGAAGGAAGCAAGTTTCTTCTTTTTATTAGGCTATAGAAAGTGCTATAGATAGAGACTTTAAACTAGCTGAAGAACAATGGGGATTCCATATGCCAAATATAAAATTGGAGGATTTGTGGCAAACTTCCTTCAATACCCTGTATAAGACTGTGAAACCAGCATGGCTTAAGATAAATCATTTTTTCACTACCCACAGGGCTTGTCTATTCCCAGCACGATTATCGAAAATAGCCAAGGGTCCTGAGGTTAGTTGTAAGAAATGTGGATTGATAAATGCTTCAGACATCCACATGTTCTAGCACTGCCCAACGATAAATGAATTTTGGGAGAAAGTGGGCTATACTATAACAGATATTTTCGGATTCTCTGTTCAAATCTCCTTCACTTTGGTTATTTTGGTATAGATAGTGAAATAACAGGGCCCGTTGGAGGTTTTCTATTCTATGCAATATTATTGGGCAGGAGGGAAATCTGTAAGAAATGGGTAGAGGTTGTGCCCCCCACCCACGCAGAATGGTTGTCTTCGCTATATAAAATATCAAAGACCGATTTGGCTAGACTACAAAGTAACCAAAAAAAAACAATATGGGAATGTTTTGTAAAATGGACTCAGACACGCTATATATTTTACCTCCTTCTATAACAACTTCATGAATCCTATGATTAAGCCTCATGGATGCTCTTTGACTGTGTTGGGCTTTTTTTATCTGGTCAACATAAACAGTCTTCGGTCAGAAGCCATCAGAAAAGAGCGGGACCATTCCCCTTTCCAAAATGAGGGTATAGTGACCTCATGTGGGTTTGTCGGTAGCCGGTAGGCGGATGCCTTCCCCCAATTCGATCTTGAAGCCTACATCTCCCCAAAAAATGAGAAAGGGCTGTAGACATCCTACTGTTGTGTCAACTGAGGTCTGAGGCAAATGAGGATTAAAAAAAATATATATATTAAAAAAATAAGCCCCAGGGAGGTGACGGTACCCGGCTGCAGGGGAGATGGGTGCCCCCACACATAATGTGCATAACCCCGGAGGTGGCAGACCCGGGGACTTCGAGGCCCCCACGGACTCCCGCTATTATTTTTAG
The DNA here is from genome assembly GCF_964261635.1 of Lissotriton helveticus. Taxonomy (NCBI): domain Eukaryota; kingdom Metazoa; phylum Chordata; class Amphibia; order Caudata; family Salamandridae; genus Lissotriton; species Lissotriton helveticus. Next base: position 289,364,428 of record NC_136069.1, on the reverse strand, counting down.
ACAATGCCCCCGGGACCTGGCCCATGCGGGGGCCTCATTAAAATGAAGCGTGGGAGCCCATGCTTCATTTTGTTTGTAATTTCGGCAGGATTTGCGACCCCAACGCAACTTTTGCCAAAATTACAATGAAAAAAAATGCTTTTTCTGGCCTTGGGGATCCTTGTAGGACCCCCTGAGCAGGCCTAGGGGCTCAGGGTGTTTCTATCCTCCATCCTTTTCTTGTTTTTTAACCTTTAGTTTACTGTTTTCTTGTGACTCGGTTCTACTGAGTCACAAGGTTGCTGCCAACACTTCCTGGTTTGGAGTGTTGGCAGCCAATCAGAGTGAAGCTCGTGCCCGGGAGGATTCGCAAACCCTCCTAGGTGCTCAGATATCAAAACTTTCTTTTACTAACTTCTCAGCAACTACTGAATGGATTTACACCATTTAACAAAAAAAGGGATCTTTCTGAACCAAGAGTTACCTTTTTGCCAAATTTGGTGTAATTCTGCTCAGCAGTTCGGGCTGTAGGGCTGTCTAAAGTTTTCTATGGAGGACAGATAACCTTTTCCTTTTCTAATTTCTCAGGAACTACAGAACGGATTTACGCCATTTAAAACAAGCATTGGCATAGCCAATAGGTCTTGCCTTTAGGACCGTATAAGTAATAAATTATGCAGCACAATATCCTTGGTGCAACATCAACTGTTGCATGGCTAAACGCTTATAATGTCCCAAAGGCGAGAACTATTGGCTATGCCAATGCTTGTTATTTCAGTTGTCAGTAAATCTGAATCAAGGTGCATATTTTCATTGTTTCGTCTCATCTCTGAGCTCAGAAAAAGTGTGTAGCTCTTTGGCCTTTCCCAGGAAGTGAGAGGCAAGGGCACATAGAATATTCATGCAAGAAGCCTTTTTCTCTGGGCAAACTGTTGGATTATTGAATTCAAACATAATCCTGAGGATCTTCCTTGAAGGCCTGATGGAGGGGCGAGAGGAATGTTTCTTTCCTTTATGGATTGCTTCACTGTAAATGTGAAACTGGTGGGTGTACTGATGTCTGGGTCTCAGATTTGTCTGCATTTTCTCATCCGTGTTGTGTTGGTGACCTCATGGCTCAAACTTCTTTGGCCCACCCATCCCAGTCAGGGGACTCCTATTTAGACCACGTTTGTGTTTTTTGTTGAATGTTATAACCCAATGGCAAATATAGCTCATACTGGCACTATTCAGTTACTCGATGTTAATGCTGAAAATTCAATAAAATGGTTAAAAGCAGGGAAGTAACTCCACAGAGCCTGAGCACAATGTACTGTACAAGAGAAAGGGTTCTGAGTATGGATGGACTGGGACTGCATCATTTCCAGTGAATAATTTGTAAGAAAAAAAATGAAATTGCTAGGGCCCTTGTTAGGAGACTACTTTAGCTTGCAAGCTTGCACCACCCATTGGCCCTGCCATCACTTCCAATACCAGGTATTTGAATAGCGGAAACTCATCTCCTGTAAGGGTCTCAAGCGCTGGGGGCCATTGGGAAGATTAAGTGAGGTATTGCACAGAGTCACAGGATGCTGAGCTGATCTGCCTCTGGCACTGGGGATCAAACTGTTAGCCCCGCTGTCCGGAGTAAGCCGCTCTGGCTGCTGCGCCACACCTCTCTAACAATGACAGTATCAACACAACCACTAACCCCCGCAGTCCTACAAACTGGACTATTTCAAGCCCTCAAATCTATAACAATGGCTTTGGTGGCAGGTGTTAGTCATTTTTATGTATATTTAACTAATAAACAGCTGAAGTTGTGCTAATTTGAATAAGACAAACAGGGCCATCATGTGGCAGACCGTCATAAGTGTTGTTGAAAATTAAGTGCAGGTGCTTAGCACTGGAAACCACCGGCTCAAATTAAGCACTAATTATTTCTCAACAATAACTGTGTTATTTATAACAGGAAAAAAACTGATTTAATATGTATACATTTCTTTCCAAGCGTTTTTCTTTTGTGAGCCAGACACAGCATTAGAACAAACACAGAACGGCATTAGAACAAACATAAACCAATCAGCCACAAAAGAACAACATAAATATGTAGCGAGCACAAAAGGTGTGTTATAAATTAAATCAAATGATATATCTGGATTCTATTGGACGACCTCTGGATGTATTGTGGATAAAACACTTTGATAGACATCCACTGTGCTTTGAAAAACGACAGGCAAGGAATAGGTGAGTCGCTTTGGACTCCAACTGTTGGAAAAGAGAAACATCATTTCTGATGCAAGTTACCAGAATTTGCTATATCATTTGTTCAATTTTTTTAAAGGAATGTTCTGTGTTCGCTACATTGTTGTGCTGTCTTTTGTGGCTGATCTGTTTATGTTTTTTCTAATGCTCTGTCTGTTCTGTATGGGGTCACAAAAGAAAACAGTTGGAAACGAAGTGTATACAGATTAAATCTCTTTTCCAATTATAAATGTCACGTCATTGTTGAGGAATGATGCAGCCCTATTCCACCCCTCTCCAGAGCCCACGTATAAAGAAAATTCAATAGAGCTCTTTAAAAAAGAAATTTGCTGCATTGTTGCTGGGGGGAGGGGCAGAGGGGGAGCAGGACACGTCACACAGGGCAGCCATTGGGCTCTGTGCAAAGACCATCGCTGGCCTAGCAAACCCATGGGTTTGTAGGGCATTAGAAGTGGGTGGGTCCCCTGGGAGGGGCCAGGATTCAGGATGTGATGGAGTCAAAGGAAGGGAGAGAGTAGGGGCGGGTGAAAGGGAAGGAGAGAGTGGAATGGCATGAGCACGAAAGACCCCTCTACCAGTGGCCTCCCCTTCCCGCTCTCCAATGGTCCCCGCCGCCCCTCCTGCGACCTGCGTTTTCGGTAAAGCAGGCTCCGAAGTCGAGGGTGAGGCTGCAGAAAGGTCAGCTCGGTTGTTACGGCGCCAGCAGAGGGAGCGAGTTCGGAGACAGGCTGGATGCACTAATCTCAGACTTTCAGCCGAAAACCTTGCTCGGTCCACTTAGGGCGGCACGAGGAAAGGGGCCAGGATGACTCAGGCAGTGTGATCAGATGGGACGCGTGCCAGGCCCGGGCCAGGGTAGGACAGTCCCCAGACAGGAAGGAGAGGTGGTCCCGGGAGGACCGCGGCATGCGTGCAGGGCGCAGGATGGACTGACATATCACAGAGAGACGGACGGACATACTCTGGGGAGGTGGACTGAGAGCAGCGCTAGGGTGGGCAGGGCCCGCAAAATCCTAACACAAACAGGGTCGGACCGGGACAGAAATCCGGCCATATAGGCCAGTACTATCCCAGACGGAGAGAGGCTCACAGAAGCGGAGGGACCGCCGCAATGTTTTCAGGGTACGCATGCATTATCAAATAAGCGCGCGAGCCTCGCTGCAGCGGGAGGAGAGAGAGGAGGGGGCCTGTGCGATTCACTTGCGAGAGGCAGCGGCTGGCGCCGCCATAATTGCTACCATATGCCAGCCGGTCGCCCCCGCGAGGAGATCGCCAAACGTGCACGTGTTGCAACAGAAAGCAATGCAACGCATGCACGTTTTTGGGGAGAAAAGCTCATCGATGACATGAGGTCCTCTCCTTTGCAGCGCATGCGCGCTGCGTAGGCGAGACCTAAAAAAGGCTCTTTCTGAACCAAGACATAACTTTTTGGCAAATTTGGTGTAATTCGTTCAGCAGTTCGGGCTGTAGCTTTGTCTAAAGTTTCCCTGCTTGACAGATCACTCTGAAGCTTTCAAGACAGAAGCTGACCGGGGCCACTAGTTTTGAAAATTTCGCGAAGATTCATCAACCAGGGCCAAAATTATTGGGAAAAGAAAAAACGCTTTTCCTATGGAAACTAGGTTCTAACTATTACTACCTACGTGCGACCGCCAGTAGGTAATATATATATATACATATATATATATCTATATATCTATATATATATATATATATATTTCCACACACAGTCCGCAATAAAGTGTCAGCCGACACAAGTAGGAGCACAACGCAGGTTTTGTGCATTAGTGTTTTATTTTCGTGGATCAAACATCCCCCCTCTCTAGCGTTGACAGACGCTTTTCGCCGCTCTGGCTTTGTCAATGTCAAAAGCATTGATAAAGTTACACCATTAGAAAGTAAAAGTGTGCGTGCACGTTAAAAACAATGGTAAACATGAAAGAGGGATAATTCATTGCCATTAGCAGTGTATACAAGTCGGCCATCTTAACATGTTTGACAATTTAATTCTATGCATCATGTTAGCGGCATTACACACCTGGATAACAACATATAGATTCGAGTTTCAAAGTAAAATATAGGAAATTAAAATAATCTCACTATTACCTGTAGAAACCCGAAAAATATATATAAACATAGAAAAATCTGGATAAAATGCACTGATCTTCCTATTGATATCCAACAGCCTTTCCTGCCTTGTAAATTAACAAGACAGAGAATGTTGTTTAAATGCACCTGATTTCACTCCCATTGGAAAATGAGAATTGGACATAGAGGAAGGGCTGGGCTGTCCAAGTTAAATTCTCTATTTTCCGCTGCAATATTTGTATGTCAATTGTTGAATTAAAACCTCATGACAGCATTCGTGTTAGATGGAAGATTCCTGTAAAATACACACATAGATATTTCCCAATCTTGCCATCAATTGGTATATGCCAGGAAGCACTTGTTAATTTATAGACATGAAATAAAAATATTTCATCCTTCCTCACATTATGCCCATATGGGCTGCCACTTATTTGTCGAGGGATAAGCGGTGATGCGGGGAGTGCAAGGTAAGTGGTTTTATTTATTTACTTTTCACACTTCCTTTGTATGTCGAATTCCACAACCCCCACCCCACATCACCGCTCCGCTTCACCGCCCCACAGGGTTTACTTGTGCGAGCCGCGGCTGCAGTTAATACATGTGAAAAGGCTCTTTAGCAGTCACAAATGGCCCGATTCTCCATTTGCGACAGATAAAACTTGTCATACATGTGCCCCTTATGCTGAGACCTGATTGGCTGCCAACACTTCAACCAAGAAGTGGTGGCAGCCATTTTGGGACTTGAACTAAGCCGAGTGCCGAACAAAAACGTTAAGAAAAAAGAGAAGGGGGCAGGGTAGGACCCCACCAAAGGCCTGGCCCCCTAGGCCTGTGGTGAGGTCCCCCAGGGCCAAGAAGCTTTTTTTTTAATTCTGCCACAATTTCACAGTGCATTTGCAGCAAACTTGAAGTTGTGCCCCTGGGAGGGTCAGGTCCCAGGGCCTATATTAAAATGTATTTTGGGGAGGGGGCACACACCGCCATCCTCCCCATGGCCGATATTGTAACAAGGAATGTCACCTGCCCAAGGACAGGCCAATAGAATTTAATGGACGGGGTAGGGTGCTCGACCCCATTCTCCAGGCCTTTTACGGCCCAGAGATTGTCTCCTACCCAGGGCAAGGCCAATTAAAGGAATTAGCAGTGGAGGGGGAACTTGCGGACCCCCCTCTAGGACTCTTTATAGCCCCGGGGACCACCACCTCACCGGGGCCAGCCCAATTTAAAGGAGAGGGAGGGGGTGTGCGCCCCCCCCTACTGGGCCATTTATGGCCCCGGGACCAACACTTCCCTGGGGCTTGGTCAAAGTTTTAGAAAGTGGCCAGGGCCATTTTCTGCCCAAGGTATAACCCTCCCCAGGGCAGACCCTGAACTAAGAAAGGAAAAGGCTGCTCAGCCCCCCTCCTGGATTCCTTAACAGACCTTGGGTTGCCACCCTCCAGGGCCGGCTTCCTATGTCCTGAGGTGCCCATCCTTGGGACATAGTAGTTTGGTGTTGCTTCATGCAGACAAGCTGTAAGTTCGCTCCCAGAAGGCAAGAGCAAGAAAACTGCTCCCACTCACTGGGAGCAAACTTTTAATTGTTTTCCCCTAAAGTGGGCAGGAAAACAAATCAAATAATTGCTGGGCATGCAGGGAGCAGCATTTTCGTCTGCTCCCTGCAATATGGTAGCAAAGCTGGCTCCTGCTGGAGGTGGGGAACCAGCAACGACTGTGGGGGCACTGAGACTCATCCAGCAGTCCTCAACCGTGAACACTGGGGGACCTGGGTGGGCTCCAGGACACCCTTCTGTAAAGGGGTAGGAGGTTCTTTCTTGTCCTCTCTTGGTGAGAGCAGAGTCCATGGTTCTCCCTTTAAATTACTATGAGTATGCAAAAGTGCAACATCACCTGGAAGCCTCGCCCATTTGGTCCACCCCATCCACCTCAGTAGTATGCAAAAACATCCTGTCTTTTGCCAGGATGATGGACAGCTTACCAAAAGGCCCACAGTGGTGGTGTGTTGCCAGAATCCATGATTCTTTCTTTAAATTACTGCCAGTATGCAAAAATCACTTGGAAGTCTCACTCATTTGACCCTGCCCACCTTAGTAGTATGCAAAGATCTTACTGTCTTTATCTAAAGGACCGACAGCACTTTTCCCACCAATTTTAGTGATGCATTCTTGATGCCGAAGAATAGGAGGACATCTCCACCAAATAAAAAAACAATTCCTTTAAATAGTTAAGAGGAAGTACCCTTGTTTGGTGGAGATTTGCCTCTTTGTAGTCTCATTGTCTACTCTATATGAGGATTCATGTTACTACAGATTTCTGGATAAAGACGCATGAGGAACATTCACATTGCTGAAATGCACACAAGGTCATTGAACATGTTTCCTCATGGTCCATTATGCAACTGTAGTGTAGAATTTCCACTAGACATTTACCCAATGAGATAACACTTCCTAATTAATCAGTAGAAAGTACTTCAGTTGGGTAGACATTTTGTTCAAATCTGGGGACCCTTGTTGGATAAAGGGGCAGGTGAGGTTCCGTTCTGGCCCAGTCACTCATACAGCGACTGACACACCAACACAGACACTCAGACACCCATTCTTACACCCATTCAGCCACTTTCACATCCACTCACAGATTCACTCAGTCACTCACACACCTATGCAGCCACTCACAAACCTACTCACATAGCTGCAAAACTACTCACACACCCACTCACAGACCCATAGAGCCATGCACACCCACTCACACATTCACTCAAAGACCCATACAGGCACTCGCACACTCACAGAGCTACTCACATACCCATACAGTTACACACACAACCCACTTTAAGATCCATACAACCGCTCACACACCCACTCACAGACCCATACAATCAGACACCCACTGACAGACCCATACAGCTACTCACAAACCCACTCACATACCCACACAGCGACTCATACAACCACTCACAGACCCATACAGCCACTCACGCACCCACTCAGACACCCATACATTCGCTCACATACCCACTTTCAAAGGTTACATGTGGAAATAAAATGAAAAAAGCTTTGAAATTCACTGACAAAACCAAGGGTTACAGGGACATAAAAGATAGGAAATAACTTTAAAAAAAGATAGAAATTCACTGTAAAAAAACAAGGTTACAAGGACATTATAGCTAGGAAATAGAATGAAAAAAAACATAGAAATTAATTGAAAGAACGAAATGTTACAAGTATGTTACAGTTAGGCTCAGCTGGAAACCATAGAAATTCAGCAGTTATAGTTACCTGAGCTAACTATAACCTTTGACACTGCAATGCACTGCTTATGATCTCACATATTACATTACTCATGACATGATTGGGGAAATCACTGATGACATCACTGATATCATTGATAACAACACTGATGACATCATCCACAGAACCACCGACACATGCATTCACATACTCACATAACCACTCATACACCCATTCAGCTACTCACAGATCCACCTAGCCACTCATACACCCATGACACAACCATCCAGTCACTCACACACCCATTCACCCACCCACAAAACCACTCACTCACCTACTCACAGACTCATACAGCCACTCACATGCCCACTCACACACCCACATAACCACTCACACACTCACTCACTCACAGACTCATACAGACACTCGCACACCCACGCACACACCCATACAGCCACTTACAGATCCTTACAGCCACTCACATACCCATTCACAGACAGATTAGGCCAATCAGACTCCCGCTCCCAGACCCATACAGCCACTCATACAACCACACCCTGACTCACAAATCCATTCACACACTCACTCAGAAACCCTTAACGCCACTCACACATGAACTCACGTACCCATACAGAGACTCCCACACCCAGTCATTGACTCATACTGCTACTCACGCACTCACTCACTGACCTATACAGCCACTCACACAACCACTCTCAAATACAGGTAAGAAATAAAATTAAAAAACTGTTGGAAATTCATTAACAAACCTGAAGGTTACAAGGACACTATAGATGGGAAATAATATTAAAAAAGAAGAAATTCACAAAAAAAACAAAGGTTACAAAAGGTGTTATACTTCGGAAATTGAATATAAAAAACCTTAGAAATTCACTGAAAGAACTGTAGTTTACAGGGACGTTCTATTTAGGCTCAGATTTCTCACGTAAAAAAATCTGCAGTTATAGTTACCTGAGCCACGTATAACTTACGCCCCCACAAGCACCACTTATGACCTCACATATTATATCACTCATGATATGGTAAGTGACATCACTGTTGACATCGCTAAATGTCATCTCAAACAACATGCTGTTTCCCACAGGAGGTGAGGAGCTGGCTGGGACCACGGGAGCCTTGATGCGCCCCCTGCTGTCCCCTTAAAACTACACTGGATTTCCTGGGTCAGCTCCAGAGCCCCCAAGGAGTCTTGGCTGAGCCCTGGGGATGGGGTGACTGGGGCCTAAATTGGCCCCATGAGGTGGGCTATGCATCCTCCCTCCCCTATTGAATTATCACCGGGTCCTGGTGGATGCGGCCCCCAGGGTTGAAATCGGCCTGGGGTGCACTGCCCCCTTACCCATTGAATTATGGCAATGCCCTGTGGGATGGGGTCCCCAGCCCTGAAATTGTACTGGGAAGGTGTGCTGCGGGGCTGCCCCTCCTTTTATTTATATAGATACAAAAAGCTAATTTCTTGGGCTTGGGAAAGGCAAAATGTTATATCCTACATAACTATATAACATTTATTCTAGCCCTGCTGCCACTAGCTGCTCAGCCAGAGTGTGTCTTGGTATTAGAATGTTGGTGTGCCTGTGATGCGTGGATTGCCTGGGTGACTGAGTGGGATGAATGTGGCAGTTGGAGATGGGCTGAGCAGCTAGGGAGGCTGCTCCTGGTGGGGCTGATACCACACTAGGCTGGCTGGAGTCATCTAATATGTAACCTGATCTGAAGACTGAATAAACTAGTCTTGAACATACTACCTGATTCCTGGTGTCTTTCCACTAAGGACACAACATAAATTTGGCAACATAATCCTCGTCGCCAAAATTATGTTGTGTCCTTAGTAGAAAGACACCAGGTAGTATGTTCAAGACTAGTTTATTCAGTCTTCAGATCAGGTTACATATTAGATGACTCCAGCCAGCCAAGTGTGGTATCAGCCCCACCAGGAGCAGCCCATCTCCAACTGCCACATTCATCCCACTCAGTCACCCAGGCATTCCACGCATCACAGGCACACCAACATTCTAATACCAAGACACACTCTGGCTGAACAGCTAGTGGCAGCAGGGCTAGAATAAATGTTATATAATTATTTAGGATATAACATTAACCTGATCTGAAGACTGAATAAACTAGTCTTGAACAAACTACCTGGTTCCTGGTGTCTTTCCACTAAGGACACAGCACAAAGCAAGTGTTTTTCCTCTTGTATTCTACATTGGAAGACAATCTGAAACCCTTAATGGAGGTGAATGCATTGTTGAGCTAATGGAGCACAATCTTTTAATTACCGTGAGTACGCAGATGCACAAAAATCATCTGCAATCTCCACCCATTTGGCCATGCCTCATTTTCCATAGTTGTATGCAAAGGTCTTCCCACCTGTTCTCACTTTGTTGGACAGCTACAACAAAAGGCTCCCAAGCACATTTCCAGACGATTTTGGTGGTGCATTATTGATGCAAAGGAATGCAAGGACATCTCCACGAAAGAAAGATTTAGTTGAGAAGAAGTACCCCTGTTTGGTGGACAATCACCTCTTTTTAGTCTTGTTGCCTTCTCTTGAAGAGGATTTATGTTATCACAGATTTGGGGATGAAGATGCTTGAGGAACAATCACATTGCCGAAATTACATGCACACAAGGTCACTGTAAACATTATCTTGTGGTCCTTTAGGCAGCTCTAGTGCAGAATATGCACCAGACATTATTTACCCAACGAGTTAGCACTTACTAATTAACCAGATGAAAGTACTCCTCGGTTTTCAGTAAAACTGGGGATGTTCTTGGAAAAAATGAGGTTCAATTCTGGCCCTGGTTCTGATATCACAGATATTAAACCTCAATGGGAAGCACTTACAAATACAAACAAAGCAGGTGTCCCAGATGAAGCTCAACTTCAGTAAAGCACAAATTATCCTAACTTCTTGGGCTTGGCATAGGCAAAGCAAGTGTGTTTCCTCTTGTATTCCACATTGAAAAAAATATGAAATGCATAATGGAGGTGAATTAATTGTTGATCTATTGGAGCATAATCTTGATGGGTAGTGACTGTGATGAGTCGTTTCATTCTTGGCATCTCCTGATGAGAGCAGAGCTCATGATTCTCCCTTTTAAATACCCTAAGTATGCAAATGCCCAAAATGCATGGCACCACTCACTGACATACACAGGCACTCACACACCCACTCACAAACCCACACATGCACCCACAGACCCACTCACAGAGTTACACAGGCACACCCAGCCACTCAGATACTAAACCAGGCACTCACACAGGAACTCACACTGGCACTCATAGACCCGAACATGTACTTACATGCCCACTCACAGAGCTGCACAGACTATCCCAAACACTCACACAAGCACTCATAGAGCCACTCACAGGCCCACACAGGTACTCACAGACCCAATCAAAAACACACACAGGCCCTCATACATCCACTCACACTCTCACACAGGTACACACCTATTCAGAGAACCATATAGACACTCACACCCCCCCAACACATACAGGCACTCACAGACCCACTCACAAACCTACACAGTCACTCACACACCCACTCTCAAAGGTGCCAGGTTAGAGTTAGGATCCAAACTTTTAAAAGCATAAAAATTCACTGAAAGAAACCAAAGATTACAGGGACTTTATAGTTAGGATATAGATTTAAAAAAGCCTTAGAAATTCACTGAAAAAAACAAAGATTACAGGGACGCTATATTTAGGCTATATATATATGTGTCTAGATTACAGATTGTACTACCGCATATTGACCCCCAGAATATTGTGGTATAAGAATATCGATATATACATATATGTTGTGACTGATGTAATAGGTAAGGTTATAAGCAGTGTATGGCAGGGTGCAAGTTATAGTTAGTTCAATTAACTGTAACTGGTGAATTTCATTGGTGTTTTGAGATTAAAATGTTATGTTTTACTGACATTTTCCCCATACTATAACATCACTTTAACCTTTGTTTTTTCTGTGGATGTATGAGGTTTTGTTATTGTCAAGTAAGATATTATTACCAGACCTAACTTTAACATTACTTTCACCTTTGTTTTTTCAATAAATATTTATACCTATCTTTAAGTTAAGCGATATATATCTTAATGTTATGTCGATGTGCCTGTAGAGTTAAGGATGTAGACAAAATAAACTCTCTGCAGAAGTGCCATTTTATAAAAAATGGTGAAAGTACTGAACACACACCAAAGTACACCTACTTCTAGATAATATATAGCAGGCCCAACAAATCAACACATTTGTCAAATGCATCTAAGAAAAGGTCATGCAAGCTTTCTATGCCATAAAAGCCAAATGTATACAGTTTGATTTCCTGACAAAACCATAGGAACTGCTGCTTGCTAAACGTGTCAACATTCCTCTATGGTAGCAAAGTCTAGGGGTATGTCTACTCACACTTCAAATAACAACAGAGGCACTAGCGCAACATAAAACGTGCACCCAGTATTCCCTAAAGAATTATATCAGAAGCTAGGGAGACATAAACCCCCTAACTTGTAATAAAATAATAGTCTGCAAAACCATGAATACTCATCTAGAAAAGAAAATCTCTCCAGTTCAAAGTCCGACAAAAGTACTGTGGAGTGAAGCTGACGCAAGGTTTGGGTGGTTGGTACATTGAAGTAAGCTGTTAGTTTGAAAGACACAAAATCTAACTGACCCTTCCTGTGTATCATTGGCCTAGGGGGAGAGATATACTTACTAGGTCTGATTCACAAAGATAAACTTACACATCTGTGTACGCTTATGGTTTTTTTGGTAGTCACAAACTACGAGTTAATAGTGTGTGTACGACTCATGAGACTTCTCAGTTGGAGCGGAAATACATCCCACATAAAAAGACGTACATTTTTCTGTGCAGAGTTCTCAGCCTGACTGCGGAGTTTGTGCAGTTATAAACTTACTATTAACTAGTAGTTGTGCATACCAAAAAAAACAGTAAACGTACACAAAAGTAAACATTTACCTTTATGAATCAGGCCCACAGTTTGTAGTAGACGTGTCAATAAAATTGTATTTTGGATGCAGCTAAGGGCTTATGTAAATCTGAACCTTTATGTAAAAAACAATTATGAGGTTGCTTAGTTCTCAGTCAGTTGGAAGACAATTAAAAACATGCCACTGCTGAGATGGTTAGCACTGAACTGACAGTAAAATATTTCTGAAGCATACTACCCAAAGCCAGTTCAGTGAGGGTGAGTGGCAAGGTAGGGCCAGGATGAGACATGGACGAATGTGACATTAAATAGTCTCCTTACAGAGGTCCCTTTGGAAAAGTCCATAACCCTGTGAGAAGGATTAAAATATGCCCTCTTCTCCTAGTAATGACTAAAAACCACATCCAGGTAGTCCAGTCAATATCGGTGGGCAAAAGAAACCTCCAACCAATTTATGTCATGCTGGGAAGGAGTCCAACTGCTCCCTTATGTTATAATTCTGTCAACCATACCACCTGAGTCTTTCCTTACCCACAACAGTGCTTGGTTACACGACAAGCTTTAATTAGAACTTACCCTAATTAAAGCCAGCCTTAGGAATTAAATGAATGGAAAAATAATTGCCCAATTCAGAAAGAATGGTGTATGACTAAGGCCCACATGCATCAAACTGAATTGCATTCGCAAACGGTGCGAATCGCAAAATTCGGCCGTTTGCTAATGCAATTCTTTGTTTTGGGATGCCTTAACCTTTTTGGCTTTTTCGCAATTTAAGAAATCGCAATTTATTAGCGATTTCTTAAATTGCGATTGCATTTAAGAAATCGCAATTTTGCAATTTCTTAAATGCAATGCATCATCTTAAAAAATTTGCGAATTCGCAGATTAGAAGTGTTAAATTAACATGAAGTCAACTTTCATGGTAATTTTAGAAAAGTTAAAAAAATGCACAAAAGTGCATTTTTAACACTTTCATTTTACAACTCACACATGCCCTTGGGCATGTATGTGTGAAAAATGGACTGTATGTTACATTTCAGGGGTGCAGGGGGGGTCCTTTGGACCCCCCCTGTACCCTAGAAATTGCATTCTCATTTTGCGATTCCGTTATTGCGAATCGCAAAATGAGAATGCCTTCCCATTGATTCCTATGGGCCTCTAGGCCCATAGGAATCAATGTAAAGGGATTCCTTATTTGCGATTCGCAAAATTGGGAATCGCAAATAAGGACAAATAAGAAACCGCAAAAAAAGAATGCGAATTTATAATGCATAGGTATTTGCAATTTCTAAATTGCAATTCCTTAATTTTCGCAATTTAGGAATCGCAAATACCAACAATGATGCATGTGGCCGTAAATGATGCTTCCTCTGTCGGACGTACAAATGTAGTACCCCAGGCTCACAAATTAATTTCAGGAGTATGGAAGGGGTTTAAAAGTGCTACTAGACTAATTCACAGCAAAATATTTGATTTTATATGAATTAATTTAATTTTCTGGTCTGCTTCTTATATTCAGTGCTTGCACTAGGTTTCTAAGCTTGTGCATTATCTGCTTACATTTTCAGTGTGAACTGTGCTAAAAAAATGTTTTTTATGAATTCATTAATTAATTTCTTTATTATTAGTTTTGTTGCCGTAAAGTTCATGCATATGAGGACACTTGTGTTTTTGTTTCATCGGAAATATAGTGACGACTTGCTAATTAATTTCCCAGGCTTACAACAGGCTTACATTTAAGACTATCTTAAACCAGATCAGATGGACACGATGCACAAAGGTGTTGGCCTTTTTATTCTTAGAGCAGTATTGGAACTCTCTGAGGTAAGTAAGAATTCCTTTATAAATCAAGTCTTGCTGTCCTGACTGAAGACAGTTTTATTGTTATAATTATTATTATTTATTTCTGGACCCGATTGACCAAGATTTTGCTGTGATTTACTTTTGTGATACTCCTGAGATCCAGTAGTAATCCACGAGTGGGGCAGAGCCTGGCTTACTCCTGACATTCATGAAAAAGTGAGAATTTGAGTGAGTCATATCCAACTGTTTCTCACTCTGTTAATTGTGCCCTCGGTATCTTTCAGAGCTGCAATATGGCATAGTATTTTTTAAATCGGCACAGATAACGTATCTTTTCCTAATTGATTTTGCTGCTAGAGTATTGTAGCGCCTTTGCATTGGTACGGTGCCGTATGAAAAATATTTAAGTTTGGTAGTTAGTTATTCAACCAATGTAGCTGAGTAATATTTAGCAGGGCTTTTCAGTGGTTAAGAAATACAAACAAAATGAGTCATATTTGTTCTGCATATTGGCCATGTTTTAAATGCAAAATATGCAGTTTGCCAAATGGTTTATATGTAAATTAAAGACCGTGGCCTCATTCACGAAGATCGTAAGACATAGCTACTCACAGGAAAATATTTGTGAATTTAGGGCCATATGTATCATACTTCAGTTTTGTGAATTCCAAATAGCGAATTTTAAGGAATCGCTATTTGGAATTCGCAAAACGGTATGTATGTACAAAATCGCTATATAATAGCGATTCCCTACCATTCCTATTTTGCGATTAGCTAATTGCTAATCGCAATTTACCCATTCATTTCTATGGGCCAGGAGGCCCATAGGAATGAAGGGGCAATTTGCAATTAGCAATTTGCTAATCGCAAATTAGGAATTTTTCCAAGGGTGCAGGGGTGTCTCAAGAACACCCTGCTGCACCCCTGAAAAATACATTTGGGGGCATATGGCGCGCATACATGCCCTAAGGGCATGTATGGGCGTCATATGGCACCTTTTGTTTTTTGGAAAAAAGGTTTTTGAAAAGAATTCGCAAATTACCACCAACTAGAAGTTGGTGGTAATTTGCGAATCCTTAATGGCATTTTTTGAATATTTTTTGTTTGATACATTGCATTTAAGGAATCGCAAAATTTGCGATTCCTTAAGTGCAATCGCAAAATAAGGAATAGAAAATTTTGCTATTCCTTATTTTGCATCAAACATGTTTGATACATACCATTTGTCTAATTAGCATTCGCAAAGGCCGAAATTCGCAGAATTTCGGCCTTTGCGAATGCTAATTAGCTTGATACATATGGCCCCTGATACCTTATCTGTTTGCATCATTCATTGCACTCTGCATTATTATTTCCACAATAAAATGTAACGCAAACTTCAACTCGCCTCACTTTTCAGTCCTATGAATTCTGATGCGTTTTCTCTTATACCTCGGCTCATGAATATTTTTCACTTACATGCAAACAACTGAATGCCAAGTGAATGATTTGCAGAGGACGTCTCCTCTGAGAAGAGAAGAGTAATAGGGTTCCATTCTCCGAGAGCTGCCCTTTTTGCATGTTTAATTTTGCAAACTGTGACATTGATAGGCCATTATCATGACTTTTAGTGAAGACAGCCGCAACAATTTAACATGACAAAAAACATTTGCTTTCAAGCAAAGGCTCTGGAATCAAACATGAAGAAAGCAAATTGGAAAACATTTTGACACACGTTTGATTCAGTTCTACTGCAGAATACACGTAGTCACCGGGGTTAAGGGCATTGCAACTTTGTAAAGGCACAGGCTGTAAAATATAAGTTCCTAACGGGTTTCTTTCAGTGGGCCGAGGTCCACCATGGCTTGAAGGACCGGAGATTGTTGGCAGGCACCAACGCCATCGCAAATATTATTTCCCAGCAACCAGGACTGTTTCAGTTAAAACACATGCTTAAAAGAGCTGGCAGCGGTGAACAGTTTGTTGAAATTGATAACATTGGGTGGAATCCAAAAAATAGAGTGCTTTAACTCAAGTTTAGTAAAAATCTGTCTTTAATAGGTGGAAGTAAATCTAACTATTTAATAAATGAACTGGAAGCAAATTCTGGAAGCTACGTTTGAAAATGTATGCCTAACAAAGCAGTGACAGGGTGCACACTTTTGAAATAGCTTGCCCCTTATTCTAAGGGGCTAATGTTCTTACCAGCTCTGCGCTCTGGATTAACCAAAATGCCACAAGTAGTGCAATATAAAACTCCTAATTAAATAAATACATTGGGAAGGTAATGCTACACTAATTGGAGAGTGTGTGACATTTACCGGGAACTGTTCATTCCTATTCTGAGTTCCGCACCACAGATTGGGGAAGAACACCGTAATACCGCACCACTTTCCCCATTCTGTAATTTCCCCCATTCTTTCATTCTTTAATTTTTCCCCATTCTGAGCTGTATCAGAATTGTGAACATGAAGTCCGTGCCGCATTGATCATTATTATGCATCAAGTGCAACTGACTTATAGTTTGTTGCTCTAAGGTTTGTAATCATCTACACAAATAAATCATTGTAAATGTTGTATTTTATGTATTTTCTAGATGTTACATGACTTGAATTGTGATGTGTACTTGATTATCATACTTAGTTGGTGGATATAATTCATCTTGTACAGGATTGTATTTTAAACATTGCTTTAGAAAATGCAATGAGCCCCAATCGTTAGAGAGTGGAGGCAGAAGATATATTAAGGGAGGCATAGGGTGAGGCAGAGTAGTGCATTGCAGAGAATCAAAGTTTTTTTTTTAAATTGTTTTCTTTCCCTTCCTCTAATAAGTATATCAATACATAGCTACATAGAAAGGGTATATGGGTAAGAAGATAATATATTGAGAATTAACGTTCTATAGTACAAATTCAGACTTTCAAATGTTGTACTTGAGCAATTTCTTTTTATTATTTATGTATTTATTAAAATGTTACCTTTTCAATATTTCAATAGTTAAGCACTTGTCAATAAAACAGTTATGATAATATTTACATATTCTGATAGATAAATAAAAGAGGGACCAATATGCATCTAATCAAATAACTTATATGAAAACTATGCAGTGACTTATAAACATGTTAAGCCTAAGATAAGATAATTCTATATTATATATTATATATATATATATATATATATATATATATATATATATATATATATATGTAGTGAACAAGGCGGACTTGTCCGCCGAAACGCGTCTGATCGTTTATTTTGGTGAATAAATACCTTTGATTTTCTTCCACGGAGTCGGTGCCTGTTCTTTTTAAAGCCAAGCCAGGATTGGGAAAATATATATATATATATATATATACATATATATAGATGCACAAAAGAAGGAGACAATTCTGTGGGGAAAAAAAAAAATATATATATATATATATACTCAATGTGCACATACAGAAGCAGATAAGGCAGGGACTTTGCTTGCTGGATTGATCCGGGATACTCCTCCCACTCCTCCCACAGTAGTAATGAGCAAAATTCAAACAGGGGATGGAACAAGGGTTTCAAGTCAAGGGGATATAAATGAGGCATTTAGGAAGTATTACGCCACTCTCTATGGTGAGACAAACACTGATATCGAAGAACAGTTGGGGGCTTTCCTGTCCTCTCTAACATTTCCAGTGCTCCCGACAGCGGCACAAAAAGATCTGGCGGGGCCCATTACGCCACAGGAGATCAAAATTGCTATGAAGGGCCTCCCACGTAATAAGACCCCTGGCATAGATGGGCTCCCCATTGAGTTCTACGCCACATACACAGAGATACTAGTACCCCAATTGATGAAACTGTTTAAAGCAGTTTGGGAAGAAGGCTCCTTACCTATCACCACAGCGCAGGCGCTTGTGATTTCGATACCGAAGCCCGGAAGAGACCATGCGGACATGTCTAACTATCACCCGCTATCGTTATTACCCACTGAATACAACATATTGAGTAAGGTATTGGCCAACAGGTTATTGCCATATTTATCAAAATTGGTTCACATAGACCAGACTGGGTTCCTGCCGACACGGAGCACATCACTAAATATTAGGAAATTGCATTATTTGCTGACAGAAATGCCAAAACGTTTCCCCCATGCGGGCTGTCTCTCATTAGATCTCAGACAGGCGTTCGACTCCATAAGTTGGGAATACATGTTTCAGGTATTACTGAAATTTGGGATGCCGGAAGGATAGGTAGCTTGGGTGCGCTTATTATACAGGGCCCCGACAGCGCGAGCCAGAACGGGTGGCCACATATCGGAAGAATATACGATACATAAAGGATCCAGACAGGGCTGTCCATTGTAGCCTCTCTCTTTTTTGTACAATCATTGGAATGTATTATTGAAATTTGCCCTCTGCCTATTTGATTTAACCAATCCATGGTTTATATCTGTATGGTTTTGAATCTTAGAAAACCATTCTAAGATGGCGCTTACGGTACTGCTGAGGGTTGAGTCCCTTGTTGATGTTCATGAATTATCACATGATTTTATTTAAGGTGTGTTTTGAACCAAGGGTTGCGACACCGACGAAGGCTTTTTGCCGAAACGTTTGTTTGTGCTAAATAAACTGCACGCTGCTTAGTAATTCCCTGGATTGCTGCTCTCTTCTTTCCATACCACGGAGAAGTTCTTTGAGCGTCATATATATACATATATATAGATGCACAAAAGAAGGAGAGAATTCTGTGGGGAAAAAAAAAAGAATATATATATATATATATATACTCAATGTGCACATACAGAAGCAGATAAGGCAGGGACTTTGCTTGCTGGATTGATCCGGGATACTCCTCCCACTCCTCCCACAGTAGTAATGAGCAAAATTCAAACAGGGGATGGAACAAGGGTTTCAAGTCAAGGGGATCTAAATGAGGCATTTAGGAAGTATTACGCCACTCTCTATGGTGAGACAAGCACTGATATCGAAGAACAGTTGGGGGCTTTCCTGTCCTCTCTAACATTTCCAGTGCTCCCGACAGTGGCACAAAAAGATCTGGCGGGGCCCATTACGCCACAGGAGATCAAAATTGCTATGAAGGGCCTCCCACGTAATAAGACCCCTGGCATAGATGGGCTCCCCATTGAGTTCTACGCCACATACACAGAGATACTAGTACCCAAATTGATGAAACTGTTTAAAGCAGTTTGGGAAGAAGGCTCCTTACCTATCACCACAGCGCAGGCGCTTGTGATTTCGATACCGAAGCCCGGAAGAGACCATGCGGACATGTCTAACTATCACCAGCTATCGTTATTACCCACTGAATACAACATATTGAGTACGGTATTGGCCAACAGGTTATTGCCATATTTATCAAAATTGGTTCACATAGACCAGACTCCATAAGTTGGGAATACATGTTTCAGGTATTACTGAAATTTGGGATGCCGGAAGGATAGGTAGCTTGGGTGCGCTTATTATACAGGGCCCCGACAGCTAGCCAGAACGGGTGGCCACATATCGGAAGAATATACGATACATAAAGGATCCAGACAGGGCTGTCCATTGTAGCCTCTCATTTTCATTTTGGTGCTGGAACACTTAGTACTGAAGATGAGACAGGACTTTCTGGGATGGGAGATACCAATAGGGAACACGACACACCTCTTCTCGGCCTACGCTGATGATATCATTATGTATGTAAAAGATCTCTGTTTGGTCCCAATATTTGACTTGTACAAACAATTTGAAGGACTGTCAGGTTTGGCCTTAAATGCGGCAAAATCCCATGCATTTTTCTTTACGGAACGTGCTGATGACATGGAACTTGACTTCGGAGATACAAAGCTCCAGATAGCTCAGAATACGTTCAAGTGAATGTCTGACATAATATCGACAGACAGAATATCGACATACAAAAATATCGACACAAAAATATCGAAATCAAAAATATCGGAGTCATATCTTCATAAAGGTAAGTACAAAAATATCGAAAAATTAATATCGTAGTACAAAAATATCGAAATTAAAAATATCGTTTTTTAAATGTATAAATATTAATGTAAAAATAATTTTAAAATACATATAATTTTACAAATATTAAATAAAAACATTAAAACATAATTAAAAAATTAAAACTAATACATATACATTTAAAATAAATTAAAAACGTAATAATGTAATATATTTTTATTTTTTTTAATTTCATTTAATTGATTTAATTTAAATATAAATGTATTTATTTATTTTATTTTTACCCTGTACGCCTGTACCCCAAAAACCCAAAACTGACCCTGAACCCTAAAAATACCCCTTTACCCAAAAACCCAAAACTGACCCTGAACCCTAAAAATACCCTTTTACCCAAAAACCCAAAACTGACCCTGAACCCTAAAAATACCCCTTTACCCAAAAACCCAAAACTGACCCTGAACCCTAAAAATACCCTTTTACCCAAAAACCCAAAACTGACCCTGAACCCTAAAAATACCCCTTTACCCAAAAACTGAAAACTGACCCTGAACCCAAAAAATACCCCTTTACCCAAGAACTAAAAACTGACCCTGAACCCAAAAAATACCCCTTTACCCAAAAACTGAAAACTGACCCTGAACCCTAAAAATACCCCTTTACCCAAAAACTGAAAACGGACCCTGAACCCTAAAAATACCCCTTTACCCAAAAACTGAAAACTGACCCTGAACCCAAAAAATACCCCTTTACCCAAAAACTGAAAACTGACCCTGAACCCTAAAAATACCCCTTTACCCAAAAACTGAAAACTGACCCTGAACCCAAAAAATACCCCTTTACCCAAGAACTGAAAACTGACCCTGAACCCTAAAAATACTCCTTTACCCAAAAACTGAAAACTGACCCTTAACTGATCCCCTCTCCACCGCCGTGCTGAGTGGTCGCTCCCTAGTCTCCCTGGCGAGACCCGGTATCGTTGTACAAGCCTGTGCTGCCTTGCTCTCTGCTCCGCATTTCATAAATTGCATTCCTGATTCCTAGCATAGTGCTGCCCTGCTCGCTGCTCCGCATTTCATCAATTGCATTCCTGATTCCTAGCATAGTGCTGCCCTGCTCGCTGCTCCGCATTTCATCAATTGCATTCCTGATTACTAGCATAGCGCTGCCACGCTCGCTGTCCCGCACTTAATTGATTGTTCCATCCGTTTACTTGCATAGCACTGCCCTGCTCGCTGCTCCGCACTTAATTGATTGTGCTTTCTGTTTATTGGCATTGTGCTGCACTCCTCGCTGCTCCGATTATACTCTTTTGCGATTGGACAATATCTCTTGAACCTGTGTTCCCCTGACCCGCTCTACCTGCGCAGAGCCTTCCACATTTGGCGCGACTGTCCCCAGCGCTGTTCTCCACCCTCCCCTCCGCTGCCATTTTGGGTGTTGTTGTTTGTGCTCGCCCAAGCCCGCCCCGCCTCCCAGCTGAACCGCCCTCCCACTGACGATATCCAGCGCCTCCATACCCAAAAGCGCTGTGATCCCCTCTCCACCGCCGTGCTGAGTGGTCGCTCCCTAGTCTCCCTGGCGAGACCCGGTATCGTTGTACAAGCCTGTGCTGCCTTGCTCTGTGCTCCGCATTTCATAAATTGCATTCCTGATTCCTAGCATAGTGCTGCCCTGCTCGCTGCTCCGCATTTCATCAATTGCATTCCTGATTCCTAGCATAGTGCTGCCCTGCTCGCTGCTCCGCATTTCATCAATTGCATTCCTGATTACTAGCATAGCGCTGCCACGCTCGCTGTCCCGCACTTAATTGATTGTTCCATCCGTTTACTTGCATAGCACTGCCCTGCTCGCTGCTCCGCACTTAATTGATTGTGCTTTCTGTTTATTGGCATTGTGCTGCACTCCTCGCTGCTCCGATTATACTCTTTTGCGATTGGACAATATCTCTTGAACCTGTGTTCCCCTGACCCGCTCTACCTGCGCAGAGCCTTCCACATTTGGCGCGACTGTCCCCAGCGCTGTTCTCCACCCTCCCCTCCGCTGCCATTTTGGGTGTTGTTGTTTGTGCTCGCCCAAGCCCGCCCCGCCTCCCAGCTGAACCGCCCTCCCACTGACGATATCCAGCGCCTCCATACCCAAAAGCGCTGTGATCCCCTCTCCACCGCCGTGCTGAGTGGTCGCTCCCTAGTCTCCCTGGCGAGACCCGGTATCGTTGTACAAGCCTGTGCTGCCTTGCTCTCTGCTCCGCATTTCATAAATTGCATTCCTGATTCCTAGCATAGTGCTGCCCTGCTCGCTGCTCCGCATTTCATCAATTGCATTCCTGATTACTAGCATAGCGCTGCCACGCTCGCTGTCCCGCACTTAATTGATTGTTCCATCCGTTTACTTGCATAGCACTGCCCTGCTCGCTGCTCCGCACTTAATTGATTGTGCTTTCTGTTTATTGGCATTGTGCTGCACTCCTCGCTGCTCCGATTATACTCTTTTGCGATTGGACAATATCTCTTGAACCTGTGTTCCCCTGACCCGCTCTACCTGCGCAGAGCCTTCCACATTTGGCGCGACTGTCCCCAGCGCTGTTCTCCACCCTCCCCTCCGCTGCCATTTTGGGTGTTGTTGTTTGTGCTCGCCCAAGCCCGCCCCGCCTCCCAGCTGAACCGCCCTCGCCCCTCCCCCTCCCCACTATCCATATATGACAGCAGTTCCCGCGCGCAGCGTTTACGCGCAGCATTCGCGCCCAACCCGCGCCGAAGGTGCACCAAAGGTAAGCCCGTCTACGCCCGTCCGCGCCTGGACCGCGCCCAGCGCCAGACCCCATGCCCCTCGCGCTCCCCAGCCCCCCCGCATTACATATGATGCCGCCTCCCTCCTAGCCCTTGACCCCGGTCGCGCCCCCAACTGCGTCCAAGCCGCTCCTGGACACACCCATGGACCTTTCTCCTGCTACTCCTGCAGATTCAGCGGCACCGACAACATCTCCACTACGACCACACCACAGAATCCCGATCCCAACCACCTACAATTCATCCTTCTCAACACTCGATCGGTGCACAGGCACGCCATTGACCTTTGGAACCTACTAGACACCTTCTCTACAGACGTCGCCTTCCTTACGGAAACATGGATGAATGCCTCCTCCGCACCAGACATCACCATTGCCATCCCTGAAGACTACAAAATCACCCGCAAAGACCGTACCAGCCACACAGGAGGAGGAATCGCTATCGTCCATAAGAAATCAATCCGCATCTCAACCAGCTCTGACGCCAACCTCGCCAACTCCGAACACCTTCACTTCCAGATCCACATCGACCCCAAGACCACACTCAGAGGCACCCTCCTCTACAGACCACCAGGACCCCGCGCAAAATTCAGTGAAGACATCGAGGACTTCGTCACTCCACACGCGCTCCCTTCCAAAGACTACATCCTTCTGGGAGACCTCAACTTTCACCTTGAAAAGATCAACGACCGCAACACCACCACCCTCTTGAACAACCTCGCCAACCTAGGACTTAAACAACTAGTCACTTCCCCCACCCACATCGCAGGTCACACACTCGACCCCATCTTCACATCCAGCAATCATGTCTCCTTCAGCCACACTACGGATCTCCTATGGACCGACCACAGCTGCGTTCACTTCACCTACAACAAGCCGAAACCCATCAACCACTCTCAACCTACCCTGCAAAGAAACTGGAAGAAAATCACCACAGACCAAATCTCCGCATCGCTCCTTCGAAACTCCCCAGCCCTCTCTTCTAACGCCAACGAAGCCGCCGCCAACCTCACCCTATGGTTATCCAACACCGCCGACACCTTAGCCCCACTGAAAAAACGTCAAAGCAAACCTGGCAGCAAGAAGGCCTCATGGTTCAACGATGATCTCAAGAAGTCCAAGAAACTCTGCCGCTCCCTCGAAAAGGCCTGGAAAAAAGACCCAACCACCAGCACCAAGGACGCCTTCAAAAGCGCCACCCGCACTCACCACCAACTGATCCGAAAAGCCAAGAAAACAGCATTCAAGGATCGACTTGACAACAACGCCCACAACAGCAAGGAACTTTTCAACATCATCAAGGAATTTTCCAATCCCTCGGCCAACTCCAACGACATCACCCCCTCTCAAACCCTCTGCGACTCCCTAGCCTCTTTTTTCCACAACAAGATTGCAGACATCCACAACAGCTTTGACAACCAACCCGGAAACCAACCCACCCTACCATCTGCTGACCCTCTTCCCCCCGTGAACACCCTTAACGCTTGGAACCCAATCTCCACTGAGGACACCATCCGCCTGATGAACTCCATCCACTCAGGATCCCCCACAGACCCATGCCCTCACCACATCTTCAACAAAGCAGACTCCGTCATAGCACCGCACCTCCGAGACGTCATCAACTGCTCCTTCAACTCCGCTACCTTCCCTGAAGACTGGAAACACGCTGAACTCACCGCCCTTCTGAAAAAACCAACAGCGGACCCCACCGAACTCAAAAACTACCGCCCCATCTCGCTTCTTCCATTCCCGGCCAAAGTCATCGAGAAAGCCGTCAACAACCAGCTCGCCGCCTTCCTCGAAGCCAACAAATCCCTCGACCCCTCACAATCTGGCTTCCGAGCAAAACACAGCACTGAGACCGCCCTCATCGCAGCAACAGACGACATTCGAACTCTACTGGACAATGGAGACACAGTCGCCCTCATCCTCCTCGACCTCTCTGCAGCATTCAATACAGTCTGCCACAGCACCCTTCTACAACACCTCAATAACATCGGAATTCAAGGAAAAGCACTTGAATGGATCACCTCGTTCCTCACCAGAAGAACCCAGAGAGTCCGCCTTCCTCCATTCAAGTCCGAGGCCTCTGAAATCATTTGCGGCGTACCCCAAGGATCCTCACTCAGTCCCACCCTCTTCAACGTATACATGAGCCCCCTCGCGGCCATCGCACGCCAACACAACCTCAACATCATCTCTTACGCGGACGACACCCAACTGATCCTTTCTCTCACCAATGACCCCAGCACCGCCAAAACTAACCTACACGAAGGAATGAAAGAAGTTGATGAATGGATGAAACAAAGCCGTCTGAAACTGAACTCAGACAAAACAGAAGTCCTCATCTTAGGTACATCCCCCTCTGCATGGGACGACTCTTGGTGGCCGGAAGCCCTTGGAAAAGCACCCATCCCGACAGACCACGCACGGAACCTTGGCGTCATCCTGGATTCTTCACTCTCAATGAACAGACAAGTCAGCGCCGTATCCTCTTCCTGCTTCAACATTCTTCGCATGCTCAGAAAAACATTTCGCTGGATCCCCTCCGAAACAAGGAAAACAGTCACCCACGCTCTGGTCACGAGCCGACTGGACTACGGAAACACCCTCTACGCAGGCACCACCGCTAAACTCCAGAAGAAACTCCAACTAATCCAAAACGCCTCAGCCAGGCTCATATTAGACATCCCACGCAACGAACACATCTCTGGTCACCTTAAAGACCTCCACTGGCTACCCGTCAATAAGAGGATCACTTTCCGTCTGCTTACCCACGCACACAAATCACTCTACGACATCGGACCAGATTGCCTCAACTCTCGACTATCCTTCTACACCCCCTCCCGCCAACTACGTTCTTCCAGCCAAGCCCTCGCCACGGTACCTCGCATTAACAAGACCACCATGGGAGGCAGATCCTTCTCATACCTGGCTGCTAAGACATGGAACTCACTCCCCGCTTACCTTCGCCTCACCCAGAACCACCTAGCGTTCAGAAAGCAGCTTAAAACGTGGATATTTGACAAATAATCCTCCTCCCCTCCTAAGCGCCTTGAAACCCTCTGGGTATGTAGTGCGCTATACAAATTTTATGACTTGACTTGACTTGACCCTGAACCCTAAAAATACCCCTTTACCCAAAAACTGAAAACTGACCCTGAACACTAAAAATACCCTTTTACCCAAGAACTGAAAACTGACCCTGAACCCAAAAAATACTCCTTTACCCAAAAACTGAAAACTGACCCTGAACCCTAAAAATACCCCTTTACCCAAAAACTGAAAACTGACCCTGAACACTAAAAATACACTTTTACCCAAAAACTGAAAACTGACCCTGAACCCTAAAAATACCCCTAAAAAAAACTAAAACATATAAAATGTAAAATATTATTATATACTTACCTATACCTACGTTGTAATGGTATGCGTTGTAAAGGTACCTGCGTTGTAAAAACATGCGTTGTAAACACATGCGTTGTAATGGTTTTTGCATTGTAAAAATTTCGTTGTAATGGTAGTGCGTTGTAAAAGTTGCGTTGTAAAGGTTGTTTCCCCGGTGGATAGCGTAGGGGTAAAAATTACTATTCACACTCCAGAGGGTGCAACAGTAGGGAAAGCGTTGGATAGCATGGGGGTAAAAATTAATTCCCACACTACTCCCACTTTAACACACAACACACTACACATATAAAAAAGACAATTAATATAAATTTCAATTAATCAATTAATAACAATTAATATTACTAAATTGATGTAATTATAAATGAACTAAATAACACATATTATTACTAATTAATTAACAATAAATACCAAAGAAAATTACAATCTCTTTAATTAATTACATTTAATTATATCACACCCTATCCCCCTATAAACACACAACCCACTACACAGAAATAAATCATATCATTTATTCACTTAATAATTCTTAATTACCAATTAATTATTATTTAACAATAACAAAAAATTAAATATATTAGCACATTAACTCTAAATAATTTAATTACATAATTAATATTATTTAATTACCAATTAATTATTAATTAACAATAACAACACATTAAATATATTAGCACATTAACTCTAAATAATTTAATTACATAATTAATATTAATTAATTATCAATTAATTATTAATTAACAATAACAATAAAGTAAATATATTAGCACATTAGCTGTAAATAATTTAATTTACTAATTAATATTATTGTTTCCCAATTAATTAATTAACAAGAACAACAAATTATATATATAAAAAAATTACTCTAATTAATGTAATTAACTAATTAATATTAATTAATTACCAATTAATTATTAATTAAAAATATGTACAAAATTATATTAATTAATTAACTAATTAATATTAATTAATTACCAATTAAGTATTAATAAAAAATATTTACAAACATATATTAATTAATTAATTATTATTAAATTACTTCCCACCCTATTCCCCTATAAATCCACAACCCGCTCTGATACTAAAACGCAAAATGTAAACAAATGTAAAAATTTTCAAACATACATTACAAAACATGTTTAACAAACATATAAACAACACATTAAAATACATAACACTAAACAAAATTTCGATATTAGTAAAATTCGATATTAGTAACATACATACCTTAAAAAAACGATATTCTGTCTGTCGATATTTTGGACATCGATATTCTATACTATCGAAATTAAAACATCGATATTATTGTATATCGATATTTTAATTTCGATATTTTGTCTCACTACCCGTTCAAGTATCTGAGAATCCAGATATATAGGACAAATGCGGATATGTTAGAAGGCAACCTTAATAAAGCTATTAGAGCCCTAAGATCCAGGGTCACCTACTGGACTGCTCTGCCATTGTCTGCTATGGGGAGAGCAGCAATAGCGAAAATGGTTGTTCTGCCCCGCTTGTTATATTATTTTACCAATCTACCAATAATAGTGCCGCAATCCACTTTTAAATTATTGGATGCTTTGTTACTTGATCTTATATGGGGTAAGGGGAGAAGACGTGTAAGCTTGAAGAAAATGCAAGTGGGTACTCTGACCGGTGGGCTGGGAGTCCCGGACTTCCGCGCGTATTACTATGCGTGCCAATTACACTGGTTATCATACTGGACGGCGGGATGTAACCTGCAGGAAATAGGGTACACTGAAGCGGACATTGATAACGGAGCACTGCATGCTTTGTTATTACCAGGACATAAGCCTTGGATAGATCTTCCCCCCTTGCTGGACACTGCGATTAGGTGTTGGAAAGCAGCGCTGCGATACACAAATGCACCCCCTGCGTACACAGGAAACATTCCACTGCTGGGACTTTCATTGGCCAGTGGTACATTCACCACCCACAAATTAACACCTTGGTCTGACGCAGGTGTCAACACAGTGGGAGACCTGTTTAATAATGGGACACTACTCGATCACGACACCTTTATACATGAGACAGGAGCCCCAGCCCATCTGTACTTAACACACGCTGCATTGATTCAATATGTGAAGTATCACCGGGCACCGCTGAGGAGGAAACCTCCAGCAACGAGCTGGTAAAGATGGTACACTATATGGGCAGAGGTAGACACTTGATTCGCTGGCTGTATACTGGTATCAGTGTCCATACAGGGGTCTCATTAGATGCACTGAAAACAACAGGGATGGGAGACACAGGTAGAGACCTGTCAGATAAGGAATGGACGGCGGTGCTAGAAAATCCCAGAAAGGTATCGAGAAACTCGAAATTCAAATTCATTCAAACCATGGTACTACATCGTGCTTATTTGACCCAGAATAGATTGGATAAAATGTTCCCACAAACACAGCATTCATGCCCGAGGTGTAGGACAGAAAGGGCGGACCTGATACATATGCTATGGGCGTGCCCGACAATAATGGGATACTGGGATAAGATTAGGAGAATTACTGGGACAGCAGCACATCATGAGATACACGACACTGTGGAGGAATGCATTATAGGTCTGCACAAACATTTGTCCAAACATAAGGTACAATACCGATTTATAGACCTTGCATTAATATTAGCCATCAGAACCCTTACTATGCGATGAAAGTCGAACAAACTCCCTGCGGTTTCGAACTGGTGTGCGGAACGTTATGCTGGAGTTGTGCAGAGGGTGCAGCATTGTGTAGGGAAAAATAAGAGGCCTACGGAAGATACCGATATCACTAGAATGGGAAACTATGCTAGAAGAGCTGAAGTTAGCAAATGTAGAGAACGAAGACTAAAGTCAGTATGTAATGTGGTATAACGTGATGCTCATGCCTTGTTCTATTATGTACTAAAGCCGAAGATGTATGTCATAACACATAAACTGCAAGACGATGTAATGGTAGCAATAGTTATAACGATAAGGTATAGCTCAGAAACTGCTACCGGGGATGTTAAGGGCGGGGGGTGTTAAAGGGGAGAGTTTGATAACTGAGAAGTTCTCACAGTTCATACACAGTTCAGCTGTATGAAGAAAGATACAATTAAGCTTAATGTTGCGCATAATGGAGATTACGAGTCGTAACACTTTGGTGCTGATGCACAATGATATGATATTGTAAAAATATGGCGAGATTTGGATATAATATGTAGTTTGCATGTCTGAATGGATATAAAACTTATGAACAAAACCTAATAAAATATTTTTTTTTAAAAAGAAGCTGAAGCACTCGCGGATCACAGGTAAAAAGCTCTTTATAAGGCTGTTTCACAAACTCTTTATCCACAAAGGGTCACGGACATAACGGTGCACACTCTAACGGTGTATGCACTTAATAAAGTTGTGCCCATAAAAATGATGCCCTTGTGAGATCAGTCCTTGAGCATAGAAAAATGAACCAATGTAGGACTGCTATGAATTAATTACTAGGGTACTAGTACAATTTTCGAAATCTGTCTTGTAGATATTGTTTTGTAATTTGTCAAACGTGCAATTGTGTTGTGTAAAAAGAGTGTATATATTTGTATGTAAAAAATCAACTTTTATATGTATGGCAATGTATAAACCTTGGACAAAATGTTTAAATGTGCATAAAGTGATATAACTCAGCATGATAAAATAATTTATCAATACCCAAGAATTAAGATTTAGGGTATAGAATCTGCTTTGAATAAAGAGCAGCAGAATTCAATCGTGACCGGGTTTTTTTGTTTATAAATACTAGTATATTGTCCTACCCGGTTTCGTCCAGGACAAAACCCCACACTTTTCTAATATTCTTTATAAGGCCATGGCATTACGCGTTTTGTCAAATACTAACTTTCTTGAAGGGTGTCAAGCAGTGCAAGTGCAGTCCACAACCACATTTAAACACCTCATGCCCCGCTGTGAATGGTTGAGGCATCAATGACAGTCCGGCAAGGGGAGTGTGTCAGGACCCAGACCTCCGAGTCCAAAAATAGCGGGCCCTCTAGCGTAAGTACTTCCACAGAGGGTTGGGCCCTGCTTACTCCCTACACCTCCTTGATCTTCAATGTGGCTGGCGAGCAAGTTGCTGTGATCCTCACCCCTCCGCATAAACTCCTGTGTAAGGAACCGGGAGATAAATGTAATAAGTCACATCCACCTGTGCATTCACTGTCCAAAGCGGTGTTGGCAGTGGGAAATTGCGGGGATGCAGCGGTTCATCGTATTCAAAACTTTTTTAAGCTACCACCAGTTGCCACACAACCGCCTAACTGCCTTGTGGGATGGGTACTCCTCGATGATTGTGGCAGCATCCAAACGCCAAAAACCACACTCCTCAGGATTACTCAAGAAGCTGAAGCACTTGCGTATCACAGGTAAAAAGCTCTTTATTAGGCCATGGCAGGACGCCTTTCGTCAATTGCTAACTTTCTCAAATGCAGCCAAACAGTGTACATGCAGTCCACAACCACATTTACATGCCCAGCGGCGATTGGTTGAGGCATCGGTGACAGTCCGGCAAGG
This sequence comes from Lissotriton helveticus, assembly GCF_964261635.1. NCBI lineage: Eukaryota > Metazoa > Chordata > Amphibia > Caudata > Salamandridae > Lissotriton > Lissotriton helveticus. Next base: position 289,333,446 of record NC_136069.1, on the reverse strand, counting down.
GGGGGGGTGTTTAGTCCAAACAGAGCAGGCTCTCTAGCGTATATATATATATATATATATATACATATATATGCCTCTCGTTGCCGGTGCCAGCCGTGGTTGCCAAATCACAAACATAAATCACAGTCCTTTGCGATATGAAAGAAAGCGGCACGCCAAAGTATGCACCAGATAAGTTTATTGTGCAATAAGAATGATGCGTTTTTGCCTGTCGGCTTTCGTCAGGTTGACGAATGCCAACAGGCTGAAACACGTCGTTCTTTTTGCACAATAAACTCATCTGGTGCTTACTTTGGCGTGCCACTTTCTTTCATATCGGTAAGGACTGTGACATATATATATATATTTCTGCAAAGTTGCTCCTACTGGCAATACAGACGCATAAATGGGGTGGCTCGTATCCGGTGGAGCAGCCGGAATAAATATCAACAGAAGAACGGAGTTCCGACGAGCACTTAGCAAACAGCACAGGAGTCAGGAATAGTCAATCAATCAATCAGGAGTTTGTTAAAGCGCGACTACTCACCCGTAAGGGTCTCAAAGCGCTAGGGGTGGGGGGGGGGTTTGGGGGGGTGCAAGGTTCCATTCCATCAAGGAGGGGGTCTGTCGAAGAGCCAGGTTTTGAGGTTTCTTGTGAAGATGGGGAGCGATGTTGTCTGTCTGAGGTGGAGCGGAAGGGCGTTCCATGCTTTGGCCGCAAGGAAGGAGAAGGAGCGGCCTCCCGATCTGGTCTTTCTGGTGCGGGGGACCACAGCGTAGGAAAGCTGGGCTGATCGTAGGGTCCTTTGGGGTGCGTGGAATTTGAGTCGGCTATTCAGGTATGCTGGTCCGGTGCCGTGGAGGGCCTTGTGTGCGTGGGTGAGCATCTTAAAGGTGATTCTCGCCTCGACGGGGAGCCAGTGGAGTGTGCGCAGGTGCTGGGAGATGTGGCAGTGTTTTGGCAGGTTGAGGACCAGTCTTGCGGCGGCGTTCTGGATGTTCTGTAGCTTGCAGATGAGGTTTTTGTTTATTCCGGCGTAGAGTGCGTTGCCGTAGTCGAGTCTGCTGGTGACCAGGGCGTGAGTGACTGTCTTTCGGTGTTCGAGGGGGATCCATTTGAAGGTCTTACGAAGGAGGCGGAGGGTGTGGAAGCAGGAAGATGAGACAGAGTTGATCTGGCGGTCCATTTTGAGCTCGGAGTCCAGGATGATTCCCAGGTTGCGTGCGTGGTCTGTGGGGGTTGGCGGGTTTCCGAGGGCGGTGGGCCACCAGGTGTCACTCCAGGCGTCGGGGTTTGGGCCCATGATGAGTACTTCTGTTTTGTTGGTGTTTAGTTGTAGGCAGTTGTTTTTCATCCATTTGGCGACGGCTTCCATGCCTTCTCGAAAGTTGCGTCTGGTGGTGTTGGGCTCGTTGGATAGGGAGAGGATGAGCTGGGTGTCGTCTGCATATGACACAATGTTGAGTCCGTAGGTTCTGACGATGGGGGCAAGTGGAGCCATGTAGACGTTGAAGAGCGTTGGGCTGAGGGAGGAGCCCTGGGGGACTCCGCAGGTGATAGGTGTGGGGTCCGAGAGGAAAGGGGGGAGTCTGACCCGCTGCGTCCTGCTGGAGAGGAAGGAGCAGATCCAGTCGAGGGCCTTGTCCTGGATTCCTGCATCGTAGAGTCTGCGTATTAGGGTGCGGTGGGAGACTGTGTCGAACGCCGCTGATAGGTCGAGGAGGATGAGGGCTACTGTTTCTCCTTTGTCCAGTAAAGTGCGGATGTCGTCTGTTGCGGCGAGGAGGGCGGTTTCCGTACTGTGGTTTTTTCTGAAGCCGGATTGGGAGGAGTCGAGGATGTTGTGTTCTTCAATGAATGTGGCGAGTTGGCTGTTGATGGCTTTCTCGATGACTTTCGCTGGGAACGGGAGCAGGGAGATGGGTCTGTAGTTTTTGAGGTCGGTGGGGTCCGCTGAGGGTTTCTTTAGGAGGGGGTTTACCTCGGCGTGTTTCCAGTCGTCGGGGAATGAGGCGGTCGCCAGGGAGCGGTTGATGGTTTGGCGGAGGATGGGTGCGATGGTGTTGGCGGCTCTGTTGAAGATGTGGTGGGGGCAGGGGTCCGTGGGGGCCCCTGAGTGGATTGACTTCATTATCTTCAGTGTGTCTTCGGTGGTGAGGGCTGTCCAGTCATCAATCGCTGGTTTCCGGGTGTCGGGGGTGGTTGGTGAGGGTTCAGTGTGTTGGTTGTCTTCGTCGAAGTTGTCGTAGATGCTCTTGATTTTGTGGTGGAAAAAGATGCTGAGTTTGTCGCAGAGGTCTTGTGAGGGAGGGATGTCGGTAGACTCGCTGGTGGGTTGGGCGAACTCCTTGATGATGCTGAAGAGTTCCTTGCTGTTGTGTGCGTGGGTGGAGATTCTGTCTTCAATCGCTTTTTTTCTCGTTTCTCTGATGAGTTGATGGTGGGCATTGGTGGCGGCTCTGAAGTTGTTGTGGGCTTCTGTGGATTTGTTGTTTCTCCAGGCCTTTTCGAGGCGGCGGCATGTGCGCCTGGACTCTCGAAGTTCGGTGGTAAACCATCTGGCTTTCTTGGCACGGGTATTGTTGTTTTTCTTGAGGGGGGCTATGGTGTTGGTGCTGTCCGAGATCCATCTATGCAGGGTTCGGGCTGCGGTGTTGGGGTCGTCGTTTTCCGCGATGGTTGGGGTGGAGTTGTTGAGTGAGGAGGTGAGCTGGTCATCGGTGATTTTGGTCCAGTTTCTTTGTGGAAGCAGGTGCTGGTGTCTGTGGATGGTGGGTGTTCTGAAGGTGAAGTGGACGCAACGATGGTCGGTCCATGGGAGTTCGGTGGTGTGGCTGAAGGTGATGGAGTTTCCTGTAGTGAAGAGGGGGTCGAGGGTGTGTCCTGCTGAGTGCGTGGGCTCGGTCACGATCTGGCGGAGTCCAATGTTGTGGAGGTTGTCCAGAAGGGATGTGGTGTTGGGGTCCAGTTGATTGTCGAGGTGGAAGTTGAGGTCTCCCAGCAGGGTGTAGTTGGTGGATGCGATGGCCTGCGGCAAGATAATGTCCGTGATGGAGTTGGCGAAGGGTCCGCGGGGTCCAGGGGGTCGGTAGATGAGGGTTCCTCGGAGGGCGGCGGGGGGGCTGGCCAGTATCTTGAAGTGAAGGTGTTCCATCAGTTCTGTGGACTCGTCAGGGAGTGTGCTCAGGCGGAGGCTGGATTTGTGGACGATGGCGATTCCTCCTCCTGGGTGGATGGGGCGGTCCTTCCTGGAGATCTTGTATCCTTGGGGGATGGCGATGGCGATGTCCGGTCCCGAGGTGGTGTTGGTCCAGGTTTCGGTGAAGAATGCTACGTCTGGGGTTGTGCTGTCGAGGAGGTCCCAGATTTCTGTGGCGTGTTTGTGGAGGGATCGGACATTGAGGAGGATGCATTGCAGGGTCTTTAGTTCGGTTGTTTCTTGTGGGCGGGTTGTGCTGGATCCGTGTTCTTGGCGGTGCTGCAGGTGTGCCGGCAGCGGTGACAGCTGAAGGGTCCATGGGTGTCGGCTGGTGATGCTAGCTTGCAGTTGTTGTTGCAGCCTGGGTTGAGTGCGTGGAGTGCTGCTGGGTCGTAGCGTTGGCGGGGCGGAGGTCCAGGGTTCCTGGTGCTGGTCGCGGACGGGTCGCAGACGGGCGCAGACGTGCTTGCCTTTGATGCGCCTTCGGTGCACCAGCGGCGCGCCCGCAGCCCCCGGCCGCTGCGCGGCCGCGTAGTGGCCGCCATTAAGTAGGGGTCGGGGAGGGCTGGACAGCTGGGAGGCGGGAGTGGGGAGGGGAGCTGGATTGGGCCGGTCATGCTGGGGGGGGAGGGGCCGCGGGGGCAGCAGCGGCGGGGAAAGGTAAAGGGAGGAAAGACGGGATAAAGAAAAAAGGGAGAATAGGCAGAAATAAGGCACAAAAGAGCAGAGATGCAGAAAAGAGCAGAAAGGTGAAAGATAGAAAGGGTAAAAAAACGAGTGAAAACGAGAGAAGGAGCAGAGGGAGAGAAAGGGAAAATGGGCAAAAATAAGGCACAAAAGAGCAGAGGTGCAGAAAGGTGAAAGATAGAAAGGGGAAAAAAACGAGTGAAAACGAGTGAAGGAGCAGAGGGAGAGAAAGGGAAATGGGCAGAAATAAGGCGCAAAAGAACAGAGGTGCAGAAAGGTGAAAGATAGAAAGGGGAGAAAAACGAGTGAAGGAGCAGACAGAAAGAAAGGAGACAGAGGTCCACTGGACCACCAGGGATGAGGCGCAGGGAAACCTGCGGGTGGAGGAGGGCCTCGATCACCAACACTCAAGAGTGCAGGGGCAGGGGCACCTCACTTAATGGTGGAGCTGCGAGGGTGGGAGAGCAATTTCACTGACAACGAGTCAGTGGTCTTGCTCGCCTGTCCCCGCAGTGGCCGCCATTAAGTAGGGGTCGGGGAGGGCTGGACAGCTGGGAGGCGGGAGTGGGGAGAGGAGCTGGATTGGGCCGGTCGTGCTGGGGGGGGAGGGGCCGCGGGGGCAGCAGCGGCGGGGAAAGGTAAAGGGAGGAAAGACGGGATAAAGAAAAAAGGGAGAATAGGCAGAAATAAGGCACAAAAGAGCAGAGATGCAGAAAAGAGCAGAAAGGTGAAAGATAGAAAGGGTAAAAAAACGAGTGAAAACGAGAGAAGGAGCAGAGGGAGAGAAAGGGAAAATGGGCAAAAATAAGGCACAAAAGAGCAGAGGTGCAGAAAGGTGAAAGATAGAAAGGGGAAAAAAACGAGTGAAAACGAGTGAAGGAGCAGAGGGAGAGAAAGGGAAATGGGCAGAAATAAGGCGCAAAAGAACAGAGGTGCAGAAAGGTGAAAGATAGAAAGGGGAGAAAAACGAGTGAAGGAGCAGAAAGAAAGAAAGGAGACAGAGGTCCACTGGACCACCAGGGATGAGGCACAGGGAAACCTGCGGGTGGAGGAGGGCCTCGATCACCAACACTCAAGAGTGCAGGGGCAGGGGCACCTCACTTAATGGTGGAGCTGCGAGGGTGGGAGAGCAATTTCACTGACAACGAGTCAGTGGTCTTGCTCGCCTGTCCCCGCAGTGGCCGCCATTAAGTAGGGGTCGGGGAGGGCTGGACAGCTGGGAGGCGGGAGTGGGGAGGGGAGCTGGATTGGGCCGGTCGTGCTGGGGGGGGAGGGGCCGCGGGGGCAGCAGCGGCGGGGAAAGGTAAAGGGAGGAAAGAAGGGATAAAGAAAGAAGGGAGAATAGGCAGAAATAAGGCACAAAAGAGCAGAGATGCAGAAAAGAGCAGAAAGGTGAAAGATAGAAAGGGTAAAAAAACGAGTGAAAACGAGAGAAGGAGCAGAGGGAGAGAAAGGGAAAATGGGCAAAAATAAGGCACAAAAGAGCAGAGGTGCAGAAAGGTGAAAGATAGAAAGGGGGAAAAAACGAGTGAAAACGAGTAAAGGAGCAGAGGGAGAGAAAGGGAAATGGGCAGAAATAAGGCGCAAAAGAACAGAGGTGCAGAAAGGTGAAAGATAGAAAGGGGAGAAAAATGAGTGAAGGAGCAGAAAGAAAGAAAGGAGACAGAGGTCCACTGGACCACCAGGGATGAGGCGCAGGGAAACCTGCGGGTGGAGGAGGGCCTCGATCACCAACACTCAAGAGTGCAGGGGCAGGGGCACCTCACTTAATGGTGGAGCTGCGAGGGTGGGAGAGCAATTTCACTGACAATGAGTCAGTGGTCTTGCTCGCCTGTCCCCGCAGTGGCCGCCATTAAGTAGGGGTCGGGGAGGGCTGGACAGCTGGGAGGCGGGAGTGGGGAGGGGAGCTGGATTGGGCCGGTCGTGCTGGGGGGGGAGGGGCCGTGGGGGCAGCAGCGGCGGGGAAAGGTAAAGGGAGGAAAGAAGGGATAAAGAAAAAAGGGAGAATAGGCAGAAATAAGGCACAAAAGAGCAGAGATGCAGAAAAGAGCAGAAAGGTGAAAGATAGAAAGGGTAAAAAAACGAGTGAAAACGAGAAAAGGAGCAGAGGGAGAGAAAGGGAAAATGGGCAAAAATAAGGCACAAAAGAGCAGAGGTGCAGAAAGGTGAAAGATAGAAAGGGGGAAAAAACAAGTGAAAACGAGTGAAGGAGCAGAGGGAGAGAAAGGGAAATGGGCAGAAATAAGGCGCAAAAGAACAGAGGTGCAGAAAGGTGAAAGATAGAAAGTGGAGAAAAACGAGTGAAGGAGCAGAAAGAAAGAAAGGAGACAGAGGTCCACTGGACCACCAGGGATGAGGCGCAGGGAAACCTGCAAGTGGAGGAGGGCCTCGATCACCAACACTCAAGAGTGCAGGGGCAGGGGCACCTCACTTAATGGTGGAGCTGCGAGGGTGGGAGAGCAATTTCACTGACAATGAGTCAGTGGTCTTGCTCGCCTGTCCCCGCAGTGGCCGCCATTAAGTAGGGGTCGGGGAGGGCTGGACAGCTGGGAGGCGGGAGTGGGGAGGGGAGCTGGATTGGGCCGGTCGTGCTGGGGGGGGAGGGGCCGCGGGGGCAGCAGCGGCGGGGAAAGGGAAAGGGAGGAAAGAAGGGATAAAGAAAAAAGGGAGAATAGGCAGAAATAAGGCACAAAAGAGCAGAGATGCAGAAAAGAGCAGAAAGGTGAAAGATAGAAAGGGTAAAAAAACGAGTGAAAACGAGAGAAGGAGCAGAGGGAGAGAAAGGGAAAATGGGCAAAAATAAGGCACAAAAGAGCAGAGGTGCAGAAAGGTGAAAGATAGAAAGGGGGAAAAACGAGTGAAAACGAGTGAAGGAGCAGAGGGAGAGAAAGGGAAATGGGCAGAAATAAGGCGCAAAAGAACAGAGGTGCAGAAAGGTGAAAGATAGAAAGGGGAGAAAAACGAGTGAAGGAGCAGAAAGAAAGAAAGGAGACAGAGGTCCACTGGACCACCAGGGATGAGGCGCAGGGAAACCTGCGGGTGGAGGAGGGCCTCGATCACCAACACTCAAGAGTGCAGGGGCAGGGGCACCTCACTTAATGGTGGAGCTGCGAGGGTGGGAGAGCAATTTCACTGGCAACGAGTCAGTGGTCTTGCTCGCCTGTCCCCGCAGTGGCTGCCATTAAGTAGGGGTCGGGGAGGGCTGGACAGCTGGGAGGCGGGAGTGGGGAGGGGAGCTGGATTGGGCCGGTCGTGCTGGGGGGGGAGGGGCCGCGGGGGCAGCAGCGGCGGGGAAAGGTAAAGGGAGGAAAGACGGGATAAAGAAAAAAGGGAGAATAGGCAGAAATAAGGCACAATAGAGCAGAGATGCAGAAAAGAGCAGAAAGGTGAAAGATAGAAAGGGTAAAAAACGAGTGAAAACGAGAAAAGGAGCAGAGGTAGAGAAAGGGAAAATGGGCAAAAATAAGGCACAAAAGAGCAGAGGTGCAGAAAGGTGAAAGATAGAAAGGGGAAAAAAACGAGTGAAAACGAGTGAAGGAGTAGAGGGAGAGAAAGGGAAATGGGCAGAAATAAGGCGCAAAAGAACAGAGGTGCAGAAAGGTGAAAGATAGAAAGGGGAGAAAAACGAGTAAAGGAGCAGAAAGAAAGAAAGGAGACAGAGGTCCACTGGAGCACCAGGGATGAGGCGCAGGGAAACCTGCGGGTGGAGGAGGGCCTCGATCACCAACACTCAAGAGTGCAGGGGCAGGGGCACCTCACTTAATGGTGGCGCTGCGAGGGTGGGAGAGCAATTTCACTGACAACGAGTCAGTGGTCTTGCTCGCCTGTCCCCGCAGTGGCCGCCATTAAGTAGGGGTCGGGGAGGAATGGACAGCTGGGAGGCGGGAGTGGGGAGGGGAGCTGGATTGGGCCGGTCGTGCTGGGGGGGAGGGGCCGCGGGGGCAGCAGCGGCGGGGAAAGGTAAAGGGAGGAAAGAAGGGATAAAGAAAAAAGGGAGAATAGGCAGAAATAAGGCACAAAAGAGCAGAGATGCAGAAAAGAGCAGAAAGGTGAAAGATAGAAAGGGTAAAAAAACGAGTGAAAACGAGAGAAGGAGCAGAGGGAGAGAAAGGGAAAATGGGCAAAAATAAGGCACAAAAGAGCAGAGGTGCAGAAAGGTGAAAGATAGAAAGGGGGAAAAAACGAGTGAAAACGAGTGAAGGAGCAGAGGGAGAAAAAGGGAAATGGGCAGAAATAAGGCGCAAAAGAACAGAGGTGCAGAAAGGTGAAAGATAGAAAGGGGAGAAAAACGAGTGAAGGAGCAGAAAGAAAGAAAGGAGACAGAGGTCCACTGGACCACCAGGGATGAGGCGCAGGGAAACCTGCGGGTGGAGGAGGGCCTCGATCACCAACACTCAAGAGTGCAGGGGCAGGGGCACCTCACTTAATGGTGGAGCTGCGAGGGTGGGAGAGCAATTTCACTGACAATGAGTCAGTGGTCTTGCTCGCCTGTCCCCGCAGTGGCCGCCATTAAGTAGGGGTCGGGGAGGGCTGGACAGCTGGGAGGCGGGAGTGGGGAGGGGAGCTGGATTGGGCCGGTCGTGCTTGGGGGGGAGGGGCCGCGGGGGCAGCAGCGGCGGGGAAAGGTAAAGGGAGGAAAGAAGGGATAAAGAAAAAAGGGAGAATAGGCAGAAATAAGGCACAAAAGAGCAGAGATGCAGAAAAGAGCAGAAAGGTGAAAGATAGAAAGGGTAAAAAAACGAGTGAAAACGAGAGAAGGAGCAGAGGGAGAGAAAGGGAAAATGGGCAAAAATAAGGCACAAAAGAGCAGAGGTGCAGAAAGGTGAAAGATAGAAAGGGGGAAAAAACGAGTGAAAACGAGTGAAGGAGCAGAGGGAGAGAAAGGGAAATGGGCAGAAATAAGGCGCAAAAGAACAGAGGTGCAGAAAGGTGAAAGATAGAAAGGGGAGAAAAACGAGTGAAGGAGCAGAAAGAAAGAAAGGAGACAGAGGTCCACTGGACCACCAGGGATGAGGCGCAGGGAAACCTGCGGGTGGAGGAGGGCCTCGATCACCAACACTCAAGAGTGCAGGGGCAGGGGCACCTCACTTAATGGTGGAGCTGTGAGGGTGGAAGAGCAATTTCACTGACAATGACTCAGTGGTCTTGCTCGCCTGTCCCCGCAGTGGCCACCATTAAGTAGGGGTCGGGGAGGGCTGGACAGTTGGGAGGCGGGAGTGGGGAGGGGAGCTGGATTGGGCCGGTCGTGCTGGGGGGGGGAGGGGCCGTGGGGGCAGCAGCGGCGGGGAAAGGTAAAGGGAGGAAAGAAGGGATAAAGAAAAAAGGGAGAATAGGCAGAAATAAGGCACAAAAGAGCAGAGATGCAGAAAAGAGCAGAAAGGTGAAAGATAGAAAGGGTAAAAAAACGAGTGAAAACGAGAGAAGGAGCAGAGGGAGAGAAAGGGAAAATGGGCAAAAATAAGGCACAAAAGAGCAGAGGTGCAGAAAGGTGAAAGATAGAAAGGGGGAAAAAACGAGTGAAAACGAGTGAAGGAGCAGAGGGAGAGAAAGGGAAATGGGCAGAAATAAGGCGCAAAAGAACAGAGGTGCAGAAAGGTGAAAGATAGAAAGGGGAGAAAAACGAGTGAAGGAGCAGAAAGAAAGAAAGGAGACAGAGGTCCACTGGACCACCAGGGATGAGGCGCAGGGAAACCTGCGGGTGGAGGAGGGCCTCGATCACCAACACTCAAGAGTGCAGGGGCAGGGGCACCTCACTTAATGGTGGAGCTGCGAGGGTGGGAGAGCAATTTCACTGACAATGAGTCAGTGGTCTTGCTCGCCTGTCCCCGCAGTGGCCGCCATTAAGTAGGGGTCGGGGAGGGCTGGACAGCTGGGAGGCGGGAGTGGGGAGGGGAGCTGGATTGGGCCGGTCGTGCTTGGGGGGGAGGGGCCGCGGGGGCAGCAGCGGCGGGGAAAGGTAAAGGGAGGAAAGAAGGGATAAAGAAAAAAGGGAGAATAGGCAGAAATAAGGCACAAAAGAGCAGAGATGCAGAAAAGAGCAGAAAGGTGAAAGATAGAAAGGGTAAAAAAACGAGTGAAAACGAGAGAAGGAGCAGAGGGAGAGAAAGGGAAAATGGGCAAAAATAAGGCACAAAAGAGCAGAGGTGCAGAAAGGTGAAAGATAGAAAGGGGGAAAAAACGAGTGAAAACGAGTGAAGGAGCAGAGGGAGAGAAAGGGAAATGGGCAGAAATAAGGCGCAAAAGAACAGAGGTGCAGAAAGGTGAAAGATAGAAAGGGGAGAAAAACGAGTGAAGGAGCAGAAAGAAAGAAAGGAGACAGAGGTCCACTGGACCACCAGGGATGAGGCGCAGGGAAACCTGCGGGTGGAGGAGGGCCTCGATCACCAACACTCAAGAGTGCAGGGGCAGGGGCACCTCACTTAATGGTGGAGCTGTGAGGGTGGAAGAGCAATTTCACTGACAATGACTCAGTGGTCTTGCTCGCCTGTCCCCGCAGTGGCAACCATTAAGTAGGGGTCGGGGAGGGCTGGACAGTTGGGAGGCGGGAGTGGGGAGGGGAGCTGGATTGGGCCGGTCGTGCTGGGGGGGGAGGGGCCGTGGGGGCAGCAGCGGCGGGGAAAGGTAAAGGGAGGAAAGAAGGGATAAAGAAAAAAGGGAGAATAGGCAGAAATAAGGCACAACAGAGCAGAGATGCAGAAAAGAGCAGAAAGGTGAAAGATAGAAAGGGTAAAAAAACGAGTGAAAACGAGAGAAGGAGCAGAGGGAGAGAAAGGGAAAATGGGCAAAAATAAGGCACAAAAGAGCAGAGGTGCAGAAAGGTGAAAGATAGAAAGGGGAAAAAAACGAGTGAAGGAGCAGAGGGAGAGAAAGGGAAATGGGCAGAAATAAGGCGCAAAAGAGCAGAGGTGCAGAAAGGTGAAAGATAGAAAGGGGAGAAAAACGAGTGAAGGAGCAGAAAGAAAGAAAGGAGACAGAGGTCCACTGGACCACCAGGGATGAGGCGCAGGGAAACCTGCGGGTGGAGGAGGGCCTCGATCACCAACACTCAAGAGTGCAGGGGCAGGGGCACCTCACTTAATGGTGGAGCTGCGAGGGTGGGAGAGCAATCTCACTGACAATGAGTCAGTGGTCTTGCTCCAGAGAAAAAGGGTTTATTCCATCATAAACCTTGCGGCGCGTTTCACGCTTAAAAAGCACTTGTTCACACAAAGTCTGTAACTTTTCAATCCTGCTTTATGGACCTTAACACTTCCGTGTCAGGGGACATAGAAATGGGACTACACAGTATCCGCCATTATACGTCGGTACTTTGCGAGCATTCAGTTAAATACAGAGGGTATTTGCTAGTATTACCTTATGTCTCAATACAAGAATACAAGAATAGTGATACTACTAGAGCAAAGCAATAAAGCACCTTTAGAGCCATCATAATAGAAAAATTCGAATCGAATTTTGCACAAGATCAAAGCGGTGTATGCTGGTACTAGAAGTCAAAGTTATAATCAACTGCTCCAATGTATCACTGATATTGCGCTAGTTAGTACGCCCACAATGGGAGATATAATATCATTCATTAAATGAAAAACTTCATAGACATTAGTGAATTAAACATATATACATGTGTCAATGTTGCCTAAATTCATTGTATAGTAATTAATACGCTGATTAGTGCGTTACAATTCCACAAAGCTCATAAAGTTCATGTACTGTTAATCAACTGTGAGGAAGACGGGAAGTCCAATCACTCAAGTCCAAAGTCCATACAAATGGGAGCAAGTTACATCCAACCCTTCCGTGATTCAAGTGAATAGATATGAAGCTATTTTTTACATATTTTCAACACCACAAGTGTATCTAAAATTATATAGACTGTACAAAATTGAATTACATACATGGATGAACAGGATGAAGATTCACGGTGAAAGGAAAGGGCGCATCTTGTCACAGGCCTGCGGCAAGGGCCGCCACCCTCATCCTGTGAGAATAAGAGAGAGGAGATAGCTATAATCAACAGTCTTCTGTTTTAAGTTTACCAAGAGAACTGACGATAATATTCATTCGTAGAGATGTCTGACCATCTCTTCATCCATATCATGGCCTTTAGGAGATCTAGTACAGAGATTGATTATATACTTAGATTCCCTTTGCCTTAGTTTGAGCAATCTGTTACCACCTCTTGGTCCCACAGTTACCTGTTCTATAATAAAGTAGGACAGCTTCGTGGCATCAGAAAAATGACAAGCTTCGAAATGCCGGGCCACCGGATACTGTTTATCATTTTTGTGATGGCCCGGAGGTGTTCCAATATTCTTTTTTGGCCATGTGTTTCGTACTGCCCACGTAGAAAAGGTTGCATGGGCAGACGAGAACATAGACCACAAAAGTGGTTGTACATGTCAGGAATTGGTTAATCTGTATCATTTTGCAGGAACTTGGACACCAATAATCTTTTCTCATCTGACTGTTGTTACAGGCCTTGCAATGGCCACATGGGTAAAAGCCACAGAGATCTATACCCCTCTTCATACTCACATTGCTTATCTCATTATGCACTAGGAGGTCCCTCAGAGTCTGACCCCGTCTGTAAGTAATACTTGGTCTGTCTGGTAGACTCGCTCCTATAACGGGATCACTTTTCACAATGTTCCAATTATTTACAATGATTTTGCGGATGTTATCTGCATTGCCATTATAGTTCATGATAATGCGAGTCTCAATTTCTTTCTCATCACTATTGTTGGAAGGAACCGTGTTAGTGAGTAGGGTTTCTCGCTTAATAACCTTGACCTTGTCAATGGCTCTTTGGATAACCCAATTGGGGTATCCCCTTGCTTTAAAGCGTTTGGACATTATTCGTTCTTCTTTCAAATAGTCAGACTCTTGACTACAGTTTCTTTTGGCTCTGAGTAGTTTACCATATGGAATACTCCATTTTAGGTTGTCAGGGTGGCTACTCAGGCCATGTAACAGGCTATTCCCTGCAGTACTCTTTCTGTATAGGGATGTTTGTATACAGTTATCCCTAATCTGTATTTTAATGTCTGGATAATCGACTTCCTCATCACTGATGTTACATGTGAGAGAGATGTTACTAGTATTGTTATTGAGTTTATTGACAAAGGTCAAGGCTTCTTCTTTGGTACCGTTCCAGAAGACAAAGCAACATCTTTGCAAGATTATATAGATAAAAAAATGATCCCTCGTGGTCTAAGAATCTATATAACACCATCCTACGATTCACCTGACCCGCAAATGCTGGAGCAATGGTCGGAAAATTCTACTACAAGCTCCAGGAATATGCTACAAATCTTGGTAAAATATGCCTGGTCGGATCGTGAAAATATTAAAAAAGAAATACTTGCCCTGACTGATGAACTGAAGAAACTTCCAGAACAAGAAATGATTACAAAATTTATTGAGGAGATGAAAATCAGATTGAAGGCAACAGAAGAAGACATCAAGTAACATAAACAATATAAGCTGCATCGTGACTGCAGTGATTATGAGGCAGGAAGAATTCTAACACACAGACAGAAATATGACTACCTGTTCGACGAGGCCAAAACTTCAGGCCCGGGAACCATTCCATTTGACGCAGCTGAAGTTGAAGAAAGTGATGAATACAGTGATGCCACATCTTTCGAATCGGACTTAACTGAGACCGAGGGCAGTAGCAATTCAACTGATGGTACCCAACCCAGAAAGCGCACTACTTTTTTAGACGAATATCGGATGCTAAAGGAGAACAGGCAAGCTACACCTTCGTCCACGAGGATAAAAGAACAGCAGGAGATGAGCGGAAATGCACGCAGAGGAAGACCAAGGGGTACCAATACAAGAGGCAGAAGAAACTTAAACAGAGGAGGAGAAAACAACAGAGGAAGAGCAAAAGAGCTAGTGGGATACAATAAAGCTCTGAACAAGAAGAACTAAACATGGATGATGATCAGGTAAACAATACTATTGTTAATCTTACCTCTAAAGTTTTAAGTAACAAAGATAAGAGAACGCTATGTCTAGGGCTGTCTTTCTGCCCAAGCACCCCTATGAACTATGCAGACAGCAGAATCGATATTTTTAGATTCTGCAGAAAACTTAAACTAAAAAAATGGCACAAACTCAAACCAACTAAGAGTAAATAACCCAGGAATAACACTAGGAACGATGTGAGAGATGAATTAATAATTGGTGACATTGATACAATGGTGGCACTTGATGCACTGGAGAATGACAATGATGAGTCTGTTTGCGAATCCAATACAAGAAGGATTTTAGATGTGATGGAAATCAGACAAGATCTCACAGAGGGCACAGAATTCTGCAGTAAATCCACTTTTGTCCCCAAATTAAATCATGACAATATTGACACATTTCAAGATGTGGTGGGGAATGAATTATTAGAATTCAGAAGCAAGAATTGGCCTGGAAAGATGAGAACATTTAAGCATAACCTCACGTTGGCCCAGAAGAAATCTATGTTGGATTTAGCTACTGATGATAGCATACTTGTTAGACCAGCCGACAAGGGCGGAAATATAGTTATTCTCACTAGAGAACAATATGTTAATGAAGCTAAAAGACAACTAAATTGCTCAAAAACATATAAAATGTCCTCTCGTTTTGAGTACAACCAGAGCATCATTGGAATTTGGGATAAACTAAGTGAATGGAAGGATAGGGGGCTTTTAGAATGGGAAGAGTACTGCTTTTTGAAAAAAGATAACCCCATCCTACCCATCCTTTACCTTTTGCCAAAAATTCACAAGTGCCAAGAGAATCCCCCTGGGAGACCAATAATTTCATCTAGCGGAAGCGTATTAGAGAATGTCTCACGATACGTCGACCATTTTCTTAGGGACTTTGTTTTTGAGTTTCCCTCATACTTAAGGGACACCAAGGATTTTCTTGAGAAACTGAGGAATGTAAAATGGGATACCAACTATTTGTTAATCACCATGGATGTTAATTCCCTTTATACCTCTATTGAACACCAACAAGGGATAGAAGCCTGTGTGAGGTATCTGAAAAAGAGAAACATTTGCTATCTGGATCATACCACTATGATACTTGATATGATGCTGTACTGTCTAACTAACAATTTCTTTTTGTTCAATGATGAAATCTTTATTCAATTGCATGGAACTGCGATGGGTACTTGTTTTGCCCCAAGTTTTGCTAACCTATTCATGGGAGCTTGGGAAAATGATTTACTTAGTGACATCAGAATGACGGAAGAAATTAGCAAAACAATAGTCTGGCTACGGTATATAGACGACATTTTTGTCGTCTGGAACGGTACCAAAGAAGAAGCCTTGACCTTTGTCAATAAACTCAATAACAATACTAGTAACATCTCTCTCACATGTAACATCAGTGATGAGGAAGTCGATTATCTAGACATTAAAATACAGATTAGGGATAACTGTATACAAACATCCCTATACAGAAAGAGTACTGCAGGGAATAGCCTGTTACATGGCCTGAGTAGCCACCCTGACGACCTAAAATGGAGTATTCCATATGGTGAACTACTCAGAGCCAAAAGAAACTGTAGTCTAGAGTCTGACTATTTGAAAGAAGAACGAATAATGTCCAAACACTTTAAAGCAAGGGGATACCCCAATTGGGTTATCCAAAGAGCATTGACAAGGTCAAGCTTATTAAGCGAGAAACCCTACTCACTAACACGGTTCCTTCCAACAATAGTGATGAGAAAGAAATTGAGACTCGCATTATCATGAACTATAATGGCAATGCAGATAACATCCGCAAAATCATTGTAAATAATTGGAACATTGTGAAAAGTGATCCCGTTATAGGAGCGAGTATACCAGACAGACCAAGTATTACTTACAGACGGGGTCAGACTCTGAGGGACCTCCTAGTGCATAATGAGATAAGCAATGTGAGTATGAAGAGGGGAATAGATCTCTGTGGCTTTTACCCATGTGGCCATTGCAAGGCCTGTAACAACAGTCAGATGAGAAAAGATTATTGGTGTCCAAGTTCCTGCAAAATGATACAGATTAACCAATTCCTGACATGTACAACCACTTTTGTGGTCTATGTTCTCATCTGCCCATGCAACCTTTTCTACGTGGGCAGTACGAAACACATGGCCAAAAAAGAATATTGGAACACCTCCGGGCCATCACAAAAATGATAAACAGTATCCGGTGGCCCGGCATTTCGAAGCTTGTCATTTTTCTGATGCCACGAAGCTGTCCTACTTTATTATAGAACAGGTAACTGTGGGACCAAGAGGTGGTAACAGATTGCTCAAACTAAGGCAAAGGGAATCTAAGTATATAATCAATCTCTGTACTAGATCTCCTAAAGGCCATAATATGGATGAAGAGATGGTCAGACATCTGTACGAATGAATATTATTGTCAGTTCTCTTGGTTAACTTAAAACAGAAGACTGTTGATTATAGCTATCTCCTCTCTCTTATTCTCACAGGATGAGGGTGGCGGCCCTTGCTGCAGGCCTGTGACAAGATGCGCCCTTTCCTTTCTCTGAGAATCTTCATCCTGTTCATCCATGTATGTAATTCAATTTTGTACAATCTATATAATTTTAGATACACGTGTGGTGTTGAAAATATGTAAAAAATAGCTTCATATCTATTCACTTGAATCACGGAAGGGTTGGATGTAACTTGCTCCCATTTGTATGGACTTTGGACTTGAGTGATTGGACTTCCCGCCTTCCTCACAGTTGATTAACAGTACATGAACTTTATGAGCTTTGTGGAATTGTAACGCACTAATCAGCGTATTAATTACTATACAATGAATTTAGGCAATATTGACACATGTATATATGTTTAATTCACTAATGTCTATGAAGTTTTCCATTTAATGAATGATATTATATCTCTCATTGTGGGCGCACTAACTAGCGCAATATCAGTGATACATTGGAGCAGTTGATTATAACTTTGACTTCTAGTACCAGCATTCACCGCTTTGATCTTGTGCAAAATTCGATTCGAATTTTTCTATTATGATGGCTCTAAAGGTGCTTTATTGCTTTGCTCTAGTAGTATCACTATTCTTGTATTCTTGTATTGAGACATAAGGTAATACTAGCAAATACACTTTGTATTTAACTGAATGCTCGCAAAGTACCGACGTATAATGGCGGATACTGTGTAGTCCCATTTCTATGTCTCCTGACACGGAAGTGTTTAGGTCCATAAAGCAGGATTGAAAAGTTACAGACTTTGTGTGAACAAGCGCTTTTTAAGCGCGAAACGCGTCGCAAGGTTTATGATGGAATAAACCCTTTTTCTCTGGTGCACTATTCCTGACTCCTGTGCTGTTTGCTGAGCGCTCGTCGGAACTCCGTTCTTCTGTTGATATATATATATATATATATATATATATATATATATATATATATATTTTCCTACAAAGGCCAAAAGCATTTCGAAGGCGCACACCCAGCAGTGGAAAGACCGAGGTTTTTAATCCCAGGCTTTTAATCATTTCAGAGAACCGGCATCTTTCACTTCAGAAAGCAGTTCATTGCCGACGCGTTTCAGGACATCAGTCCCTTCTTCATGGGCAGGCTTCAAGTTCACACACAGATGGCTCCAATCAGCATATTTAAATACATGCACCAACTCCCAGTGAGTAACGCGCAGTGCAGTCGTTTAGTACTGTGCATGTTGGGACATCGAGTCCCGATTGGAGTATGAGTGTTCCTTTAGTAAGTTCCATGTGTCTTGCAATTAAAACCATAATATTTCACCCTCCAGTGGGCTCAAAAGTTTCATGCCGGCTAATTTAATCACCACCGCTGTGCTGGTCGCAGCTTCGGCATAGTTCCATCTCGCCGCGCAGCCTCTCCTTCCCCTTGTGGAGCTGGTGCAGCCTTCCACGGCACGGCAGCCGTGTGATTATTTTCCTACAAAGGCCAAAAGCATTTAGAAGGCGCACACACAGCAGTGGAAAGACCGAGGTTTTTTAATCCCAGGCTTTTAATCATTTCAGAGAACCGGCATCTTTCACTTCAGAAAGCAGTTCATTGCCGACGCGTTTCAGGACATCAGTCCCTTCTTCATGGGCAGGCTTCAAGTTCACACACAGATGGCTCCAATCAGCATATTTAAATACATGCACCAACTCCCAGTGAGTAACGCGCAGTGCAGTCGTTTAGTACTGTGCATGTTGGGACATCGAGTCCCGATTGGAGTATGAGTGTTCCTTTAGTAAGTTCCATGTGTCTTGCAATTAAAACCATAATATTTCACCCTCCAGTGGGCTCAAAAGTGTCATGCCGGCTAATTTAATCACCACCGCTGTGCTGGTCGCAGCTTCGGCATAGTTCCATCTCGCCGCGCAGCCTCTCCTTCCCCTTGTGGAGCTGGTGCAGCCTTCCACGGCACGGCAGCCGTGTGATTATTTTCCTACAAAGGCCAAAAGCATTTCGAAGGCGCACACACAGCAGTGTGAGTTGGTGCATGTATTTAAATATGCTGATTGGAGCCATCTGTGTGTGAACTTGAAGCCTGCCCATGAAGAAGGGACTGATGTCCTGAAACGCGTCGGCAATGAACTGCTTTCTGAAGTGAAAGATGCCGGTTCTCTGAAATGAATAAAAGCCTGGGTTTAAAAACCTCGGTCTTTCCACTGCTGTGTGTGCGCCTTCGAAATGCTTTTGGCCTTTGTAGGAAAATAATCACACGGCTGCCGTGCCGTGGAAGGCTGCACCAGCTCCACAAGGGGAAGGAGAGGCTGCGCGGCGAGATGGAACTATGCCGAAGCTGCGACCAGCACAGCGGTGGTGATTAAATTAGCCGGCATGACACTTTTGAGCCCACTGGAGGGTGAAATATTATGGTTTTAATTGCAAGACGCATGGAACTTACTAAAGGAACACTCATACTCCAATCGGGACTCGATGTCCCAACGTGCACAGTACTAAACGACTGCACTGCGCGTTACTCACTGGGAGTTGGTGCATGTATTTAAATATGCTGATTGGAGCCATCTGTGTGTGAACTTGAAGCCTGCCCATGAAGAAGGGACTGATGTCCTGAAACGCGTCGGCAATGAACTGCTTTCTGAAGTGAAAGATGCCGGTTCTCTGAAATGATTAAAAGCCTGGGATTAAAAACCTCGGTCTTTCCACTGCTGTGTGTGCGCCTTCGAAATGCTTTTGGCCTTTGTAGGAAAATATATATATATATATATAAAAATATAACACACGACTTTCACGCAGCATGCAGCGAGAAAACAAGCCCTCCAGTCAGACATCAGGTAAGCAGATTTATTCCTCCAACAGGCAAAGCATTACCGGTTTCGACCCTCACTCTGGTCTTAATCATATGCAGAGTACGAGGGGCAGTTCCGTTGAGGTTTAAATACACTAGAGTCTTAAACAGTGAAGAGGGACTGCGGGTGCTGATTTTTCAATACAACCTCATTTTACAAATATCAATGACCAGGTAGTCTCATATTATTTGTAGTACTCTTCAAATACTGTGGCTAATGCTCTCCATTATATAATGTTTGAGTTTGAAGACCCTGGTTTGAAATCCTGTTGACATTTTGACTACAACGCCCATCATGCACCAACATTGTCTTTCAATGCTCCGTAATGTCCCTCTTTTATAAAACCTTACAGTCTTGTGCCTTAGTAAAGCGGCACACCAAAGTATGCACCAGAAGAGCTATTGTGCAAAAAGAACGACGCGTTTTAGCCTGTCGGCTTTCGTTAGGTCGACGAAAGCCGACAGGCTGATACGCGTCGTTCTTTTTGCACAATAAACTCATCTGGTGCATACTTTGGCATGCCGCTTTCTTTCATATCGGAAAGGACTGTGATTTATCTATAAATATATATATATATATATTTTTTTGGGGGGGGGGGAGAATATGATCGCTAAAGACAAGGATGTGAAACAAAGTGAGATCCTGAGATTGGCCATGCTAAAACGCCTAAAGGAGTATGAGGCTATAATCAGAACAAGGAAACAAACAAAATTCCAAAGGGATGAAGAAGATTACCATACTGGTCGGATTTTAACATTTGCGCATAAGTTCGATGTCCCGAGAAAAAGAATGACACATGAAGGTACTGCTTGCGCAAACAAAGAAACGTCAGTCAGATATAGACACCTCTGAAGGAGAGCAGACCGGCAACACGGATTAAAATAGAGGCAATCAGGACTTTCCCTATTTTCGGGAATACCAGCTAATGCGGGAAATGCGCCAAAGACCAATGCAGGGAACTCACCCCGCAGAGAAAACAACAGCAACAAAACGCAAAACAAGTAGAGGAAGAAAAGGGAGGAGAAGAAGGATCGACCCCAATAATGACACAAATTTGGAAAAGTGGTAGTCCTTGGTTCAGACTCGTGCCTTTTGATTAAATGGTGTGAATCCGTTCAGTAGTTCTTGAGAAAATTGCAATTAAAAGTTCATATATATCTATGGCCTCGGAGGATCCACGCATCTTGCGCGTACTCTAAGCGCACCGCCCCGATCGTGCGCTAATTTACTGTCAAGTGGTTGTCAACATTCGAAACCAGGAAGTGTTGGCAGCCATTTTGTGCCTCGGTAGAAGCAAGGATCTAGAAAATAGTGGGACATGTGTTCAAAACGTATAAAGAGGGCAGGTAAGAAATATTTTGATCATCTAGACCTGCTTAGGGGTTCCACAAGGACCCCTAGGGCCCAAAAGAATTTAGTTTTTTGTGGGGGGAAAACGGAGAAATGTGCGTTGGGTGCATGGATCCTCAGTAATAAAAATAAACACGAAGCGGGGGATCCTGTGCTTGTTTAAAAATTAGGTCCCGGGGAGGGCCAAATCCTGAGGTCTAAAATATTACATTTGATGGGGGTCCAGATGGGCCCTGTAGCCCGAGGACCACCATTCCTTGGTGCTACAAAATAAATGAGTGAGGGAGCTCAAAGGTCAATCTAAGCCCTGAGGATTACCACCCTCCGGGGTTTTTTAATATTTTGAGAGGGGGGCTGCGTGGTCTCCATTCTGGAGCAGTCGAAAGCCTTGGGGAACACCACCTCCCAGGAGCGGCTCCTGCTGTGTCTCGGGGTGTCTACCCCTGGGATACTGTTGTTTGCTTTGGCAGGGCGGGAGTCGAGGTTCCCGCTGTGTCATGGCAAACTTGAGGGCATATTAACAAGTACCATTTTGCAGCAATTTTTTTATAAAAGCCCAAAATGTGGTGAAAATTATATCGCCCTATATACTAGGTGACGCTAAGCATGTTAGCAGTCGGTTTGCTAAGGGCTGGCCTCGTATCTCCAATGAGTTGCAATGTAGGTGTTCTCAGTGACAAGGTAGGTCTTTCTATGAGAATATAAAAAGGAAGAGGGAGATATGACAAAAGCGTTGAATTTACAAGGCGGCCCTGGATTTGAGGACCGATAGCAAACCTCTCGCTATTTGCGGTTTATGTCGGATCCTAACATCTGTTCTGAAGTAGACTTAAGCATGTTTAATATGCGAGGTGGATTGATATATTAAGTCCACAGCCTTATATTAACAAGCTTTTCACTTGCAAACATGAATCATTGCTGTATTTCTCGCGATATTGGGGGCATATTTACAAGGACAGTGTTAAAATTATTGTCGCTTTAGCGATAGGAAAGTGCTGTTAAAGCAGCCATATTGTGCTTAATAATATGCTTTAGAGAATTTATGAGAATTCTAATAGAAGCCCAGGCTTACAGCAGAACATTTTAACAATGTCCTTGTAAATATGCCCATTACAGACTCCTAATTTCACCGGAAAAAAAAATATCACCTACTATTAATTTTTATTCTTCCTCGTGATCCCATCCCATGGGATACAATGTTGGGGACTGTGAGTGAAGGCCTAATGTCCCTACGGTCTCAGTTAGCTCCCTGCGTCCTTCGGAAGCCGCATTACTTTGGCACACGGGGACCTGCTAATATGCAGCTCCCCATGGGAAAAAGCATTCTACTTTGCATATTGAACGAGAGAGAAGGTTTTTGTGTTCTCTCTTTCAAAATGCAAACCAAGGGGCATATTATCAAGGAACGGCGTTAAAATTATCATCGCTTTAGCGGCAGAAAACTGCAGCTAAAGCGGCGATAATGGGCTTGATAATATATCCTTGAGAATTCCAATAGAAGCACATGTTCGGGTCTTAACATGGGCTTCTAATGGAATTCTCGACGGCATATTATCAAGCCCATTATCGCCGCTTTAGTGGCAGTTTCCTGTCGCTAATGTGATGAGAATAATAACGCTGTTCCTTGATAATATGCCCCCAAGTTTGCTATGGCAGGGTGAGAGCCTCGGCTCTCACATTTGCATAGCAAACAGCAATGTTAAAAAAATCTTCCGGTAAAATAACAAAGGATTTTGAATCCCATTATTGCCGTTTTAGTTGTAGTTTTAACATGGG
This sequence comes from Lissotriton helveticus, assembly GCF_964261635.1. Lineage (NCBI taxonomy): Eukaryota > Metazoa > Chordata > Amphibia > Caudata > Salamandridae > Lissotriton > Lissotriton helveticus. The sequence goes on along the minus strand of NC_136069.1, from coordinate 289,311,170 downwards.
AAAAGTGACGCAAAAGTGGCTCAAGGGGCTTGTAAATCTGCTACACAGTGTGCTGTCTTAGTTTGCTTTCCTCTCTGTCATGTAGAGGATCCTGGGTAAATATAACGCTTTCTGTACAGCCAGTACCTTTCAACTCTACCCCCAAACTGCTTACTGCCTGTTACCATAGTAACTGTTCATGGAACACTCAGGTTACAAGTTCACCACACAATGTTGCTAATCCAAACAGTTACTGTGCTGGAGTTTTAACATTTTCCCTAGGAACCATTAATCGCAGCTACAGACTCTGGTAAAGAGGTGGTAAAGAGTCAGTCTCAGTATTATACTTCTAATTATAAACATCATTTCTATTTTAATTGTTAAATCTTCTCTAAGCATATGATTATCACACTAAATAATAGTGAAATGTCAGAAAAAGAAGATGTATACACTTTTTTATTAACTTTTATTAAAACAACAATATATAACTAGAACATAACTGTAAGATAACAATATAATAAATAACTAGAAATGTACTTTTAACATATCAATATAATACTCAAAAGACAAAAGGATGTGTGGAGGGTCAAGGGGTAGTTTAACGACCTGTATGCTCAATCCCCTATACTTTACATTCAAAACAAGTGAGAGCAAACCAAGCCAAGGGAATGGTGTCCAGCTATGTGAAAAACCATGTACAAAATTTGAAAGCATGTATGAGCACCTGTCATTGAGGTACATAGGCTGAAAATAAAACCCCATCAGACCAGCCATTTGCTGGAGAATACGTCATATGAGGGTTTAGTACAGCATTAAACCCCACAACCGACTTAGTATTGACGGTGTAGGAGTAAATGTCAGTACTTTAGCCATGAAACTCAATGCAGAGATATCGTGCAGTGCTACAATGGTGGTGGTACTTAAAAATGACTACTCAGACTCAGACATAGGTTCAGAACGAAAGACTCAGTGTCAAGATTAAAAGCATGCCGAGTAGTAAGACTACCCTATGGCAATTATACAGAACGGTCGACATGTTTCAGCCAGATAGGGAATTACCCTGGCTTTCTTCAGGACCTTTAAATATAATATGGCTACTGCAACTGTGAAAAAAACTTTTTGTATCAAGTGTGACATAACAGTATGTACTGAAAGCAAGTTACATAGCTACCAGGAACTTGAAAGAATGTGAGTCCACTGGAAGGGAAGAGACATGTCTTCTTCCTAACAAAACAACAGAAAACATGTAATTGTTTTTCTTGTTCAACAACATTGGATTTCACACATACATTCGCTAAATGCACATAGGAAACGCGTAGACAGACACCTGCATGAATAATTTGTATTATGCATTATAAAGAAAGCATATTAGCTTAATCACCAGGAAGCATTTCTTCGCGGTGATACTCACCCAGCGTTGTGTGGATGAAGACCTCATCTCACCCGGCAACCGCTCCGGAGTGTGAGGCCCCGCTCTATGGTGTAAAGAAGAGGGCACAGTAAGTACTAAGATCCACTGTGTCCAAACCAATTGTTTTACACACTTAACCCAACAAACGTGTATTAGAAACACCCTTGGCCATACCTCAAAAAATACCCACTACGAAGTTCTCTAGGAACCATAGAAAGCTATAGGACTTTCACAAGATTTTTGTATACTGTGGATAGTTAGAGAGCACTATAGAGTCCTTCTTGTCTCAAATTTGCAGTGTCAAACGACATTGGTTGCAGAGAGCCTGACCAGCAACTCACCTGTCCGTCGGTACCTCCATTCGACACCTGAACGGAAGGGGAGGAACTCTTTGTGACGTCTTTTTCCTTTATAAATAGTTTTGTTTGATTGGATGTAAAGGGCGTTGACTTCGTGTAGCCAGTCGCGCTAGAAAACACTGTTTCTGCGCGCATGCGCCGTTACTCTGCGAGTTTAGGCATCATGCCCGAACTATAGTCGTGTCTTTTAGCCGAAAGAACGAAACATAATGCGGCTATCACCCCAAGATGCTGTGGGTGCTTTCTGCCCTGGATTAGGGAAAGATGCGCGATGGAGCACACTAAGCACAAAATGTGTGACTTGCGTATTGGAGAACCAAAATGGTGGTGTGCGCACGATCACGGGGCAGAACACTGTTCCCCGGGCATGCGCACCAATGAATGCTGTCGCCCGGCATATGCGTGATCCGTATAATGTTAAAAAATCCGGGTTTTTTTTGTGTTATACCTCTGAAGCACGGAGCAGTCGGCGCCATGAAGTTACTTAGATGGAAACAACCGAGGGGTATGTCCATTGATAGATCCTGTAATCCAAGCATGGGCATGAGCAATATAAGATGTGTGTCACTTAATGAAGTGACTCGGTCAAACCCAATTGAGGGAGTGTTTACTAAGGGAAAAGACCATACAATATTAGCGAGTTGGTCTGTAATTGACTCAAAATACAAGTGAGGTTACCAGACTTGTTGCCTCAGGCGATTATTGGAGTAACTCGGTCAAACCCAATTAGAAGAGTGTTTACTTAAGGGAAAAGACCATTCAATATTAGTAAGTAGGTGTATAGTATTACCAGGCTAATTGCTTAAGGCAATTCTTCTTATTAGTGGAAGTTATAAGTAGTGTGGGGTAGGATGAGATAGGCGGAGGGGCTCCATGCACAATTAAGTTGGGTGAGCTAACAGGGTACAAACTGTTTGTATCCATAGTATACGACCCGCAACCAGAGGTTGCACTAAATACTCAAAAGACAAAAGGATGTGTGGAGGGTCAAGGGGTAGTTTAACGACCTGTATGCTCAATCCCCTATACTTTACATTCAAAACAAATGAGAGCAAACCAAGTCAAGGGAATGGTGTCCAGCTATGTGAAAAACCATGTACAAAATTTGAAAGCATGTATGAGCACCTGTCATTGAGGTACATAGGCTGAAAATAAAACCCCTTAGTATTGACGGTGTAGGAGTAAATTAAAAAAGCCAGGGTAATTCCCTATCTGGCTGAAACATGTCGACCGTTCTGTATAATTGCCACAGGGTAGTCTTACTACTCGGCATGCTTTTAATCTTGACACTGAGTCTTTCGTTCTGAACCTATGTCTGAGTCTGAGTAGTCATTTTTAAGTACCACCACCATTGTAGCACTGCACGATATCTCTGCATTGAGTTTCATGGCTAAAGTACTGACATTTACTCCTACACCGTCAATACTAAGTCGGTTGTGGGGTTTAATGCTGTACTAAACCCTCATATGACGTATTCTCCAGCAATTGGCTGGTCTGATGGGGTTTTATTTTCAGCCTATGTAGCTCAATGACAGGTGCTCATACATGCTTTCAAATTTTGTACATGGTTTTTCACGTAGCTGGACACCATTCCCTTGACTTGGTTTGCTCTCATTTGTTTTGAATATCAATATAATAAACAAAATGTGAGATGAACTCCAATGGAAGGAGGATAGGTAACCTGCAAATCAAAAATGAAAATAAGTGTTCAAAATTAGATCGATGTGACTGAATGAGGTCAAAGATCACAAATTAAGGTAAAACTTGGCAATATTTGGTTATTTGCACGTCTGCAGTGTGCCTGATACATCCCACCTCTCTTATAGGCCCACGTTGAAGAGGTGTCTGTAGGGAAGTGCCTACTGCGTCAGATTTACAGTATGGACCAACAGGTCTTGAAAATGATTCAGTGATGAGACGGAATTAGGTGAGAAATCACGTCTTTATGCAGGACAATATTGTTTATTTCCAACGCATTTAATTGGAGGCATTGTGTATCTAGGCCGCTCTGCTTACCTTGTGTAAACACTGTGGCGAACAGAGTTAACAACTTGAAGTTTGCTTTGGTTCTACACTGCAGACTGTATTAAATTCAGCTTTGATTTATTTATCGGCAGAGTGGACAGCAGCGTCCTTAACTTGAAAAGAGAAAGAGAAACAATGTGAGAGAGAGTAAGGGAAAGAGTGAAAAAATGACATTGAAAGTGTGAGAGACAGAAAGTAATAGATGGAGCAGGAGAGGTAATGTTACTACTGGAGAAAATCTTTATAGCTCACCTTTTTGCCTTCGTTGTGTGTCCAAGCACGTGCCGGTTCATAGTGCACCCTGAAGTTTAGTGATCTGTAAGATAGTATAGAGTTAGTAATAGCAGAGTACATACAACTGCACAAGTATATTTCTGCATTATGCCGTTGGACACTGAGGATACTGTATTACATCAACTTTCACTGCAAGGTGGTGTGTCTGTGCGCTCTTTTTCTCCCTGAGTACTATGCCCCATGCACTCCCACTGCATAGTGGTGAGTTCTCATTACTGCGTACCCAGACTGTTGCACCCCATTGACTCCCAGAGTCCGGGGGTGAGTACCTTTTCTTGCACACTCAGACTGTTCCAACCTATCCATTCTCACTGCCACTGTCACCTCTGCCACTTTGGCCAGAAAACGGCTTCATTGGCTCCCCATGGAGGATCGTATCCTGTTTAAAACCTTGTGCCTGATCTATAAGGCTTTAGCAAAAAACAGCCTTATAGGAATTGGATCTATCTTGTCCTGTTACAGTCCTTGTAGGAACTTACGTTCCTCAAACAAGGCTCTCCTATCAGTTCCGCGTATCCGTAGAGCTAGATGGGGTGGTAAAGCCTTTTCCAACTTGGCACCCAAGTGGTGGAATGTTCTCCCTGTGGAATTGAGGTCTCTCCCCACCCTGCAGTTATTTAGAAAGGCCCTGAAGACCCGTCTTTTTGCGCACACATACTTGTAGTTTGATCTGCCATTTTTTGATTCATTTTGTTAGGCGCCTTGATACCTTAGGGTTTTAGTTGCGCGATATAAATTATTTTCAAATCAAATCAAATCAAAATCACTGCCCGGAGGTATTTGTATATTCCTACGCAGTCAAGCTGCTGCATAGTACCCACTCTCTTCGCATACAGGTGACTTCTGGTACAGGTAACTTCTGGTTGCTTCGGAAACAAGCTTCTTTGCTCACCTTGTTCCATTGGCGTGATTCAAAGAGGGTGCATCACGTGTCAAAGCAGCCTTCTCAGGCATTGTTACGATGGCCACGCATCATCACAGAATCATCAAACGTTGAGCTTTGGAGGTGTTTGGGGGACGCCACTTTGTGAAACACAACCTGTTAGATAAAAAGGAAGATAACATTGTGCATCATTTCTTTATCAAATAGGAGAGGAAGTGAGAGAGTGACTGAAAAGAATATTCACAGCTTACCTTTCTGTTACCGGTATCTCTTTCACCATGTGCCGGGACATAGTGCACCCTGAAGGTCTACATCTAAAAGATAGTAAAAGAAATATGTTATGATTGGTAATTGTCACTATCTTAATGTGGAGTAGAATAGCATCGCCCTTTCACACAACTTCCCTCCCGCATTAAAAATACAACTATTTGTACAGTTCCAACTTGTTTACTAGGCTTCGATTTATGAACAATTAGTAGAGCAATAATGTTTTCCATCCGGTTGTGAAAGCAAGTGGTGCGCTGTGATACACGTGGTTTCAATCATCACGAGCGACGGACATTTGACCGACTATAAAAACTTTCCTGCTATTGGAAAAAAATACAAATGCAATAAGATACGGTATATAGGACTGCGTACGCCTAAATCGCTGCGTCGCCTTTTTGTATCCAGTCTGCTGCACCTCATCTACTCTCTCCACTAGTCACCCAGGACTCACTGCTCACCTTTTCGCGGACAGGGTACGTTCCCCATCATGCAGTTCCACTCTGATACCAAGAAGTCTCATATTTGGTGCTGAGTCTTGATATCACTATGGCAAAGGACATACTCGTGCACCCATCTTCATCGCATATTTCTCACCCGCTCAGTCCTTGAGGTACCACTAACTCAGTGACCAAAGAGGCCACGCACGTGATAGTCAATCAATTAGTCAATCAAAGAATTTGTAAAGCGCGCTACTTACCTGTGAGGGTCTCAAGGCACTGAGGGGGGGGGGGAGGTGGCCTCTACTGCTCGAAGAGCCAGGCCTTGAGGAGTCTTCTGAAGGTGAGTAGGTCTTGGGTCTGCCATAGGTGGGTCGGGAGGGTGTTCCAGGTCTTGGCGGCGAGGTAGGAGAAAGATCTTCCTCGGTATGTCTTTCGTTAGATGCGGGGGACAACAGCAAGGATGAGGCTGGCGGAGCAGAGCTGGCGGGTGGGGGTGTAGAAGCTGAGTCTGCTGTTCAGGTAGGCCGGTCCGGTGTTGTGGAGTGCTTTGTGTGCGTGGGTGAGGAGCTTGAAAGTGATCCTCTTGCTGACGGGGAGCCAGTGTAGGTCTCCCAGGTGCGGGGTGATGTGGCTGTGGCTGGGGATGTTGAGGATCAATCAGGCAGATGTGTTTTGGATGCGTTGTAGTCGACGCAGGTGTTTGGCTGGGATGCCTGCGTAGAGTGCGTTGCCGTAGTCCAGCCTGCTGCTGACGAGGGCCTGTGTCACAGTTCTTCTGGTTTCGGTCGGGATCCACTTGTAGATCCTGCGGAGCATGAGGGGGGTCTTTTAGCAGGAGGAGGAGACGGTGCTGACCTGCTTCGACATGGAGAGGGAGGAGTCGAGGATGAATCCTAGGTTGCGTGTGTGGTTGGTGAGTGTTGGTGCTGTTCCCAGTGTGGTCGGCCACCAGGAGTCGTCCCAGGAAGAGGGGTTGGGTCCGAGGATGAGGACCTCCGTCTTGTGGGATTGGGCCCCCTTATTCGGTAGTTCAGGTCTACATGAGGTGTCCAAACCACTAGGATGGGTTAACACAGTGCTTGCAATGGGAGAAACTCTAAAATGGCGTAGAGCATATGTGCCCTGTCTTTTTTATTGGTAGGGTCACGTGAGTAGTGATGCATGTGCGGAATGGGTGTGGTGTGGGTGTATACCAGCCATGCGGGAGTGTGTGTGTGCCGTTCTGACAACTAGACCTGGAAGTAAGAAATCACTACAATGGAAATTTGGGCCATGTAGCGTTATTGTGTTTTCCTGAAAGCGTAAGCAGAGTGGGCTGTACTGACGTACGCCAGTGCTGCAGGAGGCTGTGAATGATGACTCCGGAGCAATGGGCGTGGTTCCGTCGTGAGTTATATGAGAAATCAACTGATTCAGGTGTCCGTTTTGTAGTGCTGCTGTCACCCGTGTCTTACACGCAAATGTGTCATTATGTCTGTAAAATCCCACAATATGGCTAACATGGAGGGTACTGGGTATCATTGACCTTATATTTATCCATAGTTGCACACATAAAAGATGGTGGACATGACGCATTTCTGTGAATATGTTTGTTGTACATTTAGTGGAGTGTTGTAACTGTAGTAATACAGGGCTGTGAAAGGTTTAGGTTGCAGTTTTTGGCACATGAAGGGCAGCTAATATATATACCTATGAGGTCATTCAGGTATACTGTCGAACTTGGTGCTGGAAATCAGTATTCGAGGCGCGTCCACATCCTGTTATTGTAGAGAAATGACGTAATCTACGCGTGCCTGAAAATGTACTGTAAATACGGTGCTCATGTAAATTGCTGATATAGTATTGGGTCGATTTTGCGCTATATAGATATGCTAAAAAAAAAAGAAAGAAATAGCACACACTTATAAATTGACTATACACTTTCTTTGCAGTATTGTAATATCCGCTTTGTACATTCATATTTGTAGAATGAACAAGAGAAAGTTATATAATCGAAGTTTTTGTTACTGGCAGAGGTAAGATGTTTGCATACGCTGTTTACAGCACAATATAATGTGGTAGGGCGCAGGAGCAGCATTTTACAAATATAATAAGTACACAGACACAGATATAGTTGAATTGGGCACGGGCACGTGTGCTCGACTCCATTTTATTACATTGCTGTTGGTAACAAGTAGAATAGTAATCATGATAGAATACACAGATATTCAATCATAAACTGTTAATGACTTCTGCTGTACAAAGGTAGGAGCACTACATGTGAAATAATACAGAGAAGATTCTATCGTAAAGGGTTCTTGACTTGTGGTGCACTAAGGTAGGGTCGGTTTGTGTGGAGCCTGCGATGATGCGTGGTTCAGGCAGAGCGCACTGGTAAGAATGTCTTTTGGCTACTGAATTTTGCCTTAATAAGGCCATGTGGCGATTATTTATGGTGCACTGAGTTAGTGGTACGTCTGGTGCTCAGTGTGTGCTCACCTTGCGATGATGCGTGGTTCGAGCGGTCTGTACTCAAAGCATTGACTGTTGCATACTGGACTGCATGAACTTTGAAGAAAAAAAAATACCATCGATGGTTATCAATTGCTCTGCAAACTAGGTCTACTGATTGCTCACCATAACAAATTAAACAATTGCATTTCACGCAGTGCATTATAACTTTCTCAAAATGGGGACGTATGTCTGGTGGCGATGTTAAAGGTGATGCCCCAGAGGTACTTGGTTTTGCCGGTGGTGGAGGTACATTTTGGCGCAGTGTTCTACATTCTTTGTGAGCATAGTTCACAGGATGCAGGATTAAAGGTGCTTGTGCATACTAGCAGTGCCACAGGAGTATTTTTTGTCTTTGCCTTAAATAAATCAAGGCTGAATTCCCTACTGTCTGTAGTGTAGATCCAAAGCTGAATTCAAGTTGTAAACCCTGCTGTCCGCAGTGTAGATCTTAGGCTGCACTGCATTATCTATAATCACGATTGAAATAAAAGATGAAACATGTATGGAATACATTGTCAAAATGTGTATGTTTCAGGAACATTATAGTTCAAGTTGTGACCTGTGCTGTCCGCAGTGTAGACTGCCATTGAGTGTCCCTTTGCACTTGCAGCGTGAATTTTGTTTTTCAACTAAACCTAGAACTGATGTAAAAAAAGTTTTTGAAGGAAGCATAGTAAAGGGATATTGTATAGGGTTTGATAGACGTTTTACTTAGTTTGGTACTGCACTCTGCAAATAATGAATGAAGAGTCAGTTGAATTCTGCCTGAATACGGCCACGTGGCGAAGAATTATGGTGCACTGAGTTAGTAACACATTTGGGACTGAGCGTGTACGTAACCTGCGACGATGTGTAATCCGGGGGGGCGCACTGATAGCAATGTTTTTTGCTTTGTGAGTTATGCCTTAATAGGACCACGTGAAGATGACTTGTGGAGCAGTGAGTTAGTGGTACCTGAAGAACTCAGCGTGTGCGCACTCTGCGATGATTCGTGGTTCGGGCGGGTCGCACTGGTACAATGTCTCTTGCCTACTGGAATGCGTCATGTGCATTCGCCATTCCACCTGAATTGTGAGGCCTCACAATGTAGATCGAAGGAAGTAGTCAGTACAGACATTGAGGAATGTTTTTTGTCGCATCCTTTAACAAAATCTGAGGACATAGAGTACAATTGTCTCTGCCTTAAAGAAAGCAAGGCTGAATTTTATGCTGTCCGTAGTGTGAATCCAAAGCTGAATTGAAGTTGTGAACCCTGCTGTCCGCAGTGTAGATCGAAGGCAGTTGTCAGGACAGACATCGAGGAATTCATTTTGTCACATCCTTTAACAAAATCTGAAGACATAAAGTACAATTGTCTCTGCATTAAATAAAGTGTAGTGTAGATGCAAAGCTGAATTCAAGTTGTGAACCCTGCTGTCCGCAGTATAGATCGAAGGCCGTAGTCAGCACAGTTATAGACGAATGCTTTTTGTCACATCCTTTTACAAAATCGGAAGAGATAGAGTACAATTGTCTCTACCTTAAATAAAACAAGGCTTGATTCAATGCTGTCTGTAGTGTAGATCCAAAGCTGAATTCAAGTTGTGAACCATGCTGTCTGCAGTGTAGATCGAAGGCAGTAGTCAGCACAGTTATAGACGAATGCTTTTTGTCACATCCTTTTACAAAATCGGAAGACATAGAGTACAATTGTCTCTACCTTAAATAAAGCAAGGCTTGATTCAATGCTGTCCGTAGTGTAGATCCAAAGCTGAATTCAAGTTGTGAACCCTGCTGTCTGTAGTGTAGAGCGAAGGCAGTAGTCGATACAGACATAAGTCTGCGGTGCTATGGTGCTGAGTTCGCAATGGGCCTGTTTCGAGGAAGCACGTGGTCATGGCGGCAGCCATGTGGCTGGGTGAGAACCTTTGCTGTGCCAGAGTCTTTTGTCTTTGCACAAGTGAACCACGCCCAAGGCGTAGCCTATGTATTTATACTCTTACGCTGGAGTTTCGTACGTTGGACCAGCCCACTCTGCTTCTGCTTCAGGGGGGGGACAACACAGTTACATGACCGAGATATTCCCCAGTGTCTGAGATAATATGGTTGCGTCCACTGTGCAGTACACTACATGTATCAATACTATATATCCACATGGAAAAGTTTTTTGTTTCTATAGTGAGTTGTGTGTAGCATATCACCGGTAAACTTGAGATTCTGTACATTATTGTTAATGTGCAAATTTACTCCCTTATAATAGTTGGTTGCCACATCTCTGAACATTCAGCTATTGTGCAGTTGAGAGGATATGGTATCTTGGGAAGGGTATAAATATATATAAACTTTATTGTTTAGTTAATTAAAACCATAACAAAACGAAGATGGAAGAGAATTTAACATTACAATAAAATCAATAAAATTCTACTTAGTTCAGTTGAAGTGCAAAATTTAAGATGATGCTGGTAGGAGCTTTATCAGATTGCTCGTCGTTAAAACAGTTAATAATACTGAAAGTCTTATTTTGAAATTTCAAGAGCTTTCAGACGCTTTTCATAGGCTATCAAGAACTTTATAAATTTGCAATTAATTATTGGGTCTGTTGAGTCTAAGGCACCAATAATGGCCGATCTACAGGTGCGTAGACCTTTGGCCTTAAAAATGTTCTTTAAAAAGAGTGTTCGCTCCCGGGTCAGTGTTTTGCAGTGGCATATAATGTTGATTATATCTTCTTTTGTAATGCCACATAGTCGACAGGTGTTTGCATCTGAGCATTTCCAGACAGATTCGTCAGCCAGAGTTGGTAGTTTGCCGAATCTCACTGCCATCAGCCTTTTTTGAGCCGAGATGAGATTGTTATAACTGTTAATCACTGTCCATGAGTGGGAGCGGGCGGCAAAGATGGCTTTATCCGTAATTAATGAGTGAAAGTTGGCCGCTTTTTTTAGAACCTGTTTAAAGGACGTGAATGGTAGGTTTTTTTCCCTCAAGGTTACCGTGCATGTTTGCTCCAGAGCACCAGTCAGATATTTGTTTGCGGCAGAATTTTGTTGATTTTCTAATTCCAGCCATAGCAAGCTGTCCAAGGTGTTATTTGTAGAGTTCGTTTCAGTTCTATACCATACTCTAATGCGTGTATAGAGTCTACCCAGTGACTCATTCATCAGGCCAAATTCTAAACGCGTCTGGGCGGGTGAAGCTGAGCGTGGGAGTTGTAAGACATTCTTGTAGATTTTTGTGATAAGGCTGTTTAAGGTAATATCATCCTTGCCCTGCATGGCTATACTGGCATAGGATAGTGTTGGAAGTACTTTGGTTGCCATCACTGTTAGTAGAGGTTTCAGCGAGGGGCCTTGCAACTTTTTTGCCAGTGAGCTAAGTGCGAAAGTTAATGCTCCGGCTCACTGCTTCATATATTTTTTTTGCCCGTTTAGAGTGAGCTTGTCATCAAGGTAGTATCCTAAGTATTTATAGTTTGTTACTCTTTCCAGTGATTTTCCCTCAAGTGAGATGTTAAGTTGCACTGTACGACGGTTGGTTATTGACATAGTTTTTGTCTTAGATAAATTCAGAGTAAGGTTATTTGCCCTCAAAAATTCTGATGTTACTGCCAGTAGTCTGGACAGGCCCACTTTAGTTAAGCTCATAAGCACAATGTCATCGGCGTAAGCCAAATGGGTGGTATGAAAATTACCAAGTTTCGGTGCGTGCGCATTACAGATGTTTAAATTTCCTGAGAGGTCTGATATGAATACGTTAAAAAGCTGTGGTGCTAAAACGCAACCCTGTTTTAATCCGATCGATGTGTATACTTTTCTTGATAGGTGTGATCCGTCCCCTAACTTGATTTGCGTCCAAGTATCTGTGTAGAATAGGAGTAGCCCCCTCATTATTTTCTCGGGTATGCTCCAAGCTTTCAGCTTCGCCCATAATAGCTTGCGGTCAACGCTATCGAAGGCCGCCTTCAGGTCGATAAAACAGAGGTTCAGGTCCTGCTTTAAACGCTGGCATTTTTCCGCTATCATGGTTATTGTTAATATATTAGATGTAGTTCCGATGCCGGCTCTAAAGCCGGTTTAGTTTATTGGGATTATTGCTTTATCGTCTGCCCAATTTACCAGGTCTTTTAAAAGGAGAGAGGCAAAGTATTTAGCTTCGATGTCCTGGAGTGTTATTAGGCGGTAATTTAAAGGGTTGGCTCTGTCTCCTCCTTTATGTATTGGGGTGATGATAGAGCCTTTCCAGCATTCTGGGATGCGGTTATAATTTTGAACTTCGGCAAAAAGCTCTTCGAGATGTTGTGCCCAAAAGTCTGTTGCTTCCTTAAAGGCAATTTGTGGAATGCCATTCAGGCCCGGCGCTCCATTACTTTTTCCCTTTCTGATGATGGTGATAATCTCGTCAGCCGTGTACCAGCCATCTGTGGCTTCAGAACGAGTAGTTGTCCTTTGTGCCGTTGTCGTGCGTTTGGTGTGGTGATGTTCTTCGCAGCTGTTTAAATGTGGATCCGCTGATCCCAATATCTGTTCAGGAGCTTTCCCTCGGTTTTCTTCAAATTTTGTGGACAGGAAAGTTGACCATACCGTTTCTTGAATATTTGAGGACAGAACGTTTCGTGGCCTTGTCAGCTGGTTTATTATGGTCCAAAATGTATTTGAATCCTGTAGCTTATAGCTGGCCAGTAAATTAATCAAAAAGTCGTCGATCGCCTTCTTTTTCAGCTCCCAGATCCCTTTTTTATATAATTTTCTGTGGACAAGAAACGTATTCAAGCTGCTCGGATCGTTCGCTTTTAATTGCAGATTTTTTTGGCTTCTCCGTAAGGCCCTTCTTTGTTCTTATAGTGCCCAGGGCAGTTTCTTAGTCGGGTGCTTATTTTTTGCCGATGTTTTTGTTGGTTTCATTTTTAACTTTAATTTCGCAAGAAAAAGAGACCAGGCTTGTATCTTGTCTGTTGTAGCTCTGTTTGCCTCTTGGAGAGCGTCCTTTATTATTAAAGTCCAATTCGGTTTATTCGAACTGTTCCAGTGTATTCGTTTCTGGTTAATTGTTCCTAATTGGCCCTCCAGGGAATATACCGGTTGCAGTGTGTCTGTAAAAAAGTTTAGTTTCAGATGTTGCATGCTGTGATCGCTCATTGTTGTATATTCGATATAAAAAGTGAGTACTGGAGGAATCAATGGAAGACTTATTATCGTAAAGTCCAATGTGGATTGACTATAAGGACCATAGAACGTTTTCTTTGGTGGATTGTCTTTCTCTGTCCTGCCATTCAGTACTCGCATACCTAGGTACTCTAGGTCTGTTACGAATTGAGTGGCTAGGCTGTCCTTTTGGCTCTTAGTTGCGCCTGTTGCCTGCTGGGGGACGTTCCAGTGTATGTTATCTGTGGTTAGTATCTCGTCTTCCTTTGGTGTATAAATTAAATTGGAGTTAAAATCTCCCGTTAGAATGATGTTCCAAGTTGGTTCAGAGCTTCGAAGTTTTAATATTTCCTTGCATAATAAAATGTATTTTGTCTTTTTTACCTGAAGATTCGGTTGGGTGTAATAATTGATCAGTATTGTCGTTTTATGACCGTACTTTTTCTGGCCTGACAATTTAATTAGCTGTAAACTTGGATCCGGCGATTAGAGTTGTTCTGTCTTGATTTTAAGAGCAGTAGACACGTATACCGATAGGCCTCCGATTGCTCTCCCGTAGGTTTTAAATTTTTTCGCTGGCACCGTGTAGTGGATGTAGCCCGCCAATGCAATTTCTTCCTGCAGCCATGTCTCTTGCAGGGCAATTATGTCGGCGTTGTCCCATTCGTCCAAGGCGAGATCGTCATCCAGCAGTCTTTTTGCGCCCGCTATGTTCCAATGAATAATATGTATGTTATTATTTACTGCTTTGTTTCTTTCGTGGCCGATCGGTCAGTTAGGTCGTTTATTGTTTAGTATGCTGGGAAGCCATTTGCAGGAATCAGTTATGGTTAACTGTTCCCCTGCTTTAACTAAGTCTGTCTCTTTGCATGTAAGTTCTGCCTCGCTTCTGCCTTTGGCGTTATGTAATATAGAATAGACTGGTTTTTTTCGGGGCAAGGTCCGCCAGTGTTCTTGTGAGTTGTGTGCCACTATTTGTATGTAGAGGAAGCGGGTATCTTGGGGCAGTTGGATGTGATAATTGAATGCCCCATGCTTGGAAAATCTCCGTTTGCCCTAGAATAGCTTGCGCTATAGCAGCGGAGGTCCATGTTGTCATTGTTTGTTCATGCGTTGTTGCATTAGTACTGGTTAGAAATTCAACCCGGTCTAAGTCGGACGATTTGATGGCGCTTAGTTCCTTAATTTCTTTTGTCAATTTTAGGATGTTATTCCTGTTTAGGATATCGTGTCTGCCTTGGGTCACGTACTCGGGGGTAAAAATAATTTGGCAGCCGACCTTGTCTGCATTGATCGTGTCTAATAATGGCTTTGTTGCTGCATCTTCGCTTAGCCGTGACGTCTGGATCAGATTGCGCTGGATATCGGGTGGTGAATTGATGGTATCTGATTTCGGTTTTGTCGCTGCCTCGTCACTTGGTCGTTTGGGCCCAGATCTTTTGACTGGGGTGAATGTGTGACATTGATCCACATTCTGTCCATCATTGTTGTGTTTGTCGTCACTTGGTCGTGGCATTTCGTTGTTGGTAACAACGAAGTTCAGCTTTGTCTGAGTCAAGTTGCGCTGGCTATCTGATGTTGAAATGTGGGGGATTGGCCCGGGGTGTTGGGTGGTACTATGTAATCCCTCTCGGTGGACTGTTTCTGTGTTGTTAGCTTTGAAGCAGTGTTTTTCAGCTTCACTCTCTCTTTCCTTCTGTAGTTGATTGCTAGCGCATTCTTGGACAACTTTTTTTCCATCGTGATGTGCTCGTAGATGAGCATTTTGGGGGTTTAATGATGGTGTTGTGTTGGGCGAGTGCTTCTGCCAAGCCGAGTTTATTGATTCCATAGCTGGCGTCGGGTCATTGGTTGACCACCTATTTAATAAGTTTTTTGACTGCTCATTGTGTACATGAACAATAGTTTTATTGTTGTCAATCGCCGGGGGTATTTTGTGTTCCGACCCTTTTGAAGTCAGGCTGGTCTGTTTTGAGGCGGGATTTTGAGCGAATGTTTGCGTCAACTGGCGGCTTTGCTGAGATCCCAGTGGGCTTTGAGGCTTGGGTTTCGCAGTTAGCGATGTTGTGTATATAAGTTGTCCGTTGGCTCCTGCTTCTGCGTCCTTGGTAGTGTCCGTTATGCCTGTCTCTGGTGTGTTTTGTATATGTTGGTTTAAAAATATTGGATAGATACTATGGCATCGGAGCACATCTTCTTCCATTTTTTTGTGTCTTGCTTTCCTTTCTTTTTTCTTTTGTCTTTTAGTTAAATTTTGTTTTGTTTGCTTGGCAGTGGTAGATTCCGTCGCTGGTTTTTCAGGTGTGGTATTACTGATTATATTGATCTCGTGCCATGATGTCTGTAATTCAGGTGTTTTTTCTTCGCGAGATCTGTTGCTGCCAGGTTGTTGATCTTCGAGTTTGACGCTATTTAGGCTTTCAGTCGCTCTGTCACGGCTTATTGCATGTTTGTTTAAATTAATGATCTGGTCAAGGACCGTTGGTAGGGTGCTCAGTTTGTCAAGAATTGGGCCACAAGGGCAAATTTGATGTTGTTCGGTAGAGATGGATTGCGCTCTTTTAATTAAGTTGTTAAGGTTATCCATTTTTGTATTTATTCCTGCTATGTAGGATGCAATTATATTCATCAAATCAATTTGGATGTCCAACTTGTCGGATTGCATTGTTAACGTCGCCGTAGCTGTTTTTAGTGCTTGCAGGAAGGGTGCCACGAGGATCAGAGACTCGTCGCCTTTAGGTGAATTTGTTTTTTCGTCGTGTCTTAGCGAGTTGTTAAGACCCTTCACGTTATTGAGTGGAGCTTGTTGCCCAGCGGGGGCCTTTGAACCGGGTGCGGGATTGTTGTTCGGGACTTGTGGGTATGGGGCCTCGTCTGACTGGAGCTTTTCAGGCTCTGCATTTCCTTTTTCCTGGTTCAACCGTTCGTCAGGGCCTTTTTCGGCTAATAACTCTCTCTCTTTAATTTTGTGAAGTAGTTGGCTAGTGGTGGGCCATTGTTGTGACGGATTATTCAGACTTTGCGTTTGTTGCGTTAAATCCCTTTTTTCCCGGCAAATGTTGCTTGTATCTTTGCTATGATTGTCTTGTGCTTTATATTGTTCGAAAAATGTATGTGTGTGGGTGCTGCACTCTGCTTTACTGAATTTAAGGGCGTTTATTCAAACTCGTGTGCTACCTTCGATTGGTGCCTGCTACACCACGTAACTACTGTATTAAGCCTGACACCTAACTGGCTGCCAGGACTCTAGGGTGCACAACATAAAAATGAGCGAACTCTTTGTCCATATAAACTTTTTGTTTGTATTTAAACCATTATTTTTTTATATATATACGATATACATCTCATCAAACATGTTCATCATCATCAAACATAATTTACAGTGTACAAATCAATGTGGTTTATAATGTGCAAAACAATGAGATTTACAAACTAAAAAAGAAGAACCATTTCATAATATAAACCCAATGCATTTCGGGACCTTTCGTGGCCCCTTCGTCAGGGGTCTGTCAAGAAAAGGAACACAAATTAGTGAAAAGAAAACTAACTTCTTTCGATGTTTACGAGTTTCTCAGTTACTTTAAATAAAATGAATTTCTTCCATAATTGTAAGTTTCATAGTGTCTCATTACCTGAGATCATTACTTTTTGAAGTTTAGAAATTGCATTTCTTATTTAATTGCGCTACTTTGGACTATCTTTACAAACTAAAACAACCATTTACTACGCGCTGAAGGGCTGTTTATGATATATTTCCATTAACAGTTTAAGTCATATGATTACTGCTGAGCCTACCTACCGTTTGTGGCAAGTTGCTTGAAGCAATGAACAATGCTTCTATGAAAAGAGATAAGATTGAGCACCAAGCTTTTTAGTATACTGTGGTTGAATGCATATTGCATGTACACATTGTCCCTATTTTTAAACAAAGAACGGTATTCATTACCTGCGAGCCTATGCGTAACGCGTTGGTCTCGCTTCTGTGGCCAAATTAAAATTATACTGAAAATAAAAGGGAAACAAGTATTTTAGTCTAATTTCATTAGACAACATTGCGGGTAGTCAATTTCGCGTATTTACCGCCAAACAAGTTTTTTACCTGTTTAAGAAAGCGTTTCTAAATCTTCCTTATTCTTTGGGCGGACTGCTGGTACCAACCTGTTGAAAGGTTGAAAATAATACTTTAATATAGTCCCGTTCCTCATGTTACCACGCTCTACTTAAAAAAATGTGTCTTGAATTACCTGCGGTCCTACGTTGTGAGGCTTCGGTCCCGCAACGTTAGTACCCCTGTTGTTTTAGCTGTGGAGGAAAACGCCACATTTTCAAGTTGTAATGCTAAGATTTTCAAATGCCGGTTATTTAGGCATTTTAAAAAAACGATTGCGCGGCTTACCTAGCAACTTAGTTTTGAAGTCCGTGTACTTGGATTCGACGTCGAGGCGTTTGCTGTCGCCATTAAAGTGTTAGTCCTTTATTTAGTTCTAGTGCTTTAGTTTACACTGACATAAAGAGTGGACTTAAGCGTTTCTATCCTAGTTTGTTAGGAGAGAGTGGGAGCGGCCATTTTTGAATGATTATATTAAAGCGGTCAAATCTATGCTAGTTTCTTGTGTTTCCACATTATTAAGTCCGTTTTAAGACTTGTTCGAATTTATAGCAAATCGCGAGCAGGAAAAATTATTTTGAGCCTATTAGCAAGTCAAACATAAATATTTCGAATACAAACGTATATACAAAACAGTAACAACTATTCAGAGCAATGTGCTAAAGCATTGGGTGTTTACAGTGTCTGTACATTCTCAAACACTGCCTGCCTATTTACAATCTCGTTTTTTATATTTCATGCGCTTAATATGAATTGCATATGTTAATAATATAGTGGTGATATATGTCTCTAAGGATTTATTATAAACTGTCTGCTGAATCACGTGTCTGAATTCACGGGGTATCAGATCTGGCCATACATATTGTCTGTTTAAAGAAAACAAACCATCTCCATTTTATCATTGAGCCCGAATGGGACCAAAGTCTGTAATTTACGCATCCAGAATGCTTCTCTCTGGAGAAGAATCTTTGCATTCGATAATTTTGTATATACGTTTGTATTCGAAATATTTATGTTTGACTTGCTAATAGGCTCAAAATAATTTTTCCTGCTCGCGATTTGCTATAAATTCGAACAAGTCTTAAAACGGACTTAATAATGTGGAAACACAAGAAACTAGCATAGATTTGACCGCTTTAATATAATCATTCAAAAATGGCCGCTCCCACTCTCTCCTAACAAACTAGGATAGAAACGCTTAAGTCCACTCTTTATGTCAGTGTAAACTAAAGCACTAGAACTAAATAAAGGACTAACACTTTAATGGCGACAGCAAACGCCTCGACGTCGAATCCAAGTACACGGACTTCAAAACTAAGTTGCTAGGTAAGCCGCGCAATCGTTTTTTTAAAATGCCTAAATAACCGGCATTTGAAAATCTTAGCATTACAACTTGAAAATGTGGCGTTTTCCTCCACAGCTAAAACAACAGGGGTACTAACGTTGCGGGACCGAAGCCTCACAACGTAGGACCGCAGGTAATTCAAGACACATTTTTTTAAGTAGAGCGTGGTAACATGAGGAACGGGACTATATTAAAGTATTATTTTCAACCTTTCAACAGGTTGGTACCAGCAGTCCGCCCAAAGAATAAGGAAGATTTAGAAACGCTTTCTTAAACAGGTAAAAAACTTGTTTGGCGGTAAATACGCGAAATTGACTACCCGCAATGTTGTCTAATGAAATTAGACTAAAATACTTGTTTCCCTTTTATTTTCAGTATAATTTTAATTTGGCCACAGAAGCGAGACCAACGCGTTACGCATAGGCTCGCAGGTAATGAATACCGTTCTTTGTTTAAAAATAGGGACAATGTGTACATGCAATATGCATTCAACCACAGTATACTAAAAAGCTTGGTGCTCAATCTTATCTCTTTTCATAGAAGCATTGTTCATTGCTTCAAGCAACTTGCCACAAACGGTAGGTAGGCTCAGCAGTAATCATATGACTTAAACTGTTAATGGAAATATATCATAAACAGCCCTTCAGCGCGTAGTAAATGGTTGTTTTAGTTTGTAAAGATAGTCCAAAGTAGCGCAATTAAATAAGAAATGCAATTTCTAAACTTCAAAAAGTAATGATCTCAGGTAATGAGACACTATGAAACTTACAATTATGGAAGAAATTCATTTTATTTAAAGTAACTGAGAAACTCGTAAACATCGAAAGAAGTTAGTTTTCTTTTCACTAATTTGTGTTCCTTTTCTTGACAGACCCCTGACGAAGGGGCCACGAAAGGTCCCGAAATGCATTGGGTTTATATTATGAAATGGTTCTTCTTTTTTAGTTTGTAAATCTCATTGTTTTGCACATTATAAACCACATTGATTTGTACACTGTAAATTATGTTTGATGATGATGAACATGTTTGATGAGATGTATATCGTATATATATAAAAAAATAATGGTTTAAATACAAACAAAAAGTTTATATGGACAAAGAGTTCGCTCATTTTTATGTTGTGCACCCTAGAGTCCTGGCAGCCAGTTAGGTGTCAGGCTTAATACAGTTATATTGTTCGAAGGCATCTAATACCTCCTTGTCAACAGTGTGGATTAATGCAGATGTGGTTACGCTTATTTGTCTATTTGGCGAATTTTTATTGTGATCACTGCTTAATAGGTGATCTTGACATTTATTAACAGGACCGTCTTCTGTAGATTGAGCAGGTAGTTTTGCAGATGAAGTTGAGTGTGTACGTGCTTATTTTGCCGACTGGTTGCCGACTTCTGATTTTTTCTCTGGATCCAGTGGGGTTTGTAGGCCCACTACGTCTGTCGTGGAAGAAAACAGTGCCTCGCTTGGGTCTTTCAGGAAATTGAATCGTAGGTCCTGTAAGGAGTACTTATTCGCTATTGATTTCTCAAAGAGAGTTGCAATTGGTGATATTAAAGGATTTTTCAGGGTGCTATTGGCCTTATTTGCAGATGATTTATCAAGTCTTCTCCGTTTGGCTGAGCTCTTCCATGCTGTCGGTTTCTCACTAGGTGCTTTTCTTACTTTGCCGGACCTCATTTTTGGGCTCGAGCTACTGCAAATCGCGTCCCAGTGTACCAAGTCACTGCGGCTAGGTTGCAGCTGCTCGCACTCTGGTTTTTCTGATTTTTTAAGGGATATGAGAACCCCCTAGTGTTGTGGTCTTACTGTCTTTGGGTTGCAGCAGCGTTGTTATCGCAGCGCGGGTCGCCGCGCTCACGCTGTCTTGCAACCCACGTGCTACCTAACCTCCTCCCGCCGATGCTGTGCACTTGCTGCCTCGGTGTTGCCTGTGTGGCGTTGGTTTCCCAGTGCAGTTCTTCGCGGTCACGCTTGCGTACAACCTGCGTGCAACTGGACGCCGGCGTTCCTGTCTGGGCTTGTGCTCAGCCGCCGGCACCCGCCGGCTGGCCGGTCGCGGGATTTGTTCCAAGGATCTAGATTGCGCTGGGAGGTTGTGCCCCCCTAGTGACGGCCCCGCAGCTTTGCTTTACTTATACTCACCCTCGCGCTCACCCTCACACTCACGCTCTCGCTCACGCTCCCAAGCCCATCTGCCCCATAGAGGGACAGCTGCTGTCAGGGAGAAGGCGGGGGCGGAGTCGGAGGAAGGCGCGTGGCAATATGGCTTCTCTTGCCTATTTTACAGCAAGTATATGGGGCTGCTTAGTCCAGAACCGGGTAATGAATGGTGCCTTTAACTTGGAGGTAGGCCACTGCCTTTCTAGCGAGCCAGCCTTGGTCAGTTGGTATCCGCTTGTTACTTCACTGCGCTTTGTTTCTGTATTTAACTGTTAATTGTTGGTTTCCTGGTTGACAACCATAGTACGGTGGGACAGGCTTGTTGATCTAAGCAAGGCTGGACTGAGCTTATCATGACAAGCTTAGATCACGCCGCTTAGGCCGTCCTTCAGTCTATAGCCTCTAGCCTTAGTCGGCAGTTAATATCTATTTAATGTCTAGCTGTCGCTCCGACCCTCCTGCCCGTTTTTTCGCTGCCTTCTGGTGCCTTGACCCGCTCCTCTCCTCTCGCTCCTGGGGGATGCTTTATGGGGCCCCTATCAATGGGTTAGTGTCTTGTCAGCAGCATTTGCCAGCAGTATTTGGGCATGTTTTGTTGTTCTGTTGTTTTTCTATTTGAATAATGCAGGGATGCAGGGTAGCGGGATGTAACTACCTCTCGTACCCCGCTGCCTGCCGTACCCGGCCTCAGGCCGTGTAGTCCGCAGTTCGCGAGCAGCGCTGCTCAGTCGCAAGCCGGGCCATCCTCCCTTGTATCCTCACTCACCGAATGCAGCAGGCTGGGGGAGGCGTCACGTCTCATCTCGTTGGGCCGGTATGATGCTTCCGATGAGTTGGAGCTTTGGGTGCACAGCGTGCCTGCTTCCTGGGCTGAGCGCACCTACAGGAGTAGCAGTCTTCAACAGCCAGTTTGTGGCCCTGGCGATCCTGGGGGTCTGTTACTGCGGCGCTCTCCTGTTCACCTAACCACTTGACCACTTGACCCCCCCCCCGCTCGGTTCGGCTCAGCTCGGGCTGCTCTTCTCGGCGCTGCACCACAGCGCTGCACCTCAGCTCCACACAGAGCAGCTCTATGCTCCGCTCGTGGATCCGCTCTATGCTCTATGCTCTGCTCTCTAGCGCTGGGAGACTGATTAGCGACAAGTGCATTCCAGAGTCTTGAGAAGGTCCGTTGTCCTGTTTTGCGCTGCCTCTGAGGTAGTAGGGGGGAAGGGTCCGGGGGGGTAGTTGTGGTGGTGGTGGCGCTGGGTGTTGTGATTTTGTTGGGTGTTGGAGGTGCATGATTAGTACCTCTATCACATATTTGTCTTTAAATATGGGTGTGACTTGAGTGTAATTCACGCAGTAGATAGTCGACCTCCTTACACCAGTTAAAAGTTGATGTTAATTTGTTCTGGTAGGTGGAGCTATCGTCTGTTTTTTTAGTGTTTTGTGGCGATTTTGTTGGCGGAAGGAATCAATTGAAGAATGATGATATTTGCAGTTTTTACTAGGTTGACAATGGGATGATAATTAAAAAAGAAAGAAAAAAACAGATATGCTTAATGAACATTATATTTAGAAATTAGCATTTAAAAAACCTTTGAAATTCACTGAAAAACCATAGGTTTCAGGCAGGTCATAGTTAGGAATTATCATTTAAAAAAACCTTAGAAATTCACTGACAAAACCATAGGTTTCATGCAGGTTATAGTAAGGAATTATCATTTAAAAAACCTTGAAAATTCATTGAAAAAAAACATAGGTTTCAGGGATGTTATAGTTAGCTGGACATTTCACTCATACAAAACCATAGAATTTCCTCCGTTATAGTTAGTTGTCCTAACTCTAACTCTCGCGCCCACAATCTACTGGTGATGATGTCACATATTACATCATTCATGACATGGTCAGTGACATCACTGATGACATCTCAAATGACTAAGTATGGGCGAATTTTGTGAATTCCCGATACGCGAATTTGCAGATTTGCGAATTCGCGATCCGCAAAATACGCGAATTTGTGCAAATTTGCAGATCTTTTTATTTTTGCGTGTTCGCGGGGCGCTTTGCGTGTTCGTGGGGCGTTTTAGCATGCTCGCGGGCGCTTTGCGTGCTCGCGGGTTTTTTTTTGTGCGAGACCGCGATGCGTCCTCTGGTTTATCACTGCCACCCTCTCGTTTTTTATGCCCTTCTGCCCTCTGTACCACTAGTTTTTGTGCCTTTCTGCCCTCTGCCCCACTCGTGTTTGTGCCCTTTTGCCCTCTGCCCCACTCGTTTTTGTGCTCTTCTGCCCTCTGCCCAACTCGTTTTTGTGGTCTTCTGCCCTCTGCCCCACTCGTTTCTGTCCTCTGTCCCACTCGTTTTTGTGCTCTTCTGCCCTTTGCCCCACTCGTTTTTGTCCCCTTCTGCCCTCTGCCCCACTCGTTTCTGTGCCCTTCTGCCCTCTGCCTAACTCGTTTTTTGTCCCCTTCTGCCCTCTGTCCCACTTTGTGCCCTTCTGCCCTCAGCCCCACTGAGAATGGCGCCGGCAAGCTGCCAACGCCATTCTAAAATAGCTACAAAGTCAGCTTCAACAGGAAGCGCTAATAGATAAAGTAAAGCAGGTGCTCACGTTGAAGGTCAAATTAAGTTACACAATCATTAATCACCCCAAGTTTGGGGTGATTAATGATTGTGTAACTGAATTTGAGCTTCAACTCGAGCACCTGCTTTACTTTATCTATTAGTGCTTCGTGTTGAAACTGACTTTTGTAACTATTTTAGAATGGCTCTGGCAGCTTGCTGGCAGCTTGTCGGCGCCATTCTAAAATAGTTAGAAAAGTCAGCTTCAACTTTTGACCCAATCCGTTCCGCTCACGGATTTTGCGGGAAATTCACGAATCTCGCGGACCGCTAATTTGCAGAAAACCCGCAAAATCCGCGAGCGGAACGGATTTTCCGCCCATGCTTACACATGACATCACTAATTACCACAATTAAGAAAAAAATACATAACTATTCATTAATAAAAAATAATTAATTAATTAAGAATAATTGTTATGTTATTTATGCTTACAGAGCGTACTGTTACCCTGGGATGTCCTGGGGCTGAGCACTGGTTACCTGAGGAGCGTAAGGCCTAGTGGTGAGAGAAAAACCATGTCTTCAAGCCCTTCTGGAAAGAAAACAGATCTTGGGCATTTCTAAGTTGGAACGGGAGTTCATTCCATGCCTTAGAGGCACAGTGAACAAAGCTTCTACCACCCCAGTCAGTTTTTTTAAAAGGGGGGTTAGCACTAGTTGGGACCCAGTTGATCTTAATGTTCTGTTAAGAATAGACTAAGAATATACCATGAAAATTTAGATTTAAAGAACTCAGGACCTGTCCCATTCACAGCTTTAAAGACAATACAAAGTGCTTTAAAGTGTGATCTTAGAGGTATTGGAAGGCAATGCAATTTCTTAAGTACTCCCCTGACTGAGGCAGACCTAGGTATTCCGGTCAGCAATCTAGCTGCCGCGTTCTGGACCACTTGCAGCCTGTTCAGATGTTGCTTTTGAACATTGAGATATAAGCTGTTGCAATAGTCTAGCCGCGACATTATGAGTGCCGTAACCACAGTCCTGAGGCTACTCTCAGGCAGGAAGAACCTGATTTTCTTGGTTATTCTGAGGACCATGAAGCATGTCGAAGTCACCATGCTCACTTGGTCCCCCATGGTAAGTATATTATCCACCAAGATACCAAGATTCTTGGCTTTCCTTGAAGGTACTGGACACAGGCCCAGATCCTCTGGCCACCACTCTGGTGTCCATACCCGTGGATTATTGCCAAATTTCAAAACCTCGGTCTTAGCCGAGTTAAGCTTTAGACAATTGGCAGACATCCAAGCTGATATGGAACCCATGCAGTCATGGAAGCGATCTCCTGCTTCCTTTTCCGCTCCCTCCTTCAGCGACAACACAATTTGTGTGTCGTCAGCGTAGGAGGTGAGCGAGAAGCCAAAAGACCAAATGATACCAGCCAGGGGTGCCACATAGATATTAAAATGCGTAGGGCTAAGACCAGGGCCCTGTGGCAACCCACACGGAAGTAAAAAGGGTTCTGAGATGTTACCGTCTAGGTCTACAGTTTGTGACCTGTACGACAGGAAAGACTGTAACAGTTTCCATGCTGAACCCCTTATGCCTATTTCAGATAGCCGTTTCAACAGTACCATGTGATGGACAGTATCAAAGGCCGTGGAAAGGTCCAATAGGATTAGCATAGCGTTACCTCCTCTATCCACGGCCTCTCTGATTTCCTCCATAGATTTTAATAGGGCCAACTCAGTGCTATGAAAAGCCCTGAACCCATATTGCGATGGATCCAAAGAATTGTTGGCAAGAAGAAAATTATTGATTGGCTGTTTATTTCTTTTTCCACTAATTTTGCTGGCAGAGGAAGCCTAGAGATAGGTCGATGCTTGTTGGGGTCCTTGGATTCCAGTGACGGCTTCTTAAATAATAGAAGAACTGAAGCTTTTTTCCATATTTCCGGAAAAGTACCGGGTGATAGAGCAGCATTAAGCAATGGAGTACGAGCGGTTCCAATTATATCGGGAATTTGCTTAATAATCCAAAATGTACAAGGGTCACTAGGAGCACCAGATTTCATACTATTCAGCAATTTCATAGTAATTAAATGACTTCCCACCCTAGCACCCTATCGACCCACAACCTGCTCCTAAAAAGATGACACAATTAACATAATTACCAATTAATTAATAAGAATTAACAACCAATTAATGAATAGTTAATAATAAATTAATTACCACAATAAACAATAAAAATATTAAATACATAAATATTCGTTAAAAACATTAATGGATTAATTAAAATTAAATTACTTCCCACCCAGTCCCCTATCAACCCATAACCCGCTCCTAAGAAAATGAAACTATTATCATAATTACCAATTAATTAATAATAATTAACAACCAATAAATAATGAGTTAATAATGAATTAATTACCACAATTAACAATGTAAAATATTAAATACATAAATATTAATTAATATTTTTTTAATCAATTATTTATAATTAAATGACTTCCCACCCTATTCCCCTCTAAACCTACAACCCGCCACCAAACTAAAAAGCAAAATGTACATTAATAACTTTTAATAAATTTACACCTATATTAAAAAACAAATGCAATACTTAGACAAAAAAATGGAACACATACATTTAAAATACATACCAAAAAAAATACATAACACTTCAACAACTATATTTTTGCAAATTATATTAATGACTTCGATATGTTTTTTAAATGATATTAATGACTTTGATATTGTTAAAAGTGATATTATTTACCTTAGACTCAGTATTCTTAACCACGATATTCTGCCAGTCGATATTTTTGCATCACAATATTTTGCACTCAATATTAGTGCAAGTTGACATTATAAACTCGATATGGTGACTGTTTACCTCAGATGATACCATCTTGTTGTCCCAGACATCGAAGGGTTTGCAAAGGCTACTTGATAGTTTCAATGATTACTGAACCATCAAGGGTCTCAATATTAATTATTTCCAAACAAAATATATGGCTGTAAGTCCACACAAGACCTTTAGAAGAAGTATTATTGTGCAGCAGCAACAGCTGGAATACATAACTAATTTTAGCTATCTTGGCATAACGTTGGATTCTAAATTGTGAGGGAGTTCCCATATAAATAAATATAAAACAGTTCTTGCCCAAAGTTCTATGGCTGTCATTTAAGAACACCAAGCTGCCACAGCCGAAACAATCTCCTTTGCCTTTGGGGTCTATAAGTACAAGGCCCAAACAGCAGTACTTTACGGAGCAGAATTGTGGGGAGTGAACAACCTGGACAATTTTTCTTTGGGATAGAACAAGTTTATAAGGATGTTAATACGTCTTCCTAGGTGTAGTTCTCTGATACCAGTGTATCATGATATAGGTAACAAAAGAATAGAGCATATGGCTGCTCTGAGACCTTTGATTTTTTAGGGTAAACTTGTGTGTCACACAGGAACTTGTTCACTGCAGGGAGACATTAAGGGAAAGTTTGGAATTTGACAATCTCTTTACCTTCCCCTAGTGCTGCGATGTTCAGACCTGGTTCGCCAAGTTAGGCTTAATTTCCTTCTGGAATTACCCCAATTCACCAAATGTCCATTTTAAGCAGCTTTTAAAGTGAACCTACAGAAATTTGTTTTTGAATAATCTCCATAAAAATCTAAGACTAGGAAGACTCTCTGTACAGTTCTTAAGTGTTAAACAGAAGCAGGTTTGAATTAGTAAGAATGTTGTTCATTAGGTTTTCATTTGACATTCTCCAAATAAAAAGTTATACAGCAAGATGGAAACCTGAAAACTCTGATGATGGTGAAACTGGCAGTGCTCTATGCACTTTAAGTGCCAAAGAAAATCTTGCACACATTGGGCCAATTCACAAAGGTAATCTGAGACAAAAGTCTAACTTTACGGCTTTTAGTATTCACAGAAGTCATTTACGAGCACTCAGGGTGGAATGTCCATAACCAGGCCAGAATCTCTGCAGTTGGGGCAGAGTCTCATCATTCGGGTCGTATTCTCTGTCTCGGCTGGATAAAGTGCAATCATCTACCCCTGTTTCCAATTGGCACCACCTGCAAGACCTGCAATACAAACCAAATAAAAGCAGTGCACAAAGCCCAGGTTTGGCCCATAGAGTTCCTGCATGCCTGCTATGTGGGTTGCCTAAAAAAATGCTACCCCCGAGGAGGAAGAAGAATTATACTGAGGAGGAGACCACCATTATCTTGGAGTTTATTGTCAGGCACCACAAAAGGCTCCATGGTTTTCCCCATTATAGCACCAGACACATATTGCAGTTAATGCACTTACCATTTCTCTGCTGCTCATGCTCCCCCAGCTGAGCATGGAGGGTCCGCCAGCCTGCCCTCAGGACCTTCCTGTACAGCGGCAAGAGGTGGGCCGGTGCACATGGTGCTGGGAGGACTGGCCCAAGATTTCCTGGGCCTTAATTCCGGCCCAGCATTTTATTTCCTCCCAGGGCTTACCGCATACCCTGCCCTGCTGACCATAAATGCGGACTGTACTGCAGCGCTCCACAATGGTGGACCTGATTCTGGTGTGTGCTGCATTGTTCAGCTGTTCCTCTGGCCCCCAATGCAACTGAGGGTACTTTTCTAGAACCCTCTGTCCTAACAGGTCCAAAACCCTTTCAGTGAAAGGGGGTGCTATCTCCTCTAGTCCCTCAGCCATGTTGGGGGTAGCTTGGTTCTACAGAGCAGCAGGATGGTAGCGGATCTGATCTGGTATGGAGGATGAACAGAAAATGGCTGCTAGTACCTTCCTGTGATGAATAACACACCATTAAAATCAGTTGGACAGGGAAAACGATGTGTTCAAACACATCACATCCCAGGGAAGTTTGCTCTTTTGCATCATGGTACATGCAGTTTTGTAGTACATCCAGGAAACAGGAAGTAGGTTGAAGGATAAAATGGATTTAATTGAATCAGCTCTACACAGCTAATCATCTGTCAGTCCCATCTGTGCTCCAGTCAGTCAGTCAGTTAGCTCGAGGAAATAATTCTCTCTCCCCATGTCTCATGGAAGAGCTTTTCCGTAATCATGGTGATTCTAGCACCTGAATCTACCAGAAGATTGAGCTTCTCCTCACCAACAAGTATCTCAACTATGTGGTCGACACAAGTTGAGGGATCACCAGTTAGAGGTATTGATTTGTCAGAATCTGTGTAGTCCTGAACAACAGAGATAGATTCTGTTTCTGAATCATCTTCTGATTCTACAACACAGGCTATGGTCTTCTTTTGGAATTTCTTTTTTAAACAAACTGTGGCGAAATGCCCTACCTTTTTACAACAGTTGCACATTGAATTAAGTGCAGGGCATTTTGCTCCTTTCCATGAGTAGAGCTACCACAACGCAAACAAACATCACTAGGAATAGGCTTAAAATGTTTAACTTTCGAAAAGTAATTGTTCCCCTTTTTCATAGTTTTGTTATTCGACTTCTTTGAGGTACCAACAAAATTAATACCATCAGCAGGCATGTCTTCAAGTTCTTTAAGAGAAATGTGGGATGTCTCTATGCTCTTTGCTACTTTGACATGTTTCATCAAGCAACGGATTGTCCATAGAAAGTAACTTCTGCCTGATCTGCTTATCTTTACAATGACCAACAAACTGATCACGAATCAATTGTTCATTGAAATTTTCAAAGAGACAGACAGAAGCCAGCTTCCTGAGAGCAGAGATATTGGCATCGATATCCTCACTTTCAGCTTGTTTTCTCTTAAAAAATTTGTGCCTGAGAACAATTAAATTGGGTTGTTTGTCAAAACGAATTTTAAGTTTGTTAACAGTAGTTTGATATTCATCTATTAATGCATTATCTCCAGGAGGATCAGGTAAATGTTTCAAAATTGATCTTCCTTCGAAACCTAAGGAATGTAAAAACAAACATTTCTTCCTCTCAGGACGGTACCTTAATGCTCCGATGACACCCAGATATGTTTCGAAGGCATCAAACTAAACATCCGATTTCACAGGGGGATCTCCTTGAGTGTCGAGAAAAGTAGGAGGAGCATTAATAGATTGCAAGGAAGACATTTTGAATTTGATAAAATGAAGAATAAATAAAACAATTACAGCTGAGTAAGACAGTTATCCGCAATATTATGTGTGCGAATCACAGAGATGACCCTGAAATAAAGAAATACCTGAAACAAATGTAATAAAAAAACAGAGCTAAACAATGTGTGAATTAGCATTAATGCCAAAGCTTTGTAAATATAGGATCAAAATAGTACCAAAATAATGTCAATAGAGCTGGAAAGACTTTAAAGAACAATTGTCATTGTAAAAAAAAAAAAAACTAGTTTAGAACTAAACTGTTGTAGAATAATAGAGCTAAAAGGGATCAAAAGAATGTTGTTAAATCAGCCAGGAATCAATGTCTTTAGTCAAAGAGTCAGCTCCATGCACACTATGACATCACAGTACAGAGCTGACAACGTAGAATAATGCTAAAGGAATCTGAATTCTCCGTGGTTGGCAGCGTAGGAAAATGGAACTTTAAAACTCCATGCTCTCTGTGGTTGGCAACGTAGAAAAAATGCAGTGTAGAAAATGAAAGAACTCCGTGATCATCAGCGTAGACGTGCGTAGTTGGCAACGCATCACAATGTAGATAAAGCTCTTCCGTGGCTGGCAATAGAGCTTAAAGGTGAAGGAAGCTTGCGCAACATAGAGAGTGTTCAAATCTCGCGACAGTTCAAACCGTGCAGCAATCTTGAAGACGTTGAAGAAAAATGCGCGAGCAGGAGGATATGCGCGTGAGGTATAAAACATCAAGTAAGTTTACATTCAAAACCGACAGATCTTGATGTTTAAGTTTGTGCACAAGTAATCGTAAACGATCTTTAAAATTTCCGAAGCGCAGTGTATGAACAGGCTTGAACTCTTGATGCAGTATATGATCAGGCTTGACGCTCGTGTGGTTAAAATAATTTATATTTCCCAAAAAGTGCCTTGACAGCCATTACTTATATATACTCGAAGTTGAAGCAGTTTTACACTAGAAAAAGCACAAGGTGCTAACTCTCATACACAGTTGAAAATCTGATTCACTGGTACAGCAGTCGCTCGGAAGTACATGGTAGAAATGCAGCTTCCCTTCGTGTTCAAAACTTCAACAGTCACTGAACTCGAGGATAAAGAGCGAAATAACTTGCCAGTGATAGCTTTCAAGATTAATGCGTGGGTTCAGCAGTGTAGGTCCTTGTCGCCAAAATTTGTAGTAAATCCAGGAGACAGGAAGTAGGTTGAAGGATAAAATGGATTCAATTGAATCAGCTCTACACAGCTAATCATGTCAGTCACATCTGTTCTCCAGTCAGTCAGTCAGTTAGCTTCCAGTGTTAAAACATAACATTCTACACAGAGCCAGATGCGATGACATCATAAATGCAGTGGCACCAGAATACAGAGTTATTAAAGATATTACATGTGACTGAGAATATAACAAGTTCACATTTTGCGCTCAGCTCATAGTTGACTGTACAACAAATTCAGGGACAGCAGTGCTGTTTATCCCAGACACTTATGCCCTCATTCACAAAGTTTCACCTAACTCACAGTGGGGGCCTCTCAGTTGTGGGGAAGTCGTTTCCTTTGGGGGCAAATTCTTCACAATGCAATAGTTAAGTCCCTTTATGAATCAGACCCCCATTGTCAAATTGTCCTGGGAGGTCTCACTCATGCGCAGACATTTAATCCTCTGAGGCAATGGATTCCTT
Organism: Lissotriton helveticus; assembly: GCF_964261635.1. Taxonomy (NCBI): domain Eukaryota; kingdom Metazoa; phylum Chordata; class Amphibia; order Caudata; family Salamandridae; genus Lissotriton; species Lissotriton helveticus. Next base: position 289,279,985 of record NC_136069.1, on the reverse strand, counting down.
AGATACATTGACAACACTATTTGCTGACATCTGCACATTATATATTTCATGGCCAATCTTTTGACTCCTGTCAACAGCTGTTGTTTACATACATTGAGTGTGGCTTGCAAAGTAGTCTTAGGTTAGAATTTTTGGACAGTCGTAAATATCCAGCTTTCATCAGTGACAACATACTGCAAAGCACATGTTGTCTGTAACACAGCAGGGTACTCAGGTAAAAAAAGTATCAACCAGCTGATAATGGACTCACATACCCTACTCTGCTCTGTGCAATGGCCCGGTTGCCCGGTTGCCCAGATTCAGACCTAGCTGAGGGTCCAGAGGTATGTAGTAAGCCATGACTGAAAGCTATGTTGTGCGATACACAGGCTACCATGATCTTGCACACACCTTCAGGGGAGTACATCAGCACCCTCTCGTACGGTGAAGACATCTGAATCGTGACTTTAGGAGACCAAAATTGCACTCTATGAGCTTGAGGTTGCATGTGTGCCCTATTGTATCTACACTGAGATACAGTGCCTGCACGTTTGCATGGCGTGAGGAGTTGAGGGGAGAGTGCATGCATACCTAGCATCACCTGAGGAGGGACATTAGGGAACTTGCTTTTATGTCCCTATTGCTAATGTACAGTATATGATCTATACTTTGGGGCATGCTGTGTCTGTTGAGGCCGTGTATGCAGCATGATGAATATTGTTGTAAAACAGTTGTTTATGTGAGATGGCATTTCTACATTACAGTTATACATTTCACACATTTTATGCTTGCTACTTATCCAGTAGCCACATGTTATCAAATTCTCATGAAGCCATCTGCCAAGCAAGAGGTGACATGCAGAATGGGAAACGGGAAATGAAGTAGAAATCTATAGCTATCCTTTGCCTCCTGGCTAGTGTTTGGGGCATTCTCATGTGGAGATGGGCTGTCCTATTGATGCAGCTCAGTACCTAATGCAAGCATTGGGACTGGCTTGCCTGTAAGATACCTACAAGGTCACTGGAGACCCTTTGGAATGACCCCTTAGCAAAAAATGAAGAGCAGCAAGGATCTTTAGATAGGCTGGGATGGCATGGGAGCAACAGGTCACAGGTTCAGGTTTCTTACAAATCATCTCCAAGATGACATTTGGGGAAAAAGGTATCTGGCCCAAACATCTTGGCTGGACGTCCCAAATAGGTTAATCCTTTGTCTGAAAATCCTCTCTACTCTCCTCCTCCTCAAATACTCTTGATGCATGGCAAGGGGCAGAGCAACAAACACATTCAGTGACATGTTGAAAGGTCTGAAAGGGTTTTTATGTGGTAGCTTTGCTTTTATGTTTACTGCGGGGCTGGGATTGGCTTTTGGGCTGAAGTGTTTCAGCTGGAGCAGAGGGGATGTAAGCACTTACACAGGTGTTTAGTATCGAAGACAATGGCCATCCAGCCCTAGCCGGAGATACCACCTCGACTACGGAGATTCCGACCGGGTTGCAGAGATTACACCAAGTGCGGAGATTCCGCCCTGACTGCGGAAGTAAAGATACAACTCATAAATGACTTCTGTGAATACTAAATGTCGTAAAGTTAGACTTTTGTCTCAAATTACCTTTGCAAATCGTCCTCTTTGTTTCTAAATATGGCCCGGACCCAATGAGACCCCTTTGGTGTGTTTTGTTAAATGGCAGACCCCACAGGGATAGTGTCCCATGACAGATGGTAGGGTCCAGAGGTTGTTCTGTTTTGTTTTTGCTTAATGTTAGGTCTAAGCGCCAAGAGATCCTTCAGGTTCTGAGTGCATTTGAAATCAAAGCGTGGCCGCCGTGGAATCTTCCGGGACCCCAAATGTAGGATGCCCCAATGGATAGTACATTCAACCAGATTAGATTTCGGAGAGAAGGTGGTCACGCAGGTTAGGACATGTCCAGTGGGTCGAGTGTTGGTCTCAAGGGGAGCTTCATGGTGATTGTTCTGTGATCTCATTTGGGCCTGTTTGATGCTTCTGGGAGGATAGTTGCGGGAAGAGAGTTCCTGCTGAGAGTTTCAGCTTGAACATCATAGTCTTTCAATGCACTGCAGTTTCTCCGAAGGTGAAGAAATTGTCTATACGGTAGATTGTCCCGTAGGGCTGTGGGATGGTGGCTATTGAACAGGAGTGGGCTGCTGCAGTCAGTGGATTTCTTATAGGTCTTGGTAGACAAGCTTCCTTCATTGATGGAAATCAGTAAATCTAGAAATGGTATCTCCTTTTCTGAGATGGACTGGGCGAATCTCAGGAATGGGTTGAGCAAATTGAGCCAAAGGCAAAATTCCCAGCACTTAGTGGTGTCGCCTTTCCAGAAGATAAGATTATCATCTATGTACTGATAGAGCGCGCGGGTCACCCAACCAATAATTTCGCCACTTCTGGCTTCGGGCCCATATATTTCAAATCACCATATACATTGATCAGATGACCTCACGCTCTGCTATCAGATATTTGTGAGTTCCCTTCGTTATTCTTCAGCGTACCCGACTTACCATCCACCGACACGGGTACCTATGACCACCATGGATCAGGGAGCTAGCTGTAAAAGGAAAGGCAGCAAAATACAAACCCAAACCAAAATACTATTCAATACCTATGTAAAATGACCACGGACAACTGGAAGTTTTAAAGTCTTTATCTAATTTAGTAAATTTCAGAAATAATCAAATTCACAGTAATTAAGCAATCGATAATCAGAATAACAGAAAGTACATAGCTGAATAGCAAATAAGTATTTATAGACTAATGGAATCCGGACACACTTAAATGAAGGATCAGGAATTAGAACGTTTCAGATGAATTACTAAAGATGGGATAGGCTTTGATTAAGACTAGTATTCTAGAATTATTTCAAGGGAATAAGACATGAATTCGGGACATTTATCTCTATAGGAGAGTCTGTAGAGAGTGACACGCTATGCTTTAAGGCAAAAGTGCTTTAGACAGTTTAAGTAAGGAGGTTCTAGACCATATCAGGAAATGACAAACTGCAATGCAAAATATAATTTCTAACAGGTAAGGCAACATAGGAACACGTTTTGAAATAAAATGTAAATGACTTTATGATTCAATGGTTGCGGCAAAAGTATGGAAAATCAACATATGCAAAGGTATGTCTTTATTAAAGCAAAAGACAGAAATATAGAAAGGTGCAGTTTCAGGAGATTCGGAGTAATATTTACCTAGACTGGTGTGAAAACCAAACCCTGGCCACGGGTCAGTTAAGGACAGGAAACCCTCAAGGAAGGATACCCCTCAAAGGACAGCAGGTGCAGAATGGACACCCAGGACAGGACAGGAAACCCTCAGATTAGGAATCAGGACAGGACCTCTCGGACAGGACCCTCAGGACAGGACCCTCAGGACAGGACCAGCACCCGCAGTTCGGAAGCAACGCCTGCGCTCCACCCTCACTGCAGCTATCGATCAAGACCCCGATTGGGTCAGCGAACTCCCAGCAAAGTGCTCCGCCAGCACTTTAAGGCTTAGTAAAACCTTAGTCTATGGTCAATTTCGGACAGAGTGCTCCGCAGTACTCTGTATCTTCAGTCACCTATTGAGTGCGTTGGGTCAGTGACAGGTCAGCTAAACCAGACAAGTCGGACAATTTCCCTAGGTAAACCCAGGGTAGTTATACTGTTCTGGGACGGTGTACCACCCCCCAATGTTGCAAAGTGTCAGAATCCCTCAATTTGGATTGGTCCTAAGGTAGGCTTTGGGTAACACACCAATCAGAGTAGACTATTTGGAGGCCTAATTTACATTTCTGGGTACCGCCTAGCGAGATTGGGGTTCTCATGAGAAAGTCCAGTGGAATACAATGAAGAGAATACAATTGTTTCAATATGGGCACACATGACTCCGTCCTGCTGGGTCGCAGGTCATTTTCTCAGGAGCATCTTGCCCATCTCTGCCAGCTGGCTGAGTTCCACTGTCCAAGGTTGCCACCTCTCAGCGCACCACGAGTCTGCGCAGAAGAGACCTTCAATATGGCTCCCAACCGGTTCGGACCCCCATTTCCCGCAGTACATGAAAAGTAAGCGAGAACAAATTAATACATAGAAATAAATGTATGTAAACACATCATTGGTCTTGTACTTCAAACTTATCACTAAAAATATACTATGCAGTTTAAATGTTAGCAACATATACACACTCACAAGAGCAACTGCACGAGCAGTACCACGTTATTGCAAAAGCTGTGTATTACGCATGCGCACCCTTTCCCTCCAAATTTATAACTACGTCAGGACACGTGAGTGTGACTGACGCATGCGCAGAAGCCATCTACTAAGCGGCGGCCATTTTAAAGACATTTATTAGTTGTATTAGAAATACACGTATGCAAGCTTCCTCTACTTTGTTCGAATATGAAAAAAAAAGATTAGTAAGACGTACAATTTATTAATTTATTACACACGGGCGAGGTTCTTGACTCGAGCAAGTCGCGATGCGATGCTTGCTCTTTCAATCCCCTCTTTGATGATATTTACTATCATCACAAAAATAATGGAACCAGATGCCAACTTCTTCACACTTTATACAGCTCTATCTCTTCCAACAAACGATCCAGCTTCTCTTTTTCATTTTTAGTAGGGTGAGAATTCTTCACCTTTTTGTATATCTGATTATTCATTTCCTCTAATTCAAGCTCATCCACACTTCGTTTCACTCCTCTGGCATTCACTTGATGCTTTCCGGTGTGTTTACGACACTTGCAACAGACAAATATGAAAAATAGGATAAGACCTATAATTCCAATTGGCATCAGTACCTTAAACAATAAGCTTTTACCTAAGCTAGCAAACCAATGACCTACATTTGAGAGACCATCTACCAGTCTCTTCCAGGCACTGTCAACCTCGAGTGGTTTGAGTTCCCTTTCCAAATTAGTAATGTTTTTCACGTATCTTTTGAGCTGCACACTTTTGTCCGGAATATAAGTGCAACAATGTTGCGCCTTCAACATCCGGCAGACTCCGCCCTCTTTTGCTAATAAGGTATCAAGAGCAAGTCTGTTCTGCAAAACCATTGATCTGATCGCAACCATTTCGGTATTGACCAGCAGAAATCCATGAGCTGTGTCAGTAGACAACACATCCACTATAGTGGACAATTTGCAAATTCTGTGAGTGTTCAGAACCACTCCCACTCCAGGTATCAGTGCACTGAAAATACTACCCATTATTTCACCTATGCTTTCTCTTTTACTACGCACTAAGCCATTAGTATTTTCACTGCTTCCAGCAACTTTGTTCACATGGTATATTTTCGGGAAGACAATGCCAAAGTAGCAGCTTCCATACCAGTGATCCGGCAATTTGAAATAAGCCTTGTCCCCACATATATAATAAATTCCAGGAAACACAGGCTCTGACCCATTTTTGAAACCCCAACCTCCAATTACCTTGTAATTATGTTCACATTCACTGGAACCAATGAAAATGTTATTATAATAGCTAGTCTTCTCGCGGTGAAGACATAGCTTTCCTTTCTTTTCAAAATCCAGCAACAGAGCAGGACCCGCCCCACCATTTGAGGTGCCTTCCATGTTCTCAGCCCATTTTGGCCTTTTCTGTGTTTCGTCATCTGCCTTTCTTTTTATTTTTATTCTCCTTTTCTCTGCCATGTTCAGGAACATCTTTTCCTGCTCACGCAAAGAACAGGTCAAGTTATCTCTGTGTGCGTCACCTATGTCTATATTACCTATAGTCAGGAAGTATTCACCCATATAGCGAGTAACGTCACTTTTAGTATGTACAGGATTCAAGTTCCCACGTATAGGGAGTTCAGAAAAGATCACGTCATTGTTTGAGTAATAGTACTGTAACGGTCCTCTTTTGTAAAATAAGCTAGCTAAAATGCTACAGGAAATTCCATAGGTCAGGGGCAGGTGATGGTATGTCACGCCTTCAGCTACAGAGGTAGGTAGCTTCATGCAGACATAGCAATCTTCAATTTCCATAGTCTCTACATAGTGTATTAACAAGTTTGCGAAAACATTTAAATGCGTTCTATTCTTTACTCCATGATAATGTAGTCCTCCCTCATCTGATGCTTCTAGATCTCGTTTTGTTTGTCAGAGTGCTTTCTCATGTATTGCTACACTTTGTGTTGTCAGTTCTTCAGTCTCAGTATTTACAATCTCAGTAGGGTCAATATTAGTATTTTTGCTCACCGCAAAAGGAATGAAAACTGTTAGTCCTATCCAAATTAATATCAGTATAACTATACTACATACACATACCTTGCAGCATGTTTTGCAACGACTGCAACTAGGTCTACCATTCACGTTTGAATCAGACATTTTGGCTCAGAAGAAGTTTCTCGACCCCTCTTTGTGTCTTTACACCAGTAGTTTACTTTGTGCAAATTCACGGTGGCTCGTCTTCTTCTTCGGCAGAGTACTCAGCGACTGGTTCTCCGTCGCTCTCGTCAGTTATATCAAGATCTTCAAATTCTTCTAAAACGAGCGTCCATTCAGGAGACTTGTACTTTTTGTTTTGTCTTTTTATTCGATCACTCCTTCTCTTGGAAGTATCTTCTGGTTGTTCTGCTATACGAGCACTTCTTCTTTCTTCTGCACGTTTTTCTTCTACTGTTTTTATTCTCAGTCTCAATTTCTTTATGTATCCAGGCTCAATGTGCTTTCTTTTCTTAAGTCTTTTAGTTGGTACCGAGACCTCGTTCTCTTCTCTTGCCCTTTTATTTTCATTAGTTTGTGGCAATTCTGCTTCTTCTATTTCCCTTCCTGTCTCACTAGTTCCAGGACTTGCATCTTTTTCTTCTGCCTGGTTACTAATCTGGCCTTGTTCAGGAGAATTTTGTTTTTGCTTTTCAAATGTCTCTGTTTCTGTTTCCTGAACACTTTCTCCTAATCCTATCTGATCCTGTTCGAGCACTTCGTTCTCTTGAGTTTCTTCCGCTCGAATCTCTTTACTAGGTCTAATCTGTCCCTTTTCGATATCAGGAGTCAGTGGAGGAGTATCGATCACTTGTTCTGTCCCTGTCTGACCTTCTCCTTCCTCAGTTTTGATGTGAATCTCAAGAGTCTGAGCTTCTTCGCCTGTGCCTTGCTTTTCCTCTCTATTCCACTCTCTACCTTTCAAAATTCGTTCGCTGGTTCTGATGGGGTCTTCGGTAAGGTCAATCAATGGTATCCACTCGTCTGGCCATATGCTTGACAGCTCGTCATCAGCTACTTCTGGACCAACCTTGGGGAACCCTTCAGCAGTCTGGACTCTTGGTAGCTCGTCATCAACTACTCCTGGACCAACGCCTGCGGACCCCTCAGCTTGACTGGTACTGGGCTGTACGTCGTCAGTTACTTCTGGTCTTGCTTCTGCAGGCCCCTCTGCTGGACCGTCTTCTTCTCCAGGCGCTTTGTCGGGTTGTACCTTCTGAGTGTGGCTGGCGTGGATCCAATGGGGAACACCGGCACACTTTACTGCTGTGGTCGTTACCAGGATCACTTGTCGCTTCTCTCCCCACCTCGGCTCCAGGCAGCTCGACCGAGTATGCTTCTTTATTTTGATCCAGTCTCCGGGAACCAGTTTGTGGAGAGGAGTCGTTGGATTGGCGACGGCGTCTACTCCGATCTGGCGAGAGATATAACGCACTTGGTCACCTAATCTCTTGCAGTATCCAAGCACCAAATCATCAGTAATACTCAACAGTTTGCTTCCTGGTACCCATGCTTGTCTCATCACTCTTCCCATCAAGATTTCATGAGGGCTCAGGCCTGTCTTTCGGTCTGGAATACTTCGGAGTCCCATCAGAACCAGAGGCAGGGCCTTTACCCAGGTCATGCCAGATGCATCACACAATTTCGCTAGTCTTGTTTTGATAGTCACGTTTATTTGTTCCACCACTCCAGAAGCCTCTGGATGATATGCACAGTGGAGTTTTTGCGAGATCCCAAATGCCTTACAGAGTTGGTCGATCACATCATTCTGAAAATGTCGGCCTCTATCTGATTCAATAGTGACTGGAACCCCGAACCTAGGTATCAGTTCTTTCAGTAAACACTTTGCTACTGTCAGTGCGTCACTTTGGGGAGTAGGGTAAGCTTCCACCCACTTTGAAAATAGGCAGACAATGACAAGGACATAACGCTTCCCTTCACAACGTGGCATGGTGATGAAATCAACTTGTACTCTCACAAAGGGACCCGCTGACCTCCCAATTTTCCCTAGTTCCACTATTGTTCTCTTGCCTGGGTTCATCTTTTGACATGACAGGCACCTCTGGCAGAGGGACTCTGCTACCTTTCTGAACTTTTTACTATACCAAGTCTGTTGGAATACCAGAATCATGGCATCCCTACCAATGTGTGATCCCTCATGTATCAATCTCGCCATTGTGCCAAGCAAGTGTCTGGGTAACACAGGCATACCATTTGGGCCCAAGATGACACCATCCTCACGTCTTGGTCTACACCCGTCTTCCTTCCACTTCTCTCTCTCTTGCCAGGGTGCCGCCTGCTGCCATTCTCTCACTTCATCCCATGTAGGCACTTCTTCAAACACTCGAAGTTGGCAGCTGGTTCCAGGCCCCCCCCGTTTTGGATTTATGATATATCGATCTCTGGCGCATAATTTTGCCACTCGATCCGCGAAATCATTTCCCAAAGATACAGGGTCAAAGTCCTGCTTATGGGCAGCACACTTGACCACTGCCAGTTCCTTTGGTAACTGGATTGCCTCTAAAAGGTCTTGAACAACTTTTCCATTTCGAATAGGGGTACCTGATGAGGTCAGGAATTCCCTCTGTAGCCATAATTGGCCAAAGTCATGCACAACCCCAAAACAGTACTGACTGTCAGTATACACTGTTAGGCGTACGTTTTTCCCCAATTTGCAAGCTTTTATCATAGCGATCAATTCGGCTACTTGTGCAGACTTTACTTCAAATAGATAACCTGCCTCTTCAATTTTGGTTAAGGAGACTACCGCATAGGCAGCACTCAGGCCTCCTTGTTCATGTCTTAGGCATGAACCATCCACAAAAAATTCCAAGTCATGTTTAGGCAAAGGTGTTTCTTTAATGTCTGGGCGTGGCTTTGTGCTAAATTCTGTTAAATCAATGCAGTTATGCTCATTTTCCCCCCCATCTTCCATATCCATTGAATTGGGAAGCAGAGTGGCGGGGTTCAGAATGTTGCACCTGACAATTGTTATATTTGCAGCACCCACGAGAATCCTCTCGTATTTAGTCAGCCGACTAGGGGTGAGATACTGAGTTTTCGTTCTTGTTAACAAAATTACCACTCCATGTGGAACATACACAGTTACAGGATGTCCCATGACAATGGATTCACTCTGCTCTAAACTTGTGCAAGTAGCAGCTACTGCTTTCAGACATCCTGGTAATCCAGCAGCCACTGGATCCAGGGTGGCAGAGAAATATGCCACAGGCCTTCTGGTTGTGCCATGTTCTTGTGTTTGGACTGACAACGCGCAATTATCGCGAGTGTCACAGAACAGGGCAAATTCCTTGGAATAGTCTGGCATTCCCAACGCAGGGGCTGTACACAGACAATCTCGCAATTTGGTAAAGGCTGTTAAGCTTTCCTCATCCCATTCTACGACATCCGGTGTTCCTCTCTTGGTCATTTTTATCAAGGGCCTAGCTAGGACTGCAAATCCCAGAATCCATTGCCTGCAGTATCCTATCACTCCAAGGAACATTCTGATTTCTTTCTGAGTACGGGGTAACTGCATCTTTTGAATTATTCTCACTCTTTCTGACGTTACTTTCCTGATGCCTTTCTCTATCTGGTGCCCCAGATATTTCACTGATTTTGCACAGAACTGTAATTTTTCAGGGGCCATTTTATGTCCCTTTTCACTCAGGTGATTCAGTAGGGCAATGGTGTCAATCACACAGTCCCTATGACTTTTGGACGCCACCAAGAGGTCGTCAATGTATTGCACCAAGACAGAATTTCCAGGTAAGACCAAAGTTTCCAAGCATTTTTTCAAGATCTGATTAAAGATAGAGGGGCTCTCTGTGTACCCTTGGGGGACCCTGTTCCAGACATACACGTGACTGTTGAAGGCAAATGAGAAAAGAAATTTGCTGTCTGGATGCAAGGGAATGGAAAAGAATGCATGACATAGGTCTATCACAGTGAACCACTCAGCATCCCAGGGAATCTGGTACAGAATCACTGCTGGGTTCGGGACAATTGGGCAGCAAGGAATCACTATCTTGTTTACCTTTCTCAGGTCCTGCACTACTCTGTACTTGCCACTAGGCTTTTTGATACCCATAATCGGTGAGTTGCACGGGCTACTCATAACTCCCTGTATGATGTTTCCTTCTAGCAATTTTTGTATTTCCAGTGCCACACCAGTTCTCACTTCGGCATTCATTCTGTAGGGTTTAGTATTAGGATATACTGCATTGTCCTTGATGGCTATCTGTATGGGGTCTACGTTTTTCATTAATCCTACATCTTTTCCGGTAAAGTCCCATACTTCTGGCTTCACTGTTTCTTGGAGTTCTTTGGGCAAATCCTGCATAGTCATTCGTTTAATTTCTGAGTCCGGTCTGATTAACATTAATTTATAAATGCCATCTTCATCTGGGGTCTGAATTTCGACACCCTTTGGTGTGCAAAAGATGGTACAGTTCATTTTGCACAGCAAATCACGTCCCAGTAAGTTCACTGGACTGGTGTCACAAACGACAAATCTATGCATTTCTTTAAAGTTTCCAATTGAGATCTCCATGGGCTCGGTAACAGGAGTACTAATCAATTGATTAGATACACCCACTACTTGGATGGCTTCTCCCGAGAGGGGTAGGTTTGGAACGTCCACTGTTCTCACAGTAGAACGGGTAGCGCCAGTGTCCAACAGAAAAGTGACATCATTTCCGTCAACCTTTCCTTCAATGTATGGTCCGGACTGGTCTACCGGCAAGGAGGCGCCAAGTACGCACTCCTCGTCCTCCCCTCTCAGGCCCCGTCAGTACTGGTCATCACAAAGGAAGGTATCGTTTAGTAAATACTGCGAAGTTGCTGTATTTCTGTTCTCATTGCTTTCCCAGACCTCTACGTCATCACCCTGCGTGGACTTTCCCTTAAATACTTGCTTTGGTGCTCGGGGCAACTGAATCGTTTTTACCTGTGGTTGGGTCTTTCTTTCTGCGTCTGTGGAATTAAATCAGGTGTTTGGGCGTTATCATCCTGCAAATAGGGACACTCGTTTCGCCAGTGTCCAATTTCCCCGCACTGGTGGCAGGGAAATTTCTTCATTGCCTCCTCCCTGCTCATTTTGGGCCGGGGCTTGCCTCCTCCCCCACCCCCAGGACCTTGGTTCTGAGTAGTTTTGGCCATTTTACTCAATTGTTTTTCCTGCTGTTCTGAGAGCTTCACTTGAGCCCACATAACCTTCTCCTTGAGAGCCTGTTTCTTTTCTGCCATCTCGTCCTCGCAGTACTTTGCGTACCGCAGGACCTCATCCATCTTTTTAGTATGCCAACAGATTTTGTTATCTTTTATCCACTGACAAATTTCGGGTCTTAAACCATTTACAAACCTGTAAATAAAATGTGTCATATCCTTCATCTCGATGTTGTCTATACCGCTGTATGTTTTGAACACCTGCAACAGCCTTTCATAAAAGGAGTGCACTGTCTCGTCTCTTTCCTGTGTTGTTCTATCTATCTTGGTCCAATCAGTTTCCTTTGCTGGCACTTTTAGTTTCAGATGCTGAATTACTTGTTCATATTTTCTCATCACTTCTTTCGATGGTTCCCCTGTTTTGTCATCCCTCGGGTATTCCTCACTAGGCCAAGCTATGGCTATTTTACACTCGGTCCACAGATCTACCGGGACCACAATGTCGAAAAACCCATCCAGGTCTTTCCACAGGCATTTTTGCACCTTTACGAACGTTTCCACCTGCCTGTACCAGTCTACTGGTTTTTCGCGCAATTTGGGGAAATCGTTGGTAAAGGACACAATATCCTGTCTGGACCATGGAACGTGCACATATTTCCCACCTGGTACTTCGCGCATAGGGCATAACTGCTCTGGTTTTTCAGCTTCTTTTAGCAAAAATTCGGGAGTTGCCTGCCTAGACCTGGCCTCATCCTTTTTCTTGACCCATCTGGCTTTCCACCTTTCCACATCTCCCCATTTTTGCAATACTGACAATAGTTCCTTGACCTGTGCTTTTTTCCCTGAAGCATTCAAGTTTTCCAAATCTTTGTCTGAGAAATCTGCTCTATAGGGTTTTTGCAGTGGTTTCGATCTTGAAATATCTATACCCATGCTAGCAGCAGTGTCTGTCAGTTTTTCATGAAGTACTCGGGTATTTCGGGTGAGACTTTTGCAGATAAACAGCATTTCGTCTTCGGAGTAGGTATTTAATCTGTCTAATCCTACGTTTCCTGCCATCAATTCCTCTATTTCTATTCTCAGCTTGTAAAGATCTAAAGGTTTCGTTGGGGACGTTTGCTTTTCCAATTCCTGACTCCATCTTTCGATTTCTTCCGGAGTCACCAATGTGACACTCCTAGTACCCGAGGTCGATTCCATCTGAATTGCCCTCGTACTAAACGTGTGCGGCTTCGGGATCCTTTTCTCAGTCTTTCTAATGGGCAGATCTAGCAGCGAGACCTCCGACTCGCACTCACTGGTCTGATCATCTATAATTAAGGGTTCTGGTCTGGTCGGTGCAATGACAGGGGTAATTACGGGAGTTTTTGGAGTCCCTTGACGGTCCCCGTACAGCGGAACCACCGGTCCGATTGTTACTGGGATCGTCAATGCTTCAGGACTTGCATTTAGCTGTGACATTTTCCGTATTATTTCAGCTCGCTGATTCCCCAGCGCTTCTCGCTCTTTCTCTTCTAATAACCTGTCCAAGGAGTTTCCATGTAACACCTGCGGGGTCAGAATGGGAGCATAACTCGGGGCTGTGGGATGAGTCTCACTCGGCCCTCCGCCATAGTTATGCTTCGGAAACAGACTTCCTGTGCCTAGGATCCTTGGATCTTCCTCATTCTGGGGCTGTAATAACGGCATTCCTGAAGCTACGGACCTCACCTCTCCTCCATAAGGGGGACGAGGGAAAAACTCTCCTTCACGTGAATATCCTGTCTCTCCACCTACCGGTCTCCTGGGGTAAATACTTCTGGGTTCTATGGGTCCTAGATTCTCAGTATAAGGAGGAATTATGTAATCCCCTCCTACACTTGCGGACCTGACCTCTTCCCTTTGTAGGGGTCTCCGGGGAATATCTCCTGCACTCGAAGGTCGGTGTCCCTCATTATAAGGAGGCGGACTTCTCATGCACATGTCATCTAACAATTCGTCATCTGACTCTCCCAGGGGCCCCCAATGTTTAGTCTTTTCTGTTCTTTTTCCCCCCCCAGGAGGATCTTCTGCTGGCATCATGGGAAACAGTCCCTCAACAATCATGCTCTGTCTCCATTGTTTCATCTTTTTATCTCTGGATTCTTGTCTCAGCTTTGGGTAATACTTTGTCAGCCCTTTGTCCATTCGGGGCTTCTCTCTTTGGAAAGCCTCAATCTCCCACTCCTCTAATGCCTCATACTGCGTTAGCCTTGGTCTGGGATGTAATTCATTCATTCGGGTTCTTAAATTGAATAGGATTCTACCATTAAAGGTACCTTCTAACGGAAAGGCCATTATTCCGTCGTCTTCCGTGTACTTCACCCAATTTTCTAACCACACACACGCATTGTACCCTCTGTCAAACATCATGAAAGAGGCGGGAGTATTTGGTGGCGGAATAACAATGCCCTCTCTAGTTTTAATCGGCTTGTCCTTTTTAAAGTAATTCTTTACCTTCTTTACAATGGACATTTTTCTCTTAGTTCCGTACATAATATCATATCTATTAGCTTTCCACTGATCCCTTTCAAACCCTTGGTTTCTTGGATCGGGTCTAGTTTCTGGGGAATACGAGTGCCACATACGATTTATACGCTTAACTTTGTTTACAAATTACCTCCAATCAGAATGCGTCTTGCAATTCCGTGCGACCAATGGGTGCACACGTTCAAATATTTTCGGCCAATGGTTGCGCTGCCTTTTCGCGAGACAGTTCTCACGCTTCGGCGCTCACCCCTCCTTCACAATTCCAGCCCCGCTACCCGCCCGCTGTATCTACCAATCCCAGCGCGGCACGGAGTGACGTCAGAGACGCTTCGCGACTGACTCCCTCCCTTCACAAGGTAACGGAAACTTTCTTTCTTTCTAAAGTGCTAGTGCTTGGTATATTTAACAACGAATACACATTCGCCACAGTGCTCAAGTGTCTAGACAGGAAAGATTTATTTTACTGCAAGTAAACTACTTCCATTTACTTTTCACACGCTGCGGGTAGATCTCTTCCGCCTACCCTTCACTCTAGCATCAGTGAACCTGTTACTTCCCTAGACCCATCCACTCTTTTCCGGGATATATCTGAGTCTAAGGTTTCCCAGCGGACCCCTTTGCTTTCACTCTAGCTCCGATGAACCTGCTACTCTTCCGATGTGACCCTGGCTAGGTTACGCCACTATGGGAATTTTGCCAATGAACCTCGTTACTAACATTTATTCACACATGTATTCAGAAAAACCCTAGTTAGTGCTTCCTGGTTTTACCTAACCTGCACCTAACTTTCCTTGAGCCTGCGACCTCAAGGCAATGGATTCTATTCACCACTTGCCTATTCAATTCCCCGGGGAGTTCTGACAACACCTAACGAGACGGTTTACGTACGCATGGATTAATACATATAACAGTATAAGAACAAGAATAACAATTTTCAAACAATTCATGAATTTCAAAAGCAGCGTATTCTCAAGAGAATGATCAGATCCCTCGGAACGGCCGCTCTTATAGCAGAATCGATGTATTAGCAGCTACCGACTTGACTTAGCCTAACTAATCCTGCCTAACCTTTAACTAGTCCCTAACCATTCCTCTGCTACCAGAAAATACTGATAGAGCGCGCGGGTCACCCGACCAATAATTTCGCCACTTCTGGCTTCGGGCCCATATATTTCAAATCACCATATACATTGATCAGATGACCTCACGCTCTGCTATCAGATATTTGTGAGTTCCCTTCGTTATTCTTCAGCGTACCCGACTTACCATCCACTGACACGGGTACCTATGACCACCATGGATCAGGGAGCTAGCTGTAAAAGGAAAGGCAGCAAAATACAAACCCAAACCAAAATACTATTCAATACCTATGTAAAATGACCACGGACAACTGGAAGTTTTAAAGTCTTTATCTAATTTAGTAAATTTCAGAAATAATCAAATTCACAGTAATTAAGCAATCGATAATCAGAATAACAGAAAGTACATAGCTGAATAGCAAATAAGTCAGAGCAACCATTTATAGACTAATGGAATCCGGACACACTTAAATGAAGGATCAGGAATTAGAACGTTTCAGATGAATTACTAAAGATGGGATAGGCTTTGATTAAGACTAGTATTCTAGAATTATTTCAAGGGAATAAGACATGAATTCGGGACATTTATCTCTATAGGAGAGTCTGTAGAGAGTGACACGCTATGCTTTAAGGCAAAAGTGCTTTAGACAGTTTAAGTAAGGAGGTTCTAGACCATATCAGGAAATGACAAACTGCAATGCAAAATATAATTTCTAACAGGTAAGGCAACATAGGAACACGTTTTGAAATAAAATGTAAATGACTTTATGATTCAATGGTTGCGGCAAAAGTATGGAAAATCAACATATGCAAAGGTATGTCTTTATTAAAGCAAAAGACAGAAATATAGAAAGGTGCAGTTTCAGGAGATTCGGAGTAATATTTACCTAGACTGGTGTGAAAACCAAACCCTGGCCACGGGTCAGTTAAGGACAGGAAACCCTCAAGGAAGGATACCCCTCAAAGGACAGCAGGTGCAGAATGGACACCCAGGACAGGACAGGAAACCCTCAGATTAGGAATCAGGACAGGACCTCTCGGACAGGACCCTCAGGACAGGACCCTCAGGACAGGACCAGCACCCGCAGTTCGGAAGCAACGCCTGCGCTCCACCCTCACTGCAGCTATCGATCAAGACCCCGATTGGGTCAGCGAACTCCCAGCAAAGTGCTCCGCCAGCACTTTAAGGCTTAGTAAAACCTTAGTCTATGGTCAATTTCGGACAGAGTGCGCCGCAGTACTCTGTATCTTCAGTCACCTATTGAGTGCGTTGGGTCAGTGACAGGTCAGCTAAACCAGACAAGTCGGACAATTTCCCTAGGTAAACCCAGGGTAGTTATACTGTTCTGGGACGGTGTACCACCCCCCAATGTTGCAAAGTGTCAGAATCCCTCAATTTGGATTGGTCCTAAGGTAGGCTTTGGGTAACACACCAATCAGAGTAGACTATTTGGAGGCCTAATTTACATTTCTGGGTACCGCCTAGCGAGATTGGGGTTCTCATGAGAAAGTCCAGTGGAATACAATGAAGAGAATACAATTGTTTCAATATGGGCACACATGACTCCGTCCTGCTGGGTCGCAGGTCATTTTCTCAGGAGCATCTTGCCCATCTCTGCCAGCTGGCTGAGTTCCACTGTCCAAGGTTGCCACCTCTCAGCGCACCACGAGTCTGCGCAGAAGAGACCTTCAATATGGCTCCCAACCGGTTCGGACCCCCATTTCCCGCAGTACATGAAAAGTAAGCGAGAACAAATTAATACATAGAAATAAATGTATGTAAACACATCATTGGTCTTGTACTTCAAACTTATCACTAAAAAATATATTATGCAGTTTAAATGTTAGCAACATATACACACTCACAAGAGCAACTGCACGAGCAGTACCACGTTATTGCAAAAGCTGTGTATTACGCATGCGCACCCTTTCCCTCCAAATTTATAACTACGTCAGGACACGTGAGTGTGACTGACGCATGCGCAGAAGCCATCTACTAAGCGGCGGCCATTTTAAAGACATTTATTAGTTGTATTAGAAATACACGTATGCAAGCTTCCTCTACTTTGTTCGAATATGAAAATAAAAGATTAGTAAGACGTACAATTTATTAATTTATTACACACGGGCGAGGTTCTTGACTCGAGCAAGTCGCGATGCGATGCTTGCTCTATCAGTACTATCGCCATGAAATGATATTTCCTTTAAAGGGGTTCACTTTAGCTTAGATATATTGTTCTTCAAAGTTGTCCATGTACAGACAGGCCATGCTGGGAGCAAGTGTGCTCCCCATTGATTCCCTTGTATCTGATGGTAGATCTGGGGTTTGAGCTTGAAAACGTTATTCTTCAGTACAATGGTGGCACATTCAACAATCAAGGCTATGGGAGTCATTGCTGTCCAAGTCTGTGCTCGAAGGCTAATCTGAACAACCTCAACGGTTGCATCCTGGTGATGTTGGTGTACAACACCTCTACATCCAGGGTAACTAGGAGGTTGGTGTCTTGGTGGGTAGTTTTTGCAATCTGATTCAGCCCATCCCTAGTGTCTTTCAAAAAGGAAGGGGTCTTTGAGACCATAGGTTAGCGATAGTGATCACAGAACTTACTCAATGGTTCTAATAAGGATCTGATACCAGAGACAATTGGTGTCCCAGGTAGAGCAAGGGTCCTTTTGTGTATTTTGGGTAATATGTAGAAGTAGGGGTTTCCTGGGTGATGTGTTCATCAAAAAATATGCTTCATATTTGGTAATCCCTTCATGGGCCTCTGCACTCGTTATCAATGCCGGGAATCCATTTCATAAGTGTTTCAGTAGGTTCTGAGTCCAGGGAGGGGGTAGTATCATCCATCCTCTAGTTGGTGCAGACATTCCCGGTGATAGTCCATAGTGTTCATCACGACTATGGCGCCACGCTTAGCCGAAGATTCTAGTGTGATGGTAGGGTCATCAATGAGGGCCTTCACTGCTTTATGTTGTCTGGATGACATGCTGTCAAAAGGTCTGGAGGCCCGTGTCTGTGCTATCTCGTCAGTGCGGCTTTTTCAAAGGTGAGGACTTCACTAGGTGTCATGGCTATTGTAGGTGTGAATTTGGATGGATTGTTTAGTCCTGAGTCTTCACAGTCAGGTATGGTCTTATCCTTGAACAACGCTCGAAGGTGAATTTTGTGAAAAAAATTGATTGGTGAAGTTCACTCGTTAGTCAGAATATGTCTTCCCGTGGGGTGGGTACTTACCCTAAACCGTCATGTAGTACCTCATATTCATCTTCAGTCATAATCCTGTTTGAAAGGTTGATCACTAGTTTTTTTGGGCCGTCTGGCTCTTGGTTTGCATCTGGGTTCCCTGTTGTTACCAATGTTCTTGTTTGTTCCCACCTCTTCTTCTTTCTCTGCCTCTGCCCCAGCCTCTGCCTAAGAAAAGTTGGGGAAAAGGTTGTTGAAAGTAAGATTGTGATGGTTGAGGGGGCAACTGGAAGCCAGAATGCCACATCTGTGGATGTCCTGCAAATGAGGTCATTGGGTAACCGTACATTGGTGGTGGAGGACGGGCCTCTCATTGGCTGTTGTTACTGCCCCAGCTATCATTGTTGGAAGAGCTGCTGGATGAGTAGTGTGTCTTGCGGGAGATAGTAAATCCATCGTCTGATAAGAGCTCCCCAAAGGGGTATTGCTAATCCTCTTTAATTTAGGGGAACATTTTCTCCTTATAATCAAAAAACGGGGGGAGTTAGTGGTTATGGTTAAGTTCACCCTCCTTACTGAATACAGTTCCACAACATCCGGAATACTGAAATAAGAAACCTAACCATAGGAGGAACAGGGATTCCCATGAACATGTGTGAAAAAACCCTTTTTCCAGAAAGAAAAAATATTTTCTAGAGTCCCCTCACCCACCAGGGTTGCCCCTAGGTGGCAGGCTTTATCATTGGGGTCCTCTCAATCCGCTGTGGATTGAGGCGTGCTGGGGCTTGACCTTGGTCACAGACCTGCACTCTCCCCGGCAGCTCCATTCACTCTGTCACAGCCGCCGCTGAGCCCCAAAGCCAGGGTGTTCGAGGCTGCTGTTTTCCTGTCTGCTGCAACACGGTAATTGTTGACAACGAGTGTATTTTTTTCTCTTTTGCTCATTATTGTGCATTTGTTGTCCCATTCACTGTGATTTTCTTCTACTCATCATCCACTGTACTCACTGCTCCTCTCTCTCCCCTCGCCGTTCCCTTCTCCCTGATTCCCGGCGCGGCTGACCCGTGGCCCCTGCCCTCGCCCATTTCCAGCTTCCCAGCTGGATGTCCCATCCCTCCCCTACAAAATGCCGACCGCTGTGAGGGAGTACTTGTAAGACTTTGACCTCAGTCACAGGCCTGCACTCTCCCTGGCAGCTCCATTCGCTCCGTCGCAGCCGCTGAGCCCCCAGCCAGGGTGTTCAAGGCTGCTGTTTACCCGCCTGCAGCATTGTGGTAATTGTTGACTCTGAGTGTATTGTTTTTCTCTTTTACTCATTATTGTTCATTTGTTGTCCAGTCACTGTGTTTTTATTCTACTCATAAAATCCACTGTACCCACTGCCCCTCTCTCCCCTCACCTTTTCCTTCTCCCTGCTGCAGACCCGCAGCCCCTCTCCTAACCCTCACCCGTTTACCGCCTCCCAGCTGAGTGTCCCTCCCCTAAAAAAAGGCCAACCGTGCAGCGGATGTGCCACCGGTGCACCGAAGGTGCTCCTAAGGCAACCCCATCTGCGCCCGTCCGCATCTGCGCCAGGAATCCTGGATCCCCAGAGCCCCACCAATATGATACGCCACCCTCTTCGCTCTCAACCCCAGAAGACACCCAGACTGCCAGTACTTCTTACCGGCCACCACCCATGGACCTTTCTCCTGCAGACACTGCCAATGTTCCTGCAACCTCTACAGCGCCCCAGTCTGCCTCAGGCTCACAGGACGCCTGCGCCACCGAAGCCCTGACGTGCATCCTCCTCAACGTGCGCACCCTCCACAGACACACCGTAGAGATCTGGAACCTGATCGACATCCTTGCGCCCGACGTCGCCCAACGTCGCCTTCTTCACGGAAACCTGGACCAACGCCACCTCTGCTCCCGACATCGCCACAGCGATCCTCGACGGTTACAAGATCCAGAGGAAGGACCGCCCACACCGCCCAGGAGGAGGACTTGCTATTGTACACAGGACCTCCCTTCGACTCTCCACCTCCAGCACGAGTGACCCCCACTCCAACACAGAACACCTCCACTTCCAGATCCAGACCTCCCCCAGGACCACACTATGCGGCACCATTGCCTACAGACCCCTGGGACCCCGCTCCCTGGCCACTACAGCAATCACCGACCTCGTCGAACTCCATGCCATCACCTCCACAGACTACATCCTACTCAGAGACCTGAATTCCCACCTCGATAACTGCAGCAACCCCGACTCCACTGCCCTCCTCAACAATCTTTCCAACCTCGGAATGAAGCAGCTCGTCAACACCTCCACGCACAGAGCAGGACACATCCTCAACCCTATCTTCACAGGAGGGTCAAGCGTCTGCTTCAGACACACCATGCCTCCCCCCTGGGCCGACCACCACTGTGTACATTTCACCTTTAACATCACCACCGCACCCAAACCGGCCCCCCACCCGCCATGAAGGAACTAGAGCAAAATCACAGAGGAACACATCAACTCCACCCTCCTTCTTGACCCCCCAACACCACTACAGATGCCAACCCCACAGCCAAAGAACTTCACCGATGGATCTCCAGATGCGCCGACAAATCACCCCCTCTGCCACCCGGGCAAACAACGCCCCCTGAAGGCCGCCTGGTCACCACCAAACTCCAAGTCGCCACGCGCACCTGCGGGGGAGAGGCAGAACTAGGGCGGAGCTTTGGCGTGAGAAGCCGGCGGCAGCAGCGGAAGGAGCCGACGGACGCTGAAGAGGCCGGGCGGAAGCGGAGTCCTGCGTGAGGGAAGCCAGTCGGAAGAGCGTCGCGGAAGCTTCATCGGACACCCCCAGGGCGGCAGAGGAAAGTACGTCCAATTCCTGCCTGGTGAAGTGCGGCGCGTCAAGACAGCAGGAAGCTAAACCCACACCTGACGGAAGAGCCGGAGAGAGCGCTGACGAGAAACCGGAGGACAGTGCAATTAACCAAAGTAAGCTGGGGAATCTAATTTGGTGTGGGTGGTGAGAGAAAACGCATCCAAACCCCGAGTGTTGACAGTGATAAGAGCCTACGCAGAGACGCTTCAACCGGCGTTCTAGCTGACCTTGACTAATTGCTTTCCGGACAGTGTCCCTTAAGCCCCGAACTGGTTCAGCCTAAAGACTACCTTACAACAAGTGGTTTGCAAGTAAAAGGGGAGAACTCAAGTAAAAGAGTGGGCAACAATTGCGAGAGGTCAGGTCAAAGAACTAATGCAGGAAATAGTGTAAACGGTATATGGAGGCTATCGCTGAGCAGGAAATTGTTATTAGAATATTCAGGCCAACTCATGTGAGCATAGAGAAAACTCCTTGGGTACGTATAATGTTGAAATAACCTACCTGTCTCCTTTTAGATAAGCAGCTGCCTAATACAGTTTACAATTACGCCATTGAGGGACCTATTTTTCGCGCATCTGTAATTTCCAGCTATTGTTGCCTAGCAGTTCCGAGGGTAATGTACAAATTGATTTCCTTCCAGGAAAGTGTCATACTGACTGTATATCTCACGTAAATTGTGGTTCTAGTATTGAGAAGTTAAGGTAACAGGGTTTCTGTGAAAATTCTTCCAATCTAAAGAGGAAATGAATTCAATGAAAGGAATTTAAAGTTTTGTGAATGTAAAAGAATACCAATGTAGAAATATTTCCTGTGAAAAGGTACTTCCTTATTGCGAGTCAAAAAGAGACTAGAGATTTCTTTTATAAACCATTCGTATTTTCTAAAACTGGCGTAGTGTCATCTTTCGTGGATGGGCGCTGTCTTACTGTGGGAGTGTGATGCAGGTACAACACAATTGCTCTGGGGATAGGCCTTGCCACTCTGTGTTATGCTGCCCGATTTAGACTGGTAACTCCAGGTCTAACATAATTGGTGGCAGGGGTGGGATACTAGCTTGTACTTGCATCCCTCTAACAGTAGCTCAGTGTACACTACAGACCTACATCTGGAGTTTTCTCCAAGCGGACTCCCTAATTAAACTTTTGTTTTTTTTTAATTCTTTCATGGTGGTGGGTGGAGGTAATCCTTACTTTGCGCCCTTCCCTGTCTCCTTCTAAGTGGCTAACCAAGACCCTGGTGGCAAAATAGAATTTGATCTGGAGGAGTTGGAGACCTATACTGAGGCCTAACTCAGGGAATTTTGCCAAAGTAAGGGAGTGTTTTTCAAGCGTGGTGCTAAAAAGGGGGAACTCCAAACCAGCTTGAGAGCGTGGGTGGCAGCTCACCCAGATGGAAGGGAGGAGGAGGAAGAGGGGGATCGGGACACTGTCATCGGAGTGGATGGACTGTACCAACCTGAAGAGGTAAACCTACTAACAGGTCCTAGGACACTTTCAAGGGAGGGCAGTAGTGTCTCTGTAAGGAGCTTGACCGAAGCCGAATTAGCTGACCGGAGTGAGAAAAGACAGTTGAAGTGGGAGCTAGCTAGGTTGGAAAAGGAGAGGGAGGAAAAGAGGATGGCTCATGAGTTGAGTCTCAGAGAGTTAGACCTCAAGGCCCTGCAAATAGGGACTCCCAATACTCCTGTTGGTGGCAGCGAATCCAAAGACCTAACCAGGGAACCCAGACCCTATTTGCCCAAGGACATAGTCGCCAGCTACAGCACAGGGGATGACATTGCAAAGTGGCTGGCTGCCTATGAGGTCTCCTTAAGATCCCATGGGATATTGGAAAAACACTGGGGGGGTGGCTTGTATAAATACATGCAATGTAGAGGCCTAGTGTAAACCAGGTCTGGAACCGGGAGCTCCCGGTTCCAGACCTGGTTTACACTAGGCCTCTACATTGCAGTTAACACTCAGTTGTGGGCTCAACTGACCACTGGGTAGCTCCCAACACAAACCATTTATTGAACTAAAAGATTGAATACATTTGGTAGACAAGACAAGGAGTGCAGGCTAGACTCTTACATAGTTGTATAAATACATGCCTCCTGCAGGAAGGGATACACTTATGGCCCTAGAGCAGGGAGCGCAGACCCACTACCCCACCATGAAAGTGGGGCTGATAAAAAAGTTTGGGCTGACTCCAGAAAAATACCGACAGAAATTTAGGAACAGCCACAAACTGGGCACACAGAATTGGGTGGATTTTCTGGACTATGCAAAGAAGGCTCTGGAGAGGTGGGTGCAAGGCAGCGAGGTGGGGGAACTACGAGGGGTTGTATGATCTTATCCTCAAGGAGCACCTACTCGAGAAATGTTTTCCCGAGCTGCGACAACACCTGGTGGACAGCAAGCTAACCAGCCCCCGGAAGCTTGCTGAGGAGGTGGACATCTGGGCTAGTACCCGGGTGCCCTCAAAGGGGACTGGAGGGGATTCCCAAGGGACCGGACAGGGCGCCCCCTAGAAGAAAGAGGGGGGAAATAAAAAGAGGGAGTTCTCAAGACGTCCCCAAAACAGTTTCCAGGGAAAGGGAACAGGATTCATTCCCATGGCTAACCCGCCAAGAAACCCTCATCCTGACCATAGTCAGCAGCCAAGGGTTGTCCGCTGCTATGAGTGTGGTGGGGTTGGGCACTATAAAGGTGATGTCAAGTCCCCAAAGAGACCACCCCCTCCCACTGGAGGAAAAACCCCGGGAGTAGCTAGTGTAGTGCTCGGGGAGGCGTTGCCCTTAGATAAGGGGGGGAGTGGGCGGGAGTCACTTTAGTGTCCCTGGGAGATCGGGAGATGGTTCCTAAGATCCAGGTGCCCTCAAATACTACCAAGTATGGGCAGTGGGTCACCATCAATGGCCAAAGAGGGGAAACTCTGAGAGACACAGGAGCCAGTATGACTATGGTAAGAAGTCATCTGGTGTCTCCAGAGCAGGTGATTCCACATGTACTCCACCCCGCCGCGTTGGCTG
This sequence comes from Lissotriton helveticus, assembly GCF_964261635.1. NCBI lineage: Eukaryota > Metazoa > Chordata > Amphibia > Caudata > Salamandridae > Lissotriton > Lissotriton helveticus. Next base: position 289,255,981 of record NC_136069.1, on the reverse strand, counting down.
ACGGCAGAATGGGTCACTACCCGGTGGCCGAGGATCCATTTGAGTGGGATGGGGTTGCAGGTTTACTTCGAGTTGCTGTAAGCCCTGCCGTGCCAGTAGATTGTCTGTTGGGGAATGATATGGAGCAGAATGCTTGGAAGAAGGTGGAATACCGGACTCATTCTGAGATGCTGGGTACACCTGACTGGGCCTGTGCCAGCACAAGGTCCGCGACTACCCGGAGGAGGAGTTCGCTTGGGCTGGAGCCTGGAACAACGGCACAGCCAGCTGCTGGAAAGGGAAAGATTCGGGGACAGGAGAAGCCTGCCTCGACATCCATGCCCCGTGAGACGGATAGGCCACCTGCGGTGGTGGACCAGGAGTCCACGGAGGGGGATGTTGTCTCCCTGGAGAACCTACCTATCCCTGCCGAGTGGCATGTGGAAGGAGGGCCTACCAGGGAGGAGTTTTGTAAGGGCCAGAAGGAGTGCCCTACCCTTGAGGGACTGAGGTGACAGGCTGCAGCCCAGGCAGCGGGTAACACTACGGGGAACTACCATATTTACTGGGAGGATGGTCTCCTCTACAGTGAACCTAAGGCACCAGTGCACGGTTTGTCACGGGCCTTGGTTGTCCCTCAACGTTACCGAGCCTTTCTTTTAGAACTGGCTCATGAGATACCCTTGGCAGGACACTTGGGTCAGGACAAGACCTTTGCCCGGCTTGTCCCCCACTTTTATTGGCCTCAGATGAAGGTGGCGTCCGACACTTACTGCCGGACATGTGTGTCTTGCCAAGCCAGTGGGAAAACAGGGTTGAAGCTGAAAGCTCCCCTGGAACCACTTCCTGTCGTTAGCACCCCCTTTGAAAGGGTGGGCATTGACATTGTGGGGCCATAGGATCCACCAAGTTCAGCTGGTCACAGGTTTATCCTGGTTCTGGTGGATCACGCCACACGGTACCCAGAGGCAATTCCTCTGAGGACCATTACTGCACCTGCAGTGGCGACAGCCCTGATGGGGATCTTTACCCGAGTGGGTTTCCCCAAGGAAGTTGGGTCCGACAGGGGGACCAACTTCATGTCAGCTTACATGTGGGCTATGTGGAAGGAGTGTGGGGTTACCTACCGGTTCACCACTCCTTACCACCCACTTTGCAAGTAATATGCTTGTACACTTTCTATGTTTAACTAATCAGTGTATGTATGCGGAAGTGAAATATTGCTTGCTTACCGTGACCAAGCCGCAAAGGCCAAACACGTCGGTAGGTGGCTGTCTGTTATGCAATAAACAGATTTCAGCATCTTGGAGTGTCCTGAGAATTTTTCTTTCAAGGGAGAAAAAGTTGTTTACATATATATATATATATATATAAACAAGGGCTTTTAAGCCCGAAACGCGTAGCTGTTCTTTGTTGTGGTGGTGACATAAAAAACATCGTTCCTGTACCTGGTGGTCCGTCTCCTTCGTCGCCGGCGTTGCGTTCATGCTTGCTGGAAGTTGTGTGGAGCCTACATGTTCATATATATATATATATATACACATATATACTCTCCCAGCTTGCCTCCTCGTAACACTTTCACGTGAAAGGAAGAAAGCACTCCTCGGGGATCGTTTCTGTAGTTTTATTCACAGAAAACTCGCACAACCATACAGACGCGTTTCGGTATCAACCTTTCTCGATGTTTACCGAAGCGTCGGGCAGCCATGTTATTTAAACATTACATTTCCTGCAACAACACTGAAAGCGGACTATTTCTCAAAACATCTTCCTTACTAATAGGACGCCATCTTTAAAGTCCACGATTGAACGAAAGATAAAGCAGAGCACACTGCAGTGCAAACATCCCATGCACCACAAGATTTATATACATATATATATTTTGTCTCGTGAAAGTGTTATGAGGAGGCAAGCTGGGAGAGTATTTGATATGCCGGAGCACCCCCGTACTTAGAAGCACCTGCCTGCGGGTGCACCTCGCTGGTGCAACAAGGAGCGAGTATATATATAACTTGTGTGGTAACCTTGGAGCTTGATGTTATTGCGGCGGCCTCAGCCGTAGGGAATGCACACCCCTTTATCACTGGGGGCCACGGGGAATGGTATTCACCTACCTCATTGTGGGACATCTGCGCCTGGATTGTGGACGGCGACACGAGTGGGGGCTCATCCAGAGTCTTCATTGATAGTAAGAGAGCGCATCCATCTATGGATTTTAAAGTTTGGCACTCTAACTCCCAAAATGCAACAGAACACTGTCCCAAGTGGGCGGCCCATCCAGGGCGTGGTATTGAACATTTAAGATGCGGGGGAGTGGCTGGTTGCCATTTTGTCTGTAAAGCCTCTGAAGAAGTTATTCGAAACGCGTAAGGCATGATGAACTAATTGCTACAATGTTTCCAGCTTGCCATGTACCGCCCGTACCTTTCATTAAAGGTTTAAAGGTTGAACCTTCGCAGCTGCCCGTGTGCTTCCTAACTTGTGTGGTAACCTTGGAGCTTGATGTAATTGTGGCGGCCTCAGCCGTAGGGAATGCACCACCCCTTTATCACTGGGGGCCACGGGTAACGGTATTCACCTACCTCATTGTGGGACATCTGCGCCAGGATTGAGGACGGCGACACGAGTGGGGGCTCATCCAGAGTCTTCATTGATAGTAAGAGAGCGCATACATCTATGGATTTTAAAGTTTGGCACTCCAACTCCCAAAATGCAACAGAACACTGTCCCAAGTGGGCGACCCATCCAGGGCGTGGTATTGAACATTTAAGATGCGGGGGAGTGCCTGGTTGCCATTTCGTCTGTAAAGCCTCCGAAGAAGAAGTTATTCGAAACGCGTAAGGCATAACAAACTCATTGCTACAATGTTTCCAGCTTGCCATGTACCGCCTGTACCTTTCATTAAAGGTTTAAAGGTTGAACCTTCGCAGCTGCCCGTGTGCTTCCTAACTTGTGTGGTAACCTTGGAGCTTGATGTAATTGCGGCGGCCTCAGCCGTAGGGAATGCACAACCCCTTTATCACGGGGGCCACGGGGAACGGTATTCACCTACCTCATTGTGGGACATCTGCACCAGGATTGAGGACGGCGACACAAGTGGGCCCTCATCCAGAGTCTTCATTGATAGTAAGAGAGCGCATCCATCTATGGATTTTAAAGTTTGGCATTGCAACTTCCAAAATGCAACAGAACACTGTCCCAAGTGGGCGGCCCATCCAGGGCGTGGTATTGAACATTTAAGATGCGGGGGAGTGCCTGGTTGCCATTTTGTCTGTAAAGCCTCTGAAGAAGAAGTTTTTCGAAACGCGTAAGGCATGACAAACTCATTGCTACAATGTTTCCAGCTTGCCATGTACCGCCCATACCTTTCATTAAAGGATTAAAGATTGAACCTTCGCAGCTGCCCGTGTGCTTCCTAACTTGTGTGGTAACCTTGGAGCTTGATGTAATTGCGGCGGCCTCAGCCTTAGGGAAAGCACCACCCCTTTATCACTGGGGGCCACAGGGAATGGTATTCACCTACCTCATTGTGGGACATCTGCGCCAGGATTGAGGACGGCAACACGAGTGGGGGCTCATCCAGAGTCTTCATTGATAGTAAGAGAGCGCATACATCTATGGATTTTAAAGTTTGGCACTCCAATTCCCAAAATGCAACAGAACACTGTCCCAAGTGGGCGGCCCATCCAGGGCGTGGTATTGAACATTTAAGATGCGGGGGAGTGCCTGGTTGCCATTTCGTCTGTAAAGCCTCTGAAGAAAAAGTTATTCGAAACGCGTAAGGCATAACAAACTCATTGCTACAATGTTTCCAGCTTGCCATGTACCGCCTGTACCTTTCATTAAAGGTTTAAAGGTTGAACCTTCGCAGCTGCCCGTGTGCTTCCTAACTTGTGTGGTAACCTTGGAGCTTGATGTAATTGCGGCGGCCTCAGCCGTAGGGAATGCACAACCCCTTCATCACGGGGGCCACGGGGAACGGTATTCACCTACCTCATTGTGGGACATCTGCGCCAGGATTGAGGACGGCGACACAAGTGGGCGCTCATCCAGAGTCTTCATTGATAGTAAGAGAGCGCATCCATCTATGGATTTTAAAGTTTGGCACTCCAACTCCCAAAATGCAACAGAACACTGTCCCAAGTGGGCGGCCCATCCAGGGCGTAGTATTGAACATTTAAGTTGCGGGGGAGTGCCTGGTTGCCATTTCGTCTGTAAAGCCTCTGAAGAAGAAGTTTTTCGAAACGCGTAGGGCATGACAAACTAATTGCTACCATGTTTCCAGCTTGCCATGTACCGCCCGTACCTTTCATTAAAGGTTTAAAGATTGAACCTTCGCAGCTGCCCATGTGCTTCCTAACTTGTGTGGTAACCTTGGAGCTTGATATAATTGTGGCGGCCTCAGCCGTAGGGAATGCACCACCCCTTTATCACTGGGGGCCACGGGAAATGGTATTCACCTACCTCATTGTGGGACATCTGCGCCAGGATTGAGGACGGCAACACGAGTGGGGGCTCATCCAGAGTCTTCATTGATAGTAAGAGAGCGCATCATCTATGGATTTTAAAGTTTGGCACTCCAACTCCCAAAATGCAACAGAACACTGTCCCAAGTGGGCGGCCCATCCAGGACATGATATTGAACATTTAAGATGCGGGGGAGTGCCTGGTTGCCATTTCGTCTGTAGAGCCTCTGAAGAAGAAGGTATTTGAAACGCGTAAGGCATAACGAACTCATTGCTACAATGTTTCTAGCTTGCCATGTACCGCCTGTACCTTTCATTAAAGGTTTAAAGGTTGAACCTCCGCAGCTGCCGTGTGCTTCCTAACTTGTGTGGTAACCTTGGAGCTTGATGTAATTGCGACGGCCTCAGCCGTAGAGAATGCACCACCCCTTTATCACAGGGGCCACGGGGAACGGTATTCACCTACCTCATTGTGGGACATCTGTGCCAGGGTTGAGGACGGCGACACAAGTGGGGGCTCATCCAGAGTCTTCATTGAGAGTAAGAGAGCGCATCCATCTATGGATTTTAAAGTTTGGCACTCCAACTCCCAAAATGCAACAGAACACTGTCCCAAGTGGGCGGCCCATCCAGGGCGTGGTATTGAACATTTAAGACGCGGGGGAGTGCCTGGTTGCCATTTCGTCTGTAAAGCCTCTGAAGAAGAAGTTATTCGAAACGCGTAAGGCATAACAAACTCATTGCTACAATGTTTCCAGCTTGCCATGTACCGCCTGTACCTTTCATTAAAGGTTTAAAGGTTGAACCTTCGCAGCTGCCCGTGTGCTTCCTAACTTGTGTGGTAACCTTGGAGCTTGATGTAATTGCGGCGGCCTCAGCCGTAGGGAATTCACCACCCCTTTATCACGGGGGCCACGGGGAACGGTATTCACCTACCTCATTGTGGGACATCTGCGTCAGGATTGAGGACGGCGACACAAGTGGGCGCTCATCCAGAGTCTTCATTGATAGTAAGAGAGCGCATCCATCTATGGATTTTAAAGTTTGGCACTCCAACTCCCAAAATGCAAAAGAACACTGTCCCAAGTGGGCGGCCCATCCAGGGCGTGGTATTGAACATTTAAGATGCGGGGGAGTGCCTGGTTGCCATTTCGTCTGTAAAGCCTCTGAAGAAGAAGTTTTTCGAAACGCGTAAGGCATGACAAACTCATTGCTACAATGTTTCCAGCTTGCCATGTACCGCCCGTACCTTTCATTAAAGGTTTAAAGATTGAACCTTCGCAGCTGCCCGTGTGCTTCCTAACTTGTGTGGTAACCTTGGAGCTTGATGTAATTGCGGCGGCCTCAGCCGTAGGGAAAGCACCACCCCTTTATCACTGGGGGCCACAGGGAATGGTATTCACCTACCTCATTGTGGGACATCTGCGCCAGGATTGAGGACGGCGACACAAGTGGGGGCTCATCCAGAGTCTTCATTGATAGTAAGAGAGCGCATACATCTATGGATTTTAAAGTTTGGCACTCCAACTCCCAAAATGCAACAGAACACTGTCCCAAGTGGGCGTCCCTTCAAGGGCGTGGTATTGAACATTTAAGATGCGGGGGAGTGCCTGGTTGCCATTTCGTCTGTAAAGCCTTTGAAGAAGAAGTTATTCAAAACGCGTAAGGCATGACAAACTCATTGCTACAATGTTTCCAGTTTGCAATGTACCGCCCGTACCTTTCATTAAAGGTTTAAAGGTTGAACCTTCGCAGCTGCCCATGTGCTTCCTAACTTGTGTGGTAACCTTGGAGCTTGATGTAATTGCGGCGGCCTTAGCCGTAATGAATGCACCACCCCTTTATCACTGGGGGCTACGGGAAACGGTATTAACCTACCTCATTGTGGGACATCTGTGCCAGGATTGAGGACGGCGACACGAGTGGGGGCTCATCCAGAGTCTTCATTGATAGTAAGAGAGCGCATCCATCTATGGATTTTAAAGTTTGGCACTCTAACTCCCAAAATGCAACAGAACACTGTCCCAAGTGGGCGGCCCATCCAGGGCGTGGTATTGAACATTTAAGATGCGGGGGAGTGCCTGGTTGCCATTTCGTCTGTAAAGCCTATGAAGAAGAAGTTATTCGAAACGGGTAAGGCATAACAAACTCATTGCTACAATGTTTCCAGCTTGCCATGTACCGCCTGTACCTTTAATTAAAGGTTTAAAGGTTGAACCTTCGCAGCTGCCCGTGTGCTTCCTAACGTGTGTGGTAACCTGGGAGCTTGATGTAATTGCGGCAGCCTCAGCCGTAGGGAATGCACCACCCCTTTATCACGGGGGCCACGGGGAACGGTATTCACTTACCTCATTGTGGGACATCTGCTCCAGGATTGAGGACGGCGACACGAGTGGGGGCTCATCCAGAATCTTCATTGATAGAAAGAGAGCGCATCCATCTATGGATTTTAAAGTTTGGCACTCTAACTCCCAAAATGCAACAGAACACTGTCCCAAGTGGGCGGCCCATCCAGGGCGTGGTATTGAACATTTAAGATGCGGGGGAGTGCCTGGTTGCCATTTTGTCTGTAAAGCCTCTGAAGAAGAAGTTATTCGAAACGTGTAAGGCATGACAAACTCATTGCTACAATGTTTCTAGCTTGCCATGTACAGCCCTTACCTTTCATTAAAGGTTTAAAGGTTGAAACTTCGCAGCTGCCGGTGTGCTTCCTAACTTGTGTGGTAAACTTGTAGCTTGAGATATATATATATATATATATATATATATATATATATATATATATATATATAAAGGCCACAACAGGGGAATATTTTGGAAGCGCCTTTATTCTGCAACACAGGTCGTGGTAGTTCTGTATCACCCTCTATGGCGAATGCATTTCGGCGTGCTTCTGCCTTCTTCAGCGCCAGGTGTTAAGTATTTCAGGATACGGGTGTGTATCTGGGCTTAAATGTCCTGCCCTGTTCTGATTCGAAGACCGCTGCTCCTCCCCCAGTAGTCTTTTCCAGTCGCCTATACTTCTTGTATTTCGCCCGGTAAATAGCGCACACAAGTCCCAGCATGCAGTGTCATTATCTGGTAGGTATTGCGGGAAGGGGGGGATTAGCGCTACAATGTTTTGCAGAGCCCCACTGTCATTGTGCCACTAGAACAGCGGTGCTTCCTCCAGTCCCCAACCGCTTCAACCTCCCAACCATAGGAATCCATCTGGCGGGGGCACGGCATGGAAATCCTACCTGCCCAGCGTGATGTACAGTGACAACAACACCGCCATGTCTCCTCCCCGCTGGGTGGTGGGTCCTGGTCGTTCCGGTAACCAGGAGAAAAGAAGTCCACAGAAGCGGAGACAAGCAAATCCAGGGCCTCTTGAGGAAGCGGGGGCCTTTAAAGCGAGACACTGGTACAAGCGCTGTAATAATGTCCAGAACCTCCTTCGGAAAAGAGAAAGGCCACAACAGGGGAATATTTTGGAAGCGCCTTTATTCTGCAACACAGGTCGTGGTTGTTCTGTATCACCCTCTATGGCGAATGCATTTCGGCGTGCTTCTGCCTTCTTCAGCAGCAGGTGTAAGTATTTCAGGATACGGGCGTGTATCTGGGCTTAAATGTCCTGCCCTGTTCTGATTCGAAGAGAGCTGCTCCTCCCCCAGTAGTCTTTTCCAGTCGCCTATACCTCTTGTATTTCGCCCGGTAAATAGCGCATTCAAGTCCCAACATGCAGTGTCATTATCTGGTAGGTATTGCGGGAAGGGGGAATTAGCTCTACGATGTTTTGCAGAGCCCCACTGTCATTGTGCCACTGGAACAGCGGTGCTTCCTCCAGTCCCCAACTGCTTCAACCTCCCAACCATAAGAATCCATTTGGCGGGGGCACGGCATATATTAGGGTTTGGATAAGGGGTACAGGGTGGTAAGGGTGTTTTTAGGGTTTAGAAGTGGGTAAGGGTATAGGTTGGTAAGGGTATTTTACTAGACATTACACAGGAAATGTTAAGATTGTGACCCTCCACGTCCTTCTGGGCGTCCAGGGGAGGCAGGCAAAAAAAGGGAACTATAATAATTGCTTGTGTCCCTCTAGAGCCCATTGGGATCCAGCGTGAGGTAGGGGGAATCGGGAAGAAAATCAAATAAGTTAATTAAATAATAGCTAGTGTCCCTCCAGGTTCCATGGGAAGCAGAACATTGGAGGGCAAAAATCAAATAAATGAATGGACCTCTTTGAGATGTACCAGGAGGCAGGTAAAAATTAAATACATTAATTAGACAAGTGTTGATGTCTCTACAGGGCCCATGGGGACACTATAGGAGGCTAGAGTAGGTGGGCATTAATTAAATAAATTAAATACTTGCTGGTGTCCTTCCATTACACATTACTACGGGAGCCTGGGGAGGTGGGTAAAAATCAACTAAATTATAGCTGATGCCCTCCAGGGCCAATGGAACCAGATGGGAGGTAGGTGAGCAAAAATCGAACACACTAATTCAGTAATAGCTAGTGTCCCTTCATGTTCCATGGGGCTCTAAGGGAACAGTGGGAGGCAGATAAAATTGAATAAACAAATTGAATAATAGCTATTTTCCCTCCAGGGTACATGGGACTCCTTTGGGAGGCAGAGAAATGAATTAATTAAATAATTGCTGGTGTCCCTCCAGGGCCCATGAGGATCATATGAGACCATATGAGATGCAGAGGGAGCCAGTTAAAAGTTGAATAAATGAATTCAAATAATAGCTTGTATCCATTCCTTTCAGGGCACATGGGAAAATGAAATAAATTAATGAAAACAGTAACTAAGTACTACAGATTACTACAATCAACAACAAGCACAGATTATTACATATTATATAAATGAACAAAAAGGTCATGGACCTCTTGTATCAATGTTATTTAGAAAATGGCTTTTAAAAGTGGAAAAAATGATTGAAGCACATACTGGCTGCACAAATCGTAGTCTCTCATCACCACCACATGGTCAGCAAAGGAGGAGGCTGGAGAACTAAGAAAGAAATGGCTACTATATACACACACACACACACACACACTTGCTCCACAAATTGGGTAGCACCATTTTGTGAACCCAGTGATTATTAGTGTAAGCATGTTGGCAATTTTGTTTTTGAAGAATTTCCTTAACATATGGACCTATGAGTTTTGGTGTCTACGGTGCAATCGATCCACGTAGTATTCGAATGAATGATTCATAGAGTGCTCACCACTTTCCTGGTTAGTCCATGTTATTACAGACAATGGCTCCAGTCCTGAACTATTCACTTACAAATTATTGATTTCATTACAACACCGAAAAAGCCTTAGGTTGTCACAAACTGGAAACAGTGTCCGTAATGACCTGGAGGGAAGTGCGGTAGTGACCCTTTCCTTAATCTACTCGTTGGGCTGATCTTGATGATGCCTTCACTTCTACTAGCGCCTTGGGCGAACAATGGGTGTGACTGCTTTTCTTTGATATCGCCGGTTACTTTTGAGAAACCAATATTTTCTCTATAGTGCAGAATCTATTGCCATTTGAGGTAATCTAACATCTTCTTATTGGCTTCCAGATCCCTCCAGTGCCACTGAAGAGTAAGAATGACTGCGATCTTGCACTGGCTTTCCCTGAATTCCAGGCTATAAAATTACTTGACATTACAATGGAAGGCTTCATATTACTCTGAAATTTAGAGAATGGCGATTCTTCAGATCACGCTCCCAGAATTAATGTTTTATGCATTTAACACAAGGCCATCAGCTCGATTATCCATGCTATCAGTCTTCATTTGATGAAGGACGCCCTCATATCTCTTGGTTTGAAAAATACTAATTGTTCCCCTGAGCACAGTCCTTCATGCTCTGTCATCCAAGGAGAGCTTCAGTTTAATGTCCTGTCTGTTCTTTCGGGAGACATCGAAGACTAATACTTTCTTTAAGCTCAAGTGCTGAAAGATGGTTCAGATTTCCAAACAGTAAAACTACTGATGGTTCCCTGTTGGGTGTTCTGCTCATCTACAGGTTATGTGCATTCTTGAGCGTACGACGCTGTCTCGAAGTCAATCATTTACCACACAGCAAGTGGACATTAATTGATCAATGAGACAGAGAACAGAACCATGTGAAGTGTTGTGGTACAGCACAACTTCATGTCAAAGAGAATCAAACTGTGCCTTGTGAACGGCATTTATTAAAGAGTTGTTGCCTCTTCTCTTCCAGTTTTTAATGTTTTTATGTTGCCTTGATAGGTACCTATGTTTAAAATGTTATCTCAGCTTGCATGAGGTGATCGTATTATAGATAATTGTGTGCGTGTGTGTATATATATATATATATATATATATATATATATATATATATATACATATATATATTCACAGAAAAAACCATAGGTTTCACACACGTTATAGTTAAAAATTAGCATTTAAAAAACCTTAAAAATTCACTGAAACAACTATAGGTTTCACACATGTTATAGTTAGCTGGACATTTCACTGATACAAAACCATTGAAATTCCCCCATTATAGTTAGTTCGGTTAACTATAACTTGCGCGCCCGCATTGCACTGCTGATGACGTCACATAATACATCACTCATGACATGGTCAGTGACACCACTCATGACATCACTGATGACATCTCAAATGACATCACTGATGACATCATCCAGTGAATGTGTGTCTTTCTGAAAAATAAACATTTTTTATATATGTATATCTAAAGGTCGATGGAAGAATAAATGGGTAAATAGATGTCTAAATGGATTTTTTTTGTAAAATTGATTCTATAACTGACTTATTAAGTGTATCTTAGTGAATACATGTATTAACGAGTAATGTTTAAATATGTAAATATCTGTATCAGTGTCTCACTTTGTGTATAAGTGGCTGCATGGGTTGGTGAGTAGCTACATGAGTGTGTATATGGCTTATTAGTTGGTTTTTTGAGTATCAGTATGAGTGTCTGTATGGTTCGGTGGGGGATATTACTTAGCGTGTAGATGCATGAATGACTGACTCACTGTTTGTATGTGTTTTTAAGACAGCATGTGTGCAAGACTGTATGGGTGGATGAGTTTGTGTATGGGTGTGTTAGTGAGTGAATGACTGTCCCAATAGTGTCTTTATGAGTAAGTACATATGTTTTAAACTAGAATATGTGAGTATTGATGTATATAAGTGAGTATATATGAGAGTGAGAGATTGGAAGAGTTCCTGTATAAATAAGTATGTGTTTCTATAAGTGATTGTTTAAGAGAGTAAGTATGTGTATGTTTCTGTAGAAGTAAGTGTAGTGGTGTGTGTATAGCTGTATATGCAAGTAAATGGATGTTTGTTTGCATGTGTGAGTATGTGTGTGAGTAACTCTATGTATGAGTGTCAGTGTGTAACAGGATGTATAGGTGTATGAGTACATATGATGAGTGAGTGCATGTATGAGTGACTGTATAGAAATGTTGATGAATGAGTGGATGTAGATGTTGGAATTATTGAATAGGTTGTTGTAACTGGTATTGGTATCTCCATTTTTATGAAAATTTTATTTTCTATTTTTGAAGGTGTGTATCAAAGGTTATATTAGGGTGAGAGGAGGTCTGCCACTCTTTCACAAGGATGATGTCATCAGTGATGTCATCAGTGATGTCATTTGAGATGTCATCAGTGATGTCATGAATGATGTCTTTGACCATGTCATGAGTTATGTAATATGTGACGTCATCAGTAGTGCATTGCGGGCGCGCGAGTTATAGTTAACTGAACTAACTATAACGGGGGAATTTCAATGGTTTTGTATGAGTGAAATGTCCTGCTAACTATAACATGTGTGAATCCTATAGTTTTTTCAGTGAATTTCTAAGGTTTTTTTAAATGCTAATTTTTAAATATAACGTGTGTGAAACCTATGTTTTTTCTGTGAATTTCTAAGGTTTTTTAAATGCTAATTTTTAACTATAATATGTGTGAAACCTATGGTTTTTTTTCAGTGAATTTCTATGGTTTTTTAAATGCTAATTCCTAACTATAACGTGTGTGAAACCTATGGCTTTTTTCAGTGAATTTCTAAGGTTTTTTAAATGCTAATTTTTAACTAACGTGGCTCAAACCTATGTTTTTTTCAGTGAATTTCAAAGGTTTTGTAAATGATAATTTTTAAATGTATTAATTGTTATATTTTTTATACTGATTTACCACATTATTTTAAGTTATTTATTTTTAGATATTTTATTTTTGTAATTACATTACATATTTTTATATTATTTGAAAAATAGGTGTTTTTTTTAAATATCGAAATTGTAATATTTTATTTTTATTTAATTATTTTTTTAATTTATATATATTTTGTATATCAGGCAATGATATCCTATGGAAGGAAATTCAAGTTACTGGTAAGTACAGTTAAATATACTTTTCAGGAATAGTAGTGGGCTGAAAGATGCAGCACTGAGGTCTCTCCTGATAACAGGTGAGTAAATCGGAATTCGTAGTTCGGCTGATTTTAGAGGAATTTTTTTAAGTTCCAAAACTCCACACTTAGGAGAATTTCCAAGTGAAACCAGTCAATGTTAGCCCATGGAATGATATTCAAGTTACTGTAAGTAAGGTTAGAACTACTTTTTAGGATCAATAGTTCGGCAGAATTTACAGGAATATTTTGCTCAATAGTGAAGGAAGGGGGCGGGGCCTGAGGTAACGTGTGCAAACACACCCTATGGTGCGTTTTAGATTGGGGAATTAATTCCTCTTCAACCCTGAGGTCCCCTGTGACTTAACTAGCCCACCAGGTACCTCCAGGATGCTCCAGGCAGCTGTGTTGCAGAGAGGTGTTCAAAGGGCACGCCCCCATTTTACAACACTCTGCAACACAGCTCTGTGGCGCTTACTGGAGATACCTGTTGGACTAGTTGCCCCATTGGGGACCTCTGGATTGAACAGGAATTAATTCCTCAACTTAAAACACGCCTCAGGGCATGTTTGCACTCACATCAACTCAAGCCCCGCCCCCTACCTTCACCACTGTGCAAACAAGCCCTGTAGAGTGTTCTAAGTTGGGGGATTACGTTCCCTTGCATACTGGGGGTCACTGGGGGCCAACTAGCCCACCAGGAGCCTCCAGTATGCACCAGGAGGCTGCGTTGCAGAGAGCTGTAATGAGGCCATGCCCCTTGTTACACCTCTCTGCAACACAGCCCCCTGGCGCGTTTGCAGAGGGGGAACTAATTTCCCTTGCATACTGGGGGTCCCTGGGGGCAAACTAGCCCACCAGGAGCGTCCAGTATGCGCCAGAGAGGTGTAAAATAATTACTTTGCCCCGGGGGTGGCGGTCCCCGGGACAGTGTGGGGGGGGGATTGGGGCCCCCCACACTTCTTTTTCACTATGCCCCCAGGATTTGGTCCCTCCCCCGGGGGGTAATTTGAAAAAAAGCAGACTGTTTTGTACCCCGCGATTTTAAAAAAAAATGAAATAAATTTGGCCTTGGGGGTCCTTGTGGGACCCCTGAGCACGCCTAGGGGGTCAGGGTGTTTCTACCCTGCCCCCTTTTTGCGTTCTACACGTTTGTTTTTCTCCTTTCTTGTGCCTCAGTCTACCGAGCACAAGATGGCTGCCAATACTTCCTGGTTTGGAGTGTTCCCAGCCAATGAGCATGCAGCTCGTGCTTGGAAAGGTACGAGTACTGTATGAGTACCGTACAAGTACTGTACGCGTACCCCATGATATTTGTCAAAAAATAAAATTTTGGGGGGGCCTTGGGGGGTCCTTGTGGGACCCCCTGAGCAGGCCTAGGGGGTCAGAGTGTTTCTACCCTGCCCCCTTTTTACATTCTACACGTTTGTTTTTCTGCTTTCTTGTGCGTCAGTCTACAGAGGCACAAGATGGCTGCCAACACTTTCTGGTTTGGAGTGTTGACAGACAGTTGATAGCCAATGAGCATGCAGCTCGTGCTTGGAAAGGTACGCGTACATACGAGTACCGTGCGCGTACTGTACAGAGTACAGTGCAGAGTACGGTAAGCTTCTATAGATATATGATTTTACTTATGATTTTCTCAGGAACTACTGAACGGATTTACACCATTTAACAAAAAGCGTGATCTGCGAACCAAACTCTACCTCTCTGCCAAATTTGGTGTATTTCCGTTCGGCCGTTCGGGCTGTAGCCCTGGCTAAAGGTCCTACGGAAAATTGCATGGGGAAAACACGTTTTGGGTCCCCCTTTTTTCTCAGCCCCTGCTTCACTAATCACTCCCAAGCTTTTAGGGAAGGAGCGGAGCAGGCCATTTTCTTGGAGAAATTTGCAAAGATTCATCCACCGGCGCCAAAGTTATTCCAAATAGAATGTTGCGGATTTTCTATGGAAACTAGGTTTTAAATATAACTACCTATATACACATATACCCACACACACATATAGAACTTTGCTGTTGATTGACAAAACAGCTGAAACTTTGAAAGTGGCTATGTAAATAAAGGGGTACATTGCCCCATTAGCAATGGAGGAAGTAACAACACCAGTCATAAACATTTGTGAATGTATGTGGTAAAGAAGTGATTCTTATGCACCACTTTCCAATGAAATGAAA
Organism: Lissotriton helveticus; assembly: GCF_964261635.1. Lineage (NCBI taxonomy): Eukaryota > Metazoa > Chordata > Amphibia > Caudata > Salamandridae > Lissotriton > Lissotriton helveticus. The sequence goes on along the minus strand of NC_136069.1, from coordinate 289,240,968 downwards.
ATGTACGTTTTGCTTGAAGGTAGCCCAAATCACACATATTACTTGATTCATCATCTTCTATAATCAAATTTAGCGTAAATTCCAGTAGAGTATTGATACTTCAACAAAAGAGACAGCAATTCTACCATCATATTGTGATCACAACTATCAGTTTGATTTAAAACCTTGGTCTTAAAGTGAGAAGAAAACGTGTCAAATAGATCCATTGGTTGCTTCAAATATCCTGCTACATGACCTCTAATTTTTGTGGAGGTCAGACATAAGAGCATAAGAACACAGACCACATAGTGACTATCCTGCCCTGATTTAGTTAGCTTATAGAAACAGGGTAATTTTCTCTTTAACCTCTGTGTTATACAGTTATATAAAAAGCCCTTTGAAAGAAACTTGACTTGCAAGGAGCACACAACTTGCTATTAATTAGGAAAGGCAAATAATAGAAAACTGTTTAGAACAAATTCTGTCTCTACGAGAGTTATAAGGTTCTAATTACAAAAGGTAGGACTGTACATTAGGACAACAGGACTTCAGAATGCAGGGACTGAGTCCATGTACACCATCAGAGACTGTTGGCCCAACTCCTAGCTAGGTCACAGTGTCTCACCCAGGCCCCTAACCTTCCTGGGGTGGTAGGTGATTTTGGAAACCTTGCACATGACATCTGATTCGCAAGAGTGTCAGGGTAACAGATCTTACCCCTTTCGATGTCTGCTCATGCATGCCCTTGATAAGAAAGATGCAAATAAGGTTTTCAATACATATATATGAGCAATGGTAATATTCCATAGAAAGAATGAGCTGCACTTATTAGACAGATAAAACAAAGCAAAGTAACTAGAACGAGCATTATGAACACAATAAAAAGAATAAACAGTATTTTTTTCCCCCAGAGTTTTATATTGCACAAACTTGACCCGAAGGTATCGGGTATCAGGGCGCTTTACATGAGCACCAGTTGCATTACACAAGAAGACATTCATTTTTGTTAGGCAAAGGGAGATTAAGGGCCAGATGTACGACCAAGAACATTGTGCATCGCAAATTGCAACTGTTTGTGAATCGAAATTTGCGAGGCGCAATTTCCAATGTACAACAGTGTATTCTGACCAGGCTCCCACCATCTGCGGCTGCCATTTACAATCCATTCTCCCGATGCAATGACTTAGCGGAATTCTTTTACCAAAAAATAAATAAAATGTACTTATCATTTTCAGATAAGGAGTTAGATCTCCCTACCCAAGAACCACACCTCCCCAGAGAAGCTGAGCATCTGCATCATAATACTTTAGATCACTTTCCCCCGTTGGATTTAGAAACACTTGATGCACCAAGTAAAGTCAGGCTCCCCTTGTGATCCTGCGCCCCCGCGTACACTGGTTCTAGCCAGCCAAGCTATCCTCTCTACAATCATGGAACTTCCCAATTCTTCCATAGCGACTGGCAATGTACCACCCAATTGGAAACATGCCATGGTGCGAGCACTCCTGAAGAAACCTACCCTCGACCCCGGCAATCTCAACAACTACCGCCCGATTTCCCTACTCCCCTGGGTGAGCAAACTCCTTGAGAAACACATTAACATCTATCTAACTATGTTTCTCGAGAGCAACCATCTGCTCAATGTCACCTAGACGGGCTTTTGCCACAAACATGGGACGTAAAATGCCTTGTTGGCGGTAACAGAGGAAGCCAGACGGCTCTTGGATCAGGGGAGGATCAGTGGCAGTTATCCTCCTTGATCTGAGCGCCGCATTTGACAGGGTGAACCATAAACTCCTCTTACGCCGTCTCTACAGTCTAGGAGTGTCAGGTAAAGCACTGGCTTGGTTTAAGTCCTCTCTAAGTGACAGGACTTTTCAAGTCTTTGAGGGAGCTTCTGTTTCTTCAAGTAAACCCCTTGGCTGTGGGGTACCGCAGGGCTCATCTTTGAGCCCTACGCTATTCAATGCGTATATGAGACCGCTGGCTGAGATCGTCCGTCCTTACGGCATTAAGATCATTACATATGCGGACGATACTCAGCTAGTGGTCTCTCTCATGCAAAAGAACTGCCAGCAAGCACAGATTAGTCTGACTACCTGCTTGGAACAGGTCAAGAGCTGGATGACGAGGTCGTGTCTCAAGCTCAACGGGGACAAAACGGAGCTTATGCTTCTCGGCCCACCATCTCTTTCTTTCATTGGCCTCTCATGGCCCACCAGCTTGGGGGTGCCCCCCACACCCAGAGACCACATAAAAAGTCTTGGGGTGTGGCTGGACAAATCTGTGACCTTTAACACCCAAGCAACCAAACTATCAGCGACTTGCTTTGGACTCATCAGGATAATGAAGAAAATGTTTCCGCTTCTATCTTTTGAGGCCAAGCAAGTTGTTATCCAGGGCTTAATTCAATCACGCATTGATTTTAACAACGCCTTGTATCTAGGGGCGCCTGAATACTGTCTGCAAAAACTTCAGCGGATTCAGAACTGTGCAGCACGCACATTGCTCAGTCTTCCACGTAGAGTCTCGGTGGAGCCTGGGCTGAGAACTCTGCACTGGCTCCCTGTTAGGGAGAGAATTAAACTCAAGTCTATGTGTATCTCTCACCAAGCATACTGGAAATCTGGTCCAGAAATTAGCCACTCCTTGATTACCCCTCACCGTTCCAAAAAACAGCTTCGCTCCTCCTATGCCTTTTTGGCAGCAGTCCCCTGTGTCAGGAGATCCAGAGCTGGAGGCCGGTCTTTCTCCTATAACGCAGCCAAGTTATGGAACTCACTCCCTCTTTACCTAAGATCTCATCCTAATTTGATGGCCTTCCGCAAACAGCTTAAAACCTTCTTTTTTAATAAAGCCTTTGGGCTGACCACACTGGGAGGTACTAACCTGGATCTTAGCGCTTGGACGCCCCCAGGGCAGCAGTCGCGCTTAATAAAACTCCTTTTCATTTCATTTCACACTGTTTTAGATTCCCAATGGGGTCGCAAATTGTGTGGCTCATTAATATTAATGAGCCTCTCGCAATTTGCAAGCCCATTGGGAATGATAGCCCTCCCAGGAATGGTGGCTTGCTGAGCTCAGCAGACCACGCATTTAAAAAAGAAAAAATTAAAACTTTCAGTTTCATTTTTTAAGGGCAGGCACTGGTCTCTGGGCCCATTGCCTGCTCTTAAAAATATTTTCCAACATACTCACAAAGGGGAACCCCTTTATGAGTGGTTTACCACTTACTTGAGGTAGGTGGTAAACTGCAAGTTTTTTGCAGCCGCAAATGCAGTCGCAAAACACTAGTACATAGCATGTTGACTCGCTATTAGGAACGCCCCTTCCTAATAGCGAGAGTCGCAAATGCTATTTTGTGAGTCAGGGACTCGCAAAAGAGCATTTGTACATGCTATTACCCTTTTTTGCGGCCTCAAACGGGAGAACCTCCCGTTTGTGGCCGCAAAAAAGGATCGTACATTGGGCCCCTAGTGATTTGCCCAGAATCACAGGATGTTGTGCGTCGTTGCGGAGACTCTAAACCAGTTCCCTAGATTTTAGAGCAACCGCCCTAGTGACATCCTCTCAGTTCAAACATGACAGTCTGATTTCTATATATATTTCTATATATTCACGCCTACTCTGAGAGCATAGTAGGTGCACCCTCTGCCCGATCTAATAGGCTAGCCTGAGACCTCATACCTGAATTACTTGGTCACAAGTAGGATTGGCAATCCCTCTCTGCAGGATGGAAGATCAGCGTTAGCAGAGCTGCATCTTGAACACAGCCTTCATTCCTGGACAGTGATAGCTGGAATGCCCCTCTGACCCATAAAGGGACAGGGCACTGTTTATATAACAAAACCACTGTGTTAAGGGTAGAGCTCTGATTCAATGATGTGTGTAGATGTTATATGCTGTCTCCAAGCAGGCAACGCAAACACTAGGACATCTTGTTTTCTTCCTAGCTTTGAACGAAACGTACAGATTATGTTGCAGGAAAGGCTTTCTAAAAACAAGCAGCATGTACAGCATCTTCACAGAACAGTACTGTGTAAATAGAATATGTAAGAATAACATAGCTAAAATGTAAAATGTAAAACTAAAATGGAGAACCAGAATTTGTCCAGGAGGGCCTCACTACACAAGTACCAATCTATGTCACTCATATGCAGCACTCAGTCATTTTATCAATTAAGTGCTAGGAAATTTCTTAGACCAGGTTATAGTAGTCTACATTGCCGGCATTTTGATTTAAATGAAAATCTAGGTAAATGACAGAAACATGATCTTTTCACAAAACTTCAGAAATATATATTTCATGTCCAGAAGGTTGAGGTATTAGGGTTAATTCCTATCATGAAGGTACTGAATGGACCCATCAAAAGTACTCGCAGCTACATAGGCCAGATGATGAACATGATTTGTTCTTCACTTCCCTTCTCTTCACTACAACTCTAATTCTCTTGCATCCAGAGACTTCAAAATCATTCCTTGTAAATGCTGATCCCTCTAATCCACCAAACACTGCAATCCTTTTTCAGAGAGACACACCGACAAGCCAAATGCATCCAGTGACCTTTTTCCTCTGAAAAAGTCTGGAATTAACTCTACTGGATCCTACAAGGAGTTACTTGTAGTAAAGACTGCATTTATGGAATCGAAGCCCTACCTCCTAGGGTTTAAATGCATTACTACTAGCTATTCTGATTATCAAGAGTCTATAATTTGTGTTTGTCTGCTTACAACCTCACTGACTGTCACCCCATTGGTCACTTTCTTCTGTGGATTGCGATGTGATCCCAATTTAATATTAATTCTACAAACATGAAGAATGACACACTCAACAAAAACACAGAAGAAGCGTTGTTAACCCCTGAGCCAAATCCGCATACCCAATTATCTCCCCCAAACTTTTTCTAACATCCACTGACATTGATACTTGGGAACATTTGATAAAATCCAACCAGTTCTAAAGAGTTAAACTGGTGCAAAGAACAACTTTCTGGTAGATACATGGATTGAAGACTTTCATCCCAGTGTATCACCCTACAACGGCTCACCATAGACTCAAATAAATTACATGTTTGTTTCCATGATTCTTGTATCACAGTTCATTGTACAACATTTGTTTTTGTTAATGTTCAAACACATTGCCAATTATATCATATCCTTTGTATTAAATTGCACTCATCTTTTCAAAGGCACTTTGGGGTCTGTTTCATATGGCCTTCTTAATAAATTTCACTGCAGTAGTCTAACTGATATTGTAGTTGGAAAGATTTAGATTGGATATTAATTTGAAGCAGTGGAATTTAGGCCCATCTGGTAGGGCGTAGGAGAGGCTATGGTGGGCAACTTGGGTGGATTCAGAAGAGCCATTCTTTCCTAGGCCACCTGTTTGTTGAGGGGACCTGCACCCGTGCTGCAGCACATGCCTTTATACATTTTAAAAACAGAGCCGACATCTTCATTAAACACAAGGAAACTAGCATGATGCTAGATGCTTATCTGCTGATTTATCTCTTTCCCCTTAAGACATATTTGTAAACTCTGAAACAGGTTCTCCTCTTAAGGAGAGTCCCACTTCAATTTGATGGCCTAAACTCTACAAAAGCTATGCAGCGAGGAAAGATCCTCGATCAGGCCATATCCTTAGATTTGACCCTCTCTGTGCAGACAGGTATAGCATGCGAGAATCAGCCTGTTCTCGTGATAGCCACTGTTAATGTGCGGTATAACACCCTTGCATCTTTGATAACCTGGCTGGATTATGACATTTCTCTCAAAATCTAAAGCCCTTACAAACATGCAGCAGGATTACTTTTTGAACCAATATATCAGTGCATCTATTCCAGAAATTGGCATGCAGTTGAAAATCACCGGTGACCCTCCCAGTGGATCAAATCAACAATTAATCTTTCCTATGGTTTACAGTCGCTAGGTTTTGATATAGTATTTCATTTAACGCTTCTGCTATTTTAAAGAACTTTAAATCACATCTACTCTTGAGGTACTCATTCATTTTACCAGCTTCATAATGATGGAAAGCTAAGTTGCACTTTGCAAAATTCAAACTCATGATCTATGGATCATCACAGCAATTACCCCCAGGTCACTCCGTCCTCGACACCTTCAATAATAATGAGATATTCCATCTCGCAGACAGAAAAAAAGACGAAGGAATGCTGGACCTACCCTCCCCCACCCGCCGGGAGTACATAAGCGTACAGGTCCCAGTATTCCCTCTGTTCTTTTTTTCTGTCTCTGACAGTTTTGGACGTGTTTTGCTGCTTCCCTGTTTTCTTCAGTGGAGTCGTCTTCCTGTTCCGCTTCTCCGGGCTTGCTGGGAGTCGCGTTGATAGGCGCCCGGCCCTTTGCGGCTGGGGCGCCGCTCCTACAGGATTCCTTCCGGGTCACAGCGCGCAGCTTCCTTTGGCTGGGCCAGTTGGAGGTCGTGAGGTGGAGGCTGTTTTGGGGGCCCAGGGGCTGCGCCAGGCGGTGCTCCTGGTCCCCTTCCCTGTCTGGATGGCATGATGTTGGGCTTCCCTTCTGGTGTACTTCGACGGTGTTGCCTTGATGCCGAGGTTTGTCCCGGAGCCTCTTGCATGCGCTGCATGCCTTCAGCTACTGGGCTATGTCCCCGGGTCTGTGGAGGACCTGGCTGCAGTCCTCTTTCCCGCCCGGCGCTGGTGTCTTGGGTGGCGCCTGGGCTGGCTCTTGGGGGCAGGGCTCTTGGTGTCCTTCCTGCCCCTGTGGTGAGTACCGCATAGCATTTCCGCTTGTTCCCGGTTGCCTGGCACTTGCATGTTGTCTGGCCATGTATTTTATGCTTTGCCTGGGTGGGTCTGGCTGTACGTGGTAGGGCTGCCTCGGAGGTCCTGTCTGGTAGTCCTGCTCAGCGTCTTCTGGAATGGCTTTCTGGAGGTTGGTGTCGGACCTATGGCTGCAGTCCTCTTCGCCGCCCGGAGCTGGTGTCTTGGGTGGCGCCTGGGTTGGCTCTTGGGGGCAGGGCGCTTGGTGTCCTTCCTGCCCCTGTGGTGAGTACCGCGTAGCAGTTCAGTTTTTCCCATTTGCCTTGCACTTCCATGTTCCTCTGGCTGTGTGTTTGTGCTTTGCCTGGGTGGGGCTGCCTCGAGGGTCCTGGATGAGGGGTCCTGCTCGGCGTCTTCTGGTTTTTTTTCCCTGGCTTGTGGCGCTTCCTGTCCCTGCGCTGGGTTGAGACTTTGTGTGGTTTGGGCGTTCTGTCTCTTCCTTTCTTCCCTGTGCTGCACACTTCTTCCTCCCCAGGTTATGGTTTCTCAGGTGTCCTGGCGTCCGCTTGGCCAGCGCCTGTTGCTGGTTGGCGTCTGTGAAGGTGGATTTGGGGGCCGGTCTATGTTTGTACTTTGCTGGTTTCTTCTGCTGGCCTGTGCTCTGCTGTCCTGCTGCATTGTCGTCCACGCTCTTGTTTTTTTTTCCCTTGGAGGGGGGGGTTTCAGGCCTGGTTCGTTCCTCTGGCCTCGGGACTTCCTCCTTTTCTGCTCTGCGTGGTCCTGTTCCTCCTGGGCATCACTGGTTCCTGGTGGGCTGTCCCCCTTGGTTGCCAGTCTCCCGGATTTCTCCTTCGCCCTGTTGGTGCCTGCCTGTTCTTGTGGGTTCGGGCCTGGTGCGTTCCTCTCTGGGTACCTGCCTGGGGCTCCTGGTGCTGGGTGCTCCTTGCGCCCTTCCGGGGGTGTTGGCTTTGCCCGTGCTTGGGGTGCCTCTTTCTTCTTGTCCCCCGTTGAATGACCGGTGCTCTGTTTCGCTGTGTGAGGTTTCCTTGCCTGGGGCCTTTTCCTCCCTGCTGGCGCCTGGTGGTGCCTGGGTGTGGCAGCTGGGCCCTCCGTTGCCCGTGTGTTCGCTTCTCTCCTTTGCGGGTCTTGCTGGGGGCTGTGCTGCCCCTCGTTCCCCTCCGTGTTCGGCGGTGGCACGTCTGCTCTTGTCCTTTGCCCTTGCTTGGATTTGGCTGGGTCTCTTCGTACCTCCTGCTTCTGGGTCCTTGTTGCGTCCGGTCTCCCTGTTTCCGGGATCTGGTTGTTTTTTTCCAGGGCGGTGGGGCTGTTCTGCTCTCCCTCTCTCCTGGTGGGCCTTGCTTGGCTGTTACTCCAGGTCTGTCCTGCTGGGGCCCCTGGTGGGCTTCTGGCTGTGGTTGCGGCTTGCCTCTTGCCTAGTGCTGTGTTGTGTTGCTCTTGGTGGGCTTTTAGGGTTTGGTTTCCTGTGGTGGTTTCCTATTCCTCTCTTCTGGCGGTTGTGCCTTGGTGCGTTGTGGGGTCTTTCCTTGCTGGTTGCCGCTCCCTTTGCCTCCTGTGTTGGCTGGTTGTTGTGGGTCTTCCTTGGCTTCTGTCTGGGTGGCTCCTTGGTTCCTTGGGTACATTGCTTCGGTGTCCCTCCCTGTTTTGGGGTTTGGGCTGCCCTGTGCCCTTCTTTCCTGCCTTTTTGGATGCAGTTCATGGTGTTCTCCTCCCCATGCCTTCTCTTGGTCATGGCTGATGGGTTTGTGGGTATGGTTGCGGGTTGTGAACTGGTTTCGGTCTCCCCTGGTTTGTGGGTCGCTTGGCTCCTTGGCCTCTCCCCCTTTTTTCGTCCTTCCTGGACCCTGGGGCTGTGGTGTTCCCCTTGGAACCTATTCTTGGGTTTGTGCGTTTTTGCCTCCCGTGCGGCCTGCTTTCGGCCTGTGTTTCTCTGACGTCGCCCCTCGGGGGTTGGATGCCTTTTTGGTCTCTCCTGGCTCCTCTCCTGTGGTTGGGGGTTGCCTTGACTTTCTGGGTTTTCTGTGGGTTCTCGGTTCTGCCTCGGTTAGGTTTGTTCCCTGGCGGTCTTGGTTCTTTGCCTCCCTTTGTGGGGTCCCTGCCTGGGTCCTCCCTGGTCACTCGTTCTCTGGTGCTTTGGGGCCTCTTTTACTGCCTCTTGGGGTCCGGTGGTTCTGCCCCTGTTGGTCTGGGTTTTGGGTTGGGCTGGTGTCCTTCCTGTCCCGCTCCTTTCCGCCTGGCTGGTGCGCTGTGCCCGTTGTGTTGGTTTTTGGTTGTGGCTTGCCGGTCTCCCTCTTTGCCTTCCTGCTGCTTCTCCTCTGCCTCCCCTTTCGGGTCCTGTCGGTGCCGTTTTGGGGTCCTCCTGGCTGGTTGTCCTGTCAGTTCTCCGGTTGGATTCTTGGGTCTTTCTGGGCCTCCTGCATTGTGGGGCTCTTGGCCTCCCTATTGGCCTTCATGTTTGGCCTTCTTGGGGTTCGCCTTTGGTTGTCCCTTGGGGGCTTCCTGGCCGGTGGGTCGGCTCTTGGTTGCTGCCAGTTCCTCCTTCCCGTTTCTGGGTTTGGTTCCCTGGTTCCGTGTTCGGCCTTTGGGTTTCTCTCTTGCCTGTGCCCGGACTGTTTGTGGTGCTGCTGTTGGTGCCGTTTTTGCTCGCCCTGGCCTGGTCTGAGCGGGTTCCTGGGTTCCTGTTCCCTTGGTCTCCTGCTTGGTTGCCTCGGGACTTGCCACTGGCTGGTTTCTGTGCCCTGGGGTTTCTTCTCCCGGTGTGGTGGCTTTGGCTGCGGCCGTCCGTTGTCCCTGCTGGAGTTGGCTGCTGGTCTTTCCTGCCTTTGGCCTGGGCCTTCTGGGGGTTTTTCCTTGCCTACGGTCCCCTTTTGGCCGCGGTTGTCGGCTGTTGGTGTGGGCCTTGTCTGGGTTCCTGGGCCCCGTTTTGTTCCTGGTTCTTGCTCTGGGTCGGTGACTGTTTTCTTGTCTGGTTCCTCCCTCTTCGGTCCTGGTGGCTCTGCTGATGGCTTCCCCTGGTGTGTTGGGGTTTGGCGCAGTAGTTGGTCCCGTTCGTTACTCTCTTGCTTTGATTTGCCTCTTGCAGTGGCGGCTGGTGACATTTGAAAGTGGTGAGGCGTATAATAATTGTCGTACTGCACTACGGCGAGCAGGCGTGGGGAGCGAGCTTGAACAACCGACAGGGGATTGAGAGCCAGCTCCTCTCTGCCCACCAGTGTCAGCTTCACACTGCCCCAAGCACCTTACAGTGCTCACCACTGCTTGCTTGTTGGAATTCATAATGCTGTGAACTTGCATATGAGGCCTCTTTGTGCCTCATGCGAGCTATGGCTGTGCTCCTCCACCAATAGTGTTAACCAGGTATTAAATTGTGAAAGACTGAGAACTTCAAGGGGAAAAGCTTAGGGCATACTGTACTGATGAAAAAGGTGCAACACAAGGGAGCTTTCTGACCGAAGAATATTAAAAGTAGAGATGAGCACATGAAAATGTGAGGCGTTTGTGTAGTTTACTTCTGTGCTAGCCCTCTTCTGTGAGGGTTATTTAAGTTTGCGCTACTGCTGCAATGCCTCACTTTTTTTTGTGAAGTTTATGTTTGAGTTTAAGTTTGCACAATGGTCTAAACTCTAAACCTTCCCTTCAGACCCAATTGGTAAATAAGTAATATATATATTCAAGCAATATGTGCACAGGCAAGTAAAGCTTGTCTTAACGGTCAATGTTATTTTTTTCTTTAAGACTTTTTTCTTTCATCTGGAGCTCCAAGTCCTACAGTTGAGGAAGTCAAAAAGGTGACGCTAACAGTGACCTTTTAAGTCAGATACGCCATTGTTGAGCTCCATCTAATAAAAGGTTGCTTGTGAGCCAAAACATCTGTGTGGAACAGAACTGGATTATGCAGCTGCTGTCATATCACTATTGAGGTAGTTTTGCCATCTCACTGCAGATTTGCAAGGATCTACCATCTCTGAAAAGGTGCTGGCAGTGCTTATAGATCACAATTAGGTTTACTTGATTAGGTCTCATTGCAAAAGTAGTCTTATAAAGTGAAGTGGAAATTAAGGAGATATGCTTTATACTTTAAACCGCCAGCTGTTTAGACACCACTCGTATGGTAGATCTTCTAATGTTTGAAGATCAAACTCAGTGAGTACCATAAAGAGAATGCACTTGGTGTTGGCTTTCCTCCTATTTCTTGCTGCGACCCCGAGCATGATGGATGATTGACTCTTAGTATTTAATTCATCATCATTTGACATTGTTGCATCATGCAAAATAGTCTTGAGGTGAGGGAGTGTCCAGTCAAACCATTAACTGAATAAACATGTGAAACACAAGCGAGAAAGCCTAATATCAGGAGAGGGGAGTGTTTTAAATAATTCAAGTGAAATGTCGGAGTTCACAAAAAATAATGAAAACGTGTTGAAAATGAGAGGAGTATTATGAACGAGAACAAACTAGTCTATTTACGTTATAAGTAGTTTTACTTTATAAGTAGTTTTGCTTCCAAACGTCTAAAAGCTGTGTACAATCATCTGCGAATTACATTAGCCACACAAGAGAATATTTAAAGACGGCCCTTGAACGTGTGAAATACGCACTCTAGGATAAAGGATGCATTTTATTTACAAACACTGCCACAAACAGGCTCCATGCCTTCATTTTTCAGATGCAGATTCCAAGGGAAAATAGACTGCTATTTGGTTGACCTTGGCAAAGGTCTGAGGATAATTATGTTTAAAGCACCCTAGGTGAAGTAAAGTACTTTCCTCCCTATAATGTTTCCCTAAAGAATTTTATCAACAGTGAACTAAAAATGCCTCCCCTTCGGAAACAGCCAGATCACAGTGCTCGAGCGCGCTAGGGTTGACTGCCTCACCTTTTCAACAAGAATGTTGAAACACAAAGCGCTTCCTTTCACGTGCCAGTCGCCGATGCTCCTAGCTGACTTTGGAAGGGTAAAATACATCACTGCGCAATTTGCAGTAAATTACCGGACACTGATTCAATGCAGCCGATTTCTATTTTGCAAAACCGACAGAGTTCCAAGATGTCAATGAAAGCTTTGCCAGTCAAAGAAGAATGAAAAGAGTGCTTTTAAAAGCAGTCACGACTCGCGCTCAAATACTCGCGTGGGGGGGGGGGGGGGGGGGGGTGTTAGGTGTCGCGCGCAAGGGCCTCTCTCCTCTAGTTTCTCCGGTGAAAAGGGGTCCTATTTGGATCGCAGTAGCTCTTTTAAATCCCTAGGCACCGGCGCCACACCGGCATGAATCAAACACGCCATCATCCCAATACACTTCACCTGCAGGGCCCCTCGCTGTTCTCATTCTCGGGGCCGCGGTACTGTCAGCTCTCGAGTCCTGGCCTTCATTGTCCCCACCGCTGCCCCAGCTGTGGTCTGAAGCGCCTGATGGCCCTCGGACACGCGAGCCACCTCATTATACCTCACCCAGAAATTCCCCGCTGTGGCTGCCGCCTCAGCCTGGAATGCCGCCTCCAATGTTAAATCTGTTTATTACACAAACATTTATTTTTAGCCCTTGGCCGGTTACTGCGTAAAAAAACGCGGGAGTTTAAGAATCCGTCAGCCCAGTTCCAGGTCTGTGGAGGTGTCACTCACGCGGCGTACATTCTCCAATCCCCATAATACTGAAAGGGCGAGATTTTGATCGATACCTTATATCTATTGATCCAAACCTCGATCTGGTCGACTGAACCTTTGTTGCCTGTCTGTAAGGAAAGAAAGTGCACCTATTTCCAAGTTAGTTCACCCAAGAAAGGACTCTACTCCCAAAGATCACAAACAACTTCTAGCTTTCAAAAGTTTATTGTAAAGAAATGATAAGCTGCAAATACAGGCATCTCAGAATGAGATTCACGAGATACACAGGTCCAATTACATACATGTGCTCTCGAAAAGCCCTCAGACGAGCAACAGAAATCACTAACACAAGTTCTAAGAATAATAAAGCTATCAGCATTGACGCATATCTCTCCTTCATTTAGGTTGGAGGAAAACGCAAAGGTTAGGCTATCCCTACCCTGCTCTAGATGGTATCCCTACTTAACCAAATCCCCAACCTAACAAAGGTGTCAGCAGTGAATGACCCCCAAGGGAAGTCACTCACTCTAAGTCTCTTGGTGAAAACCTATAGTTCTCCAGTCATGACCCCTCTCTTCCTACCCATCCGCTCTCTAAAGGGTCCTCAGGTATCTGCTCTAACTCCACCCAGGGGTGCTGTCCCTAATACAAAACAGTCAACAACATTTGAGACGCCCCTTGCGAGACGCCTCTCACGTGGTGTAGCTTCTGGCTTTTTCCATGATGCTTTGTCTTGGGCCTCATACGTTATAGTTGACCTTGCTTCTCAGACTCTTCTCCGGCCCGCTGATACCCCTCAAACATTCCAGAACCCTCCTCCATGTCTGGGCCGTCTACTGAACAGGCCTCTATTCATTCATTTATAATTGGATCCCCCCTTTTCCTTTGCAGACAGATATCTGTAGCCAAGAACCCAACTCTCATATACTTCTAAAAAGAAAAAGGCTTGCAACATTTCTCAGCCCAGACATGTACGTGTAAATCAATGCTAAAACATTTCAGGCCTATAATAATTCTCATTATGATTATAGCATTCAACTTCTTCATTTAATTAAAGCATGTTAATACTCTTATTCTATTATTAAGTAAACATTTCTATAAATCATGGCCTATTTAATGCAATGACCAAAACCTTAATACTATCTGTGTCGTGAAAAGAACCACCTTCCCTTTCCCTCCAGCTCTGGCCCTGAGGCCTACCACGTTCTGCGTTTAACCGCATACCATCTTATGTTTTAACAGCTACACGACATGGATTCAAAATAAACACATCTACTAAAATCATATAATGTCACACATTTCTGTATTAGTTCCACTTCTACTTAAATCTCTACATTAGCTATACATTCAGAATATAATTGCAGATACTATTAGCACTCATGGCATTTCTCCTCATGATTTGTGCTTACTACAGATAAGTGTGATGTACTCATACATTTAAGTCAGTTTGCGCTCTCTCAGTTCCCCCCTTTGATGACCTCTCGGGGTCATCACTAACATTTAAACTGCAGTTATTGCTGGCATTCTCTGCGCTTCCAGAGCCCTCAGACTCCTGTACTGATTATCTTGTATGGCAGCCAATCTCTGCAGCTGTTCTCTTTGGGCCCTTTCTGACCTTCTTGCTCTGTACCATTTGAATACCCTCACCAATCCCCACAATATTATCCCACAGATCAATATTATGATGATAGGCTTTAGAATATACCATACAAAGCTTTTGCCTAAGGTGGAAAACCACCCTCCAACTGTACTCATTCCGTGGCCCACCTTTTCCCAGACATTTTCTCTACTCAAGTCTTCGATCTCCTTGTGAATATTAGTTATGTTCTTAATAACTTTCTCAAGAGGCTTCGAATTGTCTGGAATGTAAGTGCAGCATTCCTGGACCTTCAAAGCCTTACAGACTCCGCCCTCTTTTGCTAATAGGACATCTAAAGCAAGTCGGTTTTGAAGAACCATAGCCCTTATCGATTGCATCTCTCCTTCTACCAGCATTAAGGACTGAGCAGTGCTGGCAGACAACCTGTCGACAACTGTTGCCAGTCGTCTAATTTTAACATCATTAAGGATTACTCCCAAAAGAGGGAACATAGCTCCAAAGACATCTCCAACCATTTCTGCATCGCCTACATCTCTCCTTCCCCTCGAAGATGCCTTGCCCTCAATGATCACTAAGTCTTGTGCATGATATATTTTGGGGAAGACAATTGCCAAATAACATGATCCATACCAGTTGTCAGGTAGTCTCACGTAAGCATTTCTTCCACATACAAAATACACATTTGGAATCACTTGCATTCCCTTTAGGAAATCCTTAGTGTAGTACTCTAAATTAAAAGCATGTTCACAGTCTACTTCACCCACGTATACATTTTCATAATACGTTTTGGCTCGGTGAAGACATAGCTTTCCTCTCTTCGCTTTATCTAAAGCTATTGGACCACTACTACCCTTTCTCTTGTGTGACTTCTCTTCCTCGGTCCAATCTGTTTTCCATTGTCCTGATTTTTTCAAAATCTTTTGTCTCCTGTAACGATCATCCACCTGCCCTATGAACTTCTTCTCGACTTCTGACACCTTACATGTCAGGTTATTTCTACGGGCATGTGAAGTATCTAAGGTAATCCAAGGAATGAAGAACTTGGCCAGTCTGTCTTCACTCTTCCAGTAGTCCCATTTGTTCATCTGCTTATAATTTGGGACTTCTGGCAACACTGAATCATAATTGGAGAAATAGTATTCAAAACTATCTCTCTCATAAAATATACTAAGCAATAAGCTACATGTAATGCCATATGTCAGCGGGAGGTGATGGTATCTAATACCCTCGTCTACAGATGCCGGCAATTGCATGCAGACATAACAATCCTTAACCTCCATGGCATCCACGTATTCATATAAAAGTTTAGCATAAGCATTTGACCTAAAGTCTCCTTGGGACTCGTCTACGTGTAACCTGCGGGCTTCTGCAGCCAATAACGCTTTCTCTTGAGTGTTTTCCCTTTTCTCACCAGCAACAGTAGGTGTAAGCGTTACTACAGAATTCACATCAGTTACCTTTACCTCCTCCTCATGTCCCTTTACATAAGAAATTGTTACCACTAAAGCTATTAATATTATCACTCCTACTATTAGTGTACCTATTATACATTTAGCTCTGCGGTTCGGGGTGCCGGCCTCCATTTCGTCAGACAATATGGCTCTCTCTTATCTTAGCAAAAAGTTCTTTTCCTCTCGTTCCTTTACAGTCTCTTTTTAATCCTTTTGTCTTTCGAATCCACACAACTGGAGGCTGACAACCTTCTTCGCAAAAGTTCTTTAACAGTTCAAAAAAGACAACCCTAGCCCTTCTCCATCAACTCAAGGGAAGTTCCCTATTATTCTCTGCTTCCTGGGCGCTAGGTAATCTTCTTTTTCTGCTTGCTTTATTTACAAAGTTCTTTAACAGTCTACTATCAGGTTTGTGGTTGCAGCTTCAATAGCATAGTTCAGTATTTCCAAACGAAGATTGTGCTCTTCATGTGCTGTTATCGTTGTACCAAAGTCGGGGAATTGCAATTCTGTAAGGAACATGTGTTTTAACTTGCTGAGGCGGGGAGGTCTGGGGAGCATGAATGTTAGTGACCCTTCTTGTTCGACACCGGGTACCAACAGTCTTATTTCCACGGTGATAATGGGCTCAGAACTGGACACCACCACCGCTCTGATCCTCCCTGTCTCCGGTTTCACAGACATTTGTCGCCAGATATGTCCACTCAGGTGTGGAGTATCTTCTGTTAGGCACACGCACTCTTCTTGACCTTCTTCGGTCCGGTGCTTCAGCGCCCTGAGCACCTTCTTCTGGGTCTGAGTCTTCTGATATCGGAGGAAGGGTTGCCTCTGGAGTTGACCTCAGGCTAGAGCTCCTTCTTTGCGGCCAATTAGCTTCTCCACGTGCCCTTCTACTCCTTCTCCTTCTGGTCTGTTCTCGCTCTCTTTCAGACCTGTCAGGGTCAGACTCGTACTCCCAGCTGCTTTCTCCTTCTGTAGCGTCGTCTGTTTCGCTGTTGTACTGACCGTCCTCAGCTGGGTCAGACTCGTTCCCTGCTTCCGCTGGCACCTCTACAGCTTGGCTAGCCCCCTCTATGGCTTCTCGGTCCTCTGCTGGACGTCTATCCGAGAGAGGAGCTGTTTCCTCCAGAGGTGCTGGAACCCTTCGCGTATGTGACGCGTGGATCCAATTGGGCAGGCCTCCCACCTTCACAGCTGTGTTCGTGATCAGGATGACCTGGAAGGGTCCACGCCAACGAATATCCAAGCAGCTTCTTCTCACATGTTTTTTCACCAGGACCCAGTCCCCAGGATACAGGTCATGGCAAGGGCCCTGGCACGCTGGAACCTCGGCAGCCTGCACCTGAAGGGACACAGAACGCATGGCGTCAGACAGCCCCTTACAATAGTCCAGGATCATATCATCTGTGATATTTAACAGTGCAGTAGCTGGGACAGATGGCAGCCTCATTGCTCTCCCCATTAACACCTCATGTGGTGACAACCCTGTCCTTCTGTCCGGGGTACTACGAAGGCTCATGAGAACCAATGGCAGGGCGTCAGGCCAACTCAGGGTCGTTGAGGAACAAACTTTAGCTATTCTGGACTTGATCGTGCCATTGATCTGCTCCACAATTCCTGAGGCTTCTGGTCGGTAACTGCAATGCAACTTTTGGTCGATATTTAACGCTACACAGACCATCTTCACAAGCTCGCTGTTAAAATGTGTTCCCCTATCTGATTCCAAAAAGGCCGGCACCCCGAAGCGAGGAATGATTTCCCTAAGCAATAACTTGGCCACTGTGAGGGTGTCGCACCTACGTGTAGGGTATGCCTCAACCCATCTGGAGAACACACAAACAATCACCAGGACATAGCGGAGGCGGTTGCACCTTGGCATTTCAATGAAATCTATCTGCATTCGATTGAATGGACCTCCAGACCTTCCTATGTGACTTAGTGCAACTGGTGTTCTTTTCCCTACGTTCAGCTGCTGGCAGGTCACACAACGCTGGCACACTGCTTCTGCTGCTATTCTAAACTTAGGATTGTACCAAGTCTGTCTAAACACTCTCAGCATAGCATCTCTCCCTAAGTGCACGGGACCATGTATGAGTCTAGCCATTGGACTCACCATCTCATTGGGCAACACTGCTCTGCCGTCTGCTGAGACCCAAAAATGGGTCTCACCCATTACACATCCTGCCTTTTCCCATGTTTCTTTTTCAGAATCAGGAGCATTTTCTTGCATGGTTGACAGTTCATCCCAAGTATCAACAGTTTCCAGTATCATGGCTAATTCAGTTCTTACATTTATTCCACCCACATCCACCTCTGTGAAAGAGTACCCTTGTTCCGCGCAATACCGCGCAACTTCATCAGCATATCTATTGCCTTTCGAAACAAAGTCCTCATTTCTGGTATGTGCGGTGCACTTTACAACTGCGATACTTGCTGGGCACTGCAATGCCTCTAACAACAGGCGCACAAACTCTCCATTGCGAATGGGAGAGCCTGAAGAAGTCATGAACCCTCTTTGAGACCATAACTGCCCGTAATCATGAACTACCCCATACCCATACTGGCTGTCGGTGTATATGGTGACTCGAATTTGATTGCTCGCCAAGCAAGCACGTGTCAGGGCAATAATCTCGGCTACCTGAGCGGAGTGTACTCCTTCCAGGCACCCAGCTTCCACAACTCCAGTAATTGTACAAACAGCATAAGCTGCTCTCAACTGCCCAACTTCGTCTCTTACACATGAGCCATCGACAAAGAAAATTTCATCTGGGTCAGTCAGTGGCTCATCTACGATGTCGGGTCTGGGTTTGGTGCATAGTTCAGTCACATCAAGACAGTCATGGTCTGTATATTCATCATCATCCTCAATATCATTTGGAAGTGGCATCAAGGTAGCAGGGTTCAAAACAGAGCATCTCTTGAGGGTCACATTCTCTGCAGCAAGAATAACTTGCTCATAGCGCGTGAGCCTGCTATTGGTCAGATGCTGTGTTTTGGTCCTGGTCATCAACAGTTCAACAGAATGTGGCACGCACACCTCTAACGGGTGCCCCATGACGATATTTTCACATCTTTCAATGCTGACACCCGTTGCAGCAACGGATTTGAGACATCCGGGCAACGCTGCGGCTACTGGGTCTAAAGTAGCCGAGAAATAAGCAACTGGTCTACGGGCATTCCCATGGATTTGGACCAACACAGACAACGCGCAACCTTCTCTCTCACAACAGTAAAGAAAAAATTGTTTATTGTAATCAGGCATTCCCAATGCCGGAGCACGACACAGGTCCTCTCGCAGCTGTAGGAACGCCATCAAACAGTCTTTGTCCCATGGTACCGGATCACTCACCTCTTTGTGCGTCAGTTTTTGCAAGGGCTTTGCTTTCAGTGAAAAGTTCACGATCCACTGTCGGCAATAACCCACCATCCCTAGGAACATCCTGACCTCTCTCTGAGTCTTAGGCGCATTCATTTTCATGATCGCCTCTATCCTGTCTGGTGACACTTTTCGTTTGCCTTTCTCTATTCTGTGTCCCAAATACTGCACTTCTGTCAGGCAGTACTGCAATTTTCCCGGGGATACCTTGTGCCCATTGGCAGCTAGGTGATTTAACAAAGCAATGGAGTCTTCCCTGCAAGCTTCTTCTGTTTCTGACGCCACAAGGAGGTCGTCTATGTACTGGACCAGAACTGACTTCTGGGGCAGCACTAGACTTTCAAGATTTTTCTTCAAAAGCTGGTTAAAGATCGATGGGCTCTCTGTATACCCCTGAGGGATACGACACCATGTTAGGACGCGATTTTCCAGCTTAAATGCGAAAAGAAAATGGCTTTCTTCGTCCAGAGGGATCGAAAAGAAAGCCTGACAAAGATCGATCACAGTGAACCACTCAGCTTGGAATGGAATCTGAAACAGTATCACGGATGGATTCGGTACCACTGGACAACACGAAACGACTATGTTATTAATCTTTCGCAGGTCCTGTACTATCCGAAATTTCCCATTTGGTTTCTGCAGACCCATAATCGGGGAGTTGCATGGACTACCCACGATTTCTTTCAGTATTCCCTGTTTAATCATGGACTCGATCACGGGTTTTATGCCTGCAATCGTTTCTGGAGTCAATTTATATTGGGGTGTTCTTGGGAACTCAGCATGCGGTTTCAATACAATTTTCACTGGGTCCACCCCTTTGACCAATCCAATCTCTTCCCCAGTGAAATCCCATACTTCTGGTGCCACTGTCTCTCTCAAGTCCCAGGGGAGCTCCTCTACTGTTAAAGTAGGGTACAGTTCCACGCATATTCTTGAGTTTGCAACTTTGAAATCTGCATCATCGTCATTGGTCAATACCTCCACTCCCTGAGGTGTACAGTATATAGTACAATTCAATTTACACAACAGGTCTCTCCCTAGCAGACACACAGGACTTGAATCGCAAACCACAAACTGGTGCTCATCGCTGTACTTCCCTATTTTCACCTGTACCGGTTCTGTCAATTGGCTGGTTATTCTCCTGTTTGCGACCCCTACCACCTGTATGGTCTCTCCAGACATGGGCAGGTCTGGAACTGCAGCTGATCTGATCGTGGATCTAGTGGCTCCTGTGTCCACCAGAAATGTCGTAGGGCACCCTGCTACTTCTGCTTCAACATAGGGTCCCCTCTGATCTACCTCCAAGGCTGCCCCGAGGGTGCAGTCTTCTCTTTCCACTCTCTGTCCGGTTAATGGGTCCACATAATAGCACTCTTCCCCTTCTACAAACAGGGGCATTTGCCTATAGGTCTTACCCATACTCCCTACCCGAGGAGGTTGCGGGAACTGGGCTCGGGGAGGAGCCCCCCCCCCTTTGAGCACCTTTCCTTGGTATGGCGTTACCCCTCTTGTAGGCGCGCTTTGGACCTCTTCCTCCTCTATCTCTTGCTCTCCTATCTCTATATTGTAGGGGCACTCGCGTTTCCAATGCCCCACCTCGTTACACTGGTGGCACCTAGTCGTTTTCTTCAAGGCAGCTATATCTATTCTGGGTCTAAAGGTGGAACTCTCCTCATTGCCCTTGTTCTGACTGTACTGCTTCTTTCCTCCTGTACCTGTTCCTTGCTGCTGTTGCTGTTGTCCCCCCTTCCCTGCTGCCTGCATCTGTACCACCATCAACTTTTCTTTTAGTTTCTTAGCCTTGGAATCTATCTCATCACAGCAGTACCTGGCATATCTCAGTATTTCGTCTAGGGGTTTAGTTTGCCAACAAATCGAGTGTTGCTGAATCATTAAACTAATATCCGGTCTCAGTCCCAGGACGAACTTGGACACAAATTGCCCTATGTCTTTTGGATCCATTACATCCAAGCCGCTATACTGTTTAAACGCCTTCAGCAATCTCTCGTAATACTCGTGGACTGTCTCTTTGGGTTCCTGTCTTGTTCGGTCTATTCTGACCCAATCTATGTCTTGCATTGGCACTTTCTCTTTCAGCCAAGTCATCACTCTCTCGTATTTTGCCATCACAGTCTCGGACGGCCCATTAGTCTTGGCATCTCTCTCTGGCTCCGTTGTGGGCCACTCAGCGCTAACCTTGCATGCTGTCCACAGATCGCCTGGTACTACAATGTCAAACAGCGTGTTCAGATCTATCCAAAGGACCTTTGAGATTTTTACAAATCTCTCCACTTGCTTGTACCACTCCACTGGGCTTTCACGTAATTTGGGGAAAGAGGTGGTAAAAGCAGCTAAATCTCCCCTACTCCAAGGGACATGTACATAGTTCCCATTTGCGACTTCACGCAAAGGGTATGCTTCTATTCCCTGCTGTCCTGGTGTCATACCAAGCGTGCTTCTCCTGCCGGTCCCTTTCTTGGACCACCTCTCTTCCCACTTATCTAGTGCCCTCCATGTCCTTATTCCAGTAATCAGTTCCCTTATGTGCGTTTTCAGCCCAATCGTTCTCCTCTCATCTAGGTCTCGATCTGAGTAATGTAGCCTGTGGTTACCCTGTAATGCTTTGGTTCTTGACAAGTCCACCATATATTTGCCTGCTAGTTCGACTAACTTCTCATGGACTGCTCTCGCTTTTCGAGTAATGTCTTTTGCCATATACAGTATTTCATCCTGTTCATACATTTCCATTCTTTCTAAAGGCAGGGTACCATCTACCATGTCATCCAGGTCTGACCTTAAACTGGAGACATCGAGTCTCTTGGCTTTTATCTCAGCTCGCAATATGTCTTTCGAAGGGGGCTCACTGGTCTCCCTACCATCCCAACTTCGAGCTCTGCGTTTGGTCTCGGGAGAGTTAATGGGTGGTCTCCCTCGCTCCCATCTCTCCAGGTCCCATGCTCGGCCATCCGATCTAGGAAGGTGATGGAACACGGGCCTGTTACCCCCACTCTCTCTCTGCCCACTCTCTTCTTCTTCTCTCCTCTCACCGCACACCTCTCTGTTATTTTCCCTCTGCTCGCTACTCTCTCTTTGCCTAGTATCGCTCAGTCTCTGATACGATCCTTCCTGGTTCCCCATATTCCCTGGGCTGCGCTCATTTCCGTCATCACAGGGACTATGGTGCGACCTCTCACAACTCCCATTCAGTTCTCTGGTGCCGGGCACACAGTGTGGACATTTAAAGCTGTTTCTGTACTCTTGCGCTCTCCTCTCCCCTTCACTGAGTATTGGGCGCGCCACCCCTTCACTCCCGGGGCCCCCGTTTTCCAGGTCTGTTCTACCTCCACTCCGGGCCCAATGGGTGACTCCCCTACTCCCTCTACAGTCCCACTCCGGGCTGCTCTCCCCAGCCCCGCAGTGAGTCCGAGCTCGGCTGTCCTGACTTTCCCTTTCAGCTTCCGCAGCATTGATGCTCTTTTGAGCCTTCACTGCCTCATCCCACTGCTTCATGTACTCATTTAGCTCTTGAAAGGATTTTCGTCCAGATCCCCTCAGATCCATTGGCCATCTAGGGCCCCCAGGATCTCCTCCTGGGTCCCCTGCTGTGTGCATCGGTGTACTCCACTCTCTGGGTATCGGCATCTGACTTGGGGAATTAGTGGTATCGTTCCTCCTTGCCTTCTCTGCTCTTTCTCTGTCCTTCCGTACCCGTTCTTCCCCTCTTGCTCTTTCTTGGTCATATATCGATATTATAGGACCTATGGTAACAGGTACCTGTAGTGCATCTGGTAATGGGTAGGATGTGGCGCTTTCCGTTTCCGGCGCTCTTTGTACCACAAACCTCCCGACTACCTGTTGCACCTGACTAGGCTGGGACAGCTCTTTCTTTGGCTCAGGATCCCACTCTGAACTGGGAAGCGGTCTATGCTCTCCTGCATTTCCCCCCTTTTCTCCTTCAGTATTCTCGACCTCTCCCCCTGCTCTATTATACGGGGGTGGCCTGTCTGTCAATAATCTGTTTATCAGGCTATCCTCTGTTTCGCTCTCCTCATCTTCTTCTAGGGGGCTTTTATTTACTGGCGCCTCTAACACTGGGTACAGTTTATTTACTTCCATGTTATGCACTCTCCATCTTTTAGCATCCGCATCCCACCTGGCATCCTGCACTGCCCTTACCGATCGTTTCACCCTTTCTTGTCGTCTGTTCATATTCTTTTCATGCGCTGCCCTAAGCCATGCATCAAGAGCTTCAAACTGGGTTGGTCTAGGCAAGGGTCTCATTGAGGTCATGACTGATTTTAATCGATGTAACACCTCTAATCTGAACGTCCCGTACTTCGGGAACGTCAGTTCCTCATTTCCTTCAGTAATCTTACTCCACTCTGATATCCAAAGGATCGTATGCAACCCAACGTTTACTGCCATGTAACGAGCTGGCGTACCCTCCGGCGGGGCTTCTTCCCCTTCATACGATCCCCGCTTCTCTCTTTTAAACATCGCTTTCAGCCATTTAAAACACTTCATAATTATGCGCACAAAATCCAGCCTCGCTATTCTGTTTACTTCCTGATGACAATCCACCAATCCTGTCGCGGCTTTGCTAGCTTGGCCTATCACAGCGCGGTCTTTCTCCGGTCGGCCAATCACGTCGCGACCCTGTCTGACGTCTTCGCTAGCTGGCCTATCACAGCGCGGTCTTTCTCCTGTCGGCCAATCACTGCGCGACACCACCTGACGTCACTTTTCTCCGCTTCGCAGCAGCACCCCTCCTTTCTCAACTCGTCTCCCGGTTATGCATGCGTCCCATTCATACACCGAAAAATGACTACTTCCGACCAAGCGGTCACTTCTCTCGACTGTACGTCCACAGTCTATCTGTAATTGTCAACACAACTGACGAGATGTCTATCGTCTCTCTGATAGGTTGCTTACACACACAGTAACTTCCGACCAGCGTCCGTTACTCACGCACTCACTCTTACGTTCCCCCTATCTCGGTCTCTCGGGTGATCAATGGTACCTCATGACCCCCTTCACACTAGTTGACAATTACTCTGGGTGTCCGATACACCCGAACCACTTAAGCTCTCCTTGAACTTAAGATTTCCACCGGTTGCGCGCGCTCACAACCTGTTCCACAGTCACTCTACAGACATTCAACTCCGCCAGACATTACAACATAGATACAATACAAAACACCGCAATCTAACACGCATAACCCTTTATACTCACTCTCGACCGATACTGCTGCTTTTCCTGTCTCACGTCATCCGGATCTTCTCCAGCGGCCTGTTCTTCCGATCATCGATCTCTAGGGGCCTTGGGGTAAGCTAACCTGGCCTAGGTCACCGTCCTCAAGAAGGCAACCATCCTCTATAGCTACCAACTGAAAGGGCGAGATTTTGATCGATACCTTATATCTATTGATCCAAACCTCGATCTGGTCGACTGAACCTTTGTTGCCTGTCTGTAAGGAAAGAAAGTGCACCTATTTCCAAGTTAGTTCACCCAAGAAAGGACTCTACTCCCAAAGATCACAAACAACTTCTAGCTTTCAAAAGTTTATTGTAAAGAAATGATAAGCTGCAAATACAGGCATCTCAGAATGAGATTCACGAGATACACAGGTCCAATTACATACATGTGCTCTCGAAAAGCCCTCAGACGAGCAACAGAAATCACTAACACAAGTTCTAAGAATAATAAAGCTATCAGCATTGACGCATATCTCTCCTTCATTTAGGTTGGAGGAAAACGCAAAGGTTAGGCTATCCCTACCCTGCTCTAGATGGTATCCCTACTTAACCAAATCCCCAACCTAACAAAGGTGTCAGCAGTGAATGACCCCCAAGGGAAGTCACTCACTCTAAGTCTCTTGGTGAAAACCTATAGTTCTCCAGTCATGACCCCTCTCTTCCTACCCATCCGCTCTCTAAAGGGTCCTCAGGTATCTGCTCTAACTCCACCCAGGGGTGCTGTCCCTAATACAAAACAGTCAACAACATTTGAGACGCCCCTTGCGAGACGCCTCTCACGTGGTGTAGCTTCTGGCTTTTTCCATGATGCTTTGTCTTGGGCCTCATACGTTATAGTTGACCTTGCTTCTCAGACTCTTCTCCGGCCCGCTGATACCCCTCAAACATTCCAGAACCCTCCTCCATGTCTGGGCCGTCTACTGAACAGGCCTCTATTCATTCATTTATAATTGGATCCCCCCTTTTCCTTTGCAGACAGATATCTGTAGCCAAGAACCCAACTCTCATATACTTCTAAAAAGAAAAAGGCTTGCAACATTTCTCAGCCCAGACATGTACGTGTAAATCAATGCTAAAACATTTCAGGCCTATAATAATTCTCATTATGATTATAGCATTCAACTTCTTCATTTAATTAAAGCATGTTAATACTCTTATTCTATTATTAAGTAAACATTTCTATAAATCATGGCCTATTTAATGCAATGACCAAAACCTTAATACTATCTGTGTCGTGAAAAGAACCACCTTCCCTTTCCCTCCAGCTCTGGCCCTGAGGCCTACCACGTTCTGCGTTTAACCGCATACCATCTTATGTTTTAACAGCTACACGACATGGATTCAAAATAAACACATCTACTAAAATCATATAATGTCACACATTTCTGTATTAGTTCCACTTCTACTTAAATCTCTACATTAGCTATACATTCAGAATATAATTGCAGATACTATTAGCACTCATGGCATTTCTCCTCATGATTTGTGCTTACTACAGATAAGTGTGATGTACTCATACATTTAAGTCAGTTTGCGCTCTCTCAATACCACCAATATGGGCATATTTAAAAGTAAAACACTTTCACCACACAACTCGTAAAGCGCCACGCTGTGAGTTGATAGCCTCTAAGCGCTTCTGAAGTGGGAGAAGTGCGTTTGTAGTGTTCTCAGAAGGCCGCGTGCCATGGTGCAGATAACGGCAGGGAGCGTGGCATAGCCTGGCATCTGGCTTTGAAGCTGAAAGGGGCCCTCTGGAGCACAGGCTGACTCTTTCTTCCACAAGTCCAGTCACCCCGTCTGCGCTCTTATCACATCTCACAGGTACTCACGAGCGCCCCGACTTTCGCAATTTCGTGACCTCTCGTCTTCAACACTTCTGCTTTGGTCTCCTGTACTCCTGCCGTGCTCCCCTCTCCTCACTGCACTAGTAGTAAACAACTTACCGGATCCGATCCGCGCCGCCTCTACGAGTCCTCCTGGGCCGGGTCTGACTACCGCATTGGCGCCTACCGCATGCTCTCAGCCAATCCAGACACTGCTTCAGCAGCAGCGCCAGGATTGCCTTGAGCAGTAATGCGCAAGTACTGTTTAGGGCTTAACATATTTTGCAACCAGCCCTGACATGCGCACTAGGCTGCGCATTAGAAGAGCGGCAAGGAACAACCTTCACTCTTCGAATGAGCAGCCTAGTGTGCGCATGTTCGGGGCTGCTGATGAATGTTTAAGCCCTAAACAGAACATGCGCACTCTTGCTGTGTGCTCCCACCCCCCCCCCCCCCCACCACCTGGTGGATGTCAATCATCAGACACTGACTTGCAGGAACTTGCAGCTGAACTGTAGTGCTGCCCCGCCCCCTTCTAAGCAGGCTGTCTCTGGCTTTGCCGGCCTGGGAATCGGAGGGATTAATTTGCTTTGTGTGACTGTGAGAGAGTCGGATTGACGGCAACGCTCAGTGGGGCAACGCCCGAGCGCCCTAATGGACGCACCACCCCTGGCCTCTTGGGTCTTGTCTACCTCCCCTCGCCTTTTGGTGTGGTCGTTTATGGGTTGCCCCGTCTGTGGGTCGCTCTCTTCCCTGCGTTGGGGACGGGTTTTCGCTCTCTGTCTTGCCCCTGCTGGTTCCTTTCTGGGCCTGGGTGGTGTCCTTCTGTGCGGCCTGTTCTCGTGCTCTCTCGGTTGTGGGCTGGGTTGGCCTGTTTTGTCCCTGTTGGGGCGGCTGCTTGGCGGTGCCTGGGGCTGTGGGTTTCTCCCTTGCTGTTTTTTTCTCCGGGGCTCCCTTCTCCCGATGGTTCGTTGGGGGGAGTTGTTTGTGCCCCGCTGGATGCTCCTTTGGGGCTTGGCTCCTCCTGTGTTCTCCGGTGGGGTGGCTGCCTCTTGGGTGGCGGTCCAGGGTGTTCCTCTGTCTGTGTTCTGTTAGGCGTCGGTTTGGGCTTCTTCTTTCCTTCATCCGGCCTTGCTGCCTTCTCCGTTTGCTGGGTATTACGGGCGGTTTTGCTTTGGGGGGTGTTGGGTTGTTTTCGCCCATGGCTTTCTGTTTTGTCGATGAATCTCTGGGTTTCCTTGTGGTCCTGGTGGTTTGTTGTGTTATTTTTTTGGGTCTGCTTTGGTATTTCTCATTAGTATTGAAGGTGTCAAGGATGGAGGGACCTGGGGTAATGTCCTATTACTTACCGGTAATCTTCATTACTCCGGGTCCCGTAGTCCTCGACACCTTCATGGATTCCCTCCCTCCCTCCCGGACTGCCGGCCTTCATCCTTGGCTTGGTATTTCAGAGGGAATGCTGGGACCTGTACGCTTAAGTACTCCCGGCGGGAGGGGGAGGGTAGGTCCAGCATTCCTTCGTCTTTTTTTCTGTCTGCAAGATGGAATATCTCATTAGTATTGAAGGTGTCGAGGACTACGGGACCCGGAGTAATGAAGATTAAGGGGAAGTAATAGGACAATAGTAGTGATGTGCTTTTACTCAACAAACTATCCTATTGACTCTCATTCAATGAAGCGCCCAGGTTCTGATTTGGCACTAATGGGAATTAGCTCCTGAGTTAAAATTCACACTGTTGAGGTTATACTTTCCACCTCTTTAGTTTGCCTGCTCAATTTCAGCCACGTAACACCTGCATAATTTGTGTGGGCAAACACTTGAATTAGGAAATACAAGTGCTATTAATGATTATTAGCATTACCGGAAACGCAATTGCTACCCAGTATTGCTCGGGATAAGGCTGGATACTTTAAATTGGGCAATAATAATACCTGTTTTCAGTGCATAGAGACACTGCTGCTTGTAAATTATATCAAATATATGTGCTAATTAGTATTATTGACGAATGAGCGATGATGTATTGTCCAGCAAAAATGAGTGTCTGCTACAGCGTTTACGTAAGCGAACCAAAGTTATTCAAATGTTAGGATTATAATAAACTTTTTCCTTTCTTCATTTGTTTATTCACTGGTTCAAATAATCACTATATAAATTAGATACTTGAAATTGATAATCCTCAATTTAGTGACCATTTTTAGGTTCATGTGTGCTGATTAGCTCTAGATCCAGTGAGTCAATTAGAAGAGGGCAATTTGTAAGTAAATTAATGCAAGTTGACTTTTCTGCAAAGTGCATTTTGCCTGCAGACTTAAAATGTTTGCAGTCTTTTGAGACTAGTAAATCAGATATAAAAATTAGTTAGGCAGTATATAGCAACTCTACCTTTTCTGCAAAGTCACCCCAGAATTCTCACCTTTTTCTAGAACCTATTTTTGGGGGCATGAGAACTCTGTGCACTTTACCCCTGCAGAAAAGGAGTCAGTTGTCTGTGTTCCCCCTTTAAACATGGTTTAATTGCCTTATTCATGTGGCATATTTATTCTTGCCTACAAATTCCTATAATATGGTGCTGAAAATACACTCAGGGCCTGGGAATTAAATGTCTCATGTGGACTGCAGCAGCTATTGTCTACTCCACAGAATGGGCCTCTAAAACACGGTTTCAGGCCTAACATGTGTAGCCTGACTGCAGCAGCCTAAACTGTTTAGGTTTCCCTGCTGGAGGATTTTGAGCTCCATAAATTAGCTAAGTCATAAAGCAAAATCTTTGAACGGGACGAGGCCTCTTGGTGAATCCCAGACACGCTTCCTCGAGGTCGGCCTGAAATTGCAACTAGACCCTGGTCTGCGACTGTCATACGATGTAAATGTAAATTTAAAAATGTAAATGTCGGAATTTATAAAGCGCACAGCTACCTCCACCAGAGGTGTCCCGGAGCTGTCTGTATACCATTTAGGAACCCTTCCTGGCAAATGTCCACTCCTGGGAACCCCCCAGGTGCAGCCAGGCATCCCAGCGCTTTTGGGGCTGTTGTGGAGACTAAGCAAGCTATTGCTCAGAGTTGCAGCGTGGGACCCACGATCAGAACAGGCACTGAGGCGAAAATATCCAGTCAGGGGAATTAATGAGCCGGAGACCTGCCGATGCGGGAATCGAACCCTGGTCCCTGGCCAGAGCTCTGCATCAAGGTCTGCCTGCTCTAACAATTGAGCCACACTTCTCCACAACATCATTGGTGCTTAGTGCTTTATTACACTATTTTTACTTAAAGGTTTAAAAATGCATATCTTCGGTTCGTAATTTTGTAATTTGGTTTGGGATTTTTACTGTATGATGATTTGACTTTATTACTGTTTTAGTCCTGCATAAATACTTCACACATTACCCTAAGTTAAGCCTGTTTGCTCTGTGCTCTATCTACCTGGGGGTTGAGCTCCGGTTAATTTAGTGACTTGTGATTCACCGTAACAACTGAGAGGCCGATTCCGATGTCAGACGGACCTGAGTCTGTCCAAAATCATCCAGGTACAGTGACCGATCGACCTACTGTCGTCAGTTACGGCCCTGCAAGTACGATGCAACCGAACCCTGTTCAGTCACAATCGCATGTCACACAATGGGAGCATGCATTCCGGGCAGAATGCATGCCCGCATTGTGAAATGGAGGGATGCAGTTCATCCCTGCACCCTGTGGCTGGCACCCTAAGGTGCTTGCCACTGGGTGCAGGGATCTACAGAGGGGCACCATAGGTGCCCCATGGCTGCTATTCAGCGGCCTCACACCCATGGGTGCACTACTAGGGGCTCCCAAAGACAGTTTCTGACTGCCTTTTTGTGCCAGAAACACCGGCACGAAAAGGCAGTGAAAAATTGCCATTGTACTCCCTTGGTCGTAAAGAGGTGGCCGAGGGAGTACTGAAGGATTTCCGGATGATGGACGGGCTCTCCGAGACTGTCGTCAGCCATCCGGAAATCTGAGTCGGATTCCTGTCTGACCGATCCCATCGGAATGGCTTGGTAGGAAAGGAATCTGGCCTGCACATTCCGATGCAGGCGGAAGGGCTCTGAACGCCATTCGGAGCCCTTCCGTCCAAAATCCAAATCGGCCCCTTAGGGCCTGATTCTGATGCAGTTATGAAATCATTCCTACCTAGGGCTCGATTACGATGCGGTTAGGAAGGTCTCCTAATGGCATTTGCTCCTTCCAAATTGGATCGGGAATGTGTCTTCCTAACAGAGGGTCCAATTATGATGCAGTTAGGAACATATGCTCCCATTGAAGTTAATGGAAACCAACCAAACCGCATCTGGAAGCATCCGGATGCATCTTACTCGGTCGGTCGGACTCTCCTGATCTGAGTGGGTTGGAAACCATTTCCAAATTGATCTGGTCTGGAAGCTTTCCAAACGCATCAGAATCGGGCCCTTAGTATTATTCATCCTTGAGGGGGACAACTGCACACCTCAAATAATAATCAATTTTCCTACAATTTACTATGCTGCAGTCTAATTGCGATGATCTTTACCTACATTAGATAAATAATTATTTCTGAGCCTGGCATTTTACTAGACACCATCACAATAAAGATTCATATTTGGCTTAACTGTAGCAAATATATGGTTAACAGGCATTGGGTATTCATGCTCAAGAGACACACAGGTGGTCGCGTCAGAGATCATATAGAGACTGTACATTCTAGATTGGTATTGCATGAAAGAAAGTTGAAAGCATGAAAGCACCTGGCCAACTCTGAATGGCTCTCTTCAAATGGTAACTCCAGTTGTAACTCCACAGATTACTCACATGTCTGAAATGCTCAAATGTCTCATAAAAGTAATGATGGGTAGACTAGATTCGCTCGACTAGCATCAGTCGCCGCTGGTGACCTTTGCATTGGTGGGATGTAATACTTGCCCAGAATTTCAGTGAGTAGCAAGCAAGCAAGCAAGCGAACCGGACTTGTTTGTGGAACATTCAGAGTGGTGGTGTTGGTAAGGGGGAGGCTATTCCACAGTTTCAAAAAATGGGTTTGATAATGCATTTCATGGTTTAATAATTTTTTATTGAATATGCAGCAATTGGTTACATTACACCCACCTACAACCACTGGCCGGCGGGGAGCATCTTAGTCAAATTCAAACTTTATTGTAGAGAAAGGGAATGAAGTGAAATGGAAGTGAAGAAAGTTGAAGAAGAGACTGAAAGAAACTGAAGAGACAAAGGCCAGGTATCCACCCACAGCTTACGGTAAGACTCAGTAGGGATCTAGGGCTGATGTTCCTTCGGAGGGAGCGGCTGGTCTGTTAAGGGTGTTGTGGGGAATCGCAGGGCTCTTAGGTATTGGGGGCATTTAGGCTCTATGAACTCTGAAGATAAGTATGCCACCGTAGAGCCCCAAGTCTTATCGAATTTAGGCAGGGTGTGATTGATCCTGGCTGTAACTCGTTCCATCCCCACCACCTCCCATATTTTGTGTAGCCAGTCTAGCTTAGTCGGGATGTCGGCTGTGCCCCATCTTGCCAGGAGAACATGCTTGGCTGCCCATAGTGCTAGAGTGATTGCCCTGCCCCTACAAGATTGGAGGGAATATGTAAGAGGATTGGGTAGCCCCAGCAGGATATAACTAGGAAATCTGGGAAGTTCTGTCTGATATATCTGATCAACTAAGGGCAGTATAGTCTTCCAGAATGCCTGTATCTTAGGGCAGTGCCATAAAATATGGGTCAGGGTACCCGCCTGTCTAAAATTGCCCCAACAGAGATTACTGCTGTGGGGCTTCCATTTGGCAACCCTCACCGGGGTGTAGTACCAATAGTGTGTAATTTATAGGAGCATTTCCTTCCCCGATGTCCTGCAAGAGGATGAGAACTCCCAACTCAACTCCGCTTCCCATCTAACTGCATAGGGGATTTAGCCTGGATTCTTGCCTTTTTGAGTAAACCATAACTATCTGATAGGAGGCATTTGTTGGAGGTGCAAGTAATATACCAAAGCTCAAATTATGTGAGGAGCTGACCTGCATGTTGATGGACCTAGGGCTGTGTGACCCAGTGGTGCAACACCAAATACTGCCAAGACGCTTCCTTGGGAATCCCGTAGTGAGCCACCAACCTGGGGAAATCCAGGATACCCTGCTTGTCAAAGAGGTCGCCTATACGTTTACAGTGTGCTTCTTGCCATTTCAAATATGTGTTCCCCATGAGGGAAGGGGGGAAGGCTGGGTTCCCAATGAAAGGGGTCAAGGGGGATATGGCTAAGGACAGCTGACACGTCTCCTGGACCCTGTCCCACACCTTCATAGTGGTGCAAAGGACCGGGGAGAGATACGCGCCCAGTGGTCGATGTCGCCTAGGGAGACAGGGAATCTTCCAGATGTGGATCCCTGCCACACCCCTATCCATGAAGCACCAATGTTTTACCGACTCAAGTTGTACCATTCAATCATCCATCGCAGTTGCGCATTCATAGTAGCGCCCGAGATGTGGGACACCGAGGCCTCCCTCATCTTGTCTCAGATAGGTGAGGTGACAGGCCTTATGCGGTTTCTTTCCTTCCCAAATGACGCCACAGTTGAGTTGCTGCATTTAAGCCAGTGTCGTAGGTGGGGGACATAGGGGGAGCATCTGCATAATGTAGAGTAGGTGGGGCAGAATCGTAATTTTGACAGCAGCTATTTCGCCAGGCCAGGAGAGGGCATGCTTCTTCCAATTATTCACTTCATGGCGGACCTTGGTCAGTTCCTCCAAATAGTTCACCTGGGAAGTCTTCGCAGTGGTGGCAAATCCCCGGATCCCAAGTAGGTAATATCAGTAGCAGCCCAAGAGAAGGGGAAGTGCTACGATAGGTGGTGTTAATCTGCCACTGGGAATGTGAGGCTCAAAGCCTGAGTCTTTTTCAAGTAAATTTTGAAGACCAATGCCTCACTGAAGGCCTCGACCTCTGCCAGCAGAGGGGGAAGGGATATCATTGGGCGCGTTAAGAAAAGGAGCACCTTGTCCGCATACAGGGAGATCTTGTTTTCCCTATCACCCATCCGGATCCCAGTGATCCTAGGAAGCTGGCGAACCCTCTCGGCAAACCGCTCCATATAGAGCGCAAAGAGAAGGGTGGAGAGTGGATTCCCCTGCCTCGTGACGCGTCCCATCTGGAAGGGACGGGAGACCACCCCATTAATCCGGATACGGGCCTGTGGCTAATGATACACACAGTTCACCCACTTCCGGAGTCTCTCCCAAGTCCGAATCGGCAGAGGACTTGTTGCAAGTAGGGCCAGTGGACCCGGTCAAATGCCTTTTCGCATCTACAGAGAGAAGTATCGCTGGGGGTCTGTGTCTGTTGCTTTTTGTCCAGTAAGTGGCATAGTCGTCGAGTCCCATCTCCGCAGTTGCAGTCCAGGATAGAACCCAATTGGTCTGGGTCCACCATGCCTTGCATGTGGGGGGCGAGTCGGGATGCTAAGATACTTGTGAAGATCTTCAGGTCCACATTGAGCAGAGAGATAGGGAAGTAGGGAGCACACTCGCGAGGGTCCTTTCCCGGTTTGGGTATGACTACTACCTCTGCCATGGACATCGAAGGGGTCAGTTTTCCGGATGCACTAAAGGTGTTAAACAGGCCAGCCAAGAGAGGGGTCAGGTCTGGAACGAAAATGTTATAAAAGTCGACTGGG
Organism: Lissotriton helveticus; assembly: GCF_964261635.1. Classification (NCBI taxonomy): domain Eukaryota; kingdom Metazoa; phylum Chordata; class Amphibia; order Caudata; family Salamandridae; genus Lissotriton; species Lissotriton helveticus. The sequence goes on along the minus strand of NC_136069.1, from coordinate 289,207,455 downwards.
AAGCTGTCTTCGCCCGGGACCTTGACCACCGAAAGTCTCTGGATGGCCCGCAAAACTTCATCGGTGCTGATGTCCGCATCCAGACCAGTCGCAACCGAGGCCGTAAGTGGGGTCACTGGCACCACTAACGTATACAACCTGCCGCGGCAGGGTCCAGGCACTCGGCTGAGTAGAGAGCCTTGTAGAAGGCCTCAAATTCAGACGCTATGACCTCATCAACCAGCAAGGTCTCTCCTCGCTCATTCATGTGTTCCGCAACTCAGCGTGCTGCCATCTCAGCCTGAAGAGCGCGTGCCAAGAGTCTCCCAGCCTCCTTCATAGTAGCGTTGCTTAGTGCGAGCAAGGCATATTTGGCACAGTCAAGATCCAACGCCCGCAATTGCTTCCTCGCCTGTGTAAGTAGCCGCCGGGTTTGGACCGCCCCCGTACAGAGATGCACCCTCTCCAGCTCCCTAATTTGATCCTCCAGTTCCCACCTCTTTGCGTTACAGTCCCTATTCAGGCCCACCGCAATGGCTATACAGCATCCATGGAGGACCACCTTCAAGGCGTCCCATAGGATTTGGACCCCCACCGAGCCTCCATCGTTCCCCTCCAACTACGTTTTAATAGCACAAACGTAGTTCAGTAATATTGGGTTGTAAGTGAGCAATTTGCGGTTTAAACGCCATGAGCTCTGCCGTGCGGGGCCGCCAGGAGTAGCAGCCTCGGGATGACTGGAGAGTGATCCGAGAGCACCGCCACCCCAATAGAAACCTCGGCAGTGGACGCAGTGACCCTAGGTGAAGTCCAAAAAAGATCAATGCAGGCATATGTTTGATGGGCCCCGTAAAAAAAGGTATACTCCCGTGCTGTAGGGAAGCGGTGGCGCCAGGTGTCTGTGAGGCCGGCCTCCCCCAGTCTCTGAAGCAGCATGTTGGAGAATGCGCTGGTGTCCCACCCTAAGCGTTGATCCGTCAAGGTCTATGTAAAGAGGGGTTCCACACAGTCCAGTTAGTAATAAGTTATTCAGTTTATTCAGCATATATGAAGAGACCTCCAGCTCCTTCTCTAGCTTCTTCTTACTGGCATATTCTCAAGACAAAACATTCTAAACATCCTATCAACTAACAGAGAGTTCTATTGAGCACAGATCTATTGAGCATAGCTCCTAACACATCTCCCCCATTACAATTAATAAAGTAAATACAACATGAACAATGAAAAACAAAATTGTATTAAGGAGCAGAACATTTCGCAACATTACCACAGCTCCAAGCAGAACCATCTGTTAGAATGAGAACATTTCTTTCGACACATTTGATTTGCATAGGTTGAGAGAACTTGCTGTTACCTTTAACTACAAATCCTCCCTTCCTTGTCACTACCCAATCACCCTCTTTGAAATCATTTTCATGTACTCTCATTCTCAAGTTATATGACAGAGCACTGTTATCTTGCTGTTTGTTAACATTATGTTTTACTTCTTTTACGATCGACCCACACACACTTCTTGTTTCTCAACCAACCTGGAACTTCTTTCACTCCAGGCTCACGACCTTTAAGAGAAACGAACGGTGAAACACCAATAACCGAGTGCGGAGTAACTCTGTATGACCACATCATCTTTTTTAGTTCGTCAGACCAAGTCAAACCATTGGTAAGAGATAATTGGATATTTTCCATTTACAACCTATTCACTCTTTCTACTAGACCGTGGGCTTGTGGCCTGAATAACGCCACCCTTTCATGACAAACTCCCATTCCTTTGAGGAACTCCTTCATCTCACTAGAAACTAATTGTACACCGTTATCCGACACTAAAGTTTTCGGAATCCCTTCATTCAAGAACGCTCTTTCCAAAAACCCTATAACTCTCCTAGTATTTATAAACTCAGTCGACTCCACTACAAACCATTTAGAATGGTAATCCACTAGTACCATTAAAAATTTGTTGCGCACACCTAGGGGTCGATTAGGATCGCGGACGGACTTGAGTCCGTCCGCGACCCCTGAGGAGGAGGGAACGTCCGCATGGGCTGCGGCGTTCCCTCCTATCTGATTAGGATGTGACCGCCAGGGTGGCGGTCACATCCTCTATCTCTAACATTGCGGCGGGTGCAGCTTCAAGCTGCACCCGCCCCAATGTAAAAAATGCATGCACAGCATTTGCGTGCACAAAGCGGCAGGAACCGCGCGGTGCCTGCTGCATTGTGCACGCAAATGCAGGGGGGTACCATAGGTACCCCCCATGTGCACCCCCCACCACTCCTTCACCCAGGGGGCCCGCAACGGGCCCCCGAAGTGAAGGTCCGTATGCTTTTTCACGGCGGAAAAGCCGCCGTGGAAAAGCATAGAATTGCAGACATCCTAATATGCCTGGCGGTGTCTGATAGACACCACCAGACATGTTAGTGCTTTTCGGAAGGCGACCACGGCGGAAAAGCTGCGGACAGATTATCAGACCCACCAGCCATCCTAATTTGGTGGTGGGTCTGTGGAGGCTCCGCTGCGGTTTTCCCGCATCCTCCGGGCCGGCGGTGGCTTCCGCCGGCCCGGAGGATGCGGGAATTCCGCAATCATAATGACCCCCCTAGTCTGTGAATTGGACCCAAAAAATCAATAGCCAATTTCTCCCACGGATGTTCTGGAAACTTAACGCACTGGAGGGGAGGCTGTCTGACCACTTTGGTCTTGTCACTACTTGCACACGCGTAACAATTTTTTACGATTTCGTCAATTTCCCCATCCATTCCTGGCCACCAGTAGGATTCTCGAATTCTTCTTTTTGTCATGTTGCGACCCAAATGGCCTTCATGAGCTAAGTTCATAATTTTAGTTCTAAGACTGCATGGTGGAACCAATCTATTTCTACGCCACAACATTCCATCTGCAACACTCAATTCTCCCTCCACATGAAAAAAACCTTTTAATCGAATATCACTACAAGACTCCTTAGACCAACCACCAGACACATTATCCATAACTACTTTTAGTAGATGATCATCATTCATAGCACCTTCCCACTCAACTTCCCACTCAACTCTATCAAATGCCAACATTTCATTGCAACTGGTATTAATTTCTTCACCTACAAACTCCTCTGACACCACTTCAACAGGCATCCTAGATAAATAATCTGCCACAATATTTTTCTCACCTTTGACATATTCCATATCAAAATTGTACTCAAGAACTGACAGAATCCATTTCGATATCCTAGGGGTAACATTCCCTTCTAGGCCTCTACCACCTTTGAATAAATGCACCAGAGGCTTGTGATCTGTCCTTACTCTAAAAGGCAAACCCCACAGAAAATATCTAAAATGCTTGATACCCCAAGTACAAGCGAGAGCCTCCCTCTCAATTACTGAATAAGAAGTTTCCGCTCCTTGAAGTCTCCTGGACGCAAAACCAATAATTCTTTCAATGCCACCAGAAATTTGGGTCAACACTGCTCCAAGCCCCACACTACTTGCATCTGTAGTTACTAAAGTTTTTGCTCGAACATCAAAATGACCCAAGGTTGGCGCATGCAATATGCCATCTTTCACACTTTTAAATGCCTCTTCACAGTCTTCACTCCATTTAAATACAACACCATTCCTCATTAGCAACCTCAAGGGCTCTACAACATCAGCAATTTTTTTTATAAATTTTGAACAATATTCGGCTAAGCCTAAAAACGATCTTAGCTGATCTTTGCAAGTAGGTATAGGAGCATTGTTGATCGCAGAAACTATGCTTTTCTTAGGTTTTATTCCCAGGCCAGATATTTCATGACCCAAGTAGGTCACACAGTCACGTTTAAGTTGACACTTTTTTTTTTATAGTCAATCCATTTTTTTCCATTCGCACCAATACCTCTGTCAAAATTCTATCATGGTGTTCACAATCTCTCCCAACCACCAATACATCATCTTGAAAACACAAGACATTCTCTACACCATCCAAAATCTTCTGCATTACCCTTTGAAACACTGCCGAAGCAGATGCCAGGCCAAAAGGCATTCTGCAATACCTAAAGGCTCCCAGTGGAGTCACAAAAGAGGTTAGGTGACGCGACTCTTCAGCTAAATCTATTTGGTGATACGCAGCTGACATGTCGATCACACTAAAAATTACACCACCTCCCATTGCACTTAGCATTTCCGAAATATTTGGTAAGGGTTGCCTGTCTACCCAGATATTCCTATTCAAGTCGCGTAAGTCCACACATAGACACATTTTTGCTCCCCCGTCTTTCGGTGCGACCATGATGGGCGCAAGCCACTCAGAGGCTTCAATAGGCTCAATTATTTTCAATTCCAACAGCTTATCCAGTTCATCTTTAAGGGGAGCTTTCATTAGGTGTGGAACATTTCTAACCTTGTGAACTACAGGCACTGCGTTTTTCTTGAGAATTATTCGGTGTGAAAACCCTCTTAACTTACCCAGTCTATCAGTAAAAACATCTGGAAATCTTTTCATGATATCAACTTCAAAACCATCAATATTGAGAACAGTGAAGGAGGATACTGGTTCAGGTGCATTGGGATTTAATACTATACCCAGATCTTTTTGGTGGCGCCACCCAAGCAAATTAGAACCTTGTTTGGTCAAGTAGACTCTTCCAAATACTTTCTTGGAGGAAAAAGTTATCACCATCCATTTTAATCCTAGAATGTCTATGGTCTTGCCACCATATCCCACAGCTTTGATGTCTGGAGCCCCCCAAGAAGAAAGATCACTATTCTCTGCCCAAACATTTATGTACATTTCTTTAGAGAGTAATGTGTAAAGACTTCCGGAATCAATTAGCATGTTGACATCCTTGGATCCAGGACGTTTAGGATCTCTGCAGTCAAAACTGATTAAACTATGTGGTTTCTCCAACTTATCTGTACTCTCAGTGGGAACGTCAATTAAGCACACAGGATCTTGAGAAGACTTACCACTCTTCTCATCTATTCCATCAATACATAACATTAACTTCTGAACACTCTCACAACAGTCATCAACCTCATTAACAAATTCAGATTTTACATTACAAACTTTAGCTAAATGTCCCCTTTTGCCACAGTTTCTACAAATGGTATTTCTCGCCATACAACGTGTGCTTGAGGCTATATGTCACGGAGCCCCACATCTATAACATTTCACTTGGCGAAAATTTCCCTGCTGTGAAGAAGTCGTAGGATTTGGATGGAAATTGTTAGAAGATCTACTACTATATTTGGAATCAAGTTTTCCTAGAGGTTTAACGAGCTTAGTTTCATTAACACTAGTTTGAACAAGAGAAGACTTCTCGTCAACTTCAGATTGCTTCGCAGAGCTTTCTGTGGATGTCACTGAATTAGTGCACTTGTCTATTTCTTTAATCCACAAGTCAGTGTTTTCAAGCCCTTTAGCAATTTGAATCACCTCTTCCAGTGTACAATCTTTTATAAGTAATTTTTCTCTAACTCTTTTGTTATTAGTGCATCTCACTATTTGGTCGCGGATTAAAGAATCATTTAAATCCTTGAATTGGCAATTGATAGACAATCCTCTTAAATCCGCTACATAACTTGCAATATCTTCCTCATTTTTTTGTGCACGACAAAATTTTTTATGTCTTTCCAACACAGTATTGATTTTTGTCATAAACCTTTTTTCAAGCATTTGCATACTCATTTCATAGAGGTTATTAGGTTGTCCATTTCCAATCCCCAAAGAAATTTCGGGTAAATCTTCATATAGCCTTCTACCTTCTACCCCTAAATTGTGAAGCAGAATTGCTTGCTTGCGAATAGGCCCAAATTTGTCTGATCCTGTCGCAAGAATATAAGTTAAAAACAATTTCTTCCATTCTTTCCATGGTATTGTAGGTTCCCCAGGGGTTGGAAGAAAAGCAGGAGGGGTAGCAAAAGTTTGTTCAGCAATAGCCAGTTTAATGTGACAGTAGAAAACGAAAAGAAGTAAAGTATTTTGAGATTTCAACAATAATAAACCCAAAGTTGAATAAAATAACCAAATAAGTCACCTTTTTAAATTTACCACTTCGAATTAACAATGATGTTGTACATGGTGTTGCACATGCTTCATAAGATAATCCAGACAATCGCTGAAGAAATCGCCAAGTTTGCAGGCAATTGAAGTGCAACACTTCACTTCGTAAAATTGATCTTTACCGGCAGGTCGTTCTCGGGCCGGTTGCTAGGTAACGTAGACAACAAAGATGGCTGCAGGGTTACGTAGCGTGAAAGCGTGCAAGCGCGATGACATCACAGGGTCATCGCGTCCATTGAGGATGATGCGGTAGACAGAAGATGCCGGATGCCGGATTCTGAAGAGAAGACTCCAATGCAGAGCGTGACGGTAAGCGCGCTGCAGTTAAGGATTTTCAAAGAATGCACATCAATCGGCACATTAAACAGTTAGGTTTTCGAAGGAAATTGATGAAGATTGGGCTATAAGAAAACACTCACGCGTGGTTGGCAACTTGAGGGTGGTAACAAGAAATTCCCAATAAATGTAGAAGTAGAAGGTTTAAATCCAATTGGAAGGAGTAAATGTATACTACCAGCTCCAGGTAGTATCATCCAGGGATGAAGGTCCAAAGCACTCTGTACCCTGCCAGAGCTTCTCCACCTCGTCGCCAATGTAAAGAGGGGTTCCATCAGTCCAGTTAGTAATAAGTTATTCAGTTTATTCAGCATATATGAAGAGACCTCCAGCTCCTTCTCTAGCTTCTTCTTACTGGCATATTCTCAAGACAAAACATTCTAAACATCCTAGCAACTAACAGAGAGTTCTATTGAGCACAGATCTATTGAGCATAGATCCTAACAGTCTGCCGCTGGGACCAAATTTAGATCGCCCCTGATGACGAGATCCTCGTCTGGAGACTCCAAGATTGAGCTTATCGCATCCCGTAAAAAGGCCTCCTGCTGCTCATTAGGGCTATGAACCAAGGCTATTGTATGTGTTCACTCTCCTATCAACACCCCCAGGGCCAGAAGGCGCCCAGCAATATCCGTAGGAGTTCCCACAACCTTGCCTTGGAAGTGGGTAGCAGAAAGGATCGCCACTCCTGCCTTTTTCCCAGGCCCGACGAAAAGTATTGACTATCGAACCACTTGGATCTAAGCCGCTTCCAATCTGCCCACAGAAGGTGGGTCTCCTGTAAAAGGCAAATGTCGCACCTAGCATCACTCAACAAGGTAAGACTCGCATGTCGGTTTACTGGCGAGTTGAGGCCTCGCACATTGAAGCTCATAATCACTATCTTAAGTTGTGTCATGTGGAGATGTGAGGGGGTTCAGGTGTATACTGACTTGGTCTGTGTCAGGATTATCACGTGATGGCGCCTACATTGCATTACAAAATGCCATTCCCATGATGCAATGGGGTGGGGAAAATACATCAGACGTCATGAGACGGACGCTGATGTGCGTAATTCTGTTTGCTGTTTTCTGCGTTCGCTCGGCTGAGTGAGGACGCATCGGCGTTTTGTTCTGGGGGCGCTGAGTGCCTGCCTTGGAGATCTACGAGCAGGAAAGACTTTTGGGATCCTATGTGACAGCGGAGCGTGGTGGCAACAAGGTACCACACGTTACCGTGTAGGTTGTCATACCTGGTTTACTATAGCGGAGCGTGATGGTAACAAGGTGCCACACATTACTGTGTTGTTCTACCTCAGCATCCATTCTTTACAGCGCAGCGTGGCGGTAACAAGGTGCCACACGTTGCCGTGTAGGTCGTCATACCTGCTTTACTATTAGCGGAGCGTGGTGGTAACAAGGTGCCACACGCTACCATGTATTCTTATGTATTTCTAAGTTCCTTACATAGCCGAGCGTTGTGGTAACAAGGCACGACGCGTTACCGTGTATGTATACATTCTGTTAATTTGCAGTTAGTGCCTTCGTATTGTGGCAGCAGGGAGCCACGCTTCAAAAAGTCCTAATTTGTGAACTGCATATATACTGTTTCTATTGAAGACATTCTTGTGTCTATTATCAGACTGTGTCCATTCAAGTAGGAGTTCTACATCCCATTATTATTTATGTTTTGGAAAACAGAACTAACCTTTGAAAGGTTTTGTTTACTTGGATATCTTTTTGCCTAAAGGAAGGAAGGAGCCTTGTGACTATTCCCTGCAGAACTTCCCACGTAGTATACCTACTTAGGATTGTCTATTTCAGATCTGGGTATGTGCGAGAGTGCAATAAGATGTTAAATGAATTGCTGTCTGCATCAGTAATACAGAGTATTAATCCATGTGTGTCCTATATTATAGATGCAACCTATGGATTACAACGTAATCTGGAAAAGCCCGTTCATACAGGGAGATCACGTATGTTGCTTAAGGTATATATATATATGAGGACATTAGCGAGAACCTTGGAGTGTAGACGATTGTATGCACTGTTTATATCATTGTCTTTTTGTTGTTTCAGGTCCTAATTCCCTGCTGCACCTTCCCTTTCCTTTCCCTTGCCTGATCCCTCGAACACCCCGTTTATACTACTGGGTTGTTAGTGATATCAGGAGGTGGACCATAACTCGCTGCATCTGGATTCCGCGAAGCAAAACCTGACAGAATTACGCACCTCGGCGTCCGTCTCATGACGTTTGATGTACTTCCTCCGCCCCATTGCATCATGGGAATGGTAGTTTGTAATGGAATGTAGGCACCGTCACGGGATAATCCTGACAGTGGGCTGGTAAATAGATTGGCTGTAGGGAGAGTTCTCAGAGAAACACCAGAAGAAGTGTTGGCTGTAGATGGCAAACCTCTGAAATCAGGGCTGATCAGAGAGCAAACGGAGTTTGTTGGGTTGACAGTGGAGGTGGCACAAGGCAGACATAAGGAAACTATGTTGTTGAATATCATTGATGCTCCTCAATATGAGGAAATTTTGGGGATGCCATGGCTGAGCCACCACAACCCGACCATATGTTGGAGAGCAAAATCAATACAGTTCCTATCAGGGGAATGCGAGAACCTTTCATTCAAATCCCACCGACCCATGCTTCTGCCCTGTTATGTCCTTTTGTTGTGGCTACAGCAGCAGAGAAAGAAATTAAATTACCTTTGATGTAAGAATCATTTAGAGACGTTTTTTGTGAAACCAAGGCTGAACAGCTGCCTCCGCACAGAGAGTATGATTGCCGTATTGACCTGATAGAGGGGGCTACAATTCCTGCATGTAGGGTTTATGCATTGTCCGTGCCTGAAACACAACATCTAAGAGAATACCTAGACCACCTCCTTGACATAGGCTTTATCAGGCCCTCACATTCTCCAGCTGCTTCACCACTATTTTTCATAGCTAAGTCTAACGGTGATTTAAGAGCCTGTGTGGACTATAGAGTGCTGAAACGGAACACTGTGCGTAATAGATACCCGCTACCCCTCATCTCCGTATTGCTCGACCAGGTGCGGAATGCTAAAATTTACACGAGGTTTGACCTGAGAGGGGCGTATCATCTGGTGAGGATACGTTCAGGGGATGAGTGGAAGACTGCCTTCAAGATTCATTACGGACTCTATGAGTATACTGTGATGCCGTTTGGGCTATGTAACGCCCCTGCGGCATTTCAGTATTTTCTCAATGATGTTTTGAAGGAGTTTGTTGATCTGTATGTGATGGTTTATATAGATGACATACTCATCTATTCGGATGATGTAGAGATTCATGGAACATAGGTCATTAGTGTGTTGAGAAAACTGTGTGATCATAAACTGTTCTGCAAGCTGAGCAAGTGCGAGTTTGGAGTGAGCAAGGTGGAATATTTAGGGGTCATGCTCAGTCCGGAGGGGTTGCAAATGTCTGAACATAAGGTGAAGGCGGTGCAAGATTGGCCTGTTCCCAAGTCAGTGAGGGATGTTTAATGCTTCCTGGGATTTGCGAATTATTATCGCAAATTCATTCTTCGCTTTTCCCAGGTAGCGTTTCCCCTTTCCAGGTTGGTCAGAAAAGGAGTGCCTTTTGAATGGTCTGGTGAGGCAGATGGTGCTTTTGAGTTCCTTAAAAGAGCTTTCACCACAGCTCCGGTGCTAGCACATCCCAGGCCTGAAAATCCTTTCGTGGTGGAAGCAGATGCCTCTGATGATGCTGTTGGAGACATATTGTCGCAAAGAGATCAGCATACTGGGCAACTCCACCTGGTAGCCTTTCTTTTCAGTAAATTGAACCCGGCAGAGCGGAACTACACTATCGCTGAAAAAGAACTACTGGCGGTTAAGAAGGAGTCCCAGGAGTGGAGACATTACTTGTGGGGGGTATGCTATCCAGTCACTGTTTATTTTGATCACAGGAACTTGCAGTATATGAAGTCTGCAAGACATCTCTCACAACGCCAAATGAGATGGATGCTCTTTTTTGCTGAATATGACTTTGTAATCACCTTTCGTCCTGGATCTGATAATCGTAAGGCTGACTGTTTGTCAAGGCAGGATACTCTGGATGCAGCAGACAATAACAAAATTATGGAAGCCATCATTGAACCATCCAAGTTGATATGTGTAGTACGAGTGGAGGATTTCTTGAAAGGAATACGGTCACACAAGACGTGTGCCATGTGGGAAGATTGGTCCAAGCAAGAAGCATCGTGCACGGTGAAGCAGGGATTGCCTTTTTGTGACAATAAACTCTACCTGCCTACTAAGGTGTTGCAGAAAAAGGCTTTCACGTGGTGTCATGTATCCCATCTGGCAGGACATCCTGGAATAAGTAAAACTCTCCAATTGATGCAACAACATTTTTGGTGGCGTACATTGGGTAAGGATGTCCAGTCATGGGTTTCCAGTTGTAAGGAATGTGCTAGAGCCAAACATGTTACTTCTCGAGAGAACGGAAAACTTATACCCATGCCTATACCACAAAGACCTTGGCAAAACATCAGCCTGGATTTCATCACAGAGCTACCATTGGATAAAATACTGGGGTGTTGGTGATGTTCTGCTATTCTGGTGGTGATAGACAGCCTTACTAAAATGGGGCGCTTTGTTCCTTGTACCAACCTCCCCACAGCAGGGCAAACCGCTCAGCTGCTGCTGAGTAGTGTTATCCATCTACATGGAGTGCCGGAAGTTATAGTATCAGACAGAGGACCTCAATTTGTGGCTCGCTTCTGGAAGACCTGGTGCCAAGCATTGCACATAGATGTTTCACTGTCCACAAGCTTCCATCCTCAGACAGACGGGCAGACCGAAAGGTTGATTCAGTCCTTAAAAAATTATCTCAAATGCTATGCAAAAGAGGCTCATGAATCATGGGTGATGTTGTTATGGATGGCTGAACTAGCCTACAACAATGCTTGGCATAGCTCGGTGGGTATATCCCCATTCCGGGCTAACTACGGCTACGATGCACAAATACTCCCTATTAACATCCCGGAGAAAATATCTTCTCAACCGGAGGTGTTGGACCAAGTAAAGTATCTACGCAGGTTACACAAAGAGGTGCAGGGACATCTGGTACAAGCCAAGCAAGCCTACAAGAAGTGGGAGGATCTCCACAGAATTGACGGTCATGCATACCAGGTGGGAGACTGGGTGTGGCTGTCTACTACATACGCTTTAAATTGAGCAGCGTGTTTCACCCTAGGTACATCAGCCCCTACACAGTAGTGAAACAAATCAATCCTGTTGCATTCAAACTGAAGTTGCCGGGGACTCTGTGGATTCACCCAGTGTTTCATTGTAATCTCCTGAAACCTGCCTTCTCGGCGAGACGGCAGGCTCCTCTCCTGTGTTGTGTGATGGTAATCTGGAGTATGAGGTGAAGTGTATTAAGGATTCCAAGAGGCGGAGGGGTTCTTTGTGGTACTTGGTCTCCTGGAAAGGGTATACGGCTGAGGGCAACAACACAACTTTTACAAAGCACTACCATTACAACGCAGTCATTACAACGCAACATCCCTTACAAAGCATGCCATTACAATGCAACCATTACCACGCATGACACTACAACGCATACAATTACAACTCATGTCATTACAACGCAGTCATTACAACGCATACCATTACAACGCATACCATCACAACGCATAGTACCCTTACACTATCCAACACTTACCCTACTGTTGCACCCCCTGGAGTTAGAATAGTAAATTTTACTCCTACACTATCCAACACTTACCCTACTGTTGCACCCCCTGGAGTTAGAATAGTAATTTTTACACATACACTATCCAATACTTACCATACATGCAATGTAATGGTATGCGTTGTAATGGTATGCGTTGTAAAGGTAGTATGCGTTGTAATGGAATGCGTTGTAAAGGTACTTTTTAAAAATTTGTTGTAATGGCATGCTTCTTAATGGAATGCGTTGTAATGGATGTTGCGTTGTAAAAAATGTGTTGTAAAGATATGCGTTGTAAAAGTATGTGTTGTAACGTCATACAACCACGGCCGAGGATGACTCATGGGAGCCTCAACATAATGCCCATACTCCTGTGGCGGTCCGCGCCTTCCACAGGAAGAATCCCGCGAAACCAGGACCTAGGAGGTGCCTAGATTGCATTACAAACTACCATTCCCATGATGCAATGGAGCGGAGGGAGTCCATCAGACATCATGAGACGGATGCCGATGTGCGTAATTCTGTTTGCTGTTTTCCGCGTTCGCTCGGCTGAGCAAGGGCGTACCGGCGTTTTGTTCTGGGGCCGCTGAGTGCCTGCCTTGGAGATCTACTTTGGCAGATCCGTGAGTATCGCTACGGATTCCAAGCTGACATTGCCATTGTTGTTCTATTTAGGTTGGAGCGGGATGTAGCGGTGCTTTTCTCTTACCGCACATTGCCGTTTCTTGCCTAGAGGCGGAAGCCAGTTCATATGCTCATGAGGTTAACGAGCAGGAAAGAATTTTGGGATCCTATATGACAGCGGAGCGTGGTGGGAACAAGGTACCCCACTTTACCGTGTAGGTTGTCATACCTGGTTTACTATAGCGGAGCGTGGTGGTAACAAGGTGCCACACGTTAGCATGTTTGTTCTACCTCAGCATCCATTCTTTACAGCGGAGCATGATGGTAACAAGGTGCCACACGTTGCCGTGTAGGTTGTCATACCTGGTATACTATTAGCGGAGCATGGTGGTAACAAGGTGCCAAATGCTACCGTGTATTCTTACGTATTTCTGAGTTCCTTACATAGCCGAGCGTTGTGGTAACCAGGCGCCACGCGTTACCGTGTATGTGTACATTCTGTTAATTTGCAGTTAGTGCCTTCGTATTGTGGCAGCAGGGAGCCACGCTTCAACAAGTCCTAATTTGTGGACTACATATATACTATTTCTGTTGAAGACATTCTTGTGTCTATTATCAGACTGTGTCCATTCAAGTAGGAGTTCTACATCCCATTATTATTTATGTTTTGGAAAACAGAACTAAGCTTTGAAAAGTTTTGTTTACTTGGATATCTTTTTGCCTAAAGGAAGGGAGGAGCCTTATGACTATTCCCTGCAGAACTTCACACGTAGTATACCTATTTAGGATTGTCTATTTCAGATCTGGGTATGTGCGAGAGTGCAATAAGATGTTAAATGACTGGCTGTCTGCATCAGTAATACAGAGTATTAATCCATGTGTGTCCTATATTATAGATGCAACCTATTGATTACACCGTAATCTGGAAAAGCCCGTTCATACAGAGAGATCACGTATGTTTCTTAAGGTATATATACATATAAGGACATTAGCGAGAACCTTGGAGTATAGAAGATTGTATGCACTGTTTATATCATTGTCTTTTTGTTGTTTCAGGTCCTAATTCCCTGCTGCTTCTTCCCTTTCCTTTCCCTCGCCTGATCCCTCGAACACCCCATATATACTACTGGGGTGTTGGTGATATCAGGAGGTGGACCATTACTCGCTGCATCTGGATTCCGCGAAGCAAAACCTGACAGCCTGTCGCAAGGGTCGCCCCGCTCGGTGTGTACGGTCCAGCATGGCCTCCTTGTCCCTCTGTCCAGGAACCATGTATTTAAAGAAACGGAGAACTCACTCTCTGCTTGCAGCCATCCGCCTGAAGTGGCACGCCCTTGATTCCGATGTTGGAGCGCCTCCGGTGGTTCTCCAGATCTTCCAGCTTGAGATATAGCTCCTCATTTTGCTCACAAAGGTCAATGAGCTACCGGGCCTGGGTGGTGAGGTCCTGCTCTTGACGGTCTATGTTGCGTTCCAGAGTGTCCACTCTAACCCCCCACCTCTCTGATCTCCGTTCGGAGTTGCTTGACGTCGGAGGCCATCTCCTGCCGCAAGCTTGCAAAGTCCTCTCAGAGCGACCAGAGAGCTGCTCCAGAAATTCTTTTGTAATCGGTGCCGCGGCATGCCTACATCCATCCCCACGTCGCCAGCCTTCTTCCCGCCCGTTTTCTGGAGCAGGTCCTTATTGGAAGGATCTTTACTCATGGTGTCCTTCTTGGACTGTTCTGTAGCCATGGCCGCAGCTCGGATCATGCCGCCTCCCTCACACAGAGTTCCAAGGGGGGAAATAGGAGCTCTTCCAGCAGACCACCAAGTCAAGGGGTGTGCAAAAAATCCACGGCCTGGCCGCCTCGTCTGGGGCCCTCTGTTGCTTGTCCCACCTAACCTGAGTATGGGCGTGCCGTGACCGGGCCCAGCTGTGGCAGTCAGAGGATCGCACCGGCAAGCCGAAGCAGACCACCAACTTCACCCGCCTCAGGGCAGTGCACACCCAGTTCTGCCAACGCGTGAGTCCCAGTCGCAAGTGCCACTCCTCTATAAGATCCCAGTTCTCAGCTGGAGTAGCCTGTCTCACTGAACGGGATGAGGCCCACGCGGGGCGCTCACGCAGGCATGCAGGAGGTCAACTAGCAAGGCCTTTGTCTCCGGGGGACTTGTACATGGGCCGGCTCACTCCTATGTATAGGCCTTCTTCAGTGGTGAGCCAGCCCCCCACCCTCTGGTCACAGCTTATATACTAACTGGCCCTCCAGCTCCCAGAGTCTTTTGCCAGTTCAGGGGCCAGTTGCAGTCCGTGTCCCCACACTGCCATTTGCACAGGCCACTCACTGCCGCTACCCGTGTCCGCAGGCACCTCACCACTCCTTGTGTCACACTTCTAGGCTGTCCGTGGCCCCACACGTTCCTCTGGGAGGCAGCTGCATGGAGCCGCCTCTCCTTCGCTCCAGGTGCGTTGACCGTCAGCAACGAGGTCCAGGTGTGGTGTCGCACCTCT
This sequence comes from Lissotriton helveticus, assembly GCF_964261635.1. NCBI lineage: Eukaryota > Metazoa > Chordata > Amphibia > Caudata > Salamandridae > Lissotriton > Lissotriton helveticus. The sequence continues at coordinate 289,192,299 of NC_136069.1, read as the reverse complement.
CAGGCCAGATCCCGAGGGCCAGGCAGGCACCAATGTTATCCCATCGCGGCCGGAGCAGAGGCGAGGGCTGCACCACCGCCTCTCCTCCCCCGCTTCAGGCGCCACAAGGCACCACTGCCGCATCAGGCCAGGTCCCACAGAGGCTACCCCTCAGCTCTGGGTGAGGCCGTGATCCCGCCAGGCCCTCGCCCTCCGCTGCACTTCGCTGGCAGCCCGTAATGCCCCCTCTGCCACCGACTCGGCGGGTGCCACAACTCCGTGGCCCCTTAACCCCCAGTGGGCCCTCGAGACGGCCTTCACATTGCTCTCGTCTCCGCCACTGCACGCCACCTCAGAGCTTCCGCGGCCGTTCACCGCAGAGGTTGGGAACTCCTGGGTGACTGCCCTGCTTCACGCTGTCCAGCGCACCCTGCGGATACGGCAGGACCCCCTCTAAGGTCCGGATGCTGCCAATGGACGCTGTGTTTCTGCTTTGGCGAGTGGAGCCCCAAGGAGTCAATGTTACTTCGCTGCCATCTTGGCCACGCCCACTGATAATGCATTTTATTGCATCATTTTCCACATGTATTTGCTAAAAGGCCTTAGGCCCAGACAAGGAACTAATTAAATATTACAATTTTTGTAGGGTGTCAATAAAAACCTAACACAGGAATTGATACATTTTTAAAAAAAATTCTAAGGGGTCTTCCTCACACAAGAAGAGTGACCTCCAGTGTACCATGACACCTTTATATCAAGGGTGCTTTCTATTTGAAAAAATTAACTAGTATGCTAAATCCAGCTTTTTCTATGGGGGATCCCTCTCTCTAAAATGTCATGCTTGCTCTCTCTTAGGCCACTTCAAATATGGCAGTATCAGCATTTTTTTATGAGTTCCCCGTGGTTCAAGAAATATCTCCATCATGCCAGTGCATGCATTTTTCAACAGTATTCTTCCCTTACAAGAATTACCTCAAATAGGCGGGTGCCAGTGGGTGGCCATGAACACCTACCTAAGCCAAGGATCACCCTAGCATAAGCATAAGCAGGTTTCAAAGCTTTATTCGAGCAAATACTCATAAAAGCACAACATACATAAAAAAAAAGAATATACAACACTTGAAATTGATCATTATTATACATCAATAGTTAAAAACCGTTGTGACAGCTTTGACACTAAAGAATAAAAACAATTAAATGCACATTTACACACAGAAAAATCATTTTTCGTTAAGAGAAATACCCTTCCGCCTAATTGACCATGCCCACCCCAAGTATTTTGCTGTTCCAAGAACAATTGGCAGATCAGCAGACGTGCAGATCACTCTTAGCGCCTCAACGCCACTGGATGTCCCTAAATTCCTACAGATTGGTACCAGCCATACTCTTCGGGGGATTATATATGCCTTACAGAGAAATAAAAAATGACCTATGGTTTCCTTGGCTGCCCCACACACCGGGCAGCTCGAAGTGGTCGCACTCCTCCACCTACCCGTCAAAGACCTCAAAGGGAGGGAACCAGATCTCAACTGGAACATTAGTTTCCTGTCTCCTGGGACGGTAATTGTGTCCCAATAAAGTTCTAACAGTGGACACTGTTTAAATTCCAGAAACCCCCCCCCCATCGTATCGGCTCTCGTTCTGGTCCAGAGTCTATTGTCAATCCTACCCCAATTTAAACTTTTGATGATATTTTTGGTGGGGAAGACTTCCTCCGAGGGGTTGTTCCAGAGATTAGAAAGGCCAAGTTCACCTAAAGCAGCCCTAAGGTGTTTAAGACAAGCTATTTTATGGAAAACATCCATTTTTATTACTGCTAGGAATCCCTCAGCATAATGCCGTATCTCTGGAGTGGTCCAAAGGCGACACCAATAAAGGATAGGACGCAGTCTTACTCGATCACTGCCCGATCTTCTCCCTAAGTCAAGACCAAGCGGGATTAATGGGGCGCTCTGGGGGAGACCCGTTATGCCCCGAATAAACCTATTCTCTGATAGCTGCAAGGAAGAAACATTATTATAGCCCCATAGTTCCGCCCCATATAGGGCAGACCCTATGGCCTTAGCATCATAAACAGCCAAGACTGGTTTAATAGGTTTTGTTTTTGATTTTTTATGATCCGCCCTTAATGCTCCCGCGATCTGTTGGTGTTTAAGGGTCGCCTTGTCTAAATGTTGGGACCACTTTGAGTCATTAGAGATCTGGACCCCAAGGTAGGTAAATACGCTAACTACCTCCAACACACTATTGTTCAGGATTATTTTTGGGCTGGCTCTACGCTTATGCAAGAAGACCATCAGCTTGGTTTTACCAACGTTCACTTCCAAGCCACGTTCTCCGCAAAAGCGGTCAAAGATGTGGAGGGCGCGCTGCAGGCCTCCAGGTGTCTTGGACAAAATCAATGTGTCGTCGGCGAACATCAGGATCGGAATCCTGAGGCCCGTCAACGAGGGTGCATCCACAGGGACCTCCAACATCCGAGCCACAATTCCGTTAATAAATAGCGAAAAGAGCAAGGGTGCCATCGCGCATCCCTGTCGAACACCACGTTCGACTGGGAAATCGGTGGAAGATTCTCCACGTGTGCCCCATTGGACCCTGGCAAAATTGGCCTCATGGAGCCTCATGATCAGAGTGAGCAACTCAGCCGGGAGGCCAAATTTACACAGGACTTCGCAGAGCTTTCCCCTTGGGACCAGGTCGAAGGCAGCCCGCAAGTTGACAAAAGCGACATACAGGCTGCCCTCGCCTAGCACCACCGTTCCCCATTGAAGTAAAGCAAACCGAAACACCTGGTCTATCGTACTTGTAGCTCGTCTGAAACCTGCCTGGTAAGGGGACAATGCACTATTCTCCTCAACCCAATCCATCAGCCTGTTTACCACCATTCTTCCTACCACCTTTTGAATGGTGGCAATCAAGCTTATTGGCCTGTAATTGCCGGGAGGGACCTGTCCCCTTTTTTATATATAGGTACAATGATCGCCCCCTCCCATGCTTCAGGGACTTCAGCTCCTTTAGCGATGGAGTTTCCCAAGAGGGAAACATAACTAACCCACCGAACCATTTCATTTTTAAAGACATCAGATGGAATCCCATCAAGACCCGGGGCCCTACCCCCTTGAGCAGCACATATTGCAACTTCTGATTCCTTAAGGGAGAATAAATCATCCCTTGCGAATACTGCTGGAATAATTCTTGCAGGCCCATCCTCCGTGGACTCTGCATATTGGGGTTTAAAATATTCTACCCAGGCGCCCTCTGCGACATTATTGTCTGGTTTGTCTGGATTCCCACCTCTTCCCCACTTTAATAGCCTCCAAAATAACCTGGAGTCCTTGGCCCCCGATGCTTCCTTCAATTCTACCCGGTACTCTTCATCCCATCGTTTTTTCGCAAGCAGTATGCTGGCCTTATAATGCTTCCTAGCCTTACTTATGGCTTCCCTGTCCCTATTCCTGATAGCGTTGCCCAGGGCTAGCCTTGCTGTCCTACACTGCTGGTTAAACCACTTAGCTAATCTGGGAGTATTTTTCCTATTGGGCTTGCGGGCACTCAAAAAATGAGGTCTTATATGGGCAAAAAATTCATTGTGTATATCCGTTATTTCCCTGGACCCTGGGTTAACGGAATTTACGGATTCCATTGCAGCAATTGCAACATCCAGCTCAGAGTTTATATAATCCATAGAATCCGCATTCGCCATGACACTTGGCCAGTGAAGTCTACGCATGTCATTCGTCATTGTGGGCATTAGTTCTTCATTCCCCTGCTGACTGCCAGACTCAACTGGCCACCAATTATGGGTCACGCAGAGGGGATTGTGGTCGCTTTCCAATCTACCCTCGACTTTCATGTCCCCAACCCACTGCCATAGACTAAGGCTGCAGATGACATAGTCTATCCTACTATGGTTTAGGCCATTATCAAAAGTGCACGCGCCCTCCCTATCGCCTTTCGTTCTTCCATTGAGAGCTCTCAACCCGTGTTCCAAGCAAATGGCGTTCATTAGCAGAATGTCTTTCGTCCATCGTTTGACGGGAGCCAGGGTCAAGGTCGGGACGCCCCAAAGTGAGTCCTCATCCTGCCCCACGGGATCATTCGTAGTATCAAGTGGCTCGTAAGTCCTATTCAGGTCTCCCGCTATTATAATCTTGTTCCCCAGAGACTGTGAGTCTAGGAAGGTGGACAGGGCTTCTAGAGTGGGAGAGCTTCCTATGTTAGTACCCCTAGCATATATGTTATAGATATCTAAACCCCCCCCCCTTTTCTGGGGTTAATCTTAACATTAGGATATCCTTACAACCCAAATTGACCATTTTTACTTTGATATGTGAGCATTGTTTCACCCAAATAGTGAGGCCACCCTTCGGACGACCCCTTGCACCTTTACTTGCCGGGATTGAAAAATTCAAATAGCCATGGTGGAAGATAGGGTCGCATGCCCATGTCTCCTGGAATAAACAAACTTCATAACCATCAATAAAATCAATCCAATCCTGAGACATCACTTTACCGGCCAGCCCAGCAATATTCCATGAGAGAAACTTCCCTACATTTGTGCCATCCATGGACACTAGTCCTACGGGTTCTAGTTTATTAATCTCAACCGGTAGATCATCATGGGTATTTAAAGTGTTTTGCTCCTCACTCCCTGATGTTTCATTACATTCCCCACTTATATGCTCCAGAGCCACTAACCCAGAATTGATGTTCATGCTATTTGGTTCCACATTTGAGTCTTTAACAGTTTTATTGGAACCACCACCTTTGGTTTCATTGTTGTTACCAGCTTCTACATTTGCACAGTTATCAAACATTTGTCAATACTCCCTCCCCATGTTCCTCAAGAGTCCGAAACAATTAATATTTGTACCACCATGATGGCAACTCAATTGAAGTGGTACAGCAGGGGGAACAAACCCCAGATGGGGGACACTAGTTAAGGGTTTTGGATACATTGTCATAATAGATTCAACACCTGGTGGTCTTGGATAAAAAAAGGTTAAATCTACAATACCAATTCCCCCAAAACCAGAACCCCCATCCTGTTTCGCTATCAAATGTACCACCCTAGGATCTTGGAAATTAATAACTATACAATCACCCCCCACTTTCTTAGAAGTAAAACCGATCCACTCAGTCCTTCGTACTCCAATGATCAAACCATCCACTCCTCCTGGTAATGGTCTATTGACCCTTAGCCAATGCATAAGCTTATTTTTTAGCATTTGAAATGTTTCCCTTTGTTCGGCTGGCAATGAAGGGACATTTATAAGGACAGCTACGTAGGGAAAAGAGTCAGGGGTAAGATTCATGTGTGGTATCCTACGTGGCCCCTTCGCTAATGGTTGTTTGGGCATGCTATTGGCAGATCTAGAGGGGGAAGTGGGAGGGTGGGGGATATTGTGTGGTGATGGTGTTTGAGGTTTTTTATTCTCCAAGATGTTTCTGCTGGCTGCAGTAGTATGACAAGATCTTGGGTTATTGGATGAGACTTGGGAGGTATTGGGTCGGGGATTCACTATGCTAGAGGGGTCTTTTGAACCCGTGGCATCCAAGGCAGGAAGATTTCCCTCTATAACAATCTTGCTACTAGGTTTATTAATTGTCTCTGCATTAACTTTTTTCATTTTTCCTTTTACCTGTGGCCTTGTTGGGGTACTGTCTGCCAATGTGGGAGATACAACAACCGAAGCATCTTTCGCTTGCCCACCATATTGATGATGATTAGTGGACTCCCCTGTCTTTTTATGGGACTTGATCAATGCTTTCGTAGAGTAAAAATTATCCAGGGTTACCTGCTCAAAATGGTCTAGCCTATCTGTTAATTTTTTTACTTGATCCTCGAGCGGGGTCAGTAAAGACCTCATCAGCTTCTCCAACTCGAGTAACAAAGTAGGGGTAATAAGTGTGAACTCACCATATCCTATTTGAGTTCTGGGACTAGGATCAACTGGGAAAGTACCCTCCACAAGAGGCAGAACCAATGGTGCGGGTGGGAGCTCTAGCAATCCCATAACTGGTGGGTGGGTATTAATTGAGGGAGGGCTAACCACCTCAGGAGCGGCCCCCTCCTTATATGTTATGTTCCCACTGGGACCAGCTCCATTACGTTCCTGCAGGGTGCATGCCGCCACTTTCTTTGATTTTTTTGAAGGTTTGGGCTGATAGCACTTTCTAGGAGGAGGACACCTCTTCCTCTTAGATGATGATTTTACTCCTACCACTTGATCTGACACGCAATATCGAGTCGGATCTAGATGTTCTATTCGATCGGTAAGTGAGGGAAGTGCACTTGCAGGGGAAGAGCAGAGATTCGTAATCTCAAGCGGGTCAGGGAGCAAGACTGTGGTTGGGGGAAAAGGGTAGGGCGTTTCGTCAGTCATTGGCAGATTTACAGATGACCGGGGAGGAACCAATGCCGGAAATATCTGTGGTTGTCTTTTATCCATAGGTATTTTAAGAAGCTCAATGGACAGCCTACGCTCAGCGCGTCTCTCCGCCAGGGCAATTTCCTTGTCGATGTCATTGGAAACCCGACAAAAATATTTATCCAAAGGGCCCAGGGGTGCCGGCTATAGATGTTGTCATATTTAGCAATCTTAGTATACAGTATTTGTACTATGTTGTACAGTTGGTAATACCTACGATCATTACAAGAGTAACCCTAGTACCACAATTGCAAGATGACAGAGGGGGGGCCTGACCCGGCCTCAGTCGGCCCCTGACGGCCATAGACGGTCCCGCCCTTGTCCCGGGCTTCTCCCGGTCGCTCCCGCGCAGCGGGACTGGTCAGTTCAGTTTATAGGTCCGTGGTAAAGGGGAGGGGCCAGCAGGGAGAGCAGCCCAGGTGCTGTAAATCTGGGCGGCGGGCGCTTCTGGGGAAGGTAGTCTCAGACCCGCGCTCTGCTCGCATCCCTGCAGCTCCCACCTCACAGATAACAAGCAGTAATCCTCGAGTGACGGCAGCCAATCCCGGCGAAGCGGGACCCGCGGGGCTGGTTCCGCGAGGAGTAGGCAGAAAGCAGGAGAGTTGCCTGTACACACAGCCCGGCACACTCCAAGTGTCCACAGCGTAGCGTCCCACAGGTGAGCCGAAGGCAAGGGCTTTTCAAACAGATGGGGAGGGGCCAGCAGGGAGAGCAGCCCAGGTGCTGTAAATCTGGGCGGCGGGCGCTTCTGGGGAAGGTAGTCCCAGACCCGCGCTCTGCTCGCAGCCCTGCAGCTCCCACCTCACAGATGACAAGCAGTAATCCTCGAGTGACAGCAGCCAATCCCGGCGAAGGAGTAGGCAGAAAGCAGGAGAGTTCCCTGTACACACAGCCCGGCACACTCCAAGTGTCCACAGCGTAAGCATAAGCATAACACACACAGAGGTACTGTCTTGCTCACTTGCATTCACTCGGATGTACGTCATGACACCGCGGGCTTTTACACTGCGCTGCCATTACGACGCATCCATTACAACAAAAGTCGTTACAACGACTTGTGCTGTAGTCGGTGGATTTTGGAATAGTATGATTTACTATTCCAACTCCAGCCTACTCAACAGTAGGGAAGGTGTTGGAATAGTACATCTACAATTCCTTAGTATCTAGCGCCATCCAGCGAAAGTCGTTGTAAAGACTTGCGTTGTGATGGCAGCATCGTAATGTCAGCGCGGTGTAAAGCCCGTGTTGTCATGGCTGTCTCCCCATTCACTCACTCCTGCTCACTCAATCATTTTCAATCACTCATAATCACACTCCCTCACTCTCTCATTTTAACTCATGCTCATTCACAAAAGCACATTTCAACAACTTTGGATTTTTTTTTGCTTCCCTTGCCTCTACCAGTAACTTGACCATTGCAGCAGCAGGGCAGGAATCTAACCGTGGATTTAGGATCCAGCAAGGCATGATTTAAAGGTGAAACCAGACAGGGCAGCAGAGGCATGAGGAAGACATTTTCAAGCCCTATTCCAGCTTCTGACTGTGATGGAATACAAGCCTTATCAGAAGTTGGGACAGGGTGTGGGATCTTACCCCTTCTGTTTTGTGAGGATTTTTGTTCACCACAAGGAAGGACGGAAATACGGTGTTGCATGAGGCATGAGCAATATGTCTGCTAAATAAAATGGAATATTCCTGTGTGAGGGGACTATAGTTGAATTACATCCTCACACACATGAAATCAAAATAACCATACTGCCTTTGTTCTTAAGAGCATTTTCTAGAGGCATCATGTAGGGGACTGCTCCAAAGGAATAACTTAATAAATGTGGCTATTGCAGTTTACTAAGATGCATTCAATTGGAGGGGGGGGTCCTGATGATATTCTAAAGTAGAAATGTGTTGGTTAATTCGCAGTACACAGGCTACTATTGTATGCAAAGATTTCCATACTTCATATTTATAGCCTTGTAAAACAAGGCCATCTTTTGTCACTTCTCTTTTTAAGTCCTTTCAACTCTGATGGGTTTGTGATTATGCTACAGTGAAAGGAATCACACCTAAAATTGATAGCCTATATATAGCCTATATATAGCCCCCATGTTATGCGGATAATATTTCATGCCATAAACTTTTTGAGATGCAGCGTCTGCGAAAGTTCTATACGAGTACTGCGACCTCAATAGACTGTTGTTTAACCTCACCAAAAGTAAGGTGATGGAGTTTTCAACAATAAACTGCAAGTATGTGTGGGTTTATAAAGGACCTCAGCCTGACAAATAACAGATGAATATAATTAGTTTGATCTAACAAATGATGAAAAATTGTCATGGAAGGCACTTCTAATGGCAAAATATAATGTCAAAGTCTATTATAAACATTACATAAAAATGTAATGATGGTATTGGCAACTAAATAGCATACTATCAAAAACAAGTGTGGAGGGTCAGGGGGAATATTTACCGACCTGTCTGTTCGCTCCCCTATTACAATGCACAACACATTACAGAGCAGAACAGGTCAAAAGATGGTGTGTAACTAAACCAGTGGCTATGAAACAGTAGGATGTATATGTGAACCAATGTTGTTAGGAGTTGTTGGTAACAAAAACTAGAACAAGACCCATCAGCACGCCATTGCGGCGGAGTTTACGTCACATGGGAATTGCTGATTAATCCATGCCACCTTCGGCCATGTAGTGCCGGTGTGGAAGTGGATATCAGAAGTCTAGCCATGATGTTTACCATGAAGTGGACTTAATAAAGTGCAGTGCTCAAGTGATGGTGAATAAAATTAGCTACGCAGACTCCAAAAGAGTGTCCATATAGAAGTCCGTGTGTCAAGGGTTAAAAACACGCCTGGTAGTGAAGACTACCCTTTGGCGCTTTGCAGAACGGTCGACATGTTTCAGCCTAAGGGGCATTGCCCCGGCTTTCTTCAGGACCTTAGATACAGAATGGCTACTGCAACTGTCACTCCAAGTGAAAAGTTAGGTGAAAAATAATAATACTAAAAAGTTTACCAATAGACAGATACATATCTACCAGTAACTTTGGTGTTTAGACGTCCACTAGCCGGAAAGAAGCATGTCTTCTTCCCAGCCTTGTGTGGGTGAAGACCTCACCTCACCCGGCAACCGCTCGGGAGAATGAGGCCCCGCTCTGTCCGTCGGTACCCCTGTCCATGAGCCGAGCGGAAGTGGAGGAACTAAATAGCATAGCCTTTACTGATGGCCTATAACTCTTAACGTTGTTTCATTCGTATTGTATGGATCTATCATCTATCTGGACGCAGAAACATTTTTAATAGATGTTCCTGGTGGAAGGTTTATTTTAAAGACGGTGACATGGATTGGAAAATCTATACCTATTCAGTTGACTGGGTTTGAGTTCACCAAGTCTCGGCTGGGACAATCTATGATGCGCCATTTAAAAACTGGACATTACAAAGAGTTTTTTTATCAATATTTGGTGATTACTATCTAAGAAAATTCCTGAAGTCTCGATTTGATTATTTAATCTTGTGAAGGATGGTAATATTAAACAAAGATAATATTAACAAGATCGAATTCAAAGATAATTTGATATAATCTATCCACCAATGGAGCAGCAGTGAAGATAGGTTGTATGTGTACAAAAAGTGCACCAATCACACCTTTATAAATTTGGCAGGCCTTGGGATGGATGCGGCACTTTATCAATTTTGAACTGATCTGACAGCAAGAAGTTTTTACTGACAGAGTGTACAGTGTAGGCTATGTACCAGGCAGAATGAGACAACGCAGCATATTTTACTGAGCTGCTATGCTCTCCAAGGAGTGAGGAATGAATTTATTAATGTTGTTGTAAAATTTAATTTGCAATTGAGTTAATCATTATTCTGCTAAAATAAGAGGGATTTCCACGTTTTTATCAATTGCTATGTAGAAATTGTGCATATTTGGATAGCGAATTGGATGATGTATATTTTGCATGTATTTCTTTTGTATGTATACAAATATTTGTACAAGTGTTATGGTGTTTATAAACTTAATGAACTTGAATGAACTGTTTCTTAAAATTAATTGATAGTTTTTCCACAAAAAGTAAGCAGGAGGGCAAATTGCTTCGCTTCTGCATGTGGAGATGCCACCTGGGCCTGTGAAGGAAGATATAAGATGGGATGTCAGCGATGATCCTATAGCTTTATGGTGGAATGTGTGACTATTGTTCTAATAATTTCTAATTGTATAGAGTGCATGCCAGCACAACACTTGCTATTTTACAGCACTGTAATTAAAAAGTGTCATTATAACTGAAATTAATTGTACTCTCTTTGCTCATCTTGGATAGATGAAAGCGTGAGTCAGCTTTGTTGGGATTCAAACCTATCATTTTCAGATTAAACACATATATCAGCAACAAAAGCTCAGGTAATTCTTCTGAGGTATATTAGTGCTGAGAAATATTTTCAGTGTCAGAAGTGGAATTATTTTGAGCTGCCAGAGTGGTGGCGAGCCTGTCTGTGCTTTTATTTGTGTGCCAGTGAAATATGAGGACTGCTCAGAATACATGCCACCTCAGCATGCCAGCTGCTGGCCGTGGTGCCATTGTCTGCGTGTGTGAGTAGTCACTGCAAAAAGTAGCTTGCATCTTAAGATGTACCATGTCCCATCTCCATCATGTTTCCTTGGCATGCCCACATTCACAAGCAACCCTCTGCTGCATTGCTTGTAGCATTCCTGTCGTTGTGTTGGCTGTGGTGATGGTGAGGGGGGGATATTGACATTTGGAAACATGTAGTTACAAGTTGGTGACATGTGGACTAGTGGGCAAAGGCTACAATGCAGCCAAGAGGGCAACGATAACAGACACACGGGCACACAAATAAACACAGGCATAAAGATACACACACATGCGCGCACACTCTAGCCTTCCAAACGTGTGAATCATGATCACAGGTCACACTGCAGCCATTTCTGGCGTCTATGGTAAGGAACATTTTCAAGCCCTTTTGATTGTTGTTGACTTTCAGGGTTCCCTACCCTCAAGAAGCATGTAGCTACTCAATGAGGTAGTGTTATATACGAAGGTTTACTAGAAACACTAGCCAGTGTTGATTATGGCGATTACAGAGACATCAGCAAAATGTATTTGTTGATGCTAGAGCATTAGCTCAGGCCTTGGATTAGTGACGTTTTAAAAGTCACCCATTTTAAATGAGAAGTTGTGCTTGCAACTGGAAGATGATTAGTTAAATTGCCAGAATATTTGTGAAATTAGCAACTTCATGCACTTTCGAATCCAGCTTTCGAGGAATGCAAATAACAATGAACTAGTAGAGAATTGAAACTTTGACAAAGTCATTGGCGCAAGTGAACGTTGTCAAGGTTTAGTCAAAAGCCAGGGTTTTGCCTTAATCGATGAACATCAAATATGGGTTGAAGGAACCCATAGAAACATGCTACTCCACCGGGATTGGGAAAAAGTGCCCTGTCTGCCAAACTCCTAATAAGGCTGTTAATATGCATGCCTTTATTGTGACATCACATTGGACGAGCCAATAGTAGATGCATTGCTCGATTAGACGTTCCAATAGAAACGAATTGGATTTGCAAGCTTTATGCACATTTCATGCACACTAGAGGACACAACATGCCTTCACCACTAGACAATCCAATTATCTGTCATGCTGAAGTCCCTTTCCACAAGTCAAACGACATCAAGGCGCTGTCAAGAAAAGTAACATAAGGCCTCCTATATATTTAAGTAGGTTCTGGACCCTTAATGTAGTCCTCCTTTATATGTAATGGGGTCATGTAAATCCCCTTGGGTGGGCTGGGAGCCTGCAGTAGGAGTGGCCTCTGCTTACCCAGCAGGGAAATGCCCGCCCCATTGATACTTTACTGTTAGAGTGAGGAAGCAATTTTGCCAAAAGTGTGCCCACAGACATGAGGAGAGCTATTTTGACAAAAAAACCATTGCCTAGCGAGACACGTGTCATAGCAGCCAAGCCGGCCATGTGTTTCAATCAATCAATCAATCAGGGAATTGTAAGCGCGGTACTCACCCCTAAGGGTCCCAAGAAGCTGGGGGGTTGGGGTGTGCAGATCTGTTCAGCCGAAGAGCCAGGTCGTGAGGGTCTTCCTGAAGGTGTTCAGGTTGGGGGTGAGTCGGATATTTGCTGGTAGCTAGTTCCAGGTTCTAGCTGCAATATGGGAGAATGATCTTCCACCTGCTCTGGCTCTGTGGATGCGAGGGGTTTCAGCCAGTACAAGGATGGCTGACCGGAGGTTTCTTTTGGGTAAATGGAAGTTTATTCTGTTGTTGAGGTATTTGGGTCCGTTGTTGTGTAGGCATTTGTAGGCGTAGGTGAGGATCTTGTAGGTGAATCTTTTCTCCATGGGGAGCCAGTGGAGTCTCCGCAGGTGTTGACTGATGTGTTTGTTACGCGGGATGTCAAGGACGAGACTGGCTGCGGTGTTCTGTATGGTCTGAAGTTTGCGGAGAATGGACTTGTTGATGCCGGTGTAGAGTGCGTTTCCATAGTCCAGTCTGCTGGTGATGAGCGAGTGGGTGATTGTCTTCTTAGACTCCGGGGGGATCCACTTGAAGGTCTTTCGAAGAATGCAGAGGGTGTTGAAGCAGCTGAAGGTGACGGCATTGACTTGTCTGTTCATGGTGAGCGATGAGTTGAGTATGATGTCGAGTTTTTTGGTGTGATCTCAGGGTGTAGGTGGGCTCCAGAGGACGGCAGGCCACCAGGTGTCGTCCCATGCTGAGGGGATGCTTCACAGGACAAGGACTTCTGTAATCTCGACGTTTAGTTTTAGGCAGCTGTTGGTCATCCAGACTGCATTCCTTTTTGGAAGTTTAGTTTTGAGGTGGTGGGGTCTCAGGTGAGGGAGAGGATGAGCTGGGTTTTCTCGGCGTAGGATACGATGTTGAGGCTGTGTTGTCAGACGATGGCTGCGAGGGGGGCCATGTAGATGTTGAAGAGGGTCGGGCTTAGCAATTACCCCTGGGGTACACCACAGGTGATCTCCGTGGGGGTGAAGAGGAAGGGTGGTAGTCTGATCCTTTGGCTACTTCCGGTCCCTTGTATGCCAGCTTCGTGTAGTCTGGTGACTAGCGTGCAGTGAGAGACTGTGTCGAAAACTGCGGACAGGTTGAGGAGGATGAGGGCTGCTGAGTGGCCTTCGTCCAGAAGGGTGCGTATGTCATCTGTGGTGGTGAGAAGGGCGGTTTCGGTGCTGTGGTTGCTCCGTGATCCAGATTGGGATGGGTCGAGGATGGCATTTTCTTCGATGAACCGTGTCAGTTCCCTGTTGACAGCTTTCTCTGCTACTTTGCTGCGAAGGGGCAGGGGCAGGGGCAGGCGGAGGAGTGAGATGGGCCGGTAGTTCTTGAGGTCGGTTGGGTCAGCCGTGGGGTTCTTGAGCACGGGCCTGACTTCTGTGCGCTTCTAGCTGTCTGGGAAGGTGACTGTTGTGAAGGTGGTGTTGATGGTCCATTGTATTCCAGGTGCAATGGTGTCAGCGGCTCTGTGGTAGATGTGCAGGGGTCGTTGAGGGCTCCGGAGTGGATGCTTTTCATGGTTGTGGTGGTGTCCTCGGTCGTGATTGGAGTCCAGTCGGTGACGTGGGTTGGGTGGTGTCTCTGGGGGTCGGGGGGGTTGGCAGGGGCATCTTGTATGCGGTCAACAAAGTTGTCGCAGAGTTTTCTGTTCTTGAGGTGGAAGTAGCTCCCAAGCTTGTCACAGAAGTCTTGGGATGGGGTGATGTCTGTGGCTTCACTGCGTGGGTTGGTGAATTCCTGAATCACAGTGAAGGGTTCCTTCAAGTTGGCGGCGTTGGTGAGGATTTTGCAATGGATGAAGTTCCTTTTGGTTGTTCTGATTTGGTTGTGGTAGTTTGTCATGGTGTTCTTGTAGGTGGAGTAGTTGTCGGTTGTCTCATGTTCAGCTATCTTACTTAGCACCAAGACGCCTCGGCATTAGTGCCCTTTAGAAATACCAACAGTCAGTCAGTCAGTCAGTCTTGGTGTTCCTCCAGGTCTTCTACAGGCGTCTGCAGGTGCGTCTTGGAGATCTGTGGTGATCCAGGCGGCTTTCCTGGGGCGTTGTTCGCCGGGGTTCCCTAGTGGGCGCGTTCGTCTGCACAGTTTTTTTTTATTTATCTTTTTATTAAAACAAAGCATCAGTAAAAAATACAATACAGAATATTTGTGGCAAACAAAGAAAGATACATGTCGGGGATAAAATGATCAAAGACAAATACAAAATATAAAGGATGAGGGTACATCAAAAACTACATTTCTTGGCGGCACACATATATCACCTCTATACGAGTTCCAGGGGCCCCATACAGAAGCCCATTTACGTGGGCGGCCCCTTGCGGCATATACAGTCTTTTCACGAAAAATACACCAATCTAAGTTGGTTTTCCAGGCCTCAAGATCCCCATTGTTGTGCAATGTTCCTTTTGGCGAGCATATAACCTAGTGTGACCCACTGTGTCTGTGCCGAATTAAGGTTGTTTGGTTCCCATACATTAAGGAGACACCTCCTAGCCTCAGGTAACAGGGAGATTCCTAAAACATCATGTATAGTACTATGTATCTTGCTCCAATATTCAGTAACATATTGACATTCCCAAATAAGATGAAGGAACGTCCCACTAAGACCACATTGACGTCAACATAAATCAGAATCAGAAAGCCCCATCAACACCAGGCGGGGCCCCGTAACATATATCCTGTGTAATATTTTTAGCTGTACAAGGCGGAGTCTCGCAGGGATTGCCACCACCTTCAGAGATGAGATTGCAGACTGCCAATCCTCATCATCTAGCTCTATTCCATCCCGGACCCACCTATCTCTAAGCTCGCCCAGGAGGTCTGCTCTCTGGTTGATTAATTTTTTATAGATTAGGGAAATAGTCTTTTCAGGAAGGTGACCATCCAATATCATATCCTCGAGTGGGGAGGCGTCAGGAGGGTCAGCGTCTTCGGGCAGGGCTGCCCGTAGCGCATGACGAATTTGAGCATAGCGAAAGTACTCAGAGCTCGCCAGTTGGAATTCCCTTCGCAAGTGCTCAAATGTCTTCACCGTCCCTTTACTCCACATGTCTTTAACGACAGATATGCCTATCAGGTCCCATTTATTAAACCCTCTCGTTTTCCAAAGCTTGCCAAGACGATCCGAGTCAAATAGTGGGGTCACTAGCGTCAGCCTATTGCTCCAACCCAGCGAGCGGGTGGCATCATGCCAAATCCGGACCTGATGTTTAGTCGGACCCGAAAGGCCTAATTTTGAATACTGAGAATAGAGAGCCCTATTATAACTATTATTTGGCAATAACCATTTAGCCATCATGTAGGTAGGGTCCGCGGGGATGGCCATATGTGCCGTGGTTAATCACCGCTAGCTGGGCAGCCCAATAATATCGCTTAATGTCTGGGAGGGCGATCCCTCCATCATACCAGGGCAAGGTTAACTTCGCTAAAGCGATGCGGAGTCTGCCCTCCCATAGAAGGCTACGCTGCAGTCCCTCTACCTCAAGGAAATAGCTAGCTGGAACCACATGTAGGGAGTTCTGGAGGGCATACAGAAAACGATGTAAAGCCATCATTTTGAAAAGCGCCGCTCGCCCCAACAAAGAGAGCGGAAGTGTCCTCCAGTTAGCTATGTCCCCCCTATGCCTTTGTAAGGGTGGCAAGAGATTCCTAGCAGACCGGACAGTACAATCAAGTGAAACAAAGATCCCCAAGTATTTGAACCCCTCCGTGCTGAGCTGGATGGGACAACCATGTGGGGGAACCGGGGGATCCCCCTTGAGGACAAACAACACAGACTTACCCCAATTAATGGAGAGCCCGGAATAATTACCAAATGATGCAATAACGTCACAGACAACTGTCAAAGATCGGGTCTGAGCTTATGAAGTTCAATAGGAACCCCGTTGGGCCCCAATACTTTCCCTGAGTTTAAGGAACGGATAGCTTGGGCCACCTCATCGGGGCTGAATATGCCGTCCATCAATTCACTGTCCTCGTCGGACAGGCAAGAGAGTAGTAGATCTTTAAGCATCCACTGTGAGTCTTCCTCCGGCCTATCCGAGACTGAGGTGTAGATTGTTTGAAAGTGTGCCGCAAAACTATCAACTATAGCCTGTGGATCCGTAAGCGTGACGCCGTCATCAGTGCAATCTCAGGGACTACCCGAGAAGCCCAGTCTTTTTTATCTCGCCAGGCAATACGTTTCCCTGCCTTATCTCCAAGGTCATAAAGCCTGCCCTGTTGCTCTCTGCCAAGTGCCCTTGCCCTGTCAGTGACCAGAGACCTGTAATCATGTTGCTTGAGGCTTAAAAGGTGTAAACCACCCTGTGAAACCCCCTTCTCCAACTCTTCTTCCAACAGTTTTATCTCATTTTCCAGATCTGTCACTTCCTTATTACTCTCCCTCTTGACTCCAGCTATCAGAGAGAGCGCATGGCCCCTAACAACCGTTTTGAACGCTTCCCAAAGGGACACAGAAGAGGAGACAGATCCTACATTATCCTCAAAATAGCACTCAAGAGCCTGGGTAAGGTCCCTACGAAGCTTGGGGTCGCGAAGGTACCAGGGGTTAATAGGGGCTACTCTACCCGCAGAGCCAGGAGAGACACAAAGTCGAAACCAGAGTGGTGAGTGATCGGATATACCCAGGGCAAGATGAGCCACCTCAACCAAATATGAATCATGTGCCGCCGGAACCAGACAATAGTCCAAGCGAGAGAGGCTTCCAGGGGCCCCTGAGTGAAAGGTGTACTGCCTCTGATCAGGATGAAGCAGCCTCCAACCATTCACTAGGCCCATGGCGTTCAGGAAATCAGGTAACCACTGGACGTTGCCTCCCAGGTCGCGTGGGGGATGTCTGTCCGTGATTCCGGACATTACTGCGTTAAAATCCCCCCCAGTACCAGCAACCCGGCGGGCAAATCAAGCAACAGTTTCCCTAGCGCTGCAAAGGAGGAAGACTGCAAACCCGGGGGGAAGTAGACCAAAATAAGGGTGAGAATGTGCCCCTCCCATCGACCCGTGATGCCTACATATATACCTCTATCATCAGTCCAAACTGAGTCTACAGCTAACGGGAGTGCTCTACGTGTCAGAATGCCCACCCCACGGGAGCCTGAGGTGAACCCCGCATTTGCCGACAGTGTATAACCCATTCTATGTAGAGCTTTACAGGTGTTATCAATTAAATGCGTTTCCTGAAGCAGCACCACATCTGGTGCATGACGTTTTAGGTACTGCAAAACCACACTACGTTGTATGCGGTCCCCCAACCCATTCACATTCCAACTTAATATCTTTAATTCCCTAACCCCCATCATCAAAAATGAAGGACAGCCGACCATATTCTGCACTGTGCAAAGTGAACTAATAGAATACAATGATGTTGTAAACCAAATAACGAACAAATGAAACAAACCACCCTCCCCAACTCTCCCCCACCCTGCTGCCCTGCTCACTAGGCTTCAAACTGCCCATTGAAAAAGCAGAGTGCCTGTCGCCCTGACTATTCAAAAGAGAGAACAAAAAGAATAACAAGGGGGAAGTCACCAGAGCCCCCAGCCGGGCCCCATGAAGTACCTTATAACATGAGCCTGCGATGCATGCTAGCACCCAAGATGCTGACACACTCCATCTCCAGCCCCCACGCAGCTCCCCCCATCGACCCACCCCACCCGCTCTCCCGATGAAGGGATTAAGACTCGACATCACCCCCTCCCCCCTGGGAACCAGGGTCCGAATGGCCCGAATTTTCCAGCCATTCCGCTGCCGCCTCAGGCTGATCAAAGAACCAAACTTTGTCATTCGCCACAACTCGAAGACGGGGAGGGAACAGCATGGAGTACTTTATGCCCCGCTCCCGCAAGTCCCTTTTAACTGACAGATAGGTCTTATGCTGTCTCTGCACCCTCTGAATGAAATCTGGGAAGAAAGAGATCGCAGCATTTTCATATTTAAGGGATGCGTTAGATCTCGAACACTGAAGGATGGCATCCCTGTCGCGGAAGTTGAGGACTCTAGCCAGCATGGGCCGAGGGGGAGCACCCGGCCTAGGGCGACCCCCCCCAGGACCCTGTGAGCCCGCTCAATGACAAAAAATTTGCTGAGGCCCTTTGGCTGGAGGTGTTTGAGAATTAAATCCTCTATGAACAGGTCCGGGGCCGGACCTTCCTTTTTTCCGGCACACCTAAAATGCGCAGGTTGTTGCGGCGAAGGCGGCCCTCATAATCATCCAGCTTGAGTTCGAACAGTGTCCGAGAGTCTCGCATTTCCCGGACCTCCTTTTGCAAGTGAGACACATCCTCCACATGACTGGCGGTGGAGAGTTCAACCTGTTTCACTTTTTCGCTCAACTTCACCATATCCGCACGGATAAGAGTGATGTCTATGGCCATTGAGTCCATTTTGTGTTCAAGGGAGGTCTTCACTCCAGAAATGGCTTCCATGACATCCTTGAGGGACAGGTCCGAGCTGTACCCAGCCGAGGCCTCTCCCGTTGAGTCTTCCAACAAACGTCCCTTGGTTATATCTTTGGGGACAGTATATTTATCCCGTTTGTTCGTTTGGACTGGCTTCGGTCCCCTGGTGCCGTTTTTTTGTTGCGGTCCATGGGGCAAGAGATCAAAGACGCGGGACCGATCAGTGAAGGGGAGAGCCAAAATAGAAATAAATGGAGTGAGGGAGGGGAGACAAAGTCCTGGCACCTGCAAATCTTAGAGAATAGGCCTATCACCGTCCCGTGGCAGCCAGAATGACAAGATGGCCGCCGAACAGTATGGATTCGGGCCCCTTCACACTCCGGGAAATCAACTGTGTGCAGGCCGTGCCCCCTGAATGGTGCCTCTGCGTACTGTAACCCAGGTTCTGCTGCGTGCTGCCCAGATACTCCCCGGGGAAAGAACAAGGCTGCCAAAGTCACGGAATGGGGGACATACACTCAACACAAGATGGCTTCCCCAGAACAAAGAAGAATGCCGAGTGGCCGATATGAGGAGTGGGGGGGAGAGGGAGGGGAAGCTATCTCCACCTCTATTACGTCCTCGTGAATGTTAATCAGCGTCCGGGGTTCAAGTTGATGAGGCTCCACTCACCCCGAAACGCGAGGCTGCCGCACCGATTCCCATTGTGGGCAGATGGCACGGAGCACTATGGCAGGCGAGCAGCCCACGATCTTCCCAGCTCCGATGGCCACATCCTGTCGGGGCCACCTCCAGACGTGAGGTGGACTCCCGGGTAGCCGCGTCGAGCTACGGGGCCAACTCGTGGCCCTCAGCCAGCCCCACCAGATCAGGTCTCGCTCCACCGGCCGGCCGGAAGTTGCCCAGGGTCCGGACCAGTCACCACCACAGGTCCCGGCTTAGGGGCCCGCCGGCCGCCAGCGAGATCTCTGCGATATCGCGGCTCCGCCAGCCGCGAGTCGCCCCAAGATGCGCAGCAGCTGTTCCCACACCTGAGAGGCATCAACGGGGGCACCGCCGACTCAGGATGAATATGCCAGGATCGTTTCGGGGCTCACCGACCGCGGAGCTCCGAGACTAGGCGGCCATCTCGGTTCGCTCTTGGCCACGCCCCGTTCGTCTGCACAGTCGGAGATCCAGGTGTGGAGTTCTTTGGCTGCGGCATTTGCGACGGGGGTCCAGGCAGTGTTTTCTCAGGTGAGGGTAGAGCTCAGTTGCTTATCGGTGACCTTGCTCCAGTTAATTCGAGATAGGCAGGGGGGAGGTTTAGGTGCCTTGGGTTTGTCAATGGTGAAGTGAACGCAGTGGTAGTTGGTCAATGGAGGATGCTTTGTGTGGTGGAAGTGGACGCTGTTGCCTGCGGCAAAGATGGGATCAAGGGTGTGTCCTGCTTTGTGTGTGGGTGTGGTGATGATGTGGTGGAGTCTGATGTTGGCAAGGTTGTTGCGGAGGGTGGCGGAGTTGGGGTCGCTGGGGTTGTCTAGGTGGAAGTTGAGGTCTCTGATGAGTATGTAGGTCATTGATGGGATGGCGTGGGGTGCTATGAAGTTGACGATGGTGGTGGCGAAGGGTGTCCGGGGGCCAGTAGATGAGGGTTCCTCGGAGTGTGCTGTTGGGGCTGGTCTGGTTCTGGAAGTGCAGGTGTTCGGTGGCGGGGAAGTTTCGCTGGAGGTGGTGAGTCGGAGGGTGTTCTTGTGAACGATGGCGAGGCTTCCTCCCGGGTGGTTGAGACGATCCTTCCTCTGGATCTTGTATCCGTCCGGGATGGCGGTGTTGATGTTGGGCGCCCAGGTCTCCATGAAAAAGGTTATGTTGGGCGAGAGGTAGTCCAGTAGGTTCCAGATTTCCGTGGCGTGTTTATGTACACAGCGCAGGTTGAGGAGAATGCACCTTAGTGTGTCATTGGCGGCGGTGTCTGCGGTTCCGGTAGTCAGGTGGAAGGAAACGTCTGGCGGTAGTGGTGGCAGGAGAACTGGCTGTGAGTCAAGGCCAGAGATGCCAGTTGGCAGTCTTTGAGTCTTCCAGGATTGAGTGCGAGGAGGGCAGCGTTGTTGTACCTGACAGAGGTCGTGGATCAAGGGTGCCTGGCGCTGGCTGCTTCCGGGAAGCTGAGGGACGCAGATGGGCTTGCATTAGGCGCACCTTTAGTGCGACCGCGCAGTGGTCGCCATCAAGTAGGGGATGGGGGTGGGACCAGAGGTAGGGAGGCAGGAGCGGGGGCTGTTGTGGGGTGGGAGGGGCCGCAGGGGCAACAGCGGCGGGGAACCGGGGTTAAGCAAAATAAGCAAAATAAAGTATTATGGCTCAGTGAGTCCGACGGAAAGCGGAAATAAAAATTAACCACCTAGAGGCTGGGCGGGCTGCTGGTGAGAACCCTAATAGCAGAGGACTGGAGGCTGCGGTGGTGAGGTGGAGCTGATGGGGAGAGTGCTATCCTGGACCGAAGGTCTAAGTTTCACACACGCTCCCCCGCAGTGGTTACCATTATGTAGGGGAGGGGGGCGGGACCAGAGGTAGGGAGGTGGGAGCGGGGGCTGTGTTGGGTTGGGAGGGGCCGAAGGGCCAGCAGCAGCGGGGAACCGGGCTAAAGCAAAATAAGCAAAATAAAGTATTATGACTCAGTGAGTCCAGCAGAATGTGGAAATAAAAATGAATCATCTAGAGGGTGGGCGGGATACTGGCGCGAACCATAACAGCGGAGGACTCGAGGCTGCAGTGATGAGGCAGAGCTGCTGGGGAGAGTGCTGGCCTGGACGGAAGGTCGAGACGGCCAGGTGTTTATTCTTATGTTTTTAAGATGTTTTGTTCTGAAGGTGCTGAAACCTAAAGAAACAAATGGTACACGTCTTAAAGACCACCCTGCAAAGACAACATTGTTCCTCTATACTTTTAGGGCCAATCGCAGGAACAAATTAACTCTATATAAAGTAATGCATTCCTTCTTTGTGCACACTCTGCCCATAGTAAAGGGTTTTCTGGGCCGAAGAATATTCATATGGATATTAGATTTGCTATTAATCAAGAGTCCCGATAACCACTGTCTGCCCTGTACCCCAGAATGTTATAGGTTAATGGTTTTATAGACACTTTCAGCTTTTCGCATTAAAACCAGACCATCAATGTGCCTAAAACATTAAATAGTCTATATTGTGATGTAGCACACTTGGCGTGTCTTATTTTAAGTGCATTACTATGTGTTTACAGTATTTGTTTATGCAGCGCACATGGGCCAGAAATTCCATGCTACCATACTTATATGTTTTCAATTCTTATTTACTGTCTGAATGCAGATTTTTAAAGAGGACGCTGTAAAAATGCTACGTTTCATGACAGTGTTTATTACCACTATAGAAATTAATTTGGTTTGTTTTAGCCTAAACACGATATTATGTAAACATTACTATGTGGCATAGCCTTACAACAAACCAGCTGGTAATGCTGCCACGAAATCATCCTAGGTTCCTTGCTACTTCCATGTATTGCAGGAACGCCACAGTTAGACTTATGAATAGCAGGATTGCTTTGAAAGGGATGTTGTGTGTTGCTGTGTTGCTCTACGGCATGTCCTGATCAACAGCAACATTACGTGCAATGGCAGTGCCCTGTCTGGTTCATGTTTCAAGATGGCGGACATTAAATAAGAGTTGGCTCAGCACCCTCTTGTGATGTGCCAGAGGACCAGATTGGTGGGCTTGTTCTCCTATCACATGTGATATTTCAATTGCATGTTCATTCTCTCACTCTGATTAAACATATTGCAGGGCTACTTGAGCATCATGGACTGGAGGGTATCATTCTTGCTAAACCAGAGGGATCCACAGTCCTTTTTGCCCTTCCGTGATGATGATGATTTGGGAAAGTGAAGGGGTAGTGGACAGTGGGAACAGCTGAGAGAAGGTACAAACACAAGGGACATCATTCTTGCACAAGTAAGCTGCTCTACGAAGCCCTAAATGTTTATAAGTGCATACATTACAAGAATTACTAATTTGACCACAACTCTGACAAAAGTTGGCAATTCAGGTTTGGGACGAAATCTAAATGGAGCTTATACATGCGAGTAACTTACTACAGTTGGAATGGTTTCACCAGTTTATACATCTGTCAAGTCTGCAGATGAAAGTATGACTATCATTGTGGTGCAAAATGTAATGTACTGACCAAGGGATAGCTAATGCTATGGAGTTTTGTCACTCTGAGGGCACACATCACTCTGATTCAGTAGACTTGTTGCCTTCACAGCAATGCTCACAGACTGAACTGTAGGGCTTATTCGGCGCAACTTCCCACTACTCTTCCGTGAAAAAAGGAGTGGCCATTCTAGTAGGCAATGGGGTAGATCTATGGCTCAATAAAGTACATGGAGACAGAGAAGACAGATTTGCTGCTATACATTTAACAGAAGGCTCCTGTGATTACCTAATTTCTTTGATATACATTCTGAATGACTGTCAGTCAAACCTCTATGCTACTTCCAACATCTGTGCTCACTGTGGGCGGACACATGGTGGAGACTTCACCATGATGCTAAATCCGCAACTTGACAGGTCTTCAACCTGAATTGCTGCCATGTGCAGCTTTCCTAATAGGCTCCAAGAGAGGAACAACTTAGCTCTCACACGTTTGTCATCTTCTACATGACACTGAGAACCACTTGACCCTTTATTCTCATGTCCATTGCGAATAGTCAAGACAAGGCTATTTCTTGATTGATCAAGACGCATTAGATGTGACTGTAGCATCCACTATATAGCAAGACCCTCTCCGTTTGTGCGATTGTCTCAAAACTATTAGATTCGGAAGTCGATTTAGGTCTGACCCACAGTTGTTGACATATGAATGCTGCAGTACTGCATGATCTGTCTAACATTTGGACATAGCAAGGTAGGTGAAGATATCTGTCGAGCAACTATAAGAAGTCTAAGACAGTTGTGTCACCCTTTTTGGTTTATGGGGCAGATCGGAACATCTGGATACAGAGAACTCGTAAATTATTCAGATTTTCATGCACACGTTTTTCCCTGACCCCTCTCCTCTCATAACGTACTTTGGATTGGAATACTTTATTTCAAGTCTTGCCTGAATCACTTACATAGTTAAAACTTTGAGTGAATGCTTGCAGGGCCACCTAAATACGGTCATTGTCGGATAAGTGATGGTTTGGTTACCTGGCCTGATCACAGCAGCGGATGCTGGTGCCTTAGTTGTTATTCTCAAGTTTTAGGGCTAGATGTAGGTAATTGAAATTTACCGACTCTATAATGCCAAATTTTACCGATTCGGTATTTTAGAATCGGTAAATGTAATGGAGGTAAAAATTCGGTATTTTTTACCGATTCGGTAAAATTCGGAATCTGCCATTCGGAATTTACCGAATCGGTAATTACCGAATCGGTATTAACCGAATCGGTATTTCATAGGAATTAATGGGAAATACCGAATCGGAAAGAAAATACAAGTGAAACTGAATCAGGTAGCCAATCAGGTGCTACCACCCTCCCCCTCCCTACCAGGAAGTGGCTACACAGGCAGCTGCAATTAATTAGCAGCTTCTGGAGAGGCAGGTGGAGCTGAGCTGAGTCCCTGAGCCACAGAAAAAGTTTTGCGCTTTTAAACTGTGAAAATGGCAAGCAGCAGTGAAAAGGAACAGCCAGAGAGGAAGAGGAAAATAAAATTTAGCACCATGGAGCTGCAGGTCCTTGTGGAGGAGGTGGTGAAGAAACACCAGAAACTGTTTGGCAATCTGTCCCTGACTGTGGCTGAATCTGCCAAAAGGAAGATTTGGCTGGACATTCAAGCAAAGGTGAATGCTGTAGGAGTGACTCCAAGGGACATAGATGACCTGAAAAAGAGGTGGTATGACCTCAGGAGCCTGACCAAGAAAAAAATTGCTGAGCTCCACAAACAGGCAAACAAAACTGGAGGAGGGAAGAACCGTGCACCCCCCCTGACTGACCTGGAAGAGCTGGTGGGGTCCACCATTGAACCAGAGAGCGTCTGTGGACTGGGAGGTGCAGACAGCTCAGCCAGAGCTGCCACAAGAAAAGGTAAGACGCATGCACAGCAATCACCCCCACCCCATCAGCCTTCCCTTTTCCCTATGTGGCAAATGTAACCCCAGTCCAGTAGAGGTAGCACTATACAGGAGTAATGAATTATGGGACATGTAGTCAGTAAATGAAAGACCATGTCATACAGCACAGCAAGCAACAAGTTAGGCAAATCATTTCAGACATAATCAAGTGCAGGCAACATGTACAGTGTTTAAGTGAGAATTATTTAATTGTAGTGGCTGTGAGGCAGTAGCACCGAGCTAATGTACGCTTATATGTCCACAGGCGAGACATCTCGCAGGCGAACCAGGGAGATGGAAGGCACGGCACCAGAGAGGGATGACAGCCAGGAGCCAGGCCCATGTGCAGAGAATGTCACAGAGGACACAGGTGCACCAACTACACAGCCACCATCCTAAGACCCAGAAATGTCTCCACATCTGCAGGCACCCCCAGAACATTCAGGATCCCCTCTGCTACTGTCCTCACCTGAACTGCCTGCATCACTGCCTCTAACATCACCTGCATCACAAAAGAGCAGGAGGCATGTAGTTGCCCCACTAGTCCAAATGGAGTCATCAGCAGGTGACATGGAGGGGGATGACACACAAACCTTGGCTGGGGAAGGTACAGCCGTGGCCCGTGGAGGGTGTTTCAGTGGGGCAGAGAGGCGGGGTGGGGGAGGGGCAGGGGGGAGGGTGCTAAAAACCGGAGTATGGATAATTAAAGGTAAGTAAACAATTTAATTAATAAAACAAATTTTGTAGCGTGCCCTGTATCGCAAAATGTGATGCAGGTTGCGCTACGAAATTCGTTTTATTTATTAAATTGTTTACTTACCTTCAATTATCCATACTCCAGTTTTTAGCACTCCCCATCCTGTCCCGCCCCCGCCCCACCTCTCCGCCCCACCGAAACTCCCTCCACGGGCCGTGGCTGGGAAGGTAGCCCTGACACACAGCAGTCCAGTGCAGAGGTTGGACGTACAGGTACCAGACGCCGCAGGCACAGAGAAAGCATTGTAGCAGCACATGTGGAGGGTCCCAGTGTTTTCCGTGGGCTTGAGGGTAGCATGGTGAAAATCCAAAGGATGCAGGGGAAGGCCATCCAGTCTGTGCAACGCCAGATTAGTAACCTAAACACAAATATGGAAGATATAGGGAAGGGCATCAGAGAACTGGTTGATGTGAACAAGGAGATGGCTGCAGGGATGCAGGACATGACACAATCGGTGCAGCTTCTGTGCAGCAAACTGGACCAGGACATGTTAGCAAGGAGCAAGTAGAGGCAGCGTGCGCAGCAGCAAAGTAAAGCAATAAACCGCCTGGCCACAGCCACTTCCCTGCTATGCAGACGATGTATTAACATGCAAGAGGGACTCACACACAACAGCAATGAGGTGTCTAGGGGCATTGCTAGGATGACCAGTGCTGTAGATGTGCTGATAAATGCACAGACAGCACAAACTGCTGCTCTGGATGTACCAGAAAGTGAGGAAAGCACCAGTAGGAGCCGCATGACAAGCCCCCTGGTTGTTGAGACACGGAGGAGCAGCAGGCGCAAAGGTGAGCCAACAGCCCAAATGCACAGTGAAGGGAGCCAGTCACTTACATCTGGCACTGGTAGGCGTGGGCGGAAATGACTTGTTCAGTAAATGGGGAAGTGACCCAGGACTACCATTATTAAATGGATGACATTTGTGTTGCACATTTGTGCTTTTGAATACCTGCGTAGTGCCAAATATTAAACTACGTTGGGTGCATACTCCACCTGTCTGTGTCTCTTTACTTACTTAAAAGTAGTTGCGTGTGATCTCTGCCCGTCTGTGTCTGCCATCTGTTGGTGTCGCAACTCCTGCTGTGTTGGGTTCAGGCAGTGCATGTTCATCATCATGGTCCTCATAGTCGCTCAATTCCACCTCGGTGCCCTTCTTAGTGGCAAGTTTGTGCAACATTGCACAAGTTGCAATCATCTTACAGCAGGTGATTGGTGTATACTGGCGTGCCCCTCCACTTTTGTGTAGGCAGCGGAACCTGCTTTTTACCTGCCCAAAGGTGCGCTCCACAATGTTCCTAGTAGATTTATGTGCCTTGTTGAATCGCCTCTGGCTGGGGGTTGAAGGGTTGAGGTAGGGTGTCAGGATGAAAGAGCGACCGGCATATGCACTATCCCCTATTTGAAAATGAGAAAGACATTACTCACATGCACACATACACATACATCTGCAATATCTATCAAGGGAGTGCCACACAGTGTTTTACCTAGCAGGTATCCTTTGCCAAATTCCCCCGCTGTCAGGCGTGTGTAGAACCCACTGTTCTGAAAGATGTAGGAGTCATGGGTACTTCCTGGGAACTTGGCCACTATGTCCGTGAAAATGTAGTTTGCATCACAGATTACCTGTACATTGATTGTGTGGGTTGACTTCCTGTTTCTGTAAATGTACTCTGTGGCAGCAGGTGGGCATATTGGGATGTGGGTGCCATCAATACAGCCAATGACGTGTGGGAAATGTGCAATTTGATAAAAGTCAGTCTTGGTCTTGAGCAGTTCCGCGTGAGCTTCAGGGAAGCTGATGTAATGATGCATTCTCTGCATCATGGCCTCTAGGAACTTTCTGAAGAAACAGGACAGGCAGCTCTGGGACACCCCACCTATCGCAGCAATCACACTCTGCTAGCTCCCAGAGGCAAGCAGGTGTAGGCTAGACAGCACCTGCACATGGGGTGGGATGGCGTGCGCCCCTGGGGTTGAATGCTCCAAAAGTGGGTGGAAGTCCCTGATCAAGTCCAGGATGGTGTGGGGGTGTAGCCTGTACCTTTGCTGGATCTCTGCCTTAGTTATTTGAAATAGCGTGATCCTCTGCCTGTACACTTGCTCCTCCCTTCTCCAGACCCTCTCTTCTGCTGCCTGTAGCCGTAGCCGCCTCGCTATCACGTAGAATGCCGCCATTCTGGTCACACTTTTGCATTTTGGGCCCTTCTCTATAGCCTGCACCTGGTTACCACCTGCTTTCAATCCATGGCAAATACCGACTCTTAAATACCGAATTTCATGCAAATTCGTTATTTTCGAGGTTACCTACATCTCAAAAGTAATTTTTTTCCATTTCTTATTTACCGAATCGGTAAATTTACTGATTCGATAGTTTTTTGGGCCCCTACATCTCAATATCTAAATACCGGTCGGTAACGGCCAAAATTCGTTATTTTCGGCCGTTACCGACCGGTATTTGGCTACCTACTTCTGGCCCCTAGTTCCCAGCCTGCTGAGTCATACAGCATTATAGTGGAACATAATGGAAAAAGAAACTACTGGATGGGTATGGAAAAAAATCTGAATCAGTATTTTAAAAGGAGCACTGTACCACTAGGACCTTCCTGGTCAATCTGTCTTCATGGAGTTTCTCATCCTAAAGAAACTCTGTTTCTTCTGCTGAGTGAAGGATTGCTCATTGCTGCTGAGAAAGGCTTCAAAGTTTGGAGGAGTTTCTTCTGACTATTCAGAATGTCCACTTGGTTTAGTAAATCGTAGTTAGGGTTTGTAAGCATAGACTCTTGAAACTATAATTTTCTATTGTTGGATATTCGCCCGAAAGATTGGTTTGAGCTGTTTTCTAAGAGGACACTTCTTGTTCTATTTTATGAGTATGTTTTCTGGATGTGCAGAATATTCCCTGAATGTGACAGAAGCGAGTGTGGGCGACATAGTCTTCTGGAGTTTACTTTAGGCCATGTTCTCACTCCAGTCAAGCACATATGTTTAGATTCTTTAGTGTAATAGTACAGAACACAATTTGGGCAGATTAGATAACTATTCTCTTTTCTTATACATATATCTCTATTCTGCTACTGAAGATCTGCCCGAAGCAGACGAGAATCCAGTCTGCCCCTTTCTCAGGTAGGGTTTCAGTGTTTTCCACTTGTTTTAGAAGTAAGTGAGATTGGTGGCCTAGTCTGCAACTGCCGGGATCACTATAAAACTCTGGTAGGATTTGTTTAGGGCAGCACACGTCACAGAGAGAGACAGACTGTGAACAATTGTGGCATGCATCAAGGCAAAAACATACATAAATAGAACTGTTCAGGGATAAACATAACTCCATCTTACCTGATGCAGCAAGCTATTTTCAACTGAACTAAATCTTCATAGGTACACTGTACATCACTTCATCAGTCCTTAATATCAACCGGAAGTGTTGGAGTGTTCATTGACTGCTGGCAAGTCTTTTACAGAGCTGAGTAGCGCAGGCCTTATTTATGAAGGCCTTGCGCCGCCGGTGCGCCACTTTTCAAATGGGAAAAAGTGACGCACCGGCGACGCAAGGCCTTCATAAATAAGGCCCCACGAATTTAAATATGTGCAGTATTACTGAAGGCAACTGTAACATTTCTGCCATGAAAGAGTTTTCCTTTTTGTGTATCGAAATAGTACATGCCTACGGAATAAATTGTAGAATGGATTAAACCATCTTCGCCCATAAAGTTAAGTGTTTGGAGCTAATTAAACTGTAATTGCTGTGCTAATTTGAAATAATAGTAGGATAAGGTTAAGAGTCCTCATGTATTTTCAAGCTACACTTTTTAATTATTCATACGTATTTTAATTGCTGTGTTGCTGTCTTTAGTCAGTGCACAGTATTGCTGCAATAAAACCCTTGGGTATTGTCATAAATATATAGGAGATACCACAGTGGCACTTGCAGCCTTTTCACTTTCTGATGTGCGCCTGATGTTGCCCAAACAATAAGAGACACACATGGAATTTTAAAGGGAACCCGTTTCATAAAATGCAGCAGATGTACATATGTTTTACAGGGCATACAGGATTCACTGGACTACTTTTATTGGCATATAGGCAGGTCTGTGTAGCACAGCTTTTCAGAAAATGAGTTAAAATAAAACTGCCAGGCCTAATTATGAGGTTTGGTGATGAGTTTAAAAATTGACTTCGCAACAGGTATGTAGAAATCAGGTATGCACCCGACTCTTGAGTACTTTATCTGCCAGCAGTAGCATGCATACTAAAAGGCCTGTTCACAAAGGTAAACTTACACATGTGTAAACCTACTAAATCTACTTTTTAGCAACTTTATTACCTTATGTAATGCCTTTAAAGTGTGGGTGAGCATTTTGAACTGTGCTTGTTTGTGTAAGGGGAGCCAGTGGAGCTCCTTCAGGTCTGGTGTGATATGAGTGCAGTTGGGAGGCTGAAAGTGATTCTTCCTGGCCAACAAGTGCTGAATGGTCTGGAATCTTCTGGTGAGATTTGGTTGATCCCAGCATAGAGGGTAATTCCATTGTCCAGCGTGTCTGTGACAAGGGTGTGCCTGACGTAGTCTGGGAGCCATTGAAAATATTCCTTAGTGTTTTCAATGTATGGAAGTATAAGGCAGTGATGGGACTGACTTTGGCGGTCACGTCAAGTTTGCTATCAAAGTTGGTCCTGAGGTTCTTAGCGGGGGTGGTGAGGTTGGGTGTAGGTCCCAGCTCTGTTGGCCACCAGGTGGAGTCCAAAAGTTAACTGTTCTTACTGAAGATCACAATTTCAGTCTTGTACGTGATCAGCTTCAGAAAGTTGATCTACATCTAGTGGGTGATTTCAGACATACAGGCATTGAACTTGATTCGGTAAGGGTATTTTGTCAATGAGGGAGAGAAAAAAATCAGTGTCATTGGCATAAGAAATGACTTTGATGGTGTGAGAGCAGATGATGGAGACTAGAGGGATCATATACTAAAACGTATATGTTGGACTTGGCCCTTTTTGCAGGGTCCTCCCTGAACTTTTCGCCTTCCTCCTAGCCTTTTTTCTGACATAGTGTTGGTGGTTTTAGGACTTTGGGCACTTTTGCACTACTGTCCAGTGTGAAGTGTGTGTGCTCTCTGTGGAAACATGGTACGATTGGTCTACACCTGTTTGGCATATTTAATTTACCTGTCAGTCCCTTGTAAAGTGGTATCTCAGATACCCAGGGCCAGTAAATTAAATGCTACTTGTGGGCTTGCAGCATTGATTGTGCCACCCACCAAAGTAGCCTTTCAAACCTGTTGCAGGCCTCTGCCATTGCAGGGCCTGTGCGCACAGTGTTACTGCCGCTGTGATGTGGCACCTACAGTGTGTGCCATGTCCGTGACCCCCCTTTTACTGCATGTCAGTCACCCCTAAGGTAGGCCCTAGCTAGCCCTATGGGCAGGGTGCATTGTAGGTAAATGGTAGGACATGTACCTTAAGAGCATTTCATGTCCTGGTAGCGACAAACAGCCATTTTGGTTTCTCACTGCTGTGAGAGTGCCAATTCATAGGAATGCATTGGGGATTACCTGATATATGTTTCAGTGGTAATTCCTGATCTGAGAGGAACTGCGTGGTCAGGTTTGGTATGGTTGGAATAGTAATAATAAATGCTGTACAATGGTGTGCGCATATTTATTAACTCTGTTTTAGAAATGCCATTTTTAGAAGTTAAGAACAACTAGGGTCGGCTCTGAATCAGCAAGGCTGAGCCACAAATCTATAACAACAGAAAGAATTGCCTATGCTGATTTTTGGTTAACCCAAAGATTTACCGCAAAAGCAGAGAAAATTATCAAAGCTGGGATATGCTTATAAGTAGCCTTTTATTCGAATATCTTAGTCAAAACACAAGGGTATATTTGTATCAATCATATACAATTTGAACAAAAGCAACACACACTAAAGAAATTATGGACAAAAAGAAGAACTCAGTGAAATGTTAAAATTCAACATCCATTCTAAACCCAGTCATATCACAATCATACCTTGTCAGTCATACACAAAACACATATGAAAACAAATACACCCACGGCTAGATAGAAATAAATAGTCGTGTGGTGTATTAGGTCTGCTACAGTTTGTACAATTCTATATATACAATTATATTTACAAGTGTAACTCAAGAAACCAAATCAACAGAGTTAAATGTCAAATCAACAACATTATATACATCGTTTTTTTGTAAGCCAGTGATGTGTCACTCTATTCACACTACAGGGCAACACAAATGTGAAAGAAGCAGACACTGAACATAAAACGGCCTACGCGTTTCAAATCCCCAGGGTTTGACAGGGATTTTCGTCAGGGCCAAAAGTTTCACTATGGAGAATATCCGGAGAAAGGAAGAGCCTTAATGACGTCTGTAAGGGTTGCGTGTTCAAGTAGGAGTGGGGTGGCGAGCCGTGTGGTCATGCCACAGTGCGTCCTTGAACGGGAACGGAGGTATAAGTGAAAGAATCCGACACACTTTTTTTGGAAACAGCCTTCGATTAGGGCTCCGCTGGTAGTAATGGATCGGCGTCCCGTTAGCACTAATCTTTTAGAAGTTGGCATTTCCGTGTGTTATGTATCTGCCTGCCTGATGTGTATTGCATGTTTGGCTCTGGAGTGACAGGGGCTGGTGAGGTGTGTGTGGCTCCAGGGAGAGCAGGGTGAGTCAGTGCTAGGCTGAATAGGAGATCTGCATGTAAAGTAGTGGGAGGAGTAGTCCCCTGACCCTGAATAGGTCTGTGCCTGCTTAGGTGAATACTGGCTCCACTCCCCTGTGGTGTGTCTGATGACCGAGCCCCCACCTGACAAAGGGGAAGAGGAGCCTTGTAAACAAAGTGCTCCAATAATCCCCAGAACCAGTTGGGACTGGTTCCCCCAGCCCTGTGCCAGAGCAGACAAAGAGAAATGTGGAATATATACTGGGGCTGTGACCCCATGAAAGGTGTGCTTTTCTTCTGTTTGGGCTTGCAGCCGGCAGGCTGCTGGACTGCCAGGAGGTACTGCCACTGGCGATCCGGTATGCTGGCCTGCCTGTGCCTTGCTTCCTGTCTCCCCTTGGAGAGGAGAGATACAGTGCTGGCAAGCACATTCCCAGGCCCATCTAGAAGCTCTAGGCGGAGGGGAGCATTGGTAACGTGCAGCGCTGGGCGGCAAAGTATTTAGAGGGAATCCCAGTGTAGGGATTCCCCTGTGCTGCTGGGGAGTGAGGCGGAAGCCTACCCCACATTTTGGTGTGCTTTTGGCTGGAGCTTACCCCGCATTTGTGCCGCTTTTGGCGGGAGCCCACCCTGCATTTGTGCCTCTTTTAAGCAGGAGCCCACCCTGCATTTATGCCTTTTTTAGAAGCCGAAGCCCACACTGCATTGATGCTTGATTAGAAGTGGGAGCCCACCCCGCATTTGCTACGAGCTACCGAAAGGAACCGCCGGGGCCCGAACCGGAAGCCAGGCAAGCTGCATGGATGTAGGTGGGGCCGGCAGGCAAGAAGGAAGTAGCCGGAAGTCAGGCAATCTGCCTGAAGGAAGGAACACGGGCCCCCGTGTGCCAGTGGTAGCCCCCCGTGTGGCCAGAAGAGTGGTCCCTGAAGGAGTGTGGGAGCCTACCCCGCCTCTGTGGCCGCAAGCCGTAAGCGAAGACCCAGGCGGGAGGCTACCCTTCGCTGGGACAGGCCGAGAAGGAAAACAGAGATCTCGCTCCGGGTGGCCTGAGACCGGCAGGACCCCACTCCGCCTTCATGGCCTACTGTGCAGTAGAGCCGCAGTGAGTGAGGCTCAAGAGAAGGAGCCCGACCAAAGCCTTTTGGGCTCCCCGCCAGAGTCCTGCTGGGGACACGGTGTCCCAGACAGAGGAGCCCCGAGAGGGAAGGCCGGACTGGAGAAGACCCAGAAGAGCCCCGGTGAGTTGGGCTTGACTTGGTTGGTGGTAGTGCTTGTTGTGCACAAGGGGAGCCCCGGGAAGGCGGGGTTCCCACTGCACTGTAGTGGCACAATTTTTCAACTCTTTACAGCTGCACCTCGAGAACGCGGGCAGCTGCTACGAGAAGGGCACCTTCTTGCTTAAGGAGTCCCAGAGGGGCATAAGGGGTACAGTTGTGTCAGTTATCATTTCCCTAGCTGCACCTCAGGAACGTGAGCAGCTGCAACACAGGGGCATTTTGTTTTCATGATGAGGAGGGGGTGAGTTGCACCCCACGCCCCCAGAGCATTGCACATAGTGGTTTCTGCTGCATTGGCAGCCAAGGGGCCAGTGGAAGGCCCCATTTACACCCTGACAATTTTGGACAAAGGGCATTTGAGCCCTAGTGAAAGGCCAGTGGTCCTGGGGTCAGGTTTTGCACCTGTGTGGCCCTAAGGAAAGGTGATACATGCACCTGGGGAGTGTCACTAAGGTGCCTCCTAATTGTGAGGTATGCGTAAATGTGTTTTATGCCTAATGTGATGCCTACAGAGGTTGCATAATGTGTTTATGCCTATAATGATTTGTGCATAATGTGTTTATGCCTATTGTGATGCAGACATAATGTGTTTATGTTGCTAGATATGATGCTGAGGTCATTATTGTACCAGTAGTTACTGGTTGTGTTTGATTTTTACTACTTGTGCTTGTGATGGTCATGTATATAATCCCCTGTGAATATTGCCTAGTGTAAGTTGGCACAATGTATATGTGTGAATATGATTCAAATGTGTCTTATCTGGAGTTTCTTTTGTAGTGTGCCTAGTTCGTTGCTGCTGTATGAGTGTGTTGCGCAAATGCTTTACACATTGCCTCTGGGATAAGCCTGACTGCTCATGCCAAGCTACAAAGGGGGTGAGCAAGGGTTATCTTCAGCGTGTAACTCCCTTGCCCTGACTAGAGTGGTGGTTTCTGCCTGGGTTTGGCGCATGCCCAGCCAACATGAAATCCCATTTCTAAGAGTATACTTACATGTCTAGAAAGCTCCGCAGTTGAGGCAGAGATCTCCACACATAAATGGTAGGAGAGACAAAGACCTCTAAATGTGAATAGGTTAATAGCATTTTGAAGTATGTTCATAGCACTAGTGTAGTACTACTAATGTACTACAAAAGTCAGTTCGTGAATAGTCCTGTATGCTGCTCAAAACCCGAGCACGTCGTAGCCACAGGGCATCAAGTTGTCTTTAAGCAGTTATTTAGTAGCAAATAAATTAAAGTCACTCAATGCTTCATTACTGAACAATAAACTATGTATCTACCTTCAGAAGGGAGCTATAAGAGATAGCTGTAATAAACAAGGACAGCTTCGACATTCTTCTCCATCCCTGAAATACATACAAAATCATAGCACTCCTCATTTGTTTCAAGCAACACATCCTAAACAATTCTGACATTCACCCTGACCAGGCCTTCTTTGAAGATTTTCCGTGCTACTAGCAGATCTCTTTCACACAACTAACCACCTCTTACTCACTGGTGAGTTAAACTATTTCTGGCTGGAAGACAATCCTGTTCTACCCTCAGATTAATACTTAGACCTATGTGACACTCACATTTGAAGTCATTTTCCCAAAACTCCTCTGATAACAAAGGTCATGACCTTGGCGCAATCCTTTACTGCCTTTTGGCTAGGGGTGGGAGAGCCACTGAAAGCCTAAGGCCTCGCTCTGGCTCAGCTCAAGGTCATGTTGGAGCCTCGAGCTCATAACAAGCTGAGCTTACATGTGGTTGCTGCTTGTCACCCTACCTCGTCCCAGGATATGGTGTGATGGGAAGAACTCCGGACTTAGGAAATGGGGAACCAAGTTTGAGTTTCAGCATCAGCTCGACTGGGATTCTGGGCAAAGCACATAATCTCCCTGTGTCTATTTAAAAAGTAATGTGACCTTGTCTACTGTAACTGGTGCTAAGGTAAAGCATTCCAACAGCTTCGGGTCGAGTTCACGCAATGGAGAAAAAATCACAGAGAGGTAAAAAAAAAGGCGTTTCCATAATAAAGAAAAGAAAACTAGACACCCATATAAAAAACAGATTTGTCAAAGTGAAACTAGAACACCTGGATAAATCACGGCTGCCCCATTTAAACTATGCAATCTTAGGCAAATATTTTATTTCACCATAATTCATAGTTCTTCGATATCCTGTATGAAAGCACTTTCTAATATGTGGGTTCAGAATGCCAGCTGTACAAAAACCTATTGTGTTTGATTTAATAGACAATAATGTTGCCCAATCGTTATCTGGGCCACATATGGGATTTACGTCACACCTGTCTTGCCTTCTTAGTTCACTAATGGTCTAAGTTTAAAAACTATTAATTTTAATCACTACTTCTCAGTGCTATAAAGTGAGGCATTAATATCAAAGCTTCCACTTGTTAAAGAAATGACATTTTTGAATTCTGAAGAAGCTTTATCATATTTTACTTGAGGTTTGTTATATGATTTACATAGCAAATATCTTCAAGACTCGGGTTGTGCACTGGCTCCTAGATCTGAGACACTCCATGGCTCACCATTGACTTGGCTCTCCCTGTTAATTTGTTGGCTCACCTACCTCTACTTTTAGGTAGGTTTGTGCTGTAGAATATACATACATAAGATGGTGTATTCTTTATAATTCCCAGCATCTCCTTGGAACAAGACAACTGCATCTGCTTTGTTCGGAATGTTGTTCAAAGTACAAACAGTAGGGCATGGCGAGAGGAAGGTTCAATGAACTGTGGCTTGTTTGAAAT
The DNA here is from genome assembly GCF_964261635.1 of Lissotriton helveticus. Lineage (NCBI taxonomy): Eukaryota > Metazoa > Chordata > Amphibia > Caudata > Salamandridae > Lissotriton > Lissotriton helveticus. The sequence goes on along the minus strand of NC_136069.1, from coordinate 289,155,859 downwards.
GACACTAATACTTCCTGAAAGTTTGGTGAAAACTTGGCCTTCTACTTTCTGCAGTCAAAGTTCTGTGATAGTTTTCGTAAATATCAGATTACGAGAGTCCACATAATTAAAAAGAGCAGTGCAAGAAACAACCAGGTTATTTTAAATTAAATGAGGACAACCTCATGGGGATCTTGTTGTTACCGCAGCCACGGACTGGGGGAAATTCGCAAAGTGACAGGAGCTGTAGAGAGCAGACCAGTGCCAGGCAAGCGCTATAAAACAGAGTACCATCTCCTGCAGCTAGGGGGACTTGTTGTTGCCACGGTCCCAGGGGAACTTCATAAAGTAGCAGGAGCCGCAGAGAGCAGGCCAGCGGCAGTGGTAGCTATAAAACACCACGCCATCTCCCACAGCAATGGGACGTGCCCATGCGAAGATAGAGAGCCCTAAATCCTCATCAGGCTCCACCCTTGATGGTGGAGTGGTGGTTGGAATCAGCAAAGAAATTGAGCTAGCAGAGCGTCACTTTTCACTTTTATCTCCATCAACCTTTTGTGCACCTGAACCAGCATCCATAGGCATGGGAACCATCGCTGTTAGTCTGACCTTGAGGGGCTGCAAAGAAAAGCTAAAGGATGTTATCCCGATATTGGAGCAATAAGAGATCGCATTACTGCCAAAATCACACCTAAGCAGTTGGGTAGCAAATTGTGTATTTATGGGCGTAGTGGGCAAAAGAAAAAGAACTGATCAAGGTGCCAAATCTAAAATACCAGGGGCCTCATTGATGAGCCCCTGCGTCACTTTTACGCCGCCGGTGCGTCACAATGCGCCTTGTTCCGCCATATTTACAAAGTGACGCATCTAAGTAGATGCGTCACTTTGTAAACCCCTGCGCCACATTATACCTGCGCCAGGTATAATGTATGCAAGGGGGGTGTATTGACGCAAGGAAGGGTCGTAGAAGTGACGCAGTGAAATCTATGAGATTTCACTGCGTCACTTTTAGGACGCCGTTGCGTCAAAATCTTGCACCTGCCTCACAGCAGGCGTAAGACTGACGCAGGCCCTTTCACATGGGGCTTGCCCCATGTGAAAGGGCGCATTGCTGGAGTTGCGTCACTTTTGTGACACACTCCAGCAATGCGTCACTTTTGCGCTTACAGATACGTCAGAAATACTGACGTATCTGTAACTCCTTGCGACATGATGCATCATACATTAAATATGACGCATCATTGGTGTCGTAAGGAGTGCACAGTGAAAAGTGATGCATCGCTGTTTTCACGCAGCGATGCGTCACTTTTCATAAATGAGGCCCCATGTCTCCCAGCACTTATGGCAAGTGAGGCTCCTGAAGTAGGAGCAAATGATAGTTAAATGTGATAGTAAAAGGCTTTTCAACAATCTAATTATGGCTGTGATTGGAAAACTAGAGCCCATTTACAAAAGTTTGGTTAATACAGAAATAGAGATATGGAAGATAAATGCTCTTCCAGCCATGAGGTGTCAGGTGGCTGAACATTATACCACACCCACAATCCACAACCTCTCTCCGGGAGTGCCTATGTTGTATGACCCGGCAAGAACTCAGATTCTGGCCAGTGCACCATCTACCCAACCCATTGTGACTATTTGTGCGCAAGGGAGAGTGAAATCACACCCTTTGTGTTAGACCTGGATTTTTCAGAGGGTTTATCTCCAGACTTTTTGCTTTTTGGCCTCCTATTTTGTACCTCATTTTTGTTAGTTTTAGGACTCTGGGAACTTTACCACTGCTGATCAGTGCTAAAGTGCATATGCTCTATGTGTAAATTGTTATTATGGATTGGTCTTTCCATGATTTGCTTATTTGATTTACTACTAAACCCCTACTACAGTGCACTGAGTGTGCCCAGGGCCTGTAAATCAAATGCTGCTAGTGGGCCTGGAGCACTGATTGTGCCACCCGCACAAGCAGCCTTTTAAAAAGGTCTCAGTCCTGCCACTGCAGTGTCTGTGCACAGTCTCTACTGCCATGTCGACCTGGCAAGGGCACCCTCTTGCCAAGCCCTACCCTTCCCTTTTATTACATGTGAGTCACACCTATGGTAGGCCCAAGGTACCCCTGTGGTCAGGGTGCAGTGTATGTGAAAGGTACTGAGGTGTGTGACATCCTGGTAGTGAAATAAAGTATATTTCGTTTTTCACTATTGAAAGGCTATCTGTCCCTTAGTATAGAATGGGAGTTTATTTATAACATATTATAAGTATAACTTTCCATTAAGAAAAGATAGAAAGATGGAGTTTAGTATGCCTGAACTCAGAATATAAAAATGCATCTTTTAGTAACAATGATTTTTATATTGTGTGTCTGAAAAAACAACTTTGAGAAAGTGCGTACTTTCTTGCTTTGGCATCCTGTGTGCCTCTCCTGGTTGTGAATTGACTGTCTGGCTTTGGAGTGACAACGGCTGGGGATGGGCATTCACTGTAGACAGCCACTGGTGGGTTGGGGTGTGTCCTGCCTTTCCTGGATGAGTCAGGGCTGGGCTGAATAGACATGGGCTGCATTTAGAGCAAGGGGAGGAGATTTCCTTGCACCTGAATGGGACTAGTCTGCCTTATACAATGTTGTCTTCACCTCCTGCTGGGAAGCTGGACCAGAGAGGACAGAACTGGTTTTAACTGGGCACAGAGCCTCTTGCCATAAGAGAACAAAGAGAGATTGAACATAAATGGTGGTGCCCAGTTCCCAGAACTTTAGATTACGTCTGGACTCAAGAGGAACATCTGCCAAGGAGAAAAGTTGGGAAAGCTGAAGTAGAAGTACTGCTCCTTTGCTGTGTGCTGTCTGGGGTTGGCCTGCTGTTTCTGCCAAGGAGAGGATACATACTTTGCTGTGTGCTTTGTCTCCTTCTTGAAGAAGATCTCCAAGGGCTTGAAGTAGAGCTTGCCCCCTGTTCTGAAGTCACAGGGACACATGGACTTTGCCACAAGCTCCCCTGAACTTCCTTGCTGGGAGCTCTGACCAACCAAGAGTTGCCTGTTACTGTATTGGGCCTCTAGAGGTTGCTTCTGCTGCTAGGAGCTGGAAAAGAGATGCAACTAATAAAAGCGCAATGTATCCGCACCCTTTTCTGACGCATCACCGATGTGCCTCTGAAGAAACCGATGCAGCACCTGGCTGCGGCTGGAAAATAAACGCTGAATCCCGTGCACTGATTTCCGAAGTCCAAGATCACTGCATTGATTCCAACGCAGACCCTGCTGTGCAGCTGCAAGAACCAACACAACATGGGACCGCTGCTGGAGAGACCAACACAGTGATGTTGCCGCTACTGCATGAAGAACCGCCGCATCCCTTATCCCCACGCATCGCACCGGGGTGCCAAGTCTACAAGAACGCTGGGGTCACAGTAAGAAACTCACACATCACCTCCCTGTATGGCAATAAGAAACCGACTCATCACCTTCCCTTCAACTGTTTTTGTTTATGATTTTGATGCATCCAAGGTACTTTGTGTTGAAACTGTTGCATTTATAGTTTGCTATGGACAGATCTGTTTTTGCCTTTTAAGGATTACATTTTAATTGCAGTATTGTGGATTTTTGTCATTTTGGTATTGTTTGGTTTAGATAAAGATTACTTATTTTTCTAAACAGGTGTGGTGTCCATTTGTAGTGTTTTATTTGTGTTACTGTATGTGAGCATAAATGCTTTACACACTGCCTCTGAGATAAGCCTGTCTGCCTGTGCCAAGCTACCAAGAGGGTGAGCAGGGGTTATTTTCGAAGTGTACAGGGCCGATTTTGCAGCGATTCTGCAAAAACAGCCCTGTAACAAAAACAGCCCCCAGGGGCCCAAAACCGGCCCCCACCCATGCGGCGCACCAGGGGATTGCCCGGTGCCCGCTAAGGCCAGTCCTGCCCTGTCCCCCTTACCCTGACTAGAAGAAGGGTCCCTACTTGGACAAAGGTGCAAACCATTGCCAACTAGAGACCCCCATTTCTAACACTTTGGGTTCAGTGGAGGAGTAAGGGGGGCAGTGGTAGTGAGGGGGTACAGGCTTGCACAGGTGAACATCTTCAGAAAGACACTCAAGACCTGGCTCTTCGACTGAACAGAGCTTCTATACGCCTAGAAACCCTCATGGGTGAATAGCGCACTTACAATTCACCTGATTGATTGACAGGTGTGGGGCAGGGATCTGGTCCTAAACCAAAATCTCAGAATCTGCCACCTGATGCCGCCTTATTTACCCAATTATGTAGAGGAGACATTTATCGAATTGAAAAACAGGGTTTTACACTGGCTTTGCACCCATGCTGGTATGACATACTCAGGCACCCATCCTGATGGTCAAGAGGTGGGTTGAGTTGGGACCTTGTCTAAGCCTTTGGCAGGTGGTTGTATTGTTGTAAACTTTAGGCTTTCCAACATTGTTCACAATTTATTAGCAATTGTATGGAACTGGAATGACAGGTTCTAACATTTCTCTCCTCCCATTGAGTTTCTTAAATCGCCATCTGAGGGATGGATGTAGGTTTGTACCTCAATCCTAAATAACGTGCACTAGTATAGTGGTGATGGGGGAGGAAACATTGGCTGTAAGAACCCAGGTTGATTGATTCCCCAGAAAAATTAATTCTGTAGCATCTAGAGAGAATTGGCAACCACTAGTAGATGATGGGATCTTAAGTGCTCCACCATGCCCTGAAGACACAACTGCCCTAGTCTGTGAAATGAATCCCCTATTATATGTACTGGCACACTGGGAGTAGACAAACATTAGTAACCAAAATATCTGAATGTTCCCAGAAAGAAGATGTAGGCACTAGTGCCCAGCGATCTAACTGTCCTCCACAAACAATATTACTATGTTGGAATATTTCAGGTAGCAAGGGCAAATCTGGCGCCTTAGATTGGGACAAATTTATTGATGGTCATGCCTCACCAAGAAACTTGAACAATTGATCAAGTCCAGAGGGGTGGGTCCAAGAGATATAGTGTGCTCGCTATTAATTCAGCTGCTGGGTGCCCTACAGGGCAGTTGCTCATATTGGTGAGGACCACTTTACTGTACTCCATCTCTGTACTTGAAATGGGTTCCCCAGACGTCTAAGGTGCTAATTTTATCTGGCTTAGAATCCAAACACCTCCTGGCAATTAACATACATAACAGGAGTGGTAGCCATAGGCAGGAGTCCAAATCTTTACAAATACTGGACATAATATTGGTAGAAAACACTGAACCCTACCACATTCTTGTGGCAGGAGATTTTATTCTATCTTTCGAACCAAGCAGTCTAGTCAAAGACCTATCCAGTATGGAGGACTCTATATAGGGATTCCTAAACTCATTGTTCCAATAAAAAGAAATCTTTCTAGAGCAGCCTTTCAAGTGGTGGAAATTACATTGTCTCATGGGTTGTGCGCTTGCAACGGCCAGTCACCCTCAAATAAATCATGCGCTCCCACATTTAGAAAAAGGATGTATCATATACTATTCGCTACATCCTACTGGATGTGAGGTTATGGAGCAAATTGGGAGACATATTGGTGTTGGAGTGAGTTGTCAGAGATCACAACCCCCTAATGCAAACATTGAAGCAGTCAGTGACATTGCTCCCCGCCCCGAAGTAGATGGCCATCAGATCCCTCAAAAAGTAACAAACAACAGGAGGAATATCAAGTGGTAAGTAGTAAGTCCCTCCCCCAACGTAATGATGGACCTACATTAAAATCTTGCTACCCATATGGAAAGTATGCTAGCAAACTTGGGGAATAATGTACCAATTTTAATCAAGCACAATGCTGTATTCCTAAAGTTAAGGGATACCTTCACGAAGGAAGCTATGCAGTGACCTAAACTAACTGATCCTAAGGGTTGGTTTAATAAGTTCTGTAAAATTGCCAAGGTGAAGTTGCTGGAAGCAATATAAAAGGGAGTCATGCAGGACATTAGAAAAAACAGGGCGATCTACAGGGCTAACTTAAAGGAAGTCAAATCAAATTGGGAAAACCTTATCTGGCTGGATCTCCTGGACATCGTAACATGCAATGATCAGACGAAATGTTGGTCCTTGGTCAGTTTGGACAGTGGGAAGGTGGGTAAACTGGCCGAGACTTCAATACTACAGTGCAAATGGGTCTCCCACTTTGGAAATTTGTATTTCATTCCTCAAGAAACAGAAAGAGTGGTTGATCCTAGGGACGTTAGTGGTCAGCTGATTATCAATTTGCGGCCAATATTTTTTTCTTGAAGGAGACTGCTTGTGCAGTGACCTCTCTAGGACAAGGGAAAGCACTAGGGCTCAGTAAGATACCTGCTGGCCTTTTCAAATCTGATGAAGCTGTGTGGGCACCTTATATAAATCTTGTCTCAAACGCAATCACGGGAGAGGAGGCCTTCCCCATCACGAAATGGTGCAGAAATTGCGATGATTTTTAAAAAGGGGAACCCCAGAATCCCCTCTAACTATCACCCAAACAGCCTCATAGATAATCTGCAAAAGGTAATTTGCAAACAGGTTCTGGAGCACCTCCTAGACTCAAATCTGCAGGCAGGCTTCAAGCACAGGACTAGCGCTGTAGACCAGGCCTTCCATTTCCATCTTTTCAAATGGAGGGCAGTGGACCTGGCCAAAGGCGAAACTGCATTTGTCGTTCTTCATGCCACGTTTGATGTAGTGCTCAGTGGGAAATTGTGGAAGGTGCTCTGAGTGATGGGGGTTCCCCCTAATTTATTGCACATAATTATCCTACTTCATCGGGGAATTTTGCCACAGTTCAGTAGTGGCACAAGTGGGGAACTGACCGCTACTGGTGTGTTCTTGCACCAACATTCTTTCTCCTATAGATCAATAACTGTATTAATCATTTGCAGAACTGTGTCAATGACTCCCTTTCACAGGCAGGGGACAAAATTCCAGCTCTCCTTTTTGCAGATGACACGATCTTGTGGTCAAAAACCAGGAGGGACCTGCATGTTCTGATCAATAGATTCAATCAGTTTTGTGTCGAGTACAGTTTTGAAATGTAAATGTAAATGTAGGTGTACTTATATAGCGCAAACCTGTCACCCAAAGGGCATCCTGGCGCTTGCTTAGGGAACCCGTCCTGGTATTCCCCTGTGAGAAACCCCGGCAGGGTGTCCACAAGGTGAAAGCCAGGCATCCCGCCGCGAGGGGCCGTAGTGGAGTTTAAGCAAGCTATTGCCCAGAGTTGCAGAGTGTGACCCCGTGATTCGAGTAGGCACCGGAGCGAGAATTGTCGAGTCCGTGGAATTTTTGAGCCCGAGACCCGCCGAGGCGGGGAATCGAACCCTGGTCCACGGTCGATCTCAGCTTCCGGGTCTGCCACCTCTAACCACTGAGCCACGCTTCTCCACTTCTAAAATCAAGTTTATGACCTACCCAAGAGAGGCTACTGTGAGGGGAGGTTTTAAGGTGGAAAATGCACTACTAGAAAGAGTGTAGGTGTTTGACTACAAGGGCATTAGATTAGCCGAGACCGGGTCCAGGGAACCACATATCTTAAAAAGCACCATTACGGTGAAACATAGAGCTGGGGCAATATGGAAATTTGCTAAAAAAAAAGCTGATTGGACTCACGTTCTACTAGCAGAGGAAATTTATACGGCCCAAGCTAGGGTTGCAGCTCTCTATGGTGCTGAACTATGAAGTCACTCTAATAAAGATTCATTGAGTATGGAGAAAAACAATTTCCTTAGAGCCTTTACTGGACTAGGGAAGGGAACACCACTTGTCCCGCTATGTTGGGACTTAGGGGGTCCATGAAATAGCAGCATTGACTTCATTGAGACCCTTGCTATATTGGATATTCATCTGGAGTACCAGTGAGCTGTGCCACTTGAGAGAGGGCCTAGCACATATTTTAAGAACAAATTTGGCGGTAAAAATAAAATGGCTGGGATTTTTTAGTTTCGCCTGTCGAAAGCTGCGCACCGCGCAGCTTTTCGGCGCAGGCGAAATCTAATGTTTACAAGCATGTGGCTTGGGAATCCGCCCTCTGTTCCATTGGCTAGCTCCATAAATGGAGGCTAGCCATTGGAACAGATGGTGCACAGTCAAAATATCGAGTTGAAATTTCGACCTACCAAAATATCGTGTTTGAAATTTCGAAGGTACAGAATATCGATGTCAAGAATATCGTAGGACAGAATATCGACCCTGTGGTAAGTAATATCGAAATCATTTATATCGATGTAAGTAATATCGAAATTAGTAATATCGATAGCATATATATCGATGTAACTAATTTCGATGTTACTAATATCGATATTTGTATTTTTTAAATTTTTATTATGTATGTGTTATATGTTTTTGTTAAGTTTTTAAATTAATTTATATTATATGTGTATTATTTTTATATATTAATACATTTATTTTTAAGTATATTATATGTTTTAGTACCGGAGCGGGTTGTGTGTTTATAGGGGAATAGGGTGGGAAGTAATTTAATTGTAATTATTAATTGGCAATTAAATATTTTAATTGATAAATTAATTATTTAATCGGTAATTAATGTTAATTTTTATTATATGTTATGTTTTAGTACCAGAGCGGGTTGTGGGTTTATAGGGGAATAGGGTGGGAAGTAATTTAATTGTAATTAATTAATTTTTTATTTAATTATTAATTGGCAATTAATTATTTTAATTGATGAATTAATTATTTTATTGGTAATTAATGTTAATTTTTATTAAATGTTATGTTTTGGTACCAGAGCGGGTTGTGGGTTTATAGGGGAATAGGGTGGGAAGTAATTTAATTGTAATTAAATAATTTTAAATTTAATTATTAATTGGCAATTAATTAATTTAATTGATAAATTAATTATTTAATTGATAATTAATGTTAATGTTTATTAAATGTTATGTTTTAGTATCAGAGCGGGTTGTGGGTTTATAGGGGAATAGGGTGGGAAGTAATTTATTAGTAATTAATTAATTTTAAATTTTTTTATTAATTGGCAATTAATTAATTTAATTGATAAATTAATTATTTAATTGGTAATTAATGTTAATGTTTATTACATGTTATGTTTTAGTACCAGAGCGGGTTGTGGGTTTATAGGGGAATAGGGTGGGAAGTAATTTAATTGTAAATATTTAATTTTTGATTTAATTAATAATTGGCAAATAATTATTTTAATTGATAAATTAATTATTCAATTGGTAATTAATGTTAATTATTATTAAATGTTATGTTTTAGTACCAGAGTGGGTTGTGTGTTTATAGGGGAATAGGGTGGGAAGTAATTTAATTGTAATTAATTAAAAAATTTTATGTGTAATATATTTTGTAAATATTTATTAATTGGCATTCCCTACTGTTGCACCCTTTGGAGTTGGATTAGTAATTTTTCTCCCTAAGCTATCCAAAGCTTTCCCTACTGTTGCACTCTTTGGAGTTGGAATAGTTGTTTTTCCCCCTACGCTATCTAACCATTTCCCTACTGTTGCACCCTCTGGAGTTGGAATAGTAATTTTCACCCATACGTTATCCAACGTTTTCACTACTGTTGCACCCTCTGGAGTTATAATAGTAATTTATACCCGTACGCTATCCAACGCTTTCCCTACTGTAGCACTCACTGAAGTGGGAATAGTAATTTTTACCCCTACGCTATCCAACGCTTTCCCTACTGTTGAAGTCTCTGGAGTGGGAATAGTAATTTTTCCCCCTATGCTCTCCAACGCTTTCCCTACTGTTGCACCCTTTGGAGTTGGAATAGTAATTTTTACCCTTACGCTATCCAACACTTTCCCTAATGTTGCACTCATTGGAGTGGGAATAGTAATTTTTCTCCCTACGCTATCCAACGCTTTCCCTACTGTTGCACTCTCTGGAGTGGGAATAGTAATGTTTCCCCCTACGCTATCCAACGTTTTCACTACTGTTGCACCTTCTGGAGTTATAATAGTAATTTATACCCGTACGCTATCCAACGCTTTCCCTACTGTAGCACTCACTGAAGTGGGAATAGTAATTTTCCCCCCTATGCTATCCAACGCTTTCCTTACTGTTGCACCCTTTGGAGTTGGAATAGTAATTTTTACCCTTACGCTATCCAACACTTTCCCTAATGTTGCACTCATTGGAGTGGGAATAGTAATTTTCTCCCTACGCTATCCAACTCTTTCACTACTGTTGCACTCTCTGGAGTGGGAATAGTAATTATTCCTCCTACGCTACCCAACGTTTTCACTACTGCTGCACCCTCTGGAGTTATAATAGTAATTTATACCCGTACGCTATCCAACGCTTTCCCTACTGTAGCACTCACTGAAGTGGGAATAGTAATTTGTCCCCCTACGCTATCCAACGCTTTCCCTACTGTTGAAGTCTCTGGAGTGGGAATAGTATTTTTTCCCCCTACGCAATCCAACGCTTTCCCTACTGTTGCACCCTTTGAAGTTGGAATAGTAATTTTTACCCTTACGCTATCCAACACTTTCCCTAATGTTGCACTCATTGGAGTGGGAATAGTAATTTTTCTCCCTACGCTATCCAACGCTTTTCCTACTGCTGCACTCTCTGGAGTGGGAATAGTAATTTTTACCCATACGCTATCCAACGCTTTCCCTACTGTTCCACTCACTGGAGTGGGAATAGTAATTTTTACCCACCCGCTATCCAACGTTTTCCCTACTGTTGCACTCTCTGGAGTGGGAATAGTAATTTTTACCCATACGCTATCCAACGCTTTCCCTAATGTTCCACTTACTGGAGTGGGAATAGTCATTTTTACCCACCCGCTATCCAACGTTTTCCCTACTGTTGCACTCTCTGGAGTGGGAATAGTAATTTTTACTCTTACGCTATCCAACGTTTTCCCTAATGTTGCACTCATTGGAGTGGGAATAGTCATTTTTACATACCCGCTATCCAATGCTTTCCCTACTGTTCCACTCACTGGAGTTGGAATAGTAATCTTTACCCACCCGCTATCCAACGCTTTTCCTACTGTTGCACTCTCTGGAGTGGGAATAGTACTTTTAACTCTTACGCTATTCAACGCTTTCCCTAATGTTGTACTCATTGGAGTGGGAATAGTCATTTTTACATACCCGCGATCCAACGCTTTCCCTACTGTTGCACTCACTGGAGTTGGAATAGTAATTTTTTACCCTTACTCTATCCAACACTTTCCCTAATGTTGCACTCATTGGAGTGGGAATAGTAATTTTTCTCCCTATGCTATCCAACGCTTTCACTACTGTTGCACTCTCTGGAGTGGGAATAGTCATTATTCCTCCTACGCTACCCAACGTTTTCACTACTGTTGCACCCTCTGGAGTTATAATAGTAATTTATACCCGTACGCTATCCAACGCTTTCCCTACTGTAGCACTCACTGAAGTGGGAATAGTAATTTGTCCCCCTACGCTATCCAACACTTTCCCTACTGTTGAAGTCTCTGGAGTGGGAATAGTATTTTTTCCCCCTACGCAATCCAACGCTTTCCCTACTGTTGCACCCTTTGAAGTTGGAATAGTAATTTTTACCCTTACGCTATCCAACACTTTCCCTAATGTTGCACTCATTGGAGTGGGAATAGTAATTTTTCTCCCTACGCTATCCAACACTTTCCCTACTGTTGCACTCTCTGGAGTGGGAATAGTAATTTTTACACATACGCTATCCAACGCTTTCCCTACTGTTCCACTCACTGGAGTGGGAATAGTAATTTTTACCCACCCGCTATCCAACGTTTTCCCTACTGTTGCACTCTCTGGAGTGGGAATTGTAATTTTTACCCATACGCTATCCAACGCTTTCCCTAATGTTCCACTTACTGGAGTGGGAATAGTCATTTTTACCCACCCGCTATCCAACGTTTTCCCTACTGTTGCACTCTCTGGAGTGGGAATAGTAATTTTTACTCTTACGCTATCCAACGTTTTCCCTAATGTTGCACTCATTGGAGTGGGAATAGTCATTTTTACATACCCGCTATCCAATGCTTTCCCTACTGTTACACTCACTGGAGTTGGAATAGTAATCTTTACCCACCCGCTATCCAACGCTTTTCCTACTGTTGCACTCTCTGGAGTGGGAATAGTACTTTTAACTCTTACGCTATCCAACGCTTTCCCTAATGTTGTACTCATTGGAGTGGGAATAGTCATTTTTACATACCCGCGATCCAACGCTTTCCCTACTGTTGCACTCACTGGAGTTGGAATAGTAATTTTTACCCTTACGCTATCCAACGCTTTATCTACTGTTGCACCCTCTGGAGTTTGAATAGTAATTTTTACCCTTATGCTATTCAATATTATTTATATTTATTTATGTATTTAAGATGTTACATAATGTTGTATTTAATTAATTTTTAAAATATTGAAAGTATATTTAATTGTTGTTATTTATTACATATCATTATTTATTATTATTTATGTTATTATTTTATGAGTGTTTATGTATTTTTAAATTGTAGTATTTGTTAATATTTTATAATTATTAAAAGAAATTATGTATATATTATAATTAATTAAGTATATATAATATATTTTATTATTATTTTTAATTAAATGTTTAATAGTAAATATGTATTATTTATTCATTTTAAACATTATAACACATTTTAACATAAGTTTAAATTATATATAAGTACTATTTACTTAATTTTACCTTTTTTTTTTAAACAATATTTTTAATTACGATATTTTTAACATTGATATTTTTGTTTCGATATTTTTGTACTTACCATGTTGTAGATAGGGTGTCGATATACTTGCCTTCGATATTCCAGCGTTGATATTTTGTCTGTCGATATTTTCAGCCTCGATATTCTGTCAGAGATCCGAACAGAGATCTGTACGTCAATTGCGGAGCAGATTCGGGGGCGTTCCGGCCATTTTTACTCATCCTGCCCCTTTGACAACGTCATGCGGCCGTGGGCGGGGTTTATTTTTTCTTGTCGTCCAGGTTTGTTTTGGCCATTCCGCGGCCGACTGCCGCGGAGGAAGTTCAGGTCCAGGTGAGTGATTGTGGCCGTTCCCGCCGCCCCCCTCCCGCTGTCCGTGTTCCCGTTCCTGCCCCCCCTCCTGCTGTTCGTGTTTCCGCCCCCCCTCCCGCTATCCTTTCCCGCCCCCCTCCGCTGTCCGTGCCTTTCCTGCCCCCCCCCCTCCCGCTGTCCATGTGTGCCCGTTCCTGCCTGCATTCTCTCTTTGCGGGAGGCTTTTAGCAGAATCCTGGCCTAAGCTGCATGGTCCCACTGTACATACATGCACAATGCAGATTGAGTGAATTTGCAGTAACTCTAACCGTGCACGTCTGTGTTCCTTCGGATGTTCACCCTCTCGCAGTGCAGCACTCTCGGCAATGGTGCCCCGATCTGCCCTGATCACTTTGAGGGATATCAAGGTCTTATGTGCTGATGCAGGATTACAGGAATGGAGCAGGTCACCGATTGCCGACTTTGTTGCACACCACAATCCGAGGGATCCCTGCGTTACTGAGTAGGGGCAGGCCTGAAGTAGCTGGACGATGTGGGGTGTGTACTTCTCGCTGGTCTCAGACCGCATGATGGCCGCCGTGATCTTTCGTCCCTGGGGTCAATCGATCCCACCACCATCCGCAGCTGAGATCAGAGGCCTGTGTTGTTGCCTGCAGGACCCCCCCGGGCTGTGCCGTCATCCGTTTGTTTCCACCCACCAACCATCAGGGTGATCGATTTCAGGGTGTCCAGGGGTACCTCTGTGCCTGGTGGTTCCGTGTCAAATTTGTGCGCCTGCCCCCCCCTCCCGCTGTTCGTGTTCCCGCCCCCCTCCGGCTGTCCTTTCCCGCCCCCTCCCGCTGTCCGTGCCTTTCCTGCCCCCCCCCCCCGCTGTCCATGTGTGCCCGTTCCTGCCTGCATTCACTCTTTGCGGGAGGCTTTTAGCAGAATCCTGGCCTAAGCTGCATGTTCCCACTGTACATACATGCACAATGCAGATTGAGTGAATTTGCAGTAACTCTAACCGTGCACGTCTGTGTTCCTTCGGATGTTCACCCTCTCGCAGTGCAGCACTCTCGGCAATGGTGCCCCGATCTGCCCTGATCACTTTGAGGGATATCACGGTCTTATGTGCTGATGCAGGATTACAGGAATGGAGCAGGTCGCCGATTGCCGACTTTGTTGCACACCACAATCCGAGGGATCCCTGCGTTACTGAGTAGGGGCAGGCCTGAAGTAGCTGGACGATGTGGGGTGTGTACTTCTCGCTGGTCTCAGACCGCATGATGGCCGCCGTGATCTTTCGTCCCTGGGGTCAATCGATCCCACCACCATCCGCAGCTGAGATCAGAGGCCTGTGTTGTTGCCTGCAGGACCCCCCCGGGCTGTGCCGTCATCCGTTTGTTTCCACCCACCAACCATCAGGGTGATCGATTTCAGGGTGTCCAGGGGTACCTCTGTGCCTGGTGGTTCCGTGTCAAATTTGTGCGCCTGCCCCCCCCTCCCGCTGTTCGTGTTCCCGCCCCCCTCCGGCTGTCCTTTCCCGCCCCCTCCCGCTGTCCGTGCCTTTCCTGCCCCCCCCCCCCCCCGCTGTCCATGTGTGCCCGTTCCTGCCTGCATTCACTCTTTGCGGGAGGCTTTTAGCAGAATCCTGGCCTAAGCTGCATGTTCCCACTGTACATACATGCACAATGCAGATTGAGTGAATTTGCAGTAACTCTAACCGTGCACGTCTGTGTTCCTTCGGATGTTCACCCTCTCGCAGTGCAGCACTCTCGGCAATGGTGCCCCGATCTGCCCTGATCACTTTGAGGGATATCAAGGTCTTATGTGCTGATGCAGGATTACAGGAATGGAGCAGGTCGCAGATTGCCGACTTTGTTGCACACCACAATCCGAGGGATCCCTGCGTTAGTGAGTAGGGGCAGGCCTGAAGTAGCTGGACGATGTGGGGTGTGTACTTCTCGCTGGTCTCAGACCGCATGATGGCCGCCGTGATCTTTCGTCCCTGGGGTCAATCGATCCCACCACCATCCGCAGCTGAGATCAGAGGCCTGTGTTGTTGCCTGCAAGCCCCCCCCCGGCTGTGCCATCATCCGTTTGTTTCCACCCGCCAACCATCAGGGTGATCGATTGCAGGGTGTCCAGGGGTACCTCTGTGCCTGGTGGTTCCGTGTCACATTTGTGCACCTGCCCCCCCCTCCCGCTGTTCGTGTTCCCGCCCCCCCTCCCGCTGTCCTTTCCCGCCCCCCTCCCGCTGTCCATGCCTTTCCTGACCCCCTCCCGCTGTCCATGTGTGCCCGTTCCCGCCCACCCCCCCTCCCGCTGTCCAGGTGTGCCCGTTCCCGCCCCCCCCTCCCGCTGTCTGTTCCCACCCCTGTCGGTGAGCTGGTGCATTGAAGCACTGGAGCTGCAATGGTGCACTAGTGCACCCAGGGGTGCACTAGTCTCGCGCGGATCGACACTGAGGCGAAACCGTTGCATTGTAAATGCTTGGTTTTTAAAGTCATGTACCAACCGGGCTTGGAAAGAGTCTGGAAAGAATCTTCTGCCATGCATCATGGTGTGGCAAATTTAGTTTAAAAAAATTGGTTTATGAGAAAGCTGCTCTTTCTAGGGAGCATCAAAACCCCACAGGCAACATAACAATTGCTTTTCTACTTTTTAAATCCATAAGGAGAGAGGACGAGTTTTTAGATTTTATACGCCAGGATCGTGCACAATTAGTTTAGGTATGCGACACTCCCAGTAGCAGTTTTCACTGCCCCATGGGGGCTGGGGGGGTCTCGCACCCTCACGTTTTAGTTTTTATTAATAAACTGCCATGGAAACAGATGAACATCTGCTATTCTTCTGACCCTCATATGCTAAATCCAGGATCAGCTGAATAGTGCCTCTGTGTCGATCCCTTAGTTTAGCAGAAAAGGGAGAGGCTTACAGACTTTGCAAAAGTGATACCTCAACTGAAGTAATAGTGGAGGTGTCCACGTTTTTAAACATAGTCTGGACATTGAGGTAAAAGTTGCTAAGCAACATGCCAGGTTGAAGTCCTCTAGTGTGGCTAAGCAAATGTATACTTTATCGATTTCTGTATGTACATGTTCCCAAATTTAAAATGTATTCATGTTTGATCATGTGTATATTTTAGCCTAACTGGGTTCTATTTTTTATTGCGATTGTTTCATGTATTTTGATGATGACATTTTTATTTCGAGCTATCAATAAACTTGAAACTTGACAAGCTCATACATAAGGTTACTTTGAGTTTAAGAAGAAGTGAGATTAGAAATTATCGTAGCTGTTCAATTAATAACATTATTGTAAATCTATTGAAAAACAGATGAAAATAGAATACATGTGAAAAGTGACTTCCTTGCATTTAAAGCACAATACGGCGACTTTTTAATTGGCTATCTAGGCACTTGAAAATGCATTTTCAGTGTACAGATTTTACTGCAAAACAACAAAGCACGCACTATCCCTTGGTGGCCACAGCACGCATTGCAGTGGACGCACCATTTCATGCCTGGTGTGAGACACTGAATTAAAATGTCGATGTAACACATGTGCAGTGCTAAGCGGCCACTTGAACAATTTGGCATACTCTTAAACTGTCCAGCATACCTGCTGCAATTCAAGGGTGAACTCACCAGGCCCCTGAATGGTTGTCACCTATAATGGAGTCATCATCTTTAACCACCTGCAAATACATCATACTCAGAAAATGTGCTGTGTGGAAAATATTACTTGTACAAACCCAAAAATCTGTCAAAAGTAAATCGCAAGTCAATAACTAACCTTGGGGTGTGAAGATGTAAGGTGTGATATCATATTTGGAGAAGCCAATTTCTTAATAAATGAAATATGAACATTGTGTGAAAATGAAAAAATATGAAGGTAGGTTGGCTGTGCGACAACCACTGCCTAATATCATAAAGTTGCTTATTATTACTAGTTGAATATACTCTGGCATATGTATAAGGGAAGGACAGAGCGATGCATTCGGCAAACATTTCTAACTCCTTGCTCCATAGTCCCAAAACGCAAGGATGAGCCATATTCGTAAGACACCCTTGCATTTCCCCTTGCGCTGGCGCTAAACTAGCTGAAGGGTGTCTGTATTATGGAGAATGTTTGTTTATGTAAAGGGTTTCCCTTCCTGCACATAAACAATCATTTGTGGTGTTTTGCTGTTTCTACGTGCTGCACAATCCATCACACATAGAAACAGTAAAAACGAGGAGAAATAAAGCATTTCTCCTTGTTTCGCCATGTTAAAGCCAGGTTTTCCCTGGTCTTATTTCTGGAGCTGCCTCCTATTTATGCCACCCTTGTAAATAGAGGGCTGTGCCAAAATCAATGTGTGTTGTGGTGGAACGCCCACCACAACACCTATTGCCCTCCCCTTTCACACTATGTGTAGAGTGAAAAGGGGCGTTATATACAAGGCGGCGTTAATCCAAGTTAAGTGGTTTAACGCCACCTTGTAAATAAGGCAAAGTCCCTATCACCACAGCAGCGTCGTTAAAAGTGACATTCACGTGGTGATAGGAGGCTTGTAAATAGGCACCTCAGTGTTTAATTTGAGCCTGTTGTTTCCAGTGTTCGGCACCAGCACTTAATTGTAAACTCCAGCACTTATGACAACTGCCACATGGTGACGCTGTTTGTGTTATTTTGAGATGAGCAAAACAAAGCAATATACAACAAAAACAGCTAATACCTGTCGACCAAGTCATTCTTCAAAGTTTTGTGGTCCTCAAATAGACTGAATTGTCACGCTTCTACACAAGTACTGCCATTGGCAGCGCTGTCATGATCAGTGAGTGGTGCAAGCTGCAGTGGCCCAGGGCCCGACACTTACTGTTTTACAAATTAAGCACTGACTAGACTAGTACAATAACTGAGAGGAAGAAAGGGTTTTTCATCAGGAAAGTTATTTCAGAGTCAACAGCTGAGTGACCAGTTGGTTATGCATTAGCATACTTAACGTTCTAGAAGATAACATCATTTTTATAAAGGGAAGTCATCTGAGTCTAAATTTGACAGCCCCTTTAAATGTACAGGGCAACCCTATGTACACCTGATAATCTGAGTTAATATGACTAAAAAGCAATAGATTGCCGACTTGAAAGTTTTTTCACTGCTTTTTCAAAAACGAACTTGAAGTGAGTTCACTTGATATTCAATCTTAGAAATAAATGGTTAGTTAAACAAGAAGTGGCATAGTCAAGCGGTCTCAGCCATGAAGCCTATTGGCTTTGACTTGTTTGTTTATAATCTCAGCTAGTCACCACAAATGTGTGCACATCCAAGGCAGGAATCTTAAAGCATTACAAAATGCATTAAAAGATGTCCACCGTGAATGGCACACATCCACAATGGCCATCTTTGAAACATTTTGTTATGTTTTTTCGGAGTTGCCTTCGTAGATGTGTAGTGGCCGTCTTTGAATGGGAGTTAATAAATACATCAAAAGCCATTCAAATGTGCCCGCCACATGTTTATGCACATGCAGTTGGTCATTGTGAAATATTCAAGATGGCTGCCCACCCATAATTCAGCAAGCTTTGAAAAAGGAGCACAGCTACTGGGGGTAAGGTAATGCTGGGTGGAATTTTAAAAGGATGGTTTAAAAAATAAGATAGTGATGAATGGGAGCAGGGAGATTGAGGTGGGGAGAGAAAATGGCCTCTCCTATGTACTATAAAGCAAGGTCTGATGTTAGCAGTGGGAGAATAATCCTCAAATCAAAACACACTGGGCCAGATTCACGAAGGTAGGCCTGTCCAGTCTTTCTATGAGCCAAGTTCTCCTCCTGACTGTGGAGTCTCCGTACTCGTAAACTTACTTTTAAAATGCAGTTTTGTGAATATTGCAAAAATGTTATCTTTCACAAATGTGCAAGTTTGCCTTTGTGAACCAGGCCATCGGAGTCAAAAATGCTCCTGGATGGGACACATACACAAATAGTTAAGCAAGCTATCTAATCGGGGCAAGAAAGTGAGATAGATACCTAGGGGCCCATTACGATGTCGGGCAGATTGCCCCCGCCAGGCTGGCCATAGCCACCGCCAGCCTGGCGGGGGCAATCCGCCCGACATCCACACTTGTTTTCCCCCCGCCATATTAGTACGGCGGGGGGGACCTCGGCGGATGGAAAGACCGCCCGCCGCTTTTCCGCCCCGGTGGCCTTGCGGCCGGGGTGGAAAAGGAATAATATGGTGGCGGTGTCTATCAGACACCGCCAGCCATATTAGGATGGGTAATTGTGGATGCCTCTCCGTGGCGGAAAGGGATGTGGAGAATCCCTGCGGGGACCCCTTGCGGGCCCACAGGGACTCTGGGGGTGGTGGGGGGTGCACATTGGGGTACCTATGGTACCCCCCAGCAGTTCCATGCATAGCATGGCAGGCACTGCGCGGTGCCTGCCATGCTGTGCATGGAAGTGCACAGCATGCTTTCCTGCCATTGGTTCGTAAAATGCTACACTCTAGTGGTTGGTGCACAAATTGTAATCTCTTCTCCCAAATACATTTTAGTACATTCCAAATAAGAATCACAAACTGTAACTCATTATTCGCAATTAACTATTTCATATTTGGAATATTAGTATATAAGTCCCTAAGTGATGTGTGCACAATCACAGGAGGTTGAGCTGACACCATGACTCAGCATACTGTGATTCATGCATTGCAGCACCCAAGTGAAGTGGAGTTTAGATGTTTCTTTTCTTGTTTCATGGTCCCAGGCCAACCTGGCACCGTGGGCTCTCACCTAGTTTTAAGTGGCAGAGAACTGCCCTCATGACTACTCTTTTCATCAATGTGCCAAAGATGGCATTTAATATTAGTTTAAAATTTAGATCTGAAATGTGGGATTACTAATAGGGCTTGGGGAAAATTTTATTTCCACAGGTATAGTTGGACTTCTTGCTGTGTAAAGTATATGAACTTTTAATTACATCTGAGTGTGAAGTTTCCTTCAAAATATTTCTACACGCTAATAGAGTAGTTAATCACCTGGATCACAGATGCCAGTAAATCTGGAGGAAGCACCCCGTGTTGCAATCACACCACCGAAATTGCCCTACTTCGTGCAGTGGCCCTTTTCTGCATTAACTACCGCAATGGATTCTAAATGGGGCTACTCAGAAAACAGTATTCGAATTCTAAAAAACTTAGGACCATGCCACGTGCTTCATCTTTTACTTGAGAGTGAATGACCACATCTTGACTTCTCTCCTGGTACTTCATTGGCTGACAGTTAACAAGAGGGTGCTTTCAACACCCTTTGCTTTGTCCATTTAGCAATGCACAGTGCTGCACATAATAACATGGTATTTCTTTCACATGCATCTTTAAATCTGCAGTTAGACCTGCACTTGCTGGCCTACCTGCGTTTGCAACTTTCGGGGTTTCTGTCCTTAACCCACCCGTGGCCAGGGTTAGTCTTCACGCCGTTCTAGGTAAATATAAATCTGTGTGGGAAACCAATAGTATATTTGCGTCCTTTTTCTTGCCCTTCCCTTAAATCTTGCTGAAGTTATATTTGCATATGTTCCTTTTCTGTTCCCCATCCTTTGTGACAAAGTACTATCTCGTGAATCTTGCCTTTATTAGCATGCTCCATTTTTTCATTCCCTAGATTTGGATGTTAAGAACTGTCTTTGAATAAATAGATGATCCTTTTCTTTACCCTCCCTTTAAGGAAAACTGAAGTGGTTACTCTGAATTATTAGCGTGACCCATTTTCTTACCTTCCCTGTAGTTACATGGTAAATTCATTTCCGTCATTATAATTGGTGTTCCTCTTTTTACCCACCCTCTTGAAAACGAATAAACTGTGACATTCTAGCATGTCCCTTATTTTTCCCGTCGTTTAGAAAGTATCAGTTCAAGTCTGATTTCTATAAGTTCATTTTCAGTATGTTTCTGGTTCTTACCTTCCCTTTAGACTTCTAATGGTTAGCATCATATATCTTTTGCATAGTTATACGCTTTTCATGGTTCTGATTATTGATAGCTTGCTTGCTGTAAACCTTTGGCTCATGACTTTTGATGAAGATTAGATAAAGGTTTTCAAAACTCCTCGAACCTGTGATTATTATATGACTGCTTATTGTCGTTTTGCTACCATCCCTATTATGCTATACTCCCTGATCCTATAGGTTCATGGATACCAGTGACCAGGAGTGTAAGTCAAAGGTTATTGGACCTAGGTAATACTAATATCTGATAGCCAGTGCCCAGGTTACCTGATCTTGGAAATAGTGGTTTAAAATTTGGGAATGGGCCTAGGTGAGTATTTGGTAAAATTATAGACAGGTGACCTGTGCGCTCTATCACCGGAAGGAATTGAGGGCTCCCAAACCTTGCAGTGGATTAACTCATTCATCAAACAAAGGGTTGTCCCAGAGTTCAAGGGTGATCTTACTATCACAAGGGCCCATCGTGTTCCTGCTCGCCCGTTCCCCAACTCTACAATGCCAAGAACAATATTGTTGAATTTCGCCGACTATCGTATAAAGGAGAGAATACTGACTAAAGCAATCCAACAGAGACAGTTTGCAGTGAATGAGACCGTAAAATGTCGCATTTTCTCCGATATGGCTGCTGCAGCGGCCAGGAGGAGAAAGAAGTTTGTGAAGATCCTCCATCAATTGAAGGCCAATGGGGCGCAAGCGTCTATTGCCCAGCAGTCTTAATTAAGAGTGTTGGTTAAGGGCACATTTTTCATGTTCTCTGATTTGGAGGAAGCCCAGGAATTATTGAAAGAGATCTCGCAGGGCTCTACGGCTTAGAAGGACCTGTTTGATGTAATATTTTAGTTATTGTCATTGCTAATATTTGGGGGGTCAGGTGGGTGAATTACCTCCGGTTTTGTCATGCAAGGTCGAGTTGTTTGCTAAACCATTATTTGACCATAATTGGGGTTCCATCACCAATAACGTATGTTTGTTGGCATGCTTTATTAATATTTGACAAAACTGAGAATTGCTGGGGGGTTAGGTGGAGGATCACTCGGGTGTAATTACAAGAAATCCAGGTTAGAGGAGGGGGGTGAAATGTGGTTAGCGTGGTTGGTGGGGGGATTCCACATTTCAGGGGAAGAGCTCCAGGGGGGGTGGGGAAGCACAAGGGGGGAACAGTAAAAAGAGCAAGAGCAAAAGGTACAGATATTCCTCAATTAGAAGTTCAAGACTACTCTACGATTAGAAACCTTGATGGAAACTAACAAATGCAACATCTTATCCGTCAACGCCAATGGAATTTTAAACAAACAAAAATACGGCGCCCTTATAAAATGGTTGATATCTTTTAATCCCCAAGTGGTGTTCTTTCAAGAGACACATCTAAAATCAAATTCTCCTAAATTATTTTTATCCAGGTTTTTTTATCATACTTGTTTGCATCTGCGGGGTTGGCCCTGAGAGGAGTTGCCATCTATTGTTCTGGAAAACTATCTTGGGAATTTTTACAAGTCCAGAGAGATCCACAGGGGAGATGTCTATGGATAGTGGCTAGATTACAGCGGAAAATTTTGAATTTTGTAAATTACTATGGCCCAGTTTCAGATGATACTTCCAGTCTGGTCAAAATCAATGACTTTCTGAGGGAGGGGCCCAGGGCAGCTTATTGTAGGAGGCGATTTTAATTTTATACAAGATTTGAAAAAAAGACACCTCAAATAAAAATAAGAAACAACTGAAACCGAACACCAAAAGAATTAGGGAAGCCCTGAAACTTGAATACCAACTAGTAGATCCCTAGCGTAATAGCAACCCAGACAAAACAGACTTCACTTACTACTCGCATCGTTTTCGAACTGCATCTCAAATCGATTTTTTTGTAATATCAAGATCTCTCCAGGTCTCCAAGATAGATAGCGGGTGTAATCCCTACTCAGACCATGCAAAAGTTGAGCTTGAAATTGTATTTGGTGTGGAAAACAGAGAGCGGTCCAGGTGGCAGCTGGACCACACTCTCCTCCAAGATCAAGACTGGGTAGCGGGCTTCAGAGAGTGGATCTCCGAATATTTTAAGATTAATGATAACACTGCGGAGCCTTTCTCTGTGTGAGGTGGGTTCAAAGCGGCAGCCCGTGGCCTGATCATCGCCTATACAGCTGCCCAGGCAAATGGTAGGAGACTTAAAATAGCCAAGCTACAAGCTGCAGTTGAAAAAGAATACACCCTTCAGCTCCAGCAGTATCCTAATGAACTTGAGCAGGCGAGAGATTTTTTTGTATTGGAAGAAATTTGCAGTTCAAAAATGTACCAACAAAAGGTGTATGAGGATAATTGGGAAACTTTTGGCAAACACAACAAGAAAGAGGCAGGAGTCGGCAATAATAGTGAAGGTACGGGACCCCCAGACTGGCCAGGAAGAGGTCAATGGTGATAAGATTTAACAGATTTTTTTAGAACATTTTCATTGCATTTATTCCACAGAGTATTTAGCGGGGGAAGAACTGATCCAGGATTATTTTCTAATATAGATATTCCTAAACTTTCAGACAACCGGACCAGTCAATTAGGATCTGATATAAATTCCACAGAAATATTGACTTCTATGAAAGTAACAGCTGGGGCAAAAGCACGTGGCCAAGATGGCTTACCTATCGACTTGTATAAAACCTTTTAAAATGAATTGCTGACACCTTTGAAAAAACTATTTAATTATATCAAGCAAGGAGGGTCGGTCCCCGCAACTCTTAAAGAAGCAATAATTGTGTCATTTGTCAAAAAAGGTAAAAATCCTGAGGATGTAAACTCTTATAGGCCCATTAGTCTTTTAAATTTGGACTATAAAATTTTAATGAAAGTATGGGCCGAACGCTTTTTATTTGCTGCCCTGGAAGTAATTCATAGTGATCACACAGGTTTTATAGCGGGAAGATCTATGGCAGCTAATACTGAGTTTTTAATACAGGCCTTGGACTATTTTAACACCAATTTAATCCCAGCATGTATTATAATGGTCGATGCTGAAAAAACATTTGACCTGGTAAATTGGACAACCCTGTTTTTTTCCCTCTGTCAATTCAGATTTCCAGCTCAGGTTATCAATATGCTACGCAATATTTATCAGGGGGCTTCGGCCCAGATATTAATCAACACAAAACAGGCAGGGTCGATAAAAATAAACCTGGGAACTAGATAGGGCTGTCCACTCTCGCTGCTGCTTTTTACTTTTTATTTAGAACCATTAGTAATTAAAATCAGAAATAATGCTGCTATCCAATCCCCTATTCCTCGAATGGCCAAGCTGAAACTTTTCGCAGACAACAATGTTATACCTGATGCCCAATAAAGAAAGCATGGAAAGTGTATTGAAGGAATTTAGAGATTTTGAACAAATTGGAGGCTACAAAATAAATCCCAATAAAACAGAGTTTCTTGCCCTCAACACAGATCTAAATCTTTTTCCATCTTATTTGCGGGCTCAAGCTGCTAACCAAGACCCAGTTAGATATCTTGGGATATTCGTAACTAGCCAGTACCATCAGGTATTTCATCTGAATGATAAAAGAATGAAAAATAAAATTAAGAGACTTTTAGATCAGTGGCTTTTACTTCCTCTTTCACTAGTGGGCAGGGTTTCATTAATCAATTTCAATTTTCAATTTATTTTATTATGTTTTGGCTCTCGATAAGAGCCACATAAAATTCACAATACAAATTACCGACAGAAGAAAAAAAAGGAAAAAAAAAGAATTCAATCACACATACAAAACTAATTGCATCCATTGACAAAATAGACAAGAGAAAACAATGTCAGACCTCTCCAAACTCCTCAATAAATAGCTAAAAAAACTTTTAAAAAGTTAAAAATGTGGAAGCAAAACATTTCATTTGGAGGACAGTATAGAAATTGTAAAAAAATATTGACATCAGAAATACCCAGTTGGAGACATATTGGTTTTAACCATTTAAACCGCAATGGGCGAAGTGCAGGACAAATCAACAAGACATGCATACGATCCTGAATACTCAAGTTACAACAATTGCACATAGAAGAGGTTCCATACCATTTGGATAAAAGTAAATTTAGGGGCAATAAATCATATCGTAAAAGGAACCATAATCTACGAACACCATGTGGCATATTCCATGTGGCATAGGGTTGGGCCAACTTCATAGAATAAGAATTAAGGAGGAGGTCACAACCCCCCTTTTCTTGTATTGTATTCTTATCTGTTTGAAAACATAGTTCCCACGATGCCTGTTTTAGCAGGAGTTTTAGCTGTGTCGATGAGTGAAGAAATAAAACACTTTCATCCAACTTTAAAAGTGACACAGCTCTTCTAAAGTTCCTTACTAATCGTGAGAATTCTTTAAAGTTGCCCAGCAATTCATTTTTAAGGAGGGCTCTCATCGACCCTGATTTGCTCTAGCCAAGCAAACCACCCATAATCAAAATGTCGATATTACAGCTGCTTATATTTCTATTCAGTAATGTCCCAATAAAAATCAATTCATCCTTTTTTAAAGAAATGAAAACAATGCTTAGAGGTTTTGTCTGGGGGATAAAAGTGTCCAGGGTCAAGCTGTCAGTAGTACACCTATCTACTGACCACGGGGGCCTTGCTCTACCTCATTAAAAAAAGTATTATGAGGCTGGATAGGATCCAAAGGTACTCGAGATAGCTTTTTCTTTGATAAAATGTTACAAGAAATTGGTTTTCAAACTCAAGTGTTTTTAAAAACCTCTAAACTTCCAAAACAAACTAGATACAAGACGTTAAGGGAATATTCTTTTAGACTTCAGTCTTTTTTTAAAAGGTCTGGCTCCCCAGGCGTACAATATCTGAGCTTGAAGGAGTGTGCCAGTCTAGGCCTTCAATTGAAGATAAGCCATCTAACTAACTGGGAAAATTGTCGGCTACGGGACCTAAGACATTTCATTATCCAAAACAGAGGGGATGTGTGGCAAGAGGAGATGACAAGGGCTGATAACCCTAAGAGACCAACTTTTTTTGAATATTTGCAAGTTGTTCACTTAAAAAAAAATATTAATGTCCTTTTTGAGTCTCCAAACGAATTGGTGGTAGCCGTTTATGGGGCTAAAATCAATGGTATAGGGAACTGGTATAGGTTACTACACCGCCAGGGACAATTATCATTGATAGAAAGTCATCTGGGTAAAATAGGCCATGAGACACAATGTGCTTTTTCATGTAAGGACTGGGAGACCCTATGCCACTTAGGAAGCAAATCCCTATGTACGGCCAATTTTAAAAGGATGGCATTTTTGTCACGCTGGCTTGCCTATTTGACTCCGGAGGCCTTGGGGAAAAGATATCCGGAGGTTGAAAATAAGTGTTTTAGATGCCAAGCCAATGGTCAGGGCTGGTGGCATCACATTTTTTTTTACCTGTCCACGGCTAGAGCCCTTTTGGGAGGCAATTTTTGCGGATATAGAGCTGGCAATCGGGAAGAGAATCCAGCCTGAGGCTGAACTGGCCCTTTTTGGTATATGCAAAGACAGAATAATGTTAACTAAGGCTGAGGAAATGTTTTTATTTATCTTTTGTATGGTTG
This sequence comes from Lissotriton helveticus, assembly GCF_964261635.1. Lineage (NCBI taxonomy): Eukaryota > Metazoa > Chordata > Amphibia > Caudata > Salamandridae > Lissotriton > Lissotriton helveticus. The sequence continues at coordinate 289,129,379 of NC_136069.1, read as the reverse complement.
CCCGATCTCTAATCCTCCAGAACTGGAAATCCAGTGACATTCCCTCCCAATTGAAATGGTTCAATAAAAAGAAAAGGACTCGTAATTTTGAAAAAGCATATGCAAGTCGGGTGGGAGCCATTAGGAAATTCGAAAAAAATTGGAAGTATTTTGGAAATTTAGAACAGCTAAAGGGGGGGGATTAATACTTGATATTTACATTGATACAGAAGTTGAAATTGTAGCAGCTTTTGGGATTAAGAGCACTAGCACTTTTTCCTTGATGGTTGCACTTTGGAAGCATTAGCACTTTCGTGGTCATTGCACTTTGTAATATTTGCACTTTTCTGCTATTGCACTTTATTGCAGGTTCTTGCACATCGTCTCTTTTCAAATTAATTGATGATGATATTGGTTGCTACAGTTTTATCTTTTTAAAATCGTGTCATGAAAGGAAGAAGCTATTTAATGTTTTTTAAAAGGTTTCAATAATTGTGTTTTTGATTTTGATCGCAAAATTCATATCATGTACCTAATGCTTTGCTCAATAAAAATTGTAAAAAAAAAAAGAAAAAGAATGTCGGGCCGAGTTTGCACTATAAAAAATCCAAACAAAATTAATTTGACCAGCTGATAAGGAAATCTTTGCAGTATGTGGACTGAGCAGTGGGAGCAAAATGAGCAAGCTTCTAATATCTGAAACATGGTGGGTTAGTAACTATTGCACATGCAGGATCATGCTATTATATGTCGGCCTTTCATTTTCCCATATGTTGACCCTTTGATGACACATCAGAGCTTTTAAACCCTCATTAAATTTAGAGGTACATCACTGCAAGCTTCGATACTGACGTTTAGCATTAAATCACAAACGCAAAACATAGCTTTTGCCAATAAATATATCACACTTGATCCCGCATTTAGAAGAAATCTGCTCTCCTGAAGGTATAGAAAATTCACCGTTTGTCGTGTAACGCATTACACAAATGTCTTTATGATGTGTAATGTAATTGCAGTAGAACAGCCACACCTTCATGTACACTTTCTAATCCTAGGTTCTCAAATCCTTTCCAGACATCAAAGACTAGCATCAATTGAAATCTTAGTCCTGCAGCCATTTTTTAGTAGGAACATTTCAGTTTATAGTCTGTTCATGTTCAAACTAATAATAGGGTGCAGAGAGGGGGCGAGAGAATGAGGGAATTAGGAGAGGTTCTAATAAGGAGGTTTTAATAAGGAGTGCACACTAAAATACTGATGGTAGGTGGGATAGATTTGAACAGAGAAAGATTGCCAAAAAAGCTTCATCAATTTTAATTTTGAATGCCTCTATGTGTCAGTGTAGTCATATACGCAATGACCCCTGGTACCTAAGTAAGAACATCAGTAATAAGACCACCCAACGCAGCAAGAATTACCATATAAATATCAGCCTCAAATTATATTTTATATATTTATATATTGCATCTAAACAAAAACTTTTCGGTTGCCAAGTTGGGCTACACATAGGGGAGCTATTCAAAGGTAGCTTGAAAGCTACCAGTAGCTCTGGAGTTAATCGGTGGAGTACCCTGATCTAGAACCTGGAGCAAGTCTGGGGTAGCATTTGCAGAAGCAACTCCACTGTGCAAAGTAAAGTGCAACACCCAGGAGGAGAGTACAACAGATGTTAATCCTTGGCTAAATGACCTGGGCAAGTGTTGGGTAGTCCATGCACTGTAGAGCCTAGAGTGCAGTTTAGAGCCTAGAGAGAGGTAGTGAGAGGACCGGGTCAAGCCTTAGGAGGCCCCATCACAGCAGAGCCTGAGTGAGGCAGTGAGAAGCACTCAGCAAGCCTTAGGTGGCATCTGCACAGCAGGTTCAAAGTGAGACACACAGTGAAAAGGACAGGGCAAGCCCTAGGTGGCCCTTGCACAGCAGAGCCTAAAGGGAGGTAGACAGTGAGAGGGACAAATCAAGCCTTCAGTGGCCCCAGCACAGCAGAGCCTAGAGTGAGCATGGGCGCAGAGTTAGAGGGTGGTGGAGGAGACATAGCTCAGTGTACTGGGGCAACAAAGGGTAAGATCGGGTTAGAATCAGTCACACCATCTGCTGCTCTGATTCTCTGTTTTTTTAATCTAACATGGGCTTCAATTGGAATTCATAGAGCAAATTATCAAGGCCATTATTGCCGCTTTATCGGCAGTTTCCTGCCGATAAAAGCGGCGATAATGTTTCGCCTGTCCTTGATAATATGCCCCTAGAAGTGGTTTCAACAGCTTCTCAAAAAGCATGAAAAGCAGTGCCTTGGTAGACACTTTGGACAATAACATGCTGTAGATAGTTTGTGGGAGAACTGTTATCTCTGTTGTTTATGCCAGGGAGAATATTATTATCATACCACTTCTCTTTCTGTGTTGTGCAGAGACGGTTCGGTTTTATTTCTTTGCTTTCTGCTTTTTGGCAAACTAGATAAGTCACTTTATGTAAACAATATACATCTTGAAATCGATTCGCAATTTGTAGTAGTTGTTTTAGTACGACAAATGCGTCCTGATGAATATGTATTGTTGTGTTGTTTATTTCGAGTAGGTGTCTGTTTTGTGGTACATTTTGCATACTGTGATTTAGTTTTATGTTTTTGACATTTTTTTGATTACACCGCCAGCGAAATTCATTTGAGAAATAACGAATACTTTAAAAACATTGCACCCTAAACACGATGGCATCACTGTCAAAAAGGAGAAATAATTATGTTGTACATCTGTTTAACTTCATAGCAGTTGAGAATGCTGTTGCGTTTAATGCATATGCAAAATGTTTGCAATTTCCTGTTTTTCCCAATGAATAAAAGAATAAGAAGTCTTTGAATTTTCCTAGTTTGCAATTCATGAGGCTCAGACATTGTGATGGTTTACTGCCGGCAAATTGCTATGCTGTTCATATTGCTGCAATATGAATGGTGATATTTATTTTTCCAGGTATTGGTGCAATACAGTTTGTCAAATTGATTGTAGGGAAATCTTGTACTTTTACTTAATCAGGATAGTATTCTCGTGCACTGTCACCAGCGAGCTGACTCATGCAAGTAGATTAACCCTGCCACCCGGAAGAAATGCACTTCAAATTTCTCGTTTTTGAAATTAGAGTGCACCTCCTTTGTTTTTGTTGAACACAGCTGTTTACATTTATTTATTCAATAATTATCCTCTTTCACTAATAGTTGTTTGTCCTGCATCCCTGTTGACGAAAATATTTTGGGGGAAAAGCCTGGACGCCTAAAGCCTGATGTCTGGCCCATATCTACACTTCATTACAATAATCTGATTACCGCAGGGCATCATCCCATCTGGTTACAAAATTCCGGCCAGAAATCACACTAGCAAGAAGACTGGCAGAGGAGAAGACAGTTATTTTCAAGAAACGTTTGCCCACCGTCAGCTTCCAAGATCTTTCAGCAGCATAAAATAAATCTTATTGGTTAGGTGTTCACTGGCTTCTATCTTTTAGTCCTTTTTATTTCTGATCTTCTGCCCCCCAAACATTCTAAACTTTTCAGGTGCCTTGCTAAGGTCCATTGTTAAAATTTCCATTCGCAACTACAATCATTGTAAATTGGGTGGCCCGAAAGACACCTTTGACACTGCCTCAAAAGTATCTTTGCTCCTACATCTCCTTTGACACTGCCTCAAAAGTATCTTTGCTCCTACACCTCCTTTGACACTGCCTCAAAAGTATCTTTGCTCCTACACCTCCTTTGACACTGCCTCAAAAGTATCTTTGCTCCTACATCTCCTTTGACACTGCCTCAAAAGTATCTTTGCTCCCACACCTTCTTTGACACTGCCTCAGAAGTATCTTTGCTCCTACACCTCCTTTGACACTGCTTCAAAAGGATCTTTGCTCCTACTATCAGCCCAGACTACTACCCTTCAAGCCACTTAACAAGTCGTACACCCAAAGATGAGGCATGGACATATTGATTCTTTGAGTATTTATTTCCAGACGCATAGCTCCTATCATCAAACAGGAACAGGACTAGTCCGCTCCTCTCCAGCTCACTTCTGCCACTCACATTCCATTCCCTGGTAGAATAGAACGTCACTATGGCATGCTCTGTACCCCCAATAAAGAAGCTTAAAATGTACCCACCGTACAAGCTAAAGAGAATAAACACCTGACAAAAAAAGAACTGAAACTGAACTAATACATCCCTCAAATAACCATACAGCTAAGTAAATCCCTGGAAGACAACCAAATAAACGGTCAAATACATTGAACAAAACCCTTCAACCACCTCGGTCACTTCTGGTGTTTGCCATGCCTCTTCCTACGTTCTTTAAGTTCCATGTGATTTGAATTTGATTGTGAGACGGTAGTGCTGTCGTTCTTAAGCTCACCATACCTGGAGATGTAATCATCAATGCCACTGTTAGAAATAGGATCTCTGGTGGCTAAGGCTTGCGCCAAAGCAAGGCAGAGACCACCACTCTAGTCAGGGCAGGGAAGTTACACGCCATAGATAACTCTTGCTCACCCCCTTGGTAGCTTTGCGCGAGCAGTCAGGCTTATCCCGGAGGCAATGTGTAAAGCGTTGGGGCATGCACACAGCAGCAACATACTAGGCACACCACAAAAGGAACTCCACACATGGTTATATCAAAGTAGCCTTTGTATTCTCATAACACATTAGAATAGCAATCACATATTATACATTGTGCCACCTGGCACTAGGTAATATCTACAAGGGATTATGTACACCTGACAGGGCCAACCGGACCACTGTCAGAACCATCACAACATGAACTTAGTAAATGTAGGACATATCCTAAATGTAGAACACAATCAGTAATCACTGGCCAACACTGAACTAGGCATCATCCTGGAAAAATAAACCATATTATGCACAGTATCACATTTAGGCGTGAAATACATTCTGTGCCAACCTCACCAGCATAAACACATTATGCAATCATCTCATAAGTCTAAATGCATTAGACAATACCCTCACTAGCATAAATACATTATGCATAACTCACAGTAGAGAATAATCTCACTAGCATAAATACATTATGCATAACTCACAGTAGAGAATAATCTCACTAGCATAAACAACTGTATAAGGGGTGGGCGGACATCTCCGTTCCGCCCACGGAATGTGCGGAGACTTGCCCTTGCGCAAAGAAGGCAGAGATTTGACGCAAATCTCCACACATTCGAGGGCGGAACGGAAGTTGGCCGCCCGCCCGCCTTAGTAAATTTTATTTAAAGGCCTAAAATGAAACTTAAATAAAACGTACCTTATTGCGGTCGCATCCTTCCCCATCGCGGCTTCATCTGGAAACCGCGCATGCGCAGTCCTGGCGAGGAATGCGCATGCGCAGGCTCCCGTGCATGCACAGTTTCCAGATGAAGCCGCGATGGGGAAGGATGCGGCACAATAAGGTAAGTTTTATTTAATTTTCATCTTAGGCTTTTACATATAATTTAATAAGGCGGGCGGGAGGTGGGCGGGAGGCGGGCGGGCGGCGCGTAACGGAAATATGCAGAGAGGCACGGAGATTGGTTCAATCTCTGTGCCTCTCCACGAAAGTCCATTACGTTTCTTCTGCCCACCCCTACACTGTATGCAAATGACCTCATACATAAACCACAGTTAGAGGCATAAAACAGGGTGCGCAAATCATAGTACATGAATCACATTTCCTAACACCACATAAATCACATTAGGGCCTGGCGCCCTACAAACCCAACCGTCCCCCTGGCCAACTGGCCTTCTCAAAGGGGCTCAAATGCCCTACCTCCAAAATGTCAGGCCTGCTGCCAAGGCAGCGGAATCCAAAGTGAGCTATTACGCTGGGGCAGAGGAGTGCATCTTACTCCTATTCTCATAACCCATGCCCCCAATGAACTGTGGCCTTAACGTAGCAGCTGGCACTAATTGCAGCGCGGCTGTGATGCAAACAAGGCCTGGAACCACTGTGCCTTTTGAACACATATGTCAAAACACTGCAGCTTCCCGCGCTGGTGAGGCGCAGCTGGGAACATCAAATGGGCGCTGGCCCAACTGTGCCCTCGGGGCCTCCACTGGGGATTTCCAAATCACTCTAAATAACTTGTGGCACCATCGTTGCAGCTGCCTGCGCTCTTGCAGGACAGCTGGGATCAACCATCATACCATGGGCAACGGTCAAATACATTGAACAAAACCCTTCAACCACCTCGGTCACTTCTGGTGTTTGCCATGCCTCTTCCTACGTTCTTTAAGTTCCATGTGATTTGAATTTGATTGTGAGATGGTAGTGCTGTCGTTCTTAAGCTCACCATACCTGGAGATGTAATCATCAATGCCACTGTTAGAAATAGGATCTCTGGTGGCTAAAACACTGCAGCTTCCCGCGCTGGTGAGGCGCAGCTGGAAACATCAAATGGGCGCTGGCCCAACTGTGCCCTCGGGGCCTCCACTGGGGATTTCCAAATCACTCTAAATAACTTGTGGCACCATCGTTGCAGCTGCCTGCGCTCTTGCAGGACAGCTGGGATCAACCATCATACCATGGGCAACACTGTGCCTCTGGACCCTCACTGGGGCCCTATGCAAAGATCATGCCCAACATTGGAGCGGGCCTCTACCAGGTGGGGCCACTCGAGAAATGGGCAATGGCACCAAGTGTGCCTGAGGGGACCGTTCAACGGGCTCCTCCTGGGCACAAGACACTATGTCCCCCTTGTGTGCCCTCTGCAGCCCCCAATCACCGGGGCTGTTCTGGAGGCTGGACTCTCTGCTCTGCTCCCTCACTCAGCATGCAGGACAGGCACCAGCATTTCCTTTGCACACGGTATTTCCCTCACTTACGGAAGCCCCGCCCTGCCACCGGCAGCCTCGACCACCACTTCTCCCTTTACCCGGGCCCCCTCCTGGGACCCAGGAATTCATTGGGGAGCCCGCGAGGCTCTGGACGCCTTCTGCTTCTCCTCCTGTCACCGGGGCTCCCAACTGCCCATGGAAGCCCCGCTCCCAGTTCACAGCTCGGGCACCTCTTCCAGCCCTGCCGCAGGCCCCGCCCAGAGGCAGGCGAACTTTGCCTGGCTTTCGGGTCGGCTGCCACTTTCACACAGTCCACGGGGGAATTTCATGAAAGTCGACCGCAGGGTGGGCTCCCGCTAAGGCAACCAATGCGGGGTGGGCAACTGCATCAAAAATACACGCATAAGCGGGATGGGCACCCGCATACTAAGGATTCAATTAGCAGGGTATAAGAAGAATGCAGGGGAATCCCTATGCCGGAGATTCCCTCCTCCACGGGCAGCTTAGCGCTGCGGAGACCTCGTGCTCCTTTTCCTTGGGGCAATTTGAAATATAGCTCACAAGGCGCTAGACGCAGCATCAGCTCCTTCAAGGTCCTGGAGGATAACAAGCCAAGTAAAAGGTCCCAAAAGTCTTAAGAGATGCAGGGGCAATGCAGTACCCAGGGATGCAAGCCCTCATGGCAGCCCTCCCTGGGCCTCAACAGCAGCACACCCTAGAATGATTCAGGAACAAGAACTGAACATTTTAAAGGGGTCACAGCCCTTCTACTTATACCCCATAATCCTTTGTCTGTAGTGCAGGGCAAGAGGGAACCAGATGCCACTGGTTCAGGGGGGATTTGGAGCACTTTGTTTTGCAAGCTCATCTTCCCCTTTGTCAGGTAGGGGCTCATCATCAGACACACCACAGGGGGTGGAGCCAGCATTCACTAGGGTAGACACCATCCTCTTCAGAGTCAGGGGATTACCCCTCCCACTACTCCCAGCCCAGATGTCCAATTCAGCCCAGCGCTGACTCACCCTGCCTCTCCTGGAGCCACACACACTTCCCAGCCCCAGTCACTCACAAGGGCTCCCCGCCCTCGGCCCCTTAGCAAGCTACTTTTCTGTTCACCCTCCTGAGGCGGAAGCCGGGAGGTCTCCCTCACCCCTTTGAAACTTTTAAAAACTGCTACTTTGTGTATCGCTAGATCTGAATAGCGTTTTATCATTTTTAGGGTGTATTGACATTGCGCTTGAGTAATAAGCGTTTTTACTCGCCACATACCTGTAGCGCCAGCTCACTGCTGCCTGGGCCCACTCTCAGCTGAGCACTGACGCTGAGGGTGTGGTCCCGGGGAACCGAAGCCTCCACAGTGGCCATCTTGGTGGTAAGGAAGCGCTCTGGTGCGCTCTAGTTCCATATAAAAAGGACGGTCTCCTTCCGCGTAGCGGACGCGATTGCGGACACGCCTGACTCACGCCGGAGTCATGCCAGAGTCCTGCCCGTCTGCGCCCGTCTGAACCCGTCCGCGCCAGGACGAGCTCAGGGACCAGTTCCCCTGTTCCTCCCCTGCCTGGCTCAACCACATACCCGCGCCCATATCTTCTGCAATTAAATCACGCCACGACCCCCCCCAACTCCCTGTGCAAACATTCGCTAGACCCCTCGCACAATCAACATCGCTTCCGATACTGCCCCTATCAACTGATCAAATCGCCTGAGATTAGGCAGAAACAAGCCCACAAGCTAAATATGGCACTTTTGAACTGCCGCTCCCTGCCAAAACATGTCTCTGAGATTTAATTTCTACTGCTGGACACGGCACTGGATATACTGTTTCTCACTGAAACATGGCTAGGGCCCAGTTCTGGCCCAGATATTGTCCAGGTTCTGCCCCCGGGCTACTTAATCCAACATCTTGATCGATCGGGGAATATAGGTGGAGGAATTGCTATCCTCTATAAGAATAATTTAGTCTGTCGCCTCTTAGGCAGCCCATTACTGGACTGTGAAAACGTTCATTTCTCGATCACCCTCTCACCTCTAGTCTCCTTCACGTGGCTTTTAATTTACCGCCCTCCAGGATCCCTTGGACAATTCCACAGGTCATTGTTAGAAACAGTCGTAAATATCGCCATCTAAGCCTCCACCTTTACTATACTGGGTGATTTGAACCTCCACTTTGACGATCCACATGACACAATAGCTGTGGATCTGGCTCAAGATCTAGAGACTTGCGAGATGCTTCTAACAATCAAAAAACCTACTCACATAAAGGGACACCTGCTTGACCCCATTTTTTCTAATATCACCGATCTCATCACCTTGCACCCGAAACCGATCCCTTGGTCAGACCATTTCATCATACCTTTCATTTGGCAATTCCCTCCCCCAGCCCCGGCCAAACCCTTCAGCACTAAACAAACAAGACATTGGTCTATGCTTAGGATAAACGTATGGTCAGAAGCATTAAGAACCACTTTACCGTCCGCCAACCCGTGTGGAAAAGTAAATTTTGCCATGTTCTGTGTCCCTACGCTTCATCCATCATATGTTATGTGTGCATGACCAATATGCATATGTTATTCCCCATGTCCGATTAATGACGCAATTCCAGTTGTGTCCACCTCTGATATGTCATTTTCCAGTCTTCGTGAATACTACGAATATCAGGCCTATGTAAAGTTATGTTGCCACGTTTCCCAGTGTGCACGTTATTCCATAATAAAGTCCCCGTTTCCAGGCCTCAAAAGGGCCCGGACCACAGATTCAGCTCCTGTCTCCTGAAAGCCTCGCTGAGGAGCGATACAGCCCCCACCTGTATCCTCGACCCTTCACTTACTTCCTGCCTCGCAGTGCCCGGTGCAGCCCGGCTCTGCCTCTGAGTCTGCCAAAAGTATGTTATAGTTCCAGTTATCAGTTCAGTCCTCCTCTTCTGCATTCCTAAGCTACTGAACTGCATCAATAGTTTTCGTCATTGTCTAGCCTATTCGGCTCCACGTTAGAGAAATACTGTATTAATGGTCATTTAATATTCTTCATCACGCACTACATGTAGAATAATGCATGGTCCAGTCTTAGAATCAAGTTAGCTTTTCCCCTCATGACTCCTAGTTTATATCAACATGTTCCCTAAACATTAGATACCAGATAAGGTTTAGGTGCATGTCGCTCCGACCCTCCAGACTCTAGTCTCTGCTCCTAGCACAGAGTTCGTAGCCCCCAGCTTCTCCTAGTAACACGTCATTGCCAGTTTTCGCGCACCATTAGGTTAGAGGTCCCGGCTCCTTAGGTAGCCCCCTCCAAAGTTTCCGCCCATTCATGACATATTCTGTTACATTTGCATCACATGTCTATGTATACTCCCAGTTACACCTCTTTTTTACTGTTATCTTTCGCGACTGCTACGCGTCACGCCTTCTGCTCCACCCACTGCTACGCCTACTGCAATGTAATGCTATGTGTTTGCGCTATGTATATAAGTCAATGTATTATTATTAAAAGTTAGCGCGCTCATCCCAGACCAAGCCCCAGCAGCTGCTGGGTCATCCTATGCAGGTTGTCCTGATCCTGTCCTTATGCTGTAATAAACCTGCAGAAACTCCTACTACCTCGAATCTTGACTCTTATTTTATTGAGCTATCTGTTATTCATTCATTCATCCAAAAATAGATCCGGTATTATTTATTTATATACCACATAATGGCGCCCGAATAGGGACTTGCCCTTTCCCCACGCGTCGGTGAAGCCACGCCGACCCCCTGACCCTCTGCAGTCGTGACGGAACTCTTCTGCGCAGCGGCAGATATTTCTGCTCAAGTATCCCTCAGGCCCACGGAGGAGACGGAGGAGGCGGTCCAGCATCCGAACGAGACGGTGGAGGAACGCGGCGAGTCCCGACCAGAGCCCAAGCCGAGAGTCCAAGGTCCGAGGTATCCGGAGGCCCACCCGTAACTGAAGTCCGAAGTCCGAAGTCCGTCGTCGTAGCAGTCCAGTCCCGTCCGAGGCCTTCCGTTCCGTGCTGCCCGGTGAGTACCATTGCTGGGGTAGTATCTAGACAGGACCAATCTAAATTGACTCCTGGTCCGTGGGTTGGTGGTGCCCAGACTCACAAACGAAGTGTTCACCTAGGTGGATACGGGTCTTGATGCGTCCCTTTGTGGGACCGGTATGTTCCGTACTGTTACAGCAGTGCATCCAGTAACTCTAGTCTGTTCCGTTCTCGAGAAAATTCTTGTATTTCTGTTCTCAGTATTCCAGGTAATATTCTGTTCGAACTGTTATTTATAAATGTTCTTCATGTATTTTACTGTTGTGGTATGAGTGCGATGTGATTTCGTGTTTTTATTGTGTATCGTATTTTGTCCAGATTACAGTTCAGTCATGCCTATATTTTCCAAGTTACGTCAGTTAAAAACTAGAAAGGGTCTGTTAGAGGAAGCGGTTCCTGTCCCGCCTAGGGACAGTCCAGGTCATTTTATGTATCAGAAACATGGCATAGGCGCCATAATGTATCTAGATTTATGGGTAGAGTATACCAAACAGTTAGAAGAAAAGTATAGATGGCCCGTATCGGGTACATGGGATGCCGAATGTATCATGCGAGTAGAAGAAGCATTATGGAAAAAGAAAGCCAGACAGTCACAGAAAGATGCCATCGAGTTATGGCGTAAGGAAGCGCATAGAAGAACGGAAAAGGAAGTCAGAAAGTTAGAGTTAAGTAGAGAATCCCAAGAACGAGCCCAAGAAAGAGAATTAATCGAGATAGGTGAACAAGTCAAAGCCGAACAGTCAGACAGACAGAGGCATGCCCTCATTAGGGGTATGTATCCTCTTCTTGCTGAGGGCTTGCCAAAAGCGACCCCAGAGGCATCCAGTAATTTCCCGCCACCATTAGTTCCGACCAAGCTACGTCACAAACCGACCGCAGCTGATATTTTTATTTCGTCCTATCTGGACGACACAGTCCCCGAATATGTAAATCCTGTCCGCGCTCCGCCAGTCCCTGTAAACCAGGTAATTCATGCTCCTCCAGACACCGGGGTGCCCTTAACGGCTCCCCCGGCCCAGTCCGCCATACAAGTACAATTACCGACCCTGCCAGGATGAAGAATGTCAGTCGACGATTCTAGTCTAGGGGCCGCAGGGGGAGGTCTTCCTCAAACCCCGCCGCCACACAAACGTTTATCAGCACTCGAATTACATGCTCAAGCATCACAGCGTACTCCTAAAAGTAATAAGTCTGTCACAGAAATCAGACAAGCCCTTAACGAATGTGTCTATGACGCAGTCCCAGGCGAGTATAATATGGTTTTATATTCCGTACGTGTAAGGAGGGTGACCGAGTATCTAGTCACCTTACCGAATATGAAAGAAGATCTAGACAGAATATATCGTTTCATCCGTACAGGGGATGATCCAGAAAGTATTGGCGAGATTATGTTTCAAAGAAAAGCCGAGATCCAGCTCATGATATTAAAGTTCCTGATCAATTGTCTAATAAGAGAACAAGATTACCCGTCTAAAGATCCCGCCGAAATGAGAATCCTGACAAGGTGGAGTGATAATATAGCCGAGGGTAAGCACAAGACCGTCAGTGCCATGGAGAGTATGTACAAGAAAATTCGTAAAGAAATAATAAGGTTACACGAACAGCGTAAAGCAGCACAAGTAAGCGAGAAAGAAAGTATCTCTGATCCTGAAGAGGAAGACGAGAATCCCGCCAGAATAGCATATGTAGGAAAATCTAGATTTCCAGATCGCCATTTACGCCTAGAACACAAGTCTATTTTTCATCATCCAGCACCAGAACAAGGTTCCCTAGAACAAGTATTTCAAGCTACCGATCACATTCTGAAATCACGAGTCGGTTACAGTGAATTAAGTACTATGCATGAACAAGAACTAGCCCGATCAGCAGTCCGATGGATTACTGATTCTACCACTTTTCCAGACGAAATAGTGGCACAAATGTTTCTGAAACTGCCCCCAGCCGAGCAACGACTGGTGGGTATGTATATGATCCAGTACCTCATTACTCTGTATGAGGGTCAACATTCTGATCCAGGCCCGTTACACGATGTCCTGAACGAGTTACTCCAGTATAGATGGAGAGGTCTAGGTACCGATTTAATTAGTGTCATTCTAGAACAGCGCCACAAATATAGAACGTTCCTGAACCCGCATTTTGTTCATGTCTCACCCCCAGAAAGTAAACCATTCTACATAGACAGACAGAATCCGTTACGAGAAGTCCACCCAGTCCAAGGGGCGGGTGGCGTAATGCAACGAGTGTTTGTATACACTCCAATATCAAAGATGGAACTTCTTGAAATGAAGAAATTAATTCCCTGTCATGACAAAGATCCAGCAGGGTTCCATAGAGAATTAAAAGACATGCTCCGTATGGGAGAATACACTTACCCAGATATCATTAAAATGTTAAAGGTCCTGTTACCCGCAGGGGTATATGAAAAGTTAAAAGAAAAAGAATGGGAGGTGGGAGAGAAAAAGATCGATTGGACAGCTCTAGAAGCTGAAGACAAGGCACGAGTACCAGGTACCGGTCTTGGAGATAAATGTAAAGAATTACCAGAATTATTGATTCAAGTTTTACCCAGATTATTGACAACGAGAAAAGAAGACTGGGATGCAATCTCAGCCTGTAAACAGAAACAAGATGAAGATATTAGTGATTTTTATTCTAGATTTGAAAAATGTTTTAGTATTAACAGTGGTCTCAAGACAAGTAGTGAGTCATACCCTCACCTTTTCGTTACTAAATTAGTCGAGAATTCAAGTCCACAAATTAAAAATCGAGTTTTGAAAGTCGAAAGCACCTGGCAAGCAAATACCCCGTCCCAGATGCTCCAGATGCTCCAGTACCACCAGAATAGAATCAGGGAAGAGCAAGAACACGAAAGAAAACGTATGAAAGACACGAAAATGAAAGTGCTAGTTGCACAATCTGTTCCTCAAGACAGTCAGAAGAGGGGTCCGAATCAAGCCAGTCATCCTGCAGCTCCCGTTAAAGGGAACTGCAATTATTGTAAACAGCCAGGTCATTTTATAAACGAGTGTGCAGTTCTGAAACATAACATAGCTACTGGTAAGACTAAAGAAAGACCACGTCCGCCTAGACAAGAACAAGTTTCACAGATTCCTCAGTCACAGAATGCACCACAGACAGTTCCCGCACCGCAGCCTATCGCTGCAACACAGCACGTTACATCACAGATGTACCAGTATGCACAGACAGAGTATCCAGAGTACCAGCCATATTCATGAAACAGCCTAGAGAGGGAGGTAGGCTTGCCTCTCATCGAGATACCTGTAGATCAAGAAGGTCCCTATGTTCACAGTCAAGTATTAGGGAAAGATAGAAAGTTTTTGATCGATACAGGGGCAAGTAGGACCACAATTAGTCATGCCGAAGTTCCAGGGGCTCCGCTCTCAGGCTCAAGAAATGTTTCCCTTGGATTTTCAGGAAAACCCATTATAAATGAGATCTCTAAGCCAGTTACTCTAGAAGTAGGTCCATTGTCCCGCACTACTGATCTGTTACTTACTAAGTCATGTCCAGAAAATCTATTAGGCATTAAGACACTGAAAGAATTAGGTGCAGTTATTTGCTGTTCCCCAGAGGGAATACGTCTGTTCCTACGTGACTTTAAGGGTCACTATGTATTACGAGATTTTGATTCAAGATTGTCTAATGTTCCACAGCATTTATGGGCGCAAGGTCCAACTGATGTAGGTTACATGCAAATCACACCCCATCGTGTGACTCTCAAACCAGGTGTAGTGTTACCTCGAATCAGACAGTACAGATTGCCACCTGAGGCTGTAGCAGCCTTATCCAAAATTATTGACGAGCTCATGGCTCAAGGAGTAGTTGTAGAAACTGACTCCAATGTATGTAATTCTCCGATCATTCCAGTCATGAAACGTACTGATCCGAATGCACCCCCAGTATATCGATTAGTGATTGATTTACGAGAGCTTAATAAATGTATTATTCCGCAGTACCCAGTTGTCCCAGACATTTCTTCCCTGTTAACAGCCATTGATTCCGAAGCCATGTTTTTCACTGTCATAGACCTCAAGAATGCATTTTTTAGTGTTCCAATTCATCCAGACAGCCAGTTTCTTTTCGGATTTTGTTTAAATGGAAGGAGCTATATGTTTACACGCGCTCCTCAAGGTTTCACAGAAAGTCCTAGTATTTACAGTCAAGCACTCAAGAGACAACTAGACAACATTCACATGCCAACTGACACTGCCCTGCTCCAGTATGTCGATGATCTACTGATCACAGCCCGTTCTGAACATGACTGCGAGCGTGCATCACTTACAGTTCTGTATTTCCTTGCCGAGATGGGGCACAAGGTGTCACCTTCGAAGCTTCAATTCTGTGTCCAGCAAGTGGTATACTTAGGACACTTGCTGTCCAAGAGGGGTAGGCAGTTGACACCCGACCGTATCCAGTTAATAGCGAGTCTTCCCCAGCCCAGAACCCAGAAGGAGGTACGTGCCTTTATCGGCCTTACTTCTTATTGTAGACAATGGATTCCCCAGTATGCATTTCTAGCCAAGCCACTGATACAGTTAACGACACAGGAGGCAGCCGTATCGACTGTCCTCCCTTGGACATCTGACCATACACTTAGTTTCAACGAGTTAAAGAAAGCCCTATGTCAAGCTCCAGTTCTAGCTACACCGAACTACAGTAAGCCTTTTACACTTTTCGTTACTGAACGCGAAGGTACAGCATTATCTGTTCTCACACAAGATCAAGCAGGACAATACAAGCCCTGTGCTTATTTTTCGAGCACATTAGATCCAGTCGCCCAGGCGTTGCCTGCGTGCCTCAAGTCAGTTGCAGCCACAGCACTAGCTATCAGACAAAGTGATTCCATAGTTTTAGGACATTCCCTGACAGTACAAGTCCCACATTCAGTAGAAGTTCTTTTAAACCGAACACAAACTCAGCACTTGACAATTGCACGTTTAACAGGTTATGAATTGACACTGTTCCAGCCACACATAGATATTAGACGCTGCAACGTCCTGAATCCTGCTACACTGTTACCATCAGTTAATTTAAATCCAGACACACATGACTGTGTGGAAGTAGTTAACATTACGACAAAGCCAAGACAAGACCTGACAGACATTCCGTTACCAGATCCCGACCTGACACTTTATGTGGATGGTTCATGTATGAGAACTGGTACAGGAGAACTAGTCGCCGCATATGCAGTGACTACTGACACTGAAGTTATTGAAACACACCGTATTGACACCCTGTCCGCTCAAGCAGCAGAGCTAGTCGCTCTGACACAAGCCTGTATACATGCCAAGAACCTGAAAGTTAATGTTTACACAGATTCACGTTATGCATTCGGAGTTGTACACGACTTCGGAGTACTCTGGCAGGAGAGAGGTTTCATGACTTCTCATGGAACCAAGATTCAGCATGGTCTCCTTATTCAAGCCCTGTTAGATGCCATACATTTACCGACATCTATTGCTATCATGAAATGCAAAGCACATACGAAAGTCACTGACATTATTTCCCAAGGTAATGATCTAGCAGATCGCACAGCCAAGCTTACAGCACAGACTCCAGACATTCC
This sequence comes from Lissotriton helveticus, assembly GCF_964261635.1. Classification (NCBI taxonomy): domain Eukaryota; kingdom Metazoa; phylum Chordata; class Amphibia; order Caudata; family Salamandridae; genus Lissotriton; species Lissotriton helveticus. Next base: position 289,112,990 of record NC_136069.1, on the reverse strand, counting down.
AGTTAATCAGACACATACTCCAGATCTGACTACCTGCATGACAGTTAAGGACCCTACACAAGATGTCATAGATATCCAGTTACATGCTACTCCCTCTGAAATCAAGAAATGGTCTGAACAAGGAGGGGTCCAGACAGATCAAGGATGGTTAACGAAGGGTAGAGCCACATGGTTTCTCCCCGACTCTATGGTTCAAGTCATTATCAATACCGCACATAGTCCAGCACATTTAGGAGAAAAAGCTATGTTAGACAGTATCCAGAACATTTGGTTCAACAAGCATTTACGAGCTGCAGCCAAGCAGAAAGTCCGTACCTGTATGATATGTTGTCAGTTTAATCCAGGTAAAAGTGTCCCGGTGGAACAAGGTGGTTTCCAGCCCCCTGACCACCCTTTTGAGGTCCTCCAGATGGATTATATTCAGATGGAGCGATGTCGAGGTTTCAAGTATGTCCTTGTAGTTGTATGCGCTTTGTCCAGGTGGACAGAAGCATATCCAGTTCCCGATTACACAGCCGCGACCACTGCCAAGCAGTTGGTTCGTGAATTTTTCCCTAGATATGGACTCCCTAGAGTCGTATATTCTGATAACGGTCAGCCATTCTCCTCAGAGTTAATGAAGCACGTTTCCCTTCTGTTAGGATACCAGTGGAAGTTCCATTGTGTACGCCATCCTGAAGCAGCCAGTCTGGTCGAGAGACATAATCAGACCCTGAAAATCCGCATTGCAAAAGTCTGTAAAGACAAAGGTGTGGACTGGTTAGTAGCTCTGCCAGTCGCCCTGTTTTATATGCGCATGGTCGCACATTCCAGATCAGGTCTGTCCCCGTATGAGGTCGTATTCGGCCGCCCCCCTAACATGTGGGGTACTCCTAGACCCCGAAGTATTACCGATGTTTCATGTAATATGCTGACAGATTACCTAGCTTCCTTGATGTCTGCCCTCAACTCATGTCGTTCACAGGTTGCTGCCGCATTTCCAGACAATACCGAGGTGGCACCGCACGAGATCGTTCCAGGTTCCTTGGTGATGATCAGAAATTTCGACAGATCAAGTCCGCTGGAACCACGTTGGAAAGAGCCACGCCAGGTCCTCTTGACCACCCGTACTGCCGTCAAGTTGGAAGGCAGGAAGGGGTGGGTCCACCTTTCTCATGTAAAACTTTTCAAAGGATTGAAACCAGCTTCTAAAAACATTTCTAAGGATTCCCAAGACTCGAGAGATTGCCAGAACATTGTTTTAAAGGACTGTCCCGCACAAGACATTATTACAACCCCTCCCTTGTTAGAGAAAACTCCGCAACAGGAGTATAAGCTCAAATTAAGGTCTAGTAAAATAAGTCAGTCAGTTTGATTGTATAAGTCCTCCCCTAGGTGAAACGGTTAGATTGTTTCTGACATGTATAAAATAGACCCCCATAGTGAGAGAGTCAGTCGAAGTTCACTTCAATGTATCGTTTTTCTGAGTTTCATATTATTTATCAGCATTTTGATTTCCTGCACCAGCTATGCGTTCTATCTGTACTTCCCAGTTCCTCATGCTAATATGTCTGCTAATGCTACAGTAGAGCACACGTTTAGTGATCTGCCTCCTCACGAATATTCATACCGCCTCGCTATGCGCAACAACACATTTATCCGTATGTTACATTATTCACACCAGACCAGCAATGCCACTAATTGTTGGGTGTGTGGTCGACTCCCCCCTTTTCAGACACCGAAGGGAGTTCTGCCACTGTTTCCTTATCCATTCTCACACAATGGTTCGTGTGGAGCATGGTCCACGTTAACGTCATCCTCAACAGATATGTCTTTTCTTAACAGTACATGTTTTCCAGACAAGCAAGGTCTCCCCCACAGAACAGGTTTAGATCTAGAAAATGAAGTTTATAATTTAGGTAATTATTCGTCGAATTTCATGGTCCTGAATGTTCAGTCTGATACTACTCCAGACTTACCTGCTATCTCAGTACTACCAGTCAAAGGCGAATTATGTGTCCGTAGTTATGGTTCTGTACATGTAGGTCATAGTGAATGTACTACTGTTATCAAGTATAGTGACAGTGGGAAATCTGTTTTCAAAGCTTCACGTCATTCTTATTTTATTTGTGGTCAGACCGCATATGTCCGTCTGCCCCTCGATTGGGAGGGAACCTGTTACATTGCCTTCCTACTGCCACCTGTTTTCCTAGCCCCATCTGATTATCACAGAAACACACATCTAGTACACATTAGACATAGAAGGGAGTCCCCAATTGTCGATTATACTGAAACTACTCTAGAACAGTATACAGATTTCAATAAAGGTTTCTTCTTCTTTGTAGGACCTGTCCAGAATAGTAAACTGATCCGTAGGTTAACAAGAACCCTTGAAGCTGTAGTAAATGAGACTGCCTCTGCTCTAGGTAATCTAACCGAAGAACAATCTGCTATGAGATTTGTCGTTTTGCAAAATCGTCTCGTCCTTGACGTCATACTGGCCGATAGGGGCGGGGCCTGTAGAGTCATCGGATCTAGTTGCTGCATTTTCATTCCAAATAACGCGCCGTCTGTCTATTCAGCTATAACCAGACTTCATAAAATTGCCCATCTGTTACATCAAGATCCAGGCACCTGGACATGGTCCGGTTGGTTCTGGAATATAATTTCCGCATGGGGATGGAAAGTCCTGTCCTTTCTAGGTATTGCAGTAGCGATCATATTTAGCTGCTGCCTCTGTATACAATGTGGCCCTGCGATTTGCAGCATGTGTGCTACCTCTTGTATTCCTAGTCCCAAGCCCCGTTCTAAATCCCGTTCCAGGATAATTCGAGACGAACAAATGGTACTGTATGAAATGATAGATGGTATCATGAAAATTGATGTTTCCTGATGGAAACGTAGTGACAAGGAGGGAATGTGGAAAAGTAAATTTTGCCATGTTCTGTGTCCCTACGCTTCATCCATCATATGTTATGTGTGCATGACCAATATGCATATGTTATTCCCCATGTCCGATTAATGACGCAATTCCAGTTGTGTCCACCTCTGATATGTCATTTTCCAGTCTTCGTGAATACTACGAATATCAGGCCTATGTAAAGTTATGTTGCCACGTTTCCCAGTGTGCACGTTATTCCATAATAAAGTCCCCGTTTCCAGGCCTCAAAAGGGCCCGGACCACAGATTCAGCTCCTGTCTCCTGAAAGCCTCGCTGAGGAGCGATACAGCCCCCACCTGTATCCTCGACCCTTCACTTACTTCCTGCCTCTGAGTCTGCCAAAAGTATGTTATAGTTCCAGTTATCAGTTCAGTCCTCCTCTTCTGCATTCCTAAGCTACTGAACTGCATCAATAGTTTTCGTCATTGTCTAGCCTATTCGGCTCCACGTTAGAGAAATACTGTATTAATGGTCATTTAATATTCTTCATCACGCACTACATGTAGAATAATGCATGGTCCAGTCTTAGAATCAAGTTAGCTTTTCCCCTCATGACTCCTAGTTTATATCAACATGTTCCCTAAACATTAGATACCAGATAAGGTTTAGGTGCATGTCGCTCCGACCCTCCAGACTCTAGTCTCTGCTCCTAGCACAGAGTTCGTAGCCCCCAGCTTCTCCTAGTAACACGTCATTGCCAGTTTTCGCGCACCATTAGGTTAGAGGTCCCGGCTCCTTAGGTAGCCCCCTCCAAAGTTTCCGCCCATTCATGACATATTCTGTTACATTTGCATCACATGTCTATGTATACTCCCAGTTACACCTCTTTTTTACTGTTATCTTTCGCGACTGCTACGCGTCACGCCTTCTGCTCCACCCACTGCTACGCCTACTGCAATGTAATGCTATGTGTTTGCGCTATGTATATAAGTCAATGTATTATTATTAAAAGTTAGCGCGCTCATCCCAGACCAAGCCCCAGCAGCTGCTGGGTCATCCTATGCAGGTTGTCCTGATCCTGTCCTTATGCTGTAATAAACCTGCAGAAACTCCTACTACCTCGAATCTTGACTCTTATTTTATTGAGCTATCTGTTATTCATTCATTCATCCAAAAATAGATCCGGTATTATTTATTTATATACCACACCCGGACATCAATATAGCAAACTCAGAGTTCAACCAGCGGATAGAGAACTCACTGGAGGCTACCTTACCCAAAAAATCTGTAATCCAAAAAAGGGGATCTATCAAACACCCTTGGTTTAGTCCAGAGCTCCGAAAACTCAAACAGAGCTGTAAAGAAGAGGAAAGACTTTGGAGGATAGACTTCGATCCGGAGACAAAAATTAAATATAGAATCTCCATCAAAGCCTACAAAGCTGCGCTCAAGGCTACTAAAATAGCCTTTTATGCTGAGAAAATCATTGCATCCCCCAACTCAGTGAAAGAGATCTTTACAATCGTCAAAAGCTTGTTGAAACCCTCAGATCCCCCTTTGGTCCCACAAGCATCTGGGCCTCGCTGTGAAGAATTGGCACTTTTCTTTCACACCAAAATTCAAAATATCCTTCTGGCCCTCCCACCCGTCTCTATCCCCGAATCTCCCCTGTCACCCAAACCTCCCTTTCTAGGTTCCACTCCTGAACTTTCTTCTTTCGTTCTACTCACCAAGGATTTGCTATCCCCCCTCCTCAACTCAATCAAAAGTGGCTCCCCTCTTGATCCTGTTCCTATTAACTCCTTGAAGCTAGTTATGCCTATCATGGAGTCTCCAGTTATCAACCTGATCAACACCTCGATCGAAACAGGCACAGTCCCCTTGGACTGGAAAATGGCCATGGTCAAACCGCTGTTGAAGAAATCCAATCTTGACCCAGGAGACTTATCTAACTACCGTCCCATCTCCCTTCTCCCGGCCATTAGTAAATTGGCAGAAAAATTTATAAACCAGCAACTGTCCTCATTCCTGGAAGCCTCCAATCTACTCCATCCTTCTCAAACAGGCTTCCGCCCAGGTCAAGGGACCGAGACGGCACTCCTCAAGGTGGTGGAAGAGTCTAGGAGGATCCTGGACACAGGTGGCAATGTGGCCATCATCCTCCTAGACCTCAGCGCCGCTTTTGATACGGTAAGTCACCGTATTCTTTTAGCCCGCCTTAACAAAACTGGAATCTCGTGAAAGGCTCTTTCCTGGCTCGAATCCTTCCTCTGCGACAGGTATTTCAAAGTATTTGAAGGTGACTGTCATTCTTCGCCTCTTCCCCTGCAGTGTGGGGTCCCACAGGGCTCCTCCCTTAGCCCCACACTTTTTAATGTGTACATGTCCACCCTGGCCAAGATAGTGGCCCCTTACGGAATTGAACTGATCAGCTACGCTGATGATACTCAGCTTGTGGTTTCTCCTAATCAGGCTGATCTGTCTCACCAGAGTCTGAGCAACTGTCTCGAAGAGGTATCACAATGGATGGGCTTATCCCAGTTAAAACTCAATAATCAAAAAACTGAATTGATGTTACTGGGCAGGAAGGCATCTTTCAACTCCCCTACGCTATGGCCCCCCTCTATGGGTGCTAGCCCGACCCCAAAAAACGTTATCAAGAGCCTTGGGTTCTGGCTTGATGACGATCTTACATTTAAAGTACAAGCAAGAAAAACCGCGGCCACCTGCTTTGGCTTACTTAAATCCATACGAAAAATTCTCCCTCAACTTCCTGATAGAGCCAAAAAAATCCTGGTCCAAGCCATGATCCTGTCGAGGCTGGATTATGGTAACGCGCTCTATCTGGGAGCTCCGATCTCTGTAACCCAGAAACTACAGGTGGTGCAGAACTCTGCCGCTAGATTGCTGACGAGCACCAACCATCGCTCCTCAGCTAAGCCAGCGCTGAGATCATTCCACTGGTTACCCATAAAAGAACGGGTACATTTCAAAGCCCTCTGTATTGCCCATAAAAACCTCCAGGGCAAAGGCCCCCCCATCCTGGCCAACTTGATTAAAACTCATAAAGCCTCCAGAAACCTTCGTTCGAATGACCAGAACCTGGCACAAGTCAGCAGAATCAATAAGGCCCGCACGGGGGGTCGTCTATTCTCTAACAACATCTCAAGGTTGTGGAACTCCCTGCCCCCCCCCCTCTTCGACAGGAGCCCAACCATCTTTCCTTCCGTAAGAAAATAAAAACCTGGCTGTATCCTACAAACTAATTCCTCTTTTTACCTCTCCGTCTGTAGCTGCAAGCGCTGGGATGCCTTCGGGTAGCCATGCGCTATACAAGAACTATTTCTTTCATTCATTCAAGTGAGACATGCAAATCACATCAGGCAGGCAGACACATATCACACAGAAATGCCAACTTCTAAAAGTGGCATTTCTCCAACAGTCATAAAAAATATGCGCACACCATTGCGCAGCATTTATTTTCACAATTTCATACATACTAAATTCAACAACGCTACTCCTCCCATTCAGGAATTACCACTGACACACTTAGTCAGGGAATCCCCAATGCATTCCTACGGGAGGGCAGGCCAATGTCACCAATGCAACACAGAGAGCGCACACACTTTACACTGACCACAGTGCTAAAGTGCCCAGAGGCCTAATATCACCAACACCATGTCAGAACCTAAGGCAAAAAGTTTAGGGGTGAACCCGTCAAAAAGGGCCAAGTCCAACACAACCCCCTTCCAGCCAAAATGCAGGGTAGACCAATCACTACCTTGATGGACTTCCCTGCTTTGGGCGATAGAACACGGACGCGGCCCGCAACTGCAGGGACACCCTCCGGTTCCACGCCACTCTGATCCCCGTGGTTCCTTCTAAAACAAACTCTCAGGCCCAACTAGGCTACCCCACTGGTACTCCCTAGTTGTCCACAGTCAGGACCAGGCCCTAGGCCACCCAGACGTCACTGGTCCTTGCCAATCCACAGAGTGGGGGGCAGTAACCCCTGGCACATAATAGCCATTCTCCACTCTCCTTCTCAGTGTAGTTCCAAACTACCACTGATCCTCCAACCTAGGGTCTGCACCCTCAGGCTGACCAGAGGTCACGGGCGAAGCATCTCCTCACCCTACCTCTCTTTTGGGGGTTCCTCACTCTCCCAGGAGAAGTACCCCAGAACACAACTTTCCCACCAGTTTAGGACATCTCCAATCAGGGATGCGTAATGCAAAACAATCAAAAGGGTCACAGGGAAGGTGCTGCGTCGGTTCCTTATACACAAGAACAGTGATGCATCAATTCCTTGCTTCGGGGGAGGTGATGCGTCTGTTCCCTACTGCTGTGTAGGGGACGGTGATGCATCGGCTTCTTACCGGAGAGGAGGTGAGGCCTCGAGTTCTTCTCCGTGAGGGGAGGTGATGCACCGGTTTCTTACTGCGACAGAATTGATGTAATGCGCACTGGGGTCCGAGGGGAGGACGCCCTCCCTCTGCATCCCCTTCCAGAAGACTGTACCCTCCTGGGATCCAAATTCACCGGCTGCACTGGGGTCAGAGGCGAGGACTCCCTCCCTCTGCACCCCCTTCCAGAGCCCAATACCTTCCCAAGTGGAGTGGTACCCCCTAGAAGGCAAACCCATTAGGACACTGATTACAGTTGCCCTTCTGTCCAGGACAGGAAACACCTGAACCTGGCTCCCCAACCCAGGGACGGTACCCTTTGGTCAGATGCCTGGCGAACCAGGACTTCATGGAGAGGACACATGCCCCCCCCCGAGGGTGACACATAACTAATGTGTCATGTGACAGTCTGCCTGGCACTGATCTCACGACCTCCTGCCCATCTGACAGTGCGTGAAGATCCCTCAGGACAGAAGTGGTGTCACCATGGCCAATCATTGGTAACTCAGCCCTTCTGGCTGGCCCCTGACCCACTGGTTCTTCCACTGGGGACTCTTTCCCCCTCTCACCCCTCCATCTGGACTTCTGCAACCTCCACTTAGGAGTAGCACAGTCAGACACCAGAACCACTGGAGCTCTGCTTAGAGAGGCTCCACGTTCTCTAGACACTGGGAGAGCCCCCACTAATGGCCTATCAGTACAGCCTAGGATCCCAACCTGGTGTTCCCCTCAGGAGCCATCCAGGTCCTGAGACTGGGTTTCGGGCACCTTGGGGCACACAGCCCCACACTCTTTGTAAGATCACTCTCAGCTCACCTAACATGGGGAGATCCCACACAAAGAACAGTCCAACAGGACAGATTATGTACACCTGACAGGGCCAACTGGACCACTGTCAGAACTATCCCAAAGTGAACTTAGTAGATGTAGGACATATCATAAATAAGACTGGGGTGCGGGCACTTCGGGACATAGCCCAATCTCACTCTTTCTCCTGCTAGACAGGATGTGAGTCCCTGCAACCTCCTCACTATAAGGGCACCTAGTTGGGTTCCTCTGAACCATCTCTGCCACGTGGGTTGGGAGACACCAGCACCATTCCTCTAGAGTCACTCCCCCATGCAAGCTCCCTGGAATCAAAGAACTCACACCCAATCGTCCAGTGCGACCCACTACTCAGCCCCATACTCCCCCCGCAGACTGGTGAGACAGCGCCTTACTTCCCCTGAATCTCAACCTGTCCCCCTCCTAACCGGGAACCAGGTACCATCTCTGGTAATGGGACTTTCTGCACTGGACTACATATTGCTGCCACCACTGGATCCCAAACTTTCTGGTGAATCTAGACAACTCACACTGCACTTAGTGGATAATCTACCCTCCCGCGCCAGTTACTCCATGCCAAATAAGTTACCACTGAAGGCCAAACCTAGAACCAGCAGACAGCACAGGGGCAGTCACATCTTCAGCATCAGGCTAACCCAAGAAATAGCATGATGGCACAATGGCAGTCCCTCCTTCAGAGTACCCAAGAAATAGCAGTCTGCACAAGGGTAGTCACTCCTCCAGATTCTCTGGTTTCTGTCATTAGCAGGACCCCGAACTCATAGTGCAACAAGAAAACACATTTCATGAAAAGATACTTAAAACAAACTCAGACACAATAATCCCCATCCATGTGACTATCTAAAATACAGAGCTTGTAGTGTAACCAGTTGTCGCTGTGGTACTGCGCAAACGCAAGTCCTATCCTCACCGTTGACAACCAATGTTAGAAATGGGATCTTTAGTTGGCTAAGGCTTGTGCCAAAGCCAGGCAGAGATCACCACTCTAGTCAGGGCAAGGGAGTTACATGCCAAAGATAACCCCTGCTCACCCCCTTGGTAGCTTTGCACGAGCAGTCAGGCTTATCCCGAAGGCAATTTGTAAAGCGTTTGTGCACGCACACAGCAATAACATACCAGGCACACCACAAAAGGAACTCCACACAATTTTATATCAAAAATAGCCTTTGTATTCTCACAACACATTAGAATAGTAATCACATAATATACATTGTGCCACCTGGTACTAGGTAATATCTACAAGGGATTATGTACACCTGACAGGGCCAAATGGACCACTGTCAGAACCATCACAAAGTGAACTTAGTAAATGTAGGACGTATCATAAATGTAGAACACAACCAGTAATCACTGGCCAACACTGTACTCAGCATCATCCTGTAACATTAACCATTTATAGACAGTATCACATTTAAGCTTGAAATACATTCTGCGCCATCCCCACCAGCCTAAACACATTATGCAATCATCTCATAAGTCGAAACGCATTAGACAAGAACCTCACTAGCATAAATACATTATGCAAAACTCACAGTAGAGAATAATCTCACTAGCATAAATACATTATGCATAACTCACAGTAGAGAATAATCTCACTAGCATAAACCACTGTATGCAAATAACCTCATACATAAACCACAGTTAGAGGCATAAAACAGGGTGCGTAAATCATAGTACATGAATCACATTTCCTAGCACAACATAAATCACATTAGGGCCTGGCGCCCTACAAACCCAACCGTCCCTCTGGCCAACTGGCCTTCTCAAAGGGGCTCAAATGCCCTATGTCTAAAATAATAGGGCCACTGCCAAGGCAGCAGACTCAAAGTACGCTATTACGCTGGGGCAGAGGAGTGCATCTCACTCCTAGTCTCATAACCCATGCCACCAAAAGAACTTTGGCCTAAACATAGCAGCTGGCACTAATTGCTATGCAGCTGTGATGCAAACAAGGCCTGGCACCACTGTGCCTTTTGAACACATATGTCAAAACAATGCAGCTGCCAGCACTGGGGCGGCGCAGCGGGAACATCAAATAGGCCCTGGCACAACTGTGCCCTCGGGACCTTCAGTGGGGCTGTCCAAATCACTCTAAATAACTCTGCCCCCATCTTTGCAGCTGCCTGCGCTCTCGCAGGCAGCTGCCCAACATTGGAGCAGCCCTCTACCGGGCGAGGCCGCTCGAGAAATAGGCAATTGCACCAAGTGTGCCTGACGGGCCCTGTTTAACGGGCTCCTCCTGGGCACAAGACACTCTGTCCCCCTTGTGTGCCCTCTGCAGCCCCCACTCACCGGGGCTGTTCTGGAGGCTTGACTCTCTGCTCTCCCTCCCTCGGCATGTGGGACCGGCATTTCCTTTGCGCGTGGGGCTTCCCTCACTCACAGGAGCCTCGCGCTGCCACCAGCAGCCTTCACCGCAACTTCTCCCTTTAACCGGGTCCCCTCCTGGGACCCGGGACTTCAATAGGGAGCCCGCAAGGCTCGGGACGCCTTCTGATTCTCCTCCTGTCGCCGGGGCTCCCAACAGCTCACTGGAGCTCCGCTCCGAGTCCACAGCTCGGGTACCTCTTCCAGCCCTGACGCAGGCCCCGCCCAGAGGCAGACGAACTTTGCCTGGCATCCTGATCGGCGGCCACTTTCACTCGGTCTGCGGCGGTGATTTCATGAAAGTAGAACACAGGGTGGGCTCCCGCTAAGGCAACCAACGCAGGGTGGGCACCCGCATTAAAAATACACGCATATGCGGGTTGGGCACCTGCATACTAAGGAGTCAATTAGCGGGTGGGCTCCCACTCGGTATAAGAAGAATGCAGGGGAATCCCTACGCCGGGCATTCCCTACTCCGCGGGCAGCTCCGCGCTGCAAAGCCCTCATGCTCCTTTACCTTGGAGCAGTTTGAAATGAAGCACTCACAAGGCGCTAGAAGCAGCACTAGCACCGCCAAAGTCCTGGAGGATCACAAGCCAAGTAAAAGGTCCCAAAAGTCTTTAAAGCTGCAGGGGCAATGCAGGGCCCAGGGAGGCATCCTTCATGGCAGCCCCCCCTGGGCCCCAACAGCAGCACGCCCTAGCAGGATTCAGGAACAAGAACTGAACATTTTCATGGGGTCACAGCCCCTCTACTTATACCACTCTCCCAGCCCAGATGTCCTATTCAGCCCAGCGCTGACTCGCCCTGCCCCTCCTGGAGCCACACACACCTCCGAGCCCCTGTCACTCACAAGCCAGACATGCAATTCACATCAGGCAGGCAGACACATAGCACACAGAAATGCCAACTTCTAAAAGTGGCATTTCTTTAACAGTCATAATAAATCTGTGCACACCATTGTGCAGCATTTATTCTCACAATTTCATACATACTAAATTAAACCTCGCTGCTCCTCTCATTCAGGAATTACAACTGACACACTTAGTCAGGGAATCCCCAATGCATTCCTATGGGAGAGCAGGCCAACTTCACCAATGTAACACAGAGAGCGCACACACTTTACACTGGACCACAGTGCTAAAGTGCCTAGAGGCGTACAACCACCAACACCATGTCAGAACTCAAGGCAAAAAGTTTAGGGCTGAACCCTCCAAAAAGGGCCAAGTCCAACAGTCACCTTTAGTGCCCATGTCACTTTTAGTATTCAAACCTTTGCCAGCCTTTACCAAACTTGACATACTGCAGACTTCAACTGATTGATTTCAGAACCACAACATTCCTCTTTACCACTGCATTCCCAAATGAACGCAAAAACTTGAAGTTTCTCTCTTCACCAATCTTGTTTTTTTTACATAAACCACGTCTCCTGCGTCATTCACTATATGTAGTTTACCAGACCATTTTCTGTATGTCTTCTGGTTCTCTTCCATGTTCAGCTTCCCATCATTCCTGCAGTCACTAGATAACCATCCTAGAGATAACATAGTGTTAGCCTTCCTACCCCTAAGGCCCCCAAAAGGATATATACCAGTTACAGTATAGGAAGACATTCTGTGAGCCCATAAGGTTTTCATGGGCATGTCTGTAAATGGTACCTTTTCTATAGTGTTATTTATACACAACCCTTAACCTTTTTGCTCATAACTTCTGTAAATTCATTGGCCTACATGTGATAAAGTGCTGTAAGTAAATAGTTTCTACCTAACACATCTAGGAAAGCCTGTGTTTCTGGTGACACAAATTAAATACCATTATCAGTCACTAAGGACTTGGGAATACCTTTCCTTGAAAATTCCTTTGTCAAGATCATAACTACTGTGTTTAATGTTACTGTATTGAAACCCTTTTTTCAACCCCGTGTGGTAGCATAATCAACCAATCTTATTACAAACCACTTAGAAGGATGTAATAACTCAAAAGGTCCCACAATGTCCATCGTCAACTTTTCCCAAGGCTCATTAGGAATAGAGGGGTACCTTCTTTATACTTACTCTTGTCAGCCTGTGCACACATCAATCCAAAACCACATTCTTCACCATCTTGTCCATGCCTAGCCACCAGTAGAGATCCCTCCATCTGGATTTGGTTAAATTCTCCCCATATGACTTTGGTGTACTAAGAAAAAAGAATTCTCTCACACCTTCTGATGGAATCTTTGCCTCACCTCTGTATAGCATCTCCCCCTCCACACACTGCTTATTCTTTAAAGCATCGAATTGCCTTTCAATAAGATCCAATTATCGTTTGTAGTCAATACATACCCCAGAAGGTAAACTTCACAAGTAAAACCTGAAATGCTGAGTCACCCATGTGCACTCAAGTGCCTCCCTCTGAAGTACTGAGTAGTGAACCTCAGAACGTCATAGAGTCGATGATCAAATGGTAGCACATTCTGTTCTCCATTATCTGTCTGTACCAAGATTGTCCCTAACCCAAAAGGTTAGCATCAGTTGTTAAAATAGATATTCTACAGGCATTGTAATGTACCAAAGTTAGCATTTTTCCCAGCTACGGACTCAAAGGCAATTGAACACTTATCAGTCCATTCAAATCTCTCTCTCTTCTTGAGAAGCTGCCTCATAGGGTGGACAAGAGACACACAACCCTTAACAAAGTTGAAATAATACACTGACAACCCAAAAAAGTATTTTGTTGCTCTTTTTCTCTGGGTTCAGGTGCCTTAATAACAGACTCCACCAAGTCCAACTTGGGGCGGATACCCTCACTAGATATGGTATGCTCGAAATACCTCACAGTTCCTACCCTGAATTGGAACTCCTTCTTTTTCACTGTTAATCCACTCTTCTTCAATTTCATCAAAATCTGTATGAAAATCTTGTTGTGATCAGCTTCATCCTTTTGTGAACCAGGATGTCGTCCTGGAAGAGCATAACTTGTCCCAAACGATCCAGCACCATCCTCATAACTCTTTGGAAACAAGCTGCCACTGATGCCAATCCAAACAGCATATAGTTGAAACTGAAGGCACCAAGTGGAGTAACAAAAGAGGGAAGACTTCTGTGGTCATAGCTTATCAGAACCTGGAAATAAGTGGATACTGAATCTAACACACTAAATACCGGTACACTTGTGAACAAGTGTTAGAAAGTGCACTTTTTGTCATGGTCACCCCCACGTTTTGCTCTAGAGGCTGTCTTTGTAGATCTGGAAATGCACTGCGAACTGCTAACCAGGCCCCAGTGCCAGTGCTTTATCCTTAAACTGTAACTGTTGAATTGTTACACCCAATTGGCAAGCACTTATCACTTCTCGTAGGTCCCTCGTATATGGCGTTCCCAGGGCAAGGGTGATAAGAGGGATCCCCAGGGCTGCAGCACTTTATGACCCAAGTAAAAGTATGTCTGCATGTCTGCCATTGCAGCCCTGCATGAGCAGCCTGTCTGCTCGAGAGTGGTTCTGCACACACCATGTGCTGCATGGCCACACAAAAGCCTTCTTGTAAGTAAAGCACTCTTAATGTTGCCCTCTCAAGCCCAAGAGGTAGAGTGCATTATATTGAAGGTGTGAATATAATGTTTACAAATATATATATCCCTACAGTAAACATGTAAAGCAAGGTTTTCCTGTAAGTGACCAGCGGTCCATAGAGAAACATGGGCTTGCTACCGAGGAAACTCGAGCTAGCTAGCTCTATTATGGAATTACTGAATTATGTCACATTTATATCCAACACCATGCTTTTTTCACTCCCAACACGATTCCTGTGTCAAGGGTGAGCTGGCATGCACCGGGGTGCCACCCTGCGTGGATGCCCCCTTAGGATACAAAGCTCCAGTGACTTGGTGGGCTTCCCTGAGCTGCTTGCCTGGCCAATATAAGAGTCTCCCTCCTTTTGGGGTATGCTAGCACTTTCCCAGGATGGGGACAAAGGCCTGGGTATTAAGGAGATCACACCTCCACCCGCCCTGGATGGCTAGTGCTTGCAGTAATCAAGGCGGTGGGCCTCAACCACCCTTTATATGTAATCTCTTGTCCTCCACTCGAGAGCAAAGCCGTTCCTGGCATGTCTAGTCCGACAGGTGGGGAAATTAGGTAGTCAGGAGGCATACACCCCCAAAAGGTTAGCCACACCCCTAGGGTGGGCTAAGAGGTCTGTACAGCAGAGGAAGTGTTCTGCCATTTTGACAGACCCTGAATTAAAGTACTCTGGGTAGCATAGTAATCTACACCTACAAGGGGCAGGTTAGCTGCAGGGTCCCGACGCCGATTGGCCAGTGTACCTCATGACCTCAAAACCCCCTAAACAAGGTTTTAAGGGGGCTCTCCTGCAACAGAGGTTTAGATCTAATTTGGGATCAGAGAAGAGACATGAAGGAGACACCATCACAGATGACAGGACTTTGGACTCTGCTGCAGTGCAAAGAGAGGACACTTTAGTGCTCTTAAGAGACCAAATACTGAGCCCGAGTATCGACGTGTGCCCATGGTGAAAGTTCATTGCTCTCAGCCACAGGGAACTCCAATGGACACTAGAAGTCCAAAGCAGATTACTCTGACTAGTAAAAACCAGTCATCCGCAATCTGCAGAAGAATCGACATGCTGCTTCACAAGCATCGCAACCTGCTGGGCCTGTCTACTGTGAGTCCAAAGAAAAGTGGTGTCCCGGAGTAATAGCTAAGCTTAAGCCACGTTTCAAGCAACTATTCCACTCCTGTTGACCTCCAGCGACCAAAGTATCCAAAGACTACATTTGCCACAGCCAAGGGTTGGTTATCACCAGTCAGGTGATCGACCCCTTTGGTGACAACTCCAGCCCGAGAGCAACTCACAGCAACAGCGGCTGATGTCAGCAATGACCCGCTGCTGTGTCTCTGTATCCTGAAGTTGGTGTCATCAAGTGTGTGGCATATCACTTTTGGCACGACCAGTCCAGTGATTTACAGCTGCCAGCTACCTGTGCACATAGAGCTGCTGAGCAAGCTAGAAGAAGTCTAGCTGTTCTACCCGGGTCCTGGGAACCCAATGCCTCTACTCTCCAAAAGTAGAGTGTATCTTCATCGCAAAGTGTGGTTTTGCTAAATGCTGCATTTTTGACAGCTCCCATAGATCCAGGCAACGTCAAGGACAGCCAAGTAACCAATGCAACCGGACTCCCTAGGCAAGGTAACAAAGTATAGACTGTCAAGTGTTGGTATAATGGCCCACAGAACCTTAACCATGAGAGGGTTCACCTGAACTTGCCCTGCAACTAACGTTTTGCTAATTGTGCTTTACCCCATTGACTTCAGTGGCAAACATTTGACAGCTTCATTGCATTTATTGCTTTATTCTTTGAAAATCTATAACTCTCCCCTCCCTGGTGACTCAGTTGCAACAAGACTTTAAGAGATGGAAGCCACTTTACATTTCATGGCTTGGGCGGATCAACGTTATTAAGATGACGGTCCTACCAAAACACCTATATTTATTTCAAGCCCTACCTATTGAACTTGATCGAGACCTACTGCCCTGCTTGTGGTCACTAGTCACTAAATTCATTTGGCAAGGTGGGAGGGCCTGTCTTCCTTTTCACGTACTGCAACAGCAGAGGAACAGGGGAGGGGTGACTCTACCGGACTTCACACTCTACTATCAAGCAGCACAGCTATGAGTAGTGACCGAATGGTCTGCACATGAGTCTGGCAAGCACTGGTTCCACATGGACAGGTCGATTGTGGGGCGTTCCATTTGGAATGTCCTGTGGAAGCTAAAGAAAGATCGGCCTACAAACGCTTACATGAGCACTCCCACTCGCACTATTCTGACAATCTGGGATCAGGTCACAAGGAGGGCGGGGTGGACTTCGTTTCCTTCCCCTTCTACCCCAATTCACTTGATTGCTGGAGGGAGGGGGGATGCCTAAAGCTCTCTGACTTATTCCATAATTATGACATCCTGACATTCGAAAACTGCAAAAGAGAATTTTTAATTCTCACAGTGAACACTACCACTACCTCCAGCTTAAACACTGGGTCACACTCCCACACATATGAGAGGCCGCGACTAGAGAGCTGACGGTCAGAAGATGGCAGTTCACAAGGCGGGCTACATGAAAGGCTCCATCTCCTCACTCTACACCATGTTATTGACTACATTACACATATCCAGGGCGCGCTACATGTCCTTCTGGGAGCAAGTTCTAGGGCGCAATATCACTGAGGAGGAATGGAAACATGTATGGGGCGACATCACTGAACACAACAAATCGGTGGCCCTGAGAGAAGCAGACTATAAGTCATTGCTGGATTGGTACCTCTATCCTACTAAGCTCCGACGGATTTTCCCTGACACCTCAGATCTCTGCTGGCGGGGATGTGGCCTGCAGAGGTATTTCCGCCACATCTGGTGGGATTGCCCAGCTATTCGGCCCTTCTGGTAAGAGATTCTCTCTCATCTTAAAGATATGCTGGGATACCCAATCCCGACCACCATTGAGAGGGCTCTATTGGGCATTAGAGATCCGGCGTTAGAACATCAAACAACAGATGACAAGGCGATCATGTGGACATGTCTAGGGACTGCGAAACTCACGATAGCAGCTGCAAGGAAAAAGAAGGACACACCATCAACGTCGCTGTGGCATGCACGCCTACGGGGACCTCTCTATGGAACGTCTTACAGATATCTTTCGAGATAATTATAAGGCTTTTTAACATAAATGGGGTCCACTAGTGACCTATCTATCCTGTGGTTTGCCTTCTGCAGTTTGTCCATCCTCTGTAAGAGCCATGCACCTCTAACAGGTCTAGCCGATCCCGAGTTGGAATTTTGTTGAAGCAACCCTCACCTCTTGACCGAATAGAACTCCGTGTTTGCCACCCTGCCTTATAGCTGTATTTCTGCTCCCCACTACTTCATCATGTGACATCACCACCACCAGGGATGGGGAGGAGGCAGGGGGAAGGAAGCAGAGGGGACTTTTTTTTGGGTTAAATTTATTTTTGTGTCTGAGGGACTCCCCTCAAGGCCTGTTGTCCAAAAAATGGTGTCCTCTCTATTTTCAACGGAGGGGCTGTTTGGGCTCTGAAACGTATGACACTGGTCTCTCATTAAGTGAATATTTTTTACCCCGGACCCTACACGCCCTACTGTATTCATGTTGTCTTTTTGGCTTATGACGTTCAATAAAACAAATGTTGACAAAATATCTATAACTCTGGGTATATACAACATAGCAAATTCATTTTGGTGTCAATATTTAGAGAGAAATACAATCTATTTTCATAAATTGGTGTCAAGGTTTCTTTCGAATCATGTCGCTTGCTTATTGTCAATGCTGGTACTGTGGAATGCATGGTCCTCTAAGTGCGCCTCAGGAAACAGGGAGGGAGCACACTCCTGACCTCTCAGCCGGGTCACCCCTTCGCATTCTGGTAAATGCAGTTCACACGATTCCGGACAAAGTTCATGGGTAATACACCAAGGTTGGGGCAAGCAGGTGCTTAGTAAAAGGTGTCTCTAGACACGAGACATGGCTTGTGTTTCTGGATAGTATCCTTCATCAGTAGAGAAAAGTTTGGGGTGGCTAAGAGGCTGCCAAACAATCCAGGCTTCGTTGCCTCTCGGGCGCGCAGGTGCTTCGCCTATAGCTCGTCAGCTATGGAGGCTTACGGTAGACCTAAACAGGAAGCTGACGAGCTATAGGTGAAGCACCTCCGCGCCCGAGAGGCAACTAAGCCTGGATTGTTTGGCAGCCTCTTAGCCACCTCAGATTGATGTCTACTGATGAAGGACACTATCCAGAAACACGAGCCATGTCTCGTGTCTAGAGACACCTTATACTAAGCACCTGCTTGCACCAACCTTGGTGTAATACCTACGAACTTTGTCCTGAATCTTATGAACTGCATTTACCAGAATGCGAAGGGGCGACCCGGCTGAAAGGTCAGGAGTGTGCTCCCTCCCTGTTTCCTGTTTAGGGCTCCCGTGAGCCTCCGTAGCTGACGAGCTATAGATGAAGCACCTCCACGCCCGAGAGGCAACGAAGCCTGGATTGTTTGGCAGACTCTTAGCCACCCCAGATTGATCTCTACTGATGAAGGATACTATCCAGAAATACGAGCCATGTCTCGTGTCTAGAGACACCTTATACTAGGCACCTGCTTGCACCAACCTTGGTGTAATACCTACGAACTTTGTCCTGAATCTTATGAACTGCATTTACCAGAATGCGAAGGGGCGACCCGGCTGAGAGGTCAGGAGTGTGCTCCCTCCCAGTTTCCTTCAAGTGCGGCTCACTGGTCTGAGCCACCCACCAAGACAGAGCTAGGGCAGTTAGGGTGAATCTGAGGTCCACATTTGTGTATTGTGTTAGTATCACATGATGAACCCAACAGCCATATCACATCTACCATATTCCACCTTGCAAAAACAAGGATAATTATTCTGCAATATTGTGAAGGGGTTGTCTGTACAACCTAATGTTCTTATTAAGATCACAGAGGTTCAAACACATTTGGATATCCCTCCCATCATCCTTTGCTATCAATGCCACTGGTTCAAGACACTGATATTACACTTCTTCTATCACCCCTATCCCCCTCAACCCTTCCAGGTCTAGCTTCAGTGGTTCCATCATTAAATGCAGAAATCTAAGAACCTCATGAAAGCCTACCTTTCCTCTCTTCTTCAATATGATCTTATGCACAAATTCTTGCAGCAAACCCAATTTATGAGAGAAACTTCCAGATAGTTGACTCACAATATTATTGTCATCACTAATATGACTTATCATAACTTGGTCAGGAGTGTTTGGATTTAAAAGGATTCCCAAATTACACTGATGTCTCCTACCAAGGAATTTATCACTCTCCTCGGGACTTAGACCATGCTAGTTGTTTCTCTAGCCTTGAACTTCATTCTCATCGTACATACTCTAAAAGATCCACTAGACGTCTCCAAAATCTACTGAATTTATGTCAGGTTGATGCAACTGAATCCCCTCCTAACCAAAATTTCTAATTCTTATCACCTATCAGAATATAAGAAAGTCCAGAGTCAGTGAAAACATTCAGGCATTCTTATCACACCAGTATCCCATTCATTTGCGAACTAGGCATCTCCATTTCTCTGAAACCCACGCTGCTCTATCCCTCTTGTAAATCAAGGACATGTTTTATAATATCCAAAGATGAAGATGTTTGTTCCTCTTGACTTTTGCACACTCTAGTGTAATGGCTCTTCTTACCACATTTTGAACATGTGGACAACCTGGAAAAACAATTTGAGCTACCGGAACCTTGAGTAGCACTGGAAGAACTATAACATTTGAATATGTAAGAAGCAGTTGTTTTTCAAGAATGGCTTCCTTTCCTTGTTAGATTCTGTATGAGATGTATCACTAATTCTAGCTAAGTTAGAGCTTCTCTTCTTGTGACTCCTCATCTTTTTAACTCAACTGGAAGCATGTTCCATGCCCTCAATTATATAGATAGCCTCCTTCAAATTAGAGATCCTAGCTAAATGATTTTCTTGTACTTTATGATGTTTGGTACACTTTCCCAACATATTTCTAATAAGTGGATCAGTTAAATCACCAAGATAACACATCACTGCTAAGTTTTTCAAGCTCACCACAAAATTTTACATTTTCTCCGTCTTCCAAAGATGAAAGTAACATTTTTGTTTTTCCATAGCAACATTTATCGGAGCCCCCAAATATTTTGTAATATCTTCAAGGCCACCTCATAAATATCAGCTGGTTCTTCCTCACCATGTCCACCAAAAACTCATAAAGATTTCATAAATAATCCTCTCTTCAATTCCCAAGTTGTGATGTAAAATTCCTTGTTTCGTAGCAGATAAAATGTTTTCTCCTCCGATCGCAACCAAATATGACTCAAATGACTTCCTCCACCTTTTCCATGCATGAATCAGTTCTCCAGTCTCATGGAGGAATGCAGGGGGCTACATCATGCTGACTCCTGCCATAATGCTTAGCAAAACAAGTAGCTAACACAATAATATAAAATAATGAACTAATTTAAGAAACCAACACAATGAACTAATACAACAAACTAGCAAAACTAATTGACAGTACTGGGTCCAACAATAACATCAGCAGGACCCAGTGTTGTTCTGGAGTAGACAAAGGTCGGTATTGGTTGAGTAGTCTTTCTCAAGTTCTAAAAAAATTGTACGGAAGCTGAGCATTACAAATGCACTCTTCATAGTCAATTATGTACTAGTGTTTCTCACTTATCTTTTTAGTTGCTTCTTGTTATTTATACAGTCAAAATACCAAATGTCAGTGAGATACCTTAATTTCGGTCGCACATGGATATGTACAGCTTATTCTTCCTTGACAACATGGTTTACAAAAGAAATACTTGATGTACAAAACTAATGTCTCAGAATGGACATCTGAAAATGTCCCTGAGGTGATAATGGAATGAACCTACCCCAAGCGCAGGTTACTTGTTGTCACGTAATAAGTCTTACACTGAAAGAGGAGAATGTACACACAAAGCTCTAACTGGTACAGGGCTTGTCCGCTTCTCTCCAGCTTGCTTCTGCCACTCACATTCTATTCCCTAGTAGAATGGAACCATCATCATAGCACATTCTACATCACCAATAAGAGAAGCTTACAACTCTTTTACAGATCTTTACATGGTCCATGTCATTGCTGGTTCCCAGATGACACAGCACCTAAAAGTATTCAAGAATAACATCCTCCCCAGATCAGCTATTGTCCCGGCCGGGACATCATCAACCACTCCTTAGCATCTGCCAAGTTTCCTAGTACTCTCAAGACTTTTGGCATCAGAGCCCTCTTAAAGACACAAGGCCTCTTTTCTGTCCATTGTTTGAGCAATGGCCAAAGGACCATTCATGAACAAGCACACAGAAAGATCAACCTTCTCCCAGATCACTGTATTTCTCAAACTAACCAGATATCTATCAGACCAGCAAAAACAATGTTTTACCTGTCAGAGCCAAGAACCCCAAAGGAAGGTCATCTAGAATGACTTTAAGATTAGTGTTTTAACAAAATGTCTGCATTGGTGCCTATGCACATCTCTTAAATGTTTGACTCAAAACATCCACTCCACCCCACTGCAGAGATAGAATAACATTGGAATCCATAGTACTGTTGTGGTTTAGATCTCATTCTACTTTGCTGAAAGATTTCACATTGCCTCCATGTTTTCTTCCTCCTCGGCACTAGCATTCAACAAGGCTCATATCCTCATCAATACATACATAACTCTCTCCGTGACACTGAAGCCAGACTAACACTGGAAAATTCCTCAGATGTGGGCTCCTGTACCCCAGGTTACTACATCCACGCAATGGAACATTATAGTTTGCATAGTTACCGCAAGCGCACCTCTTCAAAAACTGACATTTTCAAGTTTGTAATTGTTTTGTATTTTTTTCTACAGCGTAAACATAGCCAAGGTGGGTGTCAACACGAGAAACCTTTATGCAATTTGTAAAGGGAGAGTAATTATATTACCTATTTGATTGGAAGTGCCATTTAATTCACTGACTTAGGCAAGCTTCACATCATCATATAATATATATTTGCAGTGGAGATCATATTAAGATAAATTGAAGATAAGCACTTAACAGATGAGAGGATGGGTAGCAGCATTAGAGCGTGATGCGGAAGCGGTCTGTGGTGGGAGTGCTGCTGGACCCTGATGTGGGGCGGGGCAGGGTGGGGGGTAGTAAACTCTGGAATTCAGCCTCACAGAGGTAATTACACAAACAAATAAATAAAACACATTTTGTTGTGCGCCCTTCATCAATACAGCGCACACACCACAATTAATTGTATTTATTTATTTGTGTACTTAAAAATTCAGAGTGAGTTGAGGAGACTGAGCTGGAGCTAAAGAGCTTTTTGTAGCTGCCTGAGGTTTTGTTTTCTATTGGTGATATTTGGGCGTATTCAATGCTCAGGCTTCAAATTTGATTTATGCTGACCTGAAAATGACTCCAAAACTGGATTTCCTTCTTTAAAAGTAAAAATATAATGCTCCTCTGCCCATGGGAGACTTCTCTCATGGCATGGAGAGCATTGTAACGATCATACTTGTCCTCACTGCCACAGTAAAAAATACTACTTGTCATGTAGCCATTTCTCTGGCAGCTTTTTCTCCCCCATTGCAATCGAAGAAGTTTGGCCATGGCAGAGACAGAGTAGTCTCTGTTGTGTCCAAACAGAAGGTCCGCCTGCATTTAAGTAGGGCAGGCAGACCTTCATATTGGTGGTATGAATACCCCAAGGACTCTCAGCGGCCAAGGCGACTTCATCCACTAACTAGCAGTGAGCCAGGAGGTGTGTTTGCAGAGTGGTAGAGAAAGGGGACGGGTCACGGAAACCTCTCAGTAATCCCTCCGTGTGGGACTTACTGAAGGTAACAGTAGGGGTAGTTGGCTTACAAGGACATCCTTGGAGGCCAGCAACTCCTCCTCTCTCCTCTAATAAGTCCACACAGCTTGATTGCTTAGTAGTCTTTGGAAGCTCCGCCCCCTTTCTCCACCACTCTGCAAATGCACCTCCTGGCACGCTGATGGTTGGGGGTGAAGTTCCCTTGCCTCCTGAGGACCTCTGGACTAAAGTAAACTTTATTCCACTTTATGTACACTTAAAAAAAAAATAGACGTTACAGGGACATTATAGTTAGGCTCAGATTTCATTTATACAAAACCTGTGAAATTCAGCAGTTATATTTACCTGAGCTAACTATAACTTATGCCCCACAATGCACTGCTTTGCTTATAACCTCAGATATTACATCACTCATGACAAGGTCAGTGACATCACTGATGACATCTCAAATGGCATCACTGATGACATCAAGTGTGTAAGTATTTTTTAAAGTTTATGGGTGATAAACATGTATAGTAATCCACTACAAAAGTTACATTAGCATACTAGGTGCACTACTACTTAGTGATACTACTTCTAAACTAATATGTGAGTGGCTGTGTGACTGTTTCCTTGTGTGTAAGGGTGTGTAAGTGGCTGTATTGGTTTATAATGAGGTGTCAGCAGCTGTCTGGGTGAGTCAGAAGCTGTGTGAGTGGCTGTATTGGTGATTGAGTGGGTGTGTCAGTGGTTGTATGGATGAGTGAGTGGTTGTCTCAAGAGTTGTATGAGTGAGTGACTCAGTGTGTAAGTGGCTGTATGGGTGATTGCTAAGCCCGGGTGGAGTTTGCATAGGAGCGCTACGCGAAACTCAGAGAAGCAGTGAAATAACTATGCAACGCTAAGCGGAGTTTCGCGAGCCTGCAGAGTTGCTTGTTCCGCATGCTGGTGCATGCTCGCAAGATGTTTCTGATGTTCGGCAATGCAAATTGTGTGTTCAAGGGGAAATATTGCACGAACTTCAGCATGCAGTCACCAAGGGGCGCGGCCATCTTGCTTTTCTACTCTTTGTATGGTTCTGGGGCCTGTTTTTGAATCCTGTGAAATATTTTTAATCCTTTGTTTCTAAAACTTTTTTCTGATCTTTTATATCTATTATCTATCCCTCTCTCTTCCTAAGTGTTATATTTTGCATGTATTTCTACTTTTACTGCATTTTTGTACTGTTTTTCTATTACTTGCCTTTTATTTTATGGGTGGGTGGGAATTGGGCATTGGAGAAAAGCTGGGACTTATGGACATTGGACTCTTCTCATGATAGGCATTGTTTGGGGTTAGGGAGAGGGGTGGGTCAGGTGTTGTTTTTTCCCATTAGTTTGTTTGTTAGGGGAATGAATTATTTATCGTTTACATATGATGTAACTGTTTTGTGGGGGGGTTACTTTTACTTTTTATTAACTTTTATTATTTTACTTTTACTTCACACAGTTTACTTTGCTGCAGAAGGGCCGCAGCTAGTTTTTGATTGAAATAATCTGCTGATAGTGTAATACACCAACAGAGAGATGCAATACCCTCACTTTTGACTTGTCCTAGTAGTACTGTCAGTCTCTCCTCCTAGTCTATGCAGTCTGCAACTAAAACACCTATGGTTTTGGAAGGGTGTGGGTGGCTGAATTAATTTCCATATTATTATTTATGCCTCCCCAAACTTGTTCTCTTACCTGCGATTGATGGTTAGTGAGTGAGTAGCTGTTTGAGTGGGTGTTTGGTTAAGTGAGTAGGTGTGTTAGTGGCTGTATTGGAGAGTAAGTATCTATGTGAATGGCTGTATGGATGAGTGAGTGGATGATTGAGTGCTTGTATGGATGCATGAATGGGTATGTAAGGGGTTGTGTGAGTGAGTGTGTGAGTGCTTGTATGGGTGAGTGAGTGGCTGTGTTTAAAGGCTGTATAAGTGAATAAGCAAGTGTGTAGATAAATAAGTGGGTGTGTGAGTAGCTGTATGGGTACGTTGTGACTATGTGAGTGGCTGTTCAGGTGAATGGCTGGTTGTATGAGTGGTTGTATGGGTTAGTGAATGGTTGTGTGAATGGCTGTATGAGTGAGTGAGTGGGTATGTGAGTGCCTCTGTGGAGGAATGGGTGGGTCTGTGAGTACTGGTATGGTTTGTTGAATGGGTATGTGAGTGGTTGTAAGAGTGTGTGAGTAGGCATATGAGAGGTTGCATGGGGATGTGAGTGGGTGTGTGAGGCACAACATCTGTGTAAACTTTGATTTTTTCAGTGAATTTCTAGGTTTAAAAACAATTCTATTTCCTAACGTCCCTGTAACCTTTGTTTTATTCTGTGAATTTATATGGACTCGAAGGCTTCCTAGCAATCCAGCTCTCTGGGACTTACTGAAGGTAACAGGAAGGGTTATTCACCCTTGAGATCCCTCGGAAGCCAAGGGGACTTCATCCTCCAACCAGCGGTGTACCAGGAGGCACTTTGGCAGAGTGGTGGTGAAAGGGTGTGTGGTCTCCGATATCCTCTCAGCAATCCAGCTGTATGGCACTTACTGGAGGTAATTGGCCTCCAAGGACCCGCAGAAGCCAAGGGGACTTCATCCCCCCACCAGCAGTGCCCCAAGAGTTGTGTTTGTATAGTGGTAGAGAAAGGGAGCATGGTCTCCAGGAACATCTCAGCAATCCTGCTGCATGGGTCTCACTGGAGGTAACAGGAGGGATAGTTGGCCTCCAAGGACCCTCAGCAACCAAGGGGACTTCATCCCCCCAGCAGCAGTGCACCAGGAGGCATGTTTGCACAATGGCAGACAAATAGGGTGTGGCCTCCGAAAACCTCTCAGTAATCCCACAGTGTGGTAATCACAGGATGTAAGAGGAAGGCTCGTAGGCTTCCAAGGACTCTCTGAAGCCAAGGGGACTTCATCCCCCAACCAGCAGTGCACCAGTAGGCATGTTTGCAGTGGGGAGAAGAAAGGGGACGTGGCCTCCGCAGTCCTCTTAGAAATCAAGCAGTGCGGGGCTTACTGAGGTAACCAGAGGGCTTGTTGGCCCCCAAGGTCCCTCAGCATCCAAGGGGACTTTATTCCCCAACCAGCAGTGCACCAGGAAGTGCCTTTGCAGGGTGATGGAGTAAGGGGTCATGGCCTCTGAAGACCTCTCATCAATCCCACTGTATGAGACTTACTGAAGTAACAGGAAGGCTTGTTGGTCTCCAAAAACCCTCCGGACCTAAGGGGACTTCATTTCCCAACCAACAGTACGCCAGGAAGCACGTTTGCAGAGTGGTGAAGAAAGGGGGTGGGGCCTCAGGCAACTTGCCAGTTTTTATTTTCTTTAATATTTCTTATCTTTTTGGGAGGAGATGCTGTATGGTCCCTCTTCCCTGGGCCAACTTTGGCCCTGGGGACCCCATCCCTGGGGCCAGGCCTATTTTGAAAAAGGGAGGGGGGCCATGTGGCCTCCCTTCTTGGGTCAATTTTCAGCCCAGGGACCCCAACCTCCGGGGTACGGCCTGCTGTGTGGGTATCCTGGTCCTACCCAGAGCACCCACTTAGCAATGTTGGGGACCACAGAGGGACACTCAAGGCCCTTGCAGTCCCTGCCTGCTCCCTGCCTCCTACAGGAACCAGCTTTGCTTTAACATAGAGGGAGGTGCTAACATGCAGCTCCGGCTCTGTCAAAGCAATGGTGCTCTGCTTTAGCAAGCAAGAGCAAAATGCTCTTGCTTTCTCAAAGCAGAACAC
Source organism: Lissotriton helveticus (assembly GCF_964261635.1). Taxonomy (NCBI): domain Eukaryota; kingdom Metazoa; phylum Chordata; class Amphibia; order Caudata; family Salamandridae; genus Lissotriton; species Lissotriton helveticus. Next base: position 289,086,372 of record NC_136069.1, on the reverse strand, counting down.
AGTTTGCTATGGGTTGGCGGGAGCGGTAAAGCTCCCGCCAAGCCATTAAAAACAGCTATGTGCCATGGGTGGGCACCCGGGGCATAGCAGTAGCCAGCCCTGTGGGATGGCGGTCCCAAAGGCCATCTTTGGCTCAAGGAGGGGAGCCAATTGCCCCCACCAATATTCACTATAGCCCAGGGAGGTGGTGGTCCCTGGGGGTCCGCAACGGACCCCCTCCATTATATTATTTGAGCCCCAGAGAGGTGGCGGTACCCGGGGCTGCAGGGGAGGGTGTGCGGGACCTCCGCATTTTTATGGTAATTGCCTTAAGTTTACAGTCAAGCCAGTTAATACAAACATGAAAGTTATTTTTCTGTACGGTTCTCCTTTGCAGGTGCAGACCAAAGGCATTGCTTCAGTAGTGAAAAGCACATTGTAATTCAGAGATAGATAGAGAGGCAAGGAAGTGCTTGCAAAGTCAAATGATTTTAACGAAGTACAAAGGAAGTGTTACCAGTTGGTACTATCAGAGGAAGGGAGGAACCAAGGACACTTCGGAAGTGGAGACTGGAATATAGGAACAGTGTTCAAGGCGACAAGTTCCTTTCTGGGAAATGGAAAACATATGATGTGCATGAGGTCATGTTCTCTTGAATGATCTTTGTGCATATTAATCAGTGAACCCACCTTGGATTTAGTCAGATTCCCTTTAGACTTGGAGAGGTACAGGCCTTTCGACATTTCTGATTTTGTGGCATCATGCTATACATGATTCTTTACTTACTGAACTTGTACAGAAGGTCTGAGGCTGGCACCTTTCTTGCTATTTTGATGCAGAAGGGATTACTCTATCCTTAGGTTAGTGTCTGGTTTAATAGATGCTGCAAATAGTTTCCATGTATTGGGAGAAGTATCAAAGCCATTCAACGAGTCATCAAATTATTTTTCTTGTTTTCTGTATTGCAGCTACTGAGATACTTATATGTTCTTTACTGTTGAGGACCAATTCTGTAAGACGCTCTGGTCTCCCTTTGGTTAGTCTATACTTTTATACTATGTTTTTGAGATTGATTTATATTAGTCTGGCTTTGAATTTGTGAGAATACTTTTAACGACAAGTTACTGACTCAAACTTTTATTGTGTGGTCCTAGTGATCACACAGTACCTTAAGATTTAAATTGCTGTAATCCCCTCTTCCTCTCAGGATTCTACAAAGGTCTATTGGCCAAAGTTGAATTGGATGAAGCGGCCCAGAGTGTTCTTATAGCCAAAGCAGGCAGACTGTTTGTACTGAAAAAAACAGCCAGTAACCTTTCAGTACCCCACCCCCCCACCAAACAGTGCAATGCTTTTTACTCAATACATGTAAATGCCTCCCACATTAGAAAGTTAAAAAAAAGGAAGTGTCTGATCAGAAACAGCAGCAGAAATAAGTTACGCTAAAAACAAAGAACATGAGGCCAGTCCCAAATGAATACTTAGTGCTTTGTGACCCCTGTCCCTCCTGGTAGGTCACTCTCTCTCCGCACAGCTCCGCCTGTGTGCCCCTGCCGCTGCTGAGGTCTCACTCGTAAGTGTGCTTTTTCCGTCTTGGTGCTCCGTTATTTTTGCCTTCTGTGCCACTGTTTTCCCCCTCCTTGTGCCCTGTTTTTTGTCTTCTGTGCAACTGTTTCCCCCTGTTTGTGCCCCGTTTTTTGCCTTCGGTGCCACTGTTTTCCCCTCTTCGTGCCTCGTGTTTTGCCTTCTGTGCCACTGTTTTCCCCTCCTTGTGACCCTTTTTTTGCCTTCTGTGCCACTTCTTGCGCCCTCTTGTGCCCCGTTTTTTGCCTTCTGTGCCACTGTTTTCCCCTCCTTGTGCCCTGGTTTTTCGCCTTCTGTGCCACTGATTTCCCCTCCTTGTGCCCCGCTTTTGCCTTCTGTGCCACTGTTTTCCCCCTCCTGTGCCCCATTTTTTCCTTCTGTGCCGCTCGTCTCCCCGCCGTTGTGTCCCCTGTGGCCCCACCCCCCTGACTGACCAATGCCCATTCACTACTCCCGCCTCCCAGCTGCTCATCCCTCCCACCTCTCCATGTATGCCGGACCCTGCACGGCCGACGCAGGCGCGCCGAAGGCGTGCCTCAGGCAAGCCCGTCTGTCCCCATCTGCCCCTGTCCATGCCTGGACCGCGCCCAGCGCCAGGAACTCTGGACCTCGCACACACCACGACACCCGCCTCCACTATGACTCCAGCACTCTCCGCGCACTCAACACCGGACGTTCTTGCACCTGCTGCCTGGCTGCCCCGAAACGCACCCAAGGACCCTTGTCCTGCTGGAACTGCAGCTTCACCAGCATCCGGCCCGCCAACCCATCCAACATGGAAACCAACTTCTTCAGATGTATCCTGCTCAACACCCACTCTGCCTCCTGCAAACACGGCGTCGAACTCTGGGACCTACTCGACACCAACGCCCCAGACGTCGCCTTCCTGACTGAGACCTGGCTGACCCCCTCCTCGGCACCTGACATCGCCATAGCCAGCCCGGAAGGCTACAAGATCACCCGCAAGGACCGCACCAACGGAATTGGAGAAGGAATTGCCATCATCCACAGAAACACTCTCAAAATCTCAACACACGCCGATGACACACTCAGCACTGCCGAACACCTGCACTTCCAGATCCACACCGACCCCAACACCACCCTCAGAGGCACTCTCATCCACAGACCCCCCCGGACCCCAACCGCAGTTCTGCGACTCCATCATCGACCTCATCAGCACACACGCCCTCGCCTCCACGGACTACATCCTCCTCGGGGACCTGAACTTCCACCTCGAGAACAACAACGACGCCAACTCCTTCACCCTGATCGACAACCTCGTCAACCATGGACTCAGACAATTCGTCACAGCAACCACACACTCCGCTGGCCACACGCTTGACCCCATCTTCTCAGCAAGCACCCATGTCTTCTTGAACCCCACCACCAAACTCCACTGGTCCGACCACCGCTGCATCCACTTCACCTTCTGGAAACCCACCACACCCCACCGCACCCAACAGATGCCTCGCTGCAGCTGGGACAAGATCACCGAGGACCAGCTAACTGCCGCCCTCGCCCAGAACCCACCCGCAGATCAACAAACAACTGACCAGCTTCCTCGAAGAGAACAACATCCTGGACCCATCCAGGTCAGGGTTCCACAGCAACCACAGCACCGAAACTGCCCTCATCGCCATCACCGACGACATCAGGAAAATGCTCGATAATGGAGAAACCACGGCCCTCATCCTCCTTGACCTGTCAGCCACTTTCGACACAGTCTGCCACCGCACACTAAGAGCATGCCTCCACGACGCTGAAATCCAAGAGAAGGCCCTGGACTGGACCATCTCCTTCCTCTCCGGGAGAACCCAGAGTTTCCGCCTCCCCCCCTTCCGCTCTGAAGCCACCGAGATCATCTGCGGCGTACCCCAAGGCTCATCTCTGAGCCCAACGTTGTTCAACGTCTACATGGCACCACTCGCCCACATCGCCCGACAGCACGACCTAAACATCATCTCCAATGCCGACGACACCCAGCTGATCCTCCAGCTCACCAAGGACCCCCACACCGCCAAAACCAACCCATGAAGGAATGAAGGCCATCGCCGACTGGATGAGGAACAGCCGACTGAAGCTGAGCTTGGACAAGACGGAGGACCTCATCCTCGGCTCCTCCCTCTTAGCCTTGGATGACTCGTGGTGGCCGACGGCACTAGGAGCACCCCCTACACCCTCCAACCACACACGAAACCTAGGGGTCATCCTCGACTCCACACTCTCCATGACAAAGCAGCTCAATGCCGTCTCCTCCTCCTGCTTCAACACCCTCTGCATGCTTCGCAGGATCTTCAAGTGGATCCCCACTGAAACTAGAAGGACGGTCACCCAGGCCCTCGTCAGCAGCAGACTGGACTACGGCAATGCAGGATACCTGGCCAAACTCCTGAAACTACTCCAACGCATCCAGAACGCCTCCGCACGCCTGATCCTTGACATCCCCCGCCGCAGCCACATCACACCCCACCTGAAAGACCTGCACTGGCTCCCAATCAACAAGAGGATAACCTTCAAGCTCCTCACCCGTGCACACAAGGCACTCCACGACATCGGACCAGCGTACCTCAACAGACGACTCAGCCTCTACACCCCCACCCGCCAACTCCGCTCCGCAGACCATGCCCTCGCCACTGTCCCCTGCATCCCAAGAGTGACCGCTTGCGGCAGATCATTCTCCCACCTCACCGCCAAGACGTGGACCACCCTCCTCATCTGCCTACGGCAGACCGAAGACCTTCTAACCTTCAGGAGACTCCTCTAGACCTGGCTCTTTGAACAGTAGCAGCACCCCCCTGCCCCCCACACCCCCGAATGCCTTGAGGCCCTCACGGGAATGTAGTGCGCTTTACAAATGCTAGGATTGATTGATTGATTGCTTACTGGGGGCTTTTTTAGGGTCATCCATTGCAGTGCAGGATGCAGGTACTCTGTCTGGTATGAAGATCAGCCATAACATCACTAATGGCTTCGTAATTAACTAACTGGGGTGTATCACACAAATGAAATACAGTCTCTTAATGCATTTCAAACTCTATGAAGGTGTATACACACAGTTAGCAAACATTTACAGCATAGAGGTACTCTTTAAACACGTGCAGCTCAGATAAGATGTCACACTAAAACATATTGGGGAACGGTTGTTTAAACCCTGTAAATAAAGTAATTGTAAAGATGTAAATTAAAATATGAAAAATTCAACATTCTTGCCTAATGAGAAACAAAATTATTCTGCCAAAAATACGCTAGCAAAATCTTTAAAAAAATCATATGTTCACATTGATCCAGAAACCGGTTATAACTTTTCAGCTGTACTACCGGCATCGCTCTGCTCCGTTGAAACGTTCTACTACTGTTTGTTTTATTGTATTTCTGACAATAGAACACATTTCCTTATTTTATTGAGGTGTTGCATCTTTTCACAAACATATGTGTACTGCCTATTTTAGCCCTATATAAACAGCATTCAAAAGCATTCTAACCTTGCCAGGCTATTTAATTATTCCAAATACTGAAAGAAATGACAAGCTCCTCAAATTGCACTTTAACTTGTTCATTATAGGAAATGATGGCAAAATAAGCCCTGATTGACCTGCTGGACGTTCCATTGTATATGCCTGGCACTGATGCATCTGAATCATATCATTGCAGCTAGCAGTGCATTCACAGGGCATGCCATTGCAGATATTTGTTCTGTGGAAAACACCTCTCATGTTCCATCCCACATCTTCTTGGCCCCAGAGAAGAAGCCTCCTCTGCTGGGAAACCTATACACATTTGTTCCTGGGCACCTCACATACGTTACTCAGGCTATTGGTATTAATTGCTTCCTGCATGAACTTGTGACCTGTTTCTTTTCAGCTATTACAATGTGGTTGAAATGTAACAGAAAGCTAGCAGACCAAATCCATTTCTTTCTCATATCCTGGTAACCTTGCAGTACAAAGGGGAAAAAACGTATAAATCCAGTGGCTGTTTTGCTTTAATGGAAAAAAGGTCTTGCAGCCCTTTTTAAAATGCATTTTATCTCTTTGGAAAGAAGCCTTGTTCACTGTCGGGTATTGCTGGTTATATCAAATCCAACCCCAGGGGTCGCAAGGGCTCTGCCAGGGGTCGCAGTAATTGAGTCCATTCTGCTGCATTTCCAATTTTAGTGGCAGATTTGCTATGATTAATGCAATGCTGTTTGAAAATCAGCTGGGATTCACTGCATGAGCTGGAAAACGCAGCAAAGCATCATATTGACCACGTGGCACCCATTAATGATGACAACACCAATTAAATAATAAAAAACAAATAATTACGTGAGCGTGTGATGCAGAATGTGACGAGGCATTGCGCAAAAACTACCAGCAGGAATCATGCATGACTTTGTACTCCAGGCTAAACCTTGCAGCAGTATGTTTCATAAAACTAGGGGGCATATCATCAAGAAGCAGACGATAAAATTATCACCGCTTTATAGCCAGGATACTGCCGCTAAAGCGGCGATAATGGGATTGATAATAGGCCCTTGTGAATTCCCATAGCAGCCGAGGTTCTGGTGTTAACCTGGGCTGTTATGGGAATTCACAATGACCTATTATCAAGCCAATTATCGCCGCTTTAGCGGCAGTTTCCTGCCAATAAAGCGGCAATAGTTTTATCGCCTGTTCGTGATAATATGCCCCTAGGTGCTTTTTGCACTTATTATCCAAAGCTAAATCATGCAATGTTTCCCACCCTATGTTTTACCCGTTTTTTTGGCCTGGTTTAATTTGACAGTGGTATTTGACACAATGCTAGATTTCCCTGCTTTGTATGCCTTCAGTAGGTATTGGCTCTTTTGAGTGAGGGATTTGTTTGTGAAAATGTTAACAGAAATCAGACTTGAGTATTATTTTTGTCACTTAATCTGATCCAACATAATTGATGTATGTTCAAAACTATATTCTTTGTCTAGCTCTAAGACAAAAAGCAGCAATAAAGCAAAAAACAGCAACATGGGAAATCTTTTAACAAAAGATATTTATTTTATATATATTTTTGTTAATAAATTCAAAGGGTACAAATCAGACATTAAAATTGGTCAAAAATGCATTCAAATGAAAAAGGAATTTACAAATTGTTCCTATAAGACATCTGGATAAAAAGTCTAATCCCAAAAAAAAAAATAATCAATCAACAACAAATGACTCCTATTTCTCATAAAGTAAAGGTCACTTGTGAAATTAATGTCAGGTGAAGAAATGGACTCAATAGTCGACGTTTCGGTCTTTTGTCGTTTACTCCTTAAGACCTTCCTCAGGACAACAGATATTAGCATGTAGAGGTGACCCCCTAAGAAGACATAATGTACCACATTACTATCATGTCCCTATGATTTTACATCTTTATAAAGGAACACATATATATAACCCGTGTGCAACAGATAAAACATTATCTACAGTGGATCCAATTCAACAATAATCCAATCAAATCATTGTGACAAATTAATAATCACATTTTGCTACTTTTGATTAATGAATCAGATTCAACATATTTCAAATAGAAGCTTACTTCTCAACTGATCCTGATGTGATGTCCATCAAGTAAGTTCTAAACGGACTCCTAGTGTTAGTCACGATTTTCTAAAATTAGAAAAACGCATATCAAGAGTTGAACTCAAGATCCAAATCATTGTAGCCCCCATTGGTTTACTATTCACGTCACTCAGACTGGTCTGCGTATGTGATGACTTTCTATCACAGCCAGGCTATATGGATTTAGTTAGTCTCTTTTTGCATTCAAGTGTCTGAAAAATCAAGATTAAAGTACTCTATCAATATTTGTGTTTAAACTATGGAGGCATAACAAGTTTTAAAGCAGATTTATGTAGTCAAACTATATTGTATCTGATAATATGGGTGTGTCCCAACTGGTGGTTGACATCTTAAAGACACGTCTTAATAATGCACCGAGTTTCACGACTAAAATCAACCCCTTTCACGTAATTAACAATTGCAGTAAGTGTGTTACCACATACAACAGTGTCTTGTGAGTGCACTGTGCTATGCGACTGCACTGCGCCCCTTGGAAAATCGAACATTGGGGCAAGAGTATTATTACCAACATCAGTGACACACTTATTCCCTCTACCCGTAATTATTCTACGAAGCAAAAGATCTATGGCTTCGTGATTTTCAAACAGCATTTTAAGTAAATTTTATTGACATGCAGTTACATGTTGTAACAGACAACTGTATCTTAACTATGCACCGCACTTCGTTATAACGCGGAATTCTACATCGCATGTTGTAACTAACAACAGAATCTTTCTTCTGCACCACTCTTCGTTACATTGCGGAATATTACATCGCATTAGGTGTGTTCTAACAGACAGAAGAAAGCATGTTGTAGCAAACAGTAACTAATTTGTTTCACAAAGCCAATAATTACAGTGTCGTAAAAAAGAGAGAAATATGCAGCGACATTGCGGAATTATATATCGCATTGAGTGTGTTCTAACAAACAGCAGAAAGCGTGTTATGACAAACAACAGTAACAGACTTATTTCACAAAGCAAATATTTGCAGCTTCGTAAGTAAAGCAGGAGTATGTAGCGACCCAATGAAGTGGTTTCGCTTTAGTATACGTTCGCGTTTATCTAATACTTACTTACTTGCAGGAACTAATTCTCTGTGGCAGATCAGGTCCTTAGAAATCGAAATGCATGAAACTTCCGTGGTCACGCGGGATCAGGAATCAAAGCGACCTCGGAATGTTTCCCTTTTTAAAGGCCCTGCTCCAAAATGGCAGCTATCAGAAGGACGCCGTACAGTGTCGGCCATATTGGAACGATATTGGTTCAAATGGATTCATACCACATGAGGATTTTAGAACACGACTTAAATAACCTTTTGTCATTTTTTTCTCAAAAGGAATTAAAGTTGATCTTTACTATTCACACCCTTGGTGTATCCGACCGTCCAGCATATTTTAAATCTAATGATCAGAAATGCGAAACCGATTTATTACTATTATATATGACATTGAAGCTGTCAATGGTTTGATTGTGTTTCCAACACGATATTGCTATACCATATTTTTAAAGGCCCTTCTCCAAAATGGCGGCTATCAGAAGGACGCCGTACAGTGTCGGCCATATTGGAACGATATTAATTCGAATGGATTCCTACCTCATGGGGATGTTAAAACACGACTCAAATAACTTTTTGTCAGTTTTTTCTCAAAAGGAATTAAAGTATATCTTTACTATTTACACCGTTGGTGTATCCGAACGTCCAGCATATTTAAATCTACTGATCAGCAATGTGAAACCGATTTATTACTATTATATATGGCGTCGAAGTTGTCAATGTTTCGAGTGTATTTCCAACACGATATTAATATACCATGACTATACCTAAAGTATCAAATAGTCACGGTCACCGTCTTAATGAATGAAATTATACCATGACTCTACCTAAAGAATCAAATAGTTTCGGTCACCAACTTAGTGAATAAAGTTGAGAGTGATCCAGCTGAAAGGCAAAATTCAAACATTAAGCGCGACATTAATCCTACTGCTGTCGCTCCACAGTGCGCTCACAGTCTAACTGAAGTGTAAACAACTACAGTAACTGTCCAATCCATAAACAACTACAGTAACTGTCCAATCCATAAACAACTACAGTAACTGTCCAATCAAAGTACAACATTACTGAAGTATACTCAATGTCACATTCTATGTGCTGACAATCTAATTGAGATGGTAAATAATAGATTGTCAAAGATAAAGACCATAATGTCACATTCTAAGCTCTCATAGTCTGGTTCAAGGGAAATACTAATGGCAACTGTTGTCTAAGTCCTTGCATTGTGATATTTAATTCTTCATTAATTTTTGCATCATAACTGAGATATCAGGCAAGGTACATTTACCTAAACCAAAAACTATAGACTAGAGTTTTTTCATTTTACACAATGCATGCTAGTGTGTGCCATACTGTGACAGAGTTCATGCCATTCTTAATACTGTCAGCTTGATCAATCCAGCGATTTTCTTTCAATGTCAGAACCTTGTCAACATTTTTCTGTCTGAAGGTCGGTTTAACAACCTCCACTACCCACCAGTTCATTTCTTTTTCAGCATGTTTGGCCTGGATATAGTGGTCAACTAGCGGGTCATTTTCTACTTTACAGCGAATTCTTGATTGATGCTGTAAAATTCGCTGTTTCACCATTTGCGTGGTCTTGCCTATATAAGGCAGTCCACAAGGACATTTTATGCAGTACACAACGTTGGTGTATTTACAGTTTGAAAAATGTTCGATCATGGTGATTTTCCCATTTAGTTCAAAGCTTTTAGTATTACTTGTTGAGGCACAAGCAATACAAGCATTACATTTAAAATGACCTTTCACTGTTTTTTTAATTTCATTGGTTACTGTGCCAAACGTAGTTACACATACCAATGATGTGTGATTCGTTTTCTGCTTGATTTCCAAAAGGGCATCACAGTTGTTGTACCATGCTCTCTTCAGCGAATTTTTTTTAAGTTTATTGGGATAACCCCTTGCATGAAGCTTATCCTTAAGTATCTGGCTTCATGAAAGTAGTCCAACCGTCTTGTGCAATTTCTCCGTAAGCTGAGAAATTACCCAAATGGCAACCCATCTCTCAAAGCCTTGGGATGGTGACTATTGTATTTAAGCAGTGTCTTCCTTGCTGTTGGTTTAGTAAAAAGAGTTGTGTAAAGTGTATTAGCTTCACCCACTTTGGTGGTGATATCTAGAAAGTTCATTTCCATATTGCTGCTTTCCAATGTAAATCTAACATGGGATTCCTACTGTTTAACCATTCATGGAATTGTGAAAGCAGTTTCTTAGTCCCTTTCCAGATTAAAAATACATCGTCTATATTTCTCAGCCAGCAAGAAATGTTGGCCGAGAAAGGATTTAGAAAATGATAGATGTGCTTTTGTTCAAAATCTGACACATAAATATTTGCTATATCGGGGGTGTAAACCGCTCCATCGCCACTCCCTTGAGCTGCTGATAAAATGTGTTTTCGAATAAGAAAATGTTTTCACAGAGAGAGCTTCTGATGCAGTCAACAATAAATTCTGTTGGTATACTACTTGGTCATGTCCGTGTATTCAAAAGTTCCTCCATTATTGTCAGTGCCTCATTTTGTGGAATATTAGAATAAAGACTTTCAATGTCCATAGATATTAAAAATTCATTCATAGGATCAAAGTCATGATTTTCAAGCCTGTTGATTACGGCAGTAGTGTCTCTGATGTAGGTGTTGGACTCCACTGCAAATGGTCTGATAAAAAAATCTGAGTACTGAGCTAAAGGTTTTAATATAGAGTTGCAACCTGAGACAATTGGTCTCCCTGGAGGCATTGAAGCATGCTTATGAACCTTTGGAAGAATATATTTAGCTGGCACTGTTGGTGAATTGCTGATCAAAAAAGCAGCTTATTTTTCACTTAGCCAACCTCCATTTAGACCACTAAGGCTAAGGGATGCAATCTCTTGCTCTAGTCGACTAGTAGGATTCGTTGAAAGTTGCTTGTAATTGGACTCTATTGTCAATTGTTTAAGCATCTCTGTTCTATATGCTCGGCGATCCCAGAGAACTATCTTTGTCGGCTGGTTTTATTACTGTATTGGATAGCGATTGTAGGTTTTTCAGAGCCTGTTGTTCTTCCTTTGTGAGGTTGTTTTTCACAAAAGGAAGCCTTTTAAACCAATTTTCTTTTTCTATAATCACTGCACTTTCAAAGGTTAGAATTTCTTTAACCGCCATGTTGTTAGTCGGAAAGAAAGTAGATGGTTGATGCAGATCTGTGATGTCTTTTACTGCATTTGGCAGCTTTCCCGAAAAGAATTTTTTTAATCTAACTAGTCTGAAAAATGTGTACAGCTCAAGTTTGGTCTGGAACTGGTCATTTCTATTTATGGGGACAAATGAAAGTCCTGCTGACAGAACCGAAATCTCGGCTTCAGCCAACAGATGACTTGACAGATTAAAAATCGGGATCGTTGATTCTTGGTTCACCATTCGTAATATTGATTTCGGGTCTGTCTTTGACCCGGGGTGTATTGGTTGCGAAACCAACCTCCTTTCGCACCTCGTGATTTCCGAGGTGGACCTGATCCCCTCCTGTGCTGTCCTAAAAAAGACTGCCTTGAGGTGGAGGGCTGTTGATCATAGATTGGTCTGTATGGACCTGCTGATGTTTGCTCACTGTCAGTATCAGAACCTGTATCAGAGAAAGTTGTCCTCTTTTGTTGAAATTGTTTAGGGCCCTGATTGGATCCCTGTGTCTGATAATAGTCTTTTTGTAGGTATGGATAGGTTCTTTCCTTACTGTATCTGTGAATATCTTTATGCAATTTATCTGTCTTTTTATGAGAGTTAAACTCCTCGAACTCCTTGATAGTAAGTGCCACTTTATCTAGTAAGGCCTTTGCATTGGTAATATTGGTATCAGCATTGATCTTGCTTTCTAAAGACTCAATCTCTTTCATCCAAAGTTTAATTTGTTTGAAGGCAGTTTCTATGCTCAGCACCATCCAGGTGCGTGAGCACTTGTTTGCAGCAAAACTGAACCCTATTTTAAACTCTTCATCATCAATGAAGATGATTGCAATGTTTCTTATCTGAAGGCCTGTTGGTATTATATTGGCATTCAGACAATCAGTCAAAAATTTAACATACAGCTCAGTTCTAATCAACTCTTTTCTGAGTCGTTCAAGCTGATTAAGGTCAGACTTATATGGTAAATGAACTGTGGATCCCCTACTTCCAAGAAGAGAAGGACCAGCTGCTATTTTGAGAACCTATTCATCTGTATATGAAAGAGGCTCGGCTTCAGACATCAAATTTTGATATGAGAACAGGAGACTGATGACTAAATTCGTAAATGTATCACTATCTAATTTTAACAACTTGTGAAAGTGACCCACAGCAAACCGCTGTCTGCGCAAACTAAAATAAAAATCGGTGGGTAACCCAATGAACCCTTGCGGGCTTGGGCAAATACTATGAAGTGAAAAAAAGTGCCAGCAAGGGATTTGTTTGTGAAAATTTTAACAGAAATCAGACTTGAGTATTATTTTTATCACTTAATCTGATCCAACATAATTGATGTCTGTTCAAAACTATATTCTTTGTCTAGCTCTAAGACAAAAAGCAGCAATAAAGCAAAAAACAGCAACACGGGAAATCTTTTAACAAAAGATATTTCTTTTACATATATTTTTGTTCATAAATTCAAAGGGTACAATTTTTTTTTCAATTCATAGTATTTCCCCAAGCCCACAAGGGTTCATTGGGTTACCCACCGATTTTTATTTTATCTTATGAGTGAGGGCACAATTGCCATTCTAGCCCTGTATTGCGAAATTTGTTTGAAGTATAACAGGCTTTATACTGTGTCAGTTAGTACTTCCTCCAGGGAGACTTTCTGCACAAAGACATAAACAACTTTCTAATGCTGTGATAACTATTGGTTAGTCAGTATTTTCACTTGGATCATGAGTTAGGCTCCCAGAGGTGTGCTTATGTAGTCTGCAGATATAGTTCACAAACTACTCTATGGCTATCATACCATTTTCTGTCAGTCAATCAATCATATAATTATAGAGCGCGACTACTCACCCGTAAGGTTCTGAAGCCTCTTGGGGGGAGTTATGCAGTTCAGTCGGAGAGCCAGGTCTTGAGGTCCTTCCTAAATTCAGGCAGTGGCAATGATTGCCTGAGGTGCAGAGGTAGGGAGTTCCATGTCTTCGCAGGCAGGAAAATAATCTTCCACCAGCCGATGTCTTGCGGATCCGTGGGATAGTGGCCAGGGCCAGATGTGCTGAGCGGAGGTGTCTGGTCGGAGTGTTGAAGGAGAGGCAGTGGTTGAGGTATTCGGGACCAATATGATATTGCACTGATATTGTGACACCTATCACAATAGATTTGAAGGTTGAACCCGCAATAATTAATAAGAAGTGTTATTGTGGGACCCAACACTAGACATCTGGTCTATGACTAGTCCTATTTACAGAATTGGATTACTCATTAGTTAGCACTGAGGGTGTTCTGTCTGGAAGCAAACTTTGCAGCTGTCAGAGTAATAATTAAGTTTGAATATATAACCCTCCCATTTGAGAAGAATACTGTTCATAAAAGATTAGAAATTAACTTTGATTTCTAGAGTGTTAAATTCAAATGGACTTTATTAGTTCTGATATTCAAAATGTGCTATGACCTTTCTGACTGCACACTAATTGATGGAGATTGTATCTTACACTATCTCTATGAGACTTAATAGCGTTCTTTAGTAGATGTTCCCTTAATGATTGCACCAGTGTGAGACTTGGTGAGTGGTTACGAAGTGCAGTAATAAAAAGAGGGCTAGCTACCATTGTTATTCAATTGTTGACGAAAACACACACTCAAAGACACACACACATTGATGCATCAAAGGAGCACATCCAAACAGAACCAGCAGATCAACTGCTCAGGCGGAATTGGGGTCACTTGATCGTACAACAGCACACCTCCATAACTCCCGAATAGAAGAGGGAGTGTCAGGTGCCTGGCATCGAGCGCAGTTGCATTTTATGACTAAGGGAATCTATCACTACGAACCAGGCAGAAACAGCCAGGCAAGAAGCAAGACGCATGCAGTGGCGCAAGGGGCTTGTAAATAAGCTCACTGAGTACTGAGTAATAGATGAGTTGATTTCAGTTCAGCCCCATCGAAAGAAAGACCTGCACCAATGTGGTCCATCAGTAGGATAAAGGAGAAGATGTATTGTTTCAAGGAACAGTTGGACTGAGATAATGGCAAGAGCTACAGGAATTTGCCTGTATAGGTACAAGGATATTATTTCTATGATCTTCCTATAAGCATCATTTTGGTCTCATGAAAATCGTGCTAAAAGATTTAAAAAGTGCTATGTGTGGTTCTGTCTATTGAATCTGTAGATCAATTCTGTTAGAAAAGACCGACAGAGAAGAGCAATAAGTTGTGGAAGCAAGTCTTGACCTAATTTCAGATACTGGTGAATATAAATTGCTGCATTCCATTCCATCGTTTTTTGCCAACACATGCATTCATCTAACAAATGTTATTCTGTCATGAACTGTTATTTTGCATCCCCTCTGTACAGGAACAAAAATGACCTCAGAGATGTGCTGATCTTGTTGGTAATGTTTTTGAAGTGCAACTTGAGCGCTAACGTACACCGAGCAACAGGAGAAAGGTTTGAGCAAAGCCATCCCATTTAGGACAGCTCACTGAAAAGTTCAAAAGTGGTGCGTGAAGTTCATGAATAAATCTCTGCAACTGGTAAGTATGATGAGGAACATTCTATTCCATTCCATTATTTTTTGCTCAGCATTTGCAAATCATTTGAACTAGACATATACATAACAATTAACACACATAAACAAATACACACAACAGACATACGTTATGTAAATTATTTGAGAAAATGCAATCAAATTAACAAGATGAAGATGAAGACATACCATTACATGCATTGAACTATGAAAAACGATGAGAAAATTACCCAGATGAATACAATATCAAATGCGGACCACTCCAAAATAGTACAGGAGTAGTACTCTCTAGTACTGTGAATTATTCCACAGTTTTACATGGTATGTGGCTCTTTCTATTAGTTAACCATCTGAAGTGATAATGTATGAGATATTTTCTCGGTTTTTCCTAAGGGTCACGAAGTGAAGGAAAATAAGTACATGGCCAGTCATTCAATAACATCTTTCTACATTTTTATTTCCTTTGACATATTGCCAATATAGGTATAGATGCATCAACAATGCCATTTGCGATTCCTTATTAGCGAAAAATAAGGATTCGCTAATAAGGAATAGAAAAAGTCTATGCACGTAGAAATCGCAAAAAAATAGCGATTTCTAAACATTCCTTAATTGCGTCTCGCAAATTGCGAGTCGCAATTAAGGAATACCTCCCCATTCATTCCTATGGACCTAGAGGCCCATAGGAATGATTGGAAGATATTCTCAATTTGCGATTCTCAATTAGAGAATCACAAATTGAGAATGCAATTTCAAGGGTGCCAGGGTGTCAAAAGGACACCCTGTTGCACTCTGAAATCTGCATATGAGAATATCTTGCACACACACATGCCCCAAGGGCATGTGTGGGTAAAATAGAACTTTGAAAAATGCACTTTAGTGCATTTTTCAAAGTTTTTGCAAATTACCATGAAGTTCAACTTCATGGTAATTTTCTCCCCCTATTAGCGAAATCGCTATTTTTTTTACTTTAATGCATTGCATTTAAGGAATCTCAATTTGAAATTCCTTAAATGCAATCGCAATTTAAGTAATCACAATTTTGCGATTTCTTAAATTGTGATTTTTGCATTTGGGATGATGGATCTGAAATGCAAAATACTGGTCGCAAAGGGGCAGATTGTGAGAATCTGCCCCTTTGCGACCGGTTTTTCCTTTGATGCATCTATACCATAGATTGGATTTACCTCTAACCAGGACATTATAAAAATAGGTCACATTTATTTAGAAATATGCCACATATATCAGCCTATAAAAGTTGATCGATTTGCATCTCATTTTCTTAAATTATGTTTATGAATTGTGATGCAATTGACTAACCTAGCCATACAACACTGCCGCATGGCTCTTTTAATATACCCTGCAAAAAGTACCTTAGTGTAAAGCATGCTGAGTAAGTATCCCTCAGCTGGACAGAGCCGGATCCCGGGACACACCCGCATAACTTGTCTAGCTTTAGCGCAGACGCGTCCTCATTACCGCTGCATTGAAATACAGCGCGCCAGCTCTGCTTGTATAGTCTGGCAGCTTTAAAAACTTATGGTCCATAACCATCTTCGCCATGGAAGTCTTTTTGCTGCGGGCATGCCACTTTCCTGCGAAGCAAAAGCTAAAGTCTGCAATTCTGACCAGTCATTTAAATTTGATAAGATAATAAGTGCGTAATATTCCTCATTAATATTGCACACTGATTAGCTGCTCCAGAAAGCACATTGGAGCTCTGACGGAGCGGGGAGAAATCAGTCTCTTTACAGACTGGCTTTTTTGCATTCTGCAGCTTAATGTGGCAGCGCTTTGCAGGGCCCTGTACTCTGCGTGACGCACTTGCGAGCTGCAGGCGCCCCCCTCCCAAGGGCACTTGTTGCAATCAAACAAAATTGTAATTAATTGAAGCTATTTAAAAAATGTATTGTTGAGTCGCCTAAATGCCACCTTCTCCTGCCTCTTTTTTTAGCTAATGGAACAACCGAAGGTAACTGTGAGTCAATAAGCAATTTCCTGAATCACAAGCAGAATATTTTAACTGTACCATGCATTTTATTACCCTTTAGCATTCAGGTTAAATAGTACGTTCCCAGTTTTTTCCTAAAGGTGTGAAGACATAAAATTAACCAGTAACCTCCTTAGATGTGCAATTTAACATATAGCAACTTTCTTGTAGGACCTGGTGAAAACTATATTTTCATTTCTAACTAGCCTTACACACGTGCATGGCATGTGCACTTTGATTCCCCGCCTACCACTCTGGAGTGAGGAGGTTAGGAACAGGGCCTGCAGGTAGGGGGAGCTCTGGAGCACGGAGTGTAGCTACGTCTCTGGCATTTCAGAGCAGCTTTCCATGCTAGAAGAGGTAGAAGCCAGGTTATTCCTATGTACCCGTGCGACAGTACTTGTTACACAATGGAGCCTTGAACAAATGTGTAGGAACCCGGGGTGGGCAGTACAAAGATGCCAGAGAGGCAAGTCACAGGGGTATTTCTATTGGAGAGTCTTCTGACTCTATTCGCATTACAGGAAGGTTAGAGCAGTCCTGCTCTGATTAAGGAAGCTGTGCTATATCCTGGGAACATAGTCGGAGAAGGTCTACCTTCTATTTATTTCTGTTCTTGCCCATTTTGATCTTTAGTCTGACTTTTGGGATAGCTCAGTCCACCTGAGGTGGTCAGTTTTCTTGCCATCTGCGATGGGATATAATTACTTATGGGCTTATGTGTACCAGCTGGTGATAAAGATGACGAGGTCTCGGGGACGGGCGGGTGGGAGGGGGTGGGTTGGGGTGAGGGGGAGGGGGGGTTAGCAGGCAGTTTAATTCCACCAGTGTTGAGTCGATGTTCAATTATTTAAATCCTTGATGCGACATGCCACAGTGTACAGGATGTGTTCATGGTTCCTAGAGTAGTTCCATGTAGACATTTGTACAGAGAATTACCTCCATCTAGGTGCAAGACAATGAGGAATTGATCTGTTTTTTATAGCCATTTTCTGGGTGGAAGGGGCACATTTTTTTCGTAGGGGAGAGCTGGTAGCATGCTGACTTGGTTTTCTTGTGTGTCAAGAAACAATGGTTCAAGTGGCAAACAATTAAATGAAGTAAATGATATATATACTCTGCTGTCACAGGGATTCCGTTCTCATACAGAACTGTACATAGAGACTTGGAACCTCAGTGAATTAGGGTGTGCCAAAACTCACCTTAGTACCCAAAATCCCCTACCAGACTAGCTACAGTGTCTCATTGGTTATTACAAACTCCCAATGTTTAGACAAACCATAACATGGACTTAGAACACCTCAGGTAACGTGGAACACATGAACACTCTTTCGTTGTACAATCATTTCAAACCAGAACAAGGAGTAAATGAGGACGCGTGCACATTTGAAATGTTTATTTTCTAATGCACTGTTCTCAAGCGCAGTATCTTAGCTAATACAAGCAGACATATTATAAGAAACAAAGTAATCAGCATAGTTACTAGTCCATAGAATACAAAGGGTGAAAGCATGCTAAAATGCTAGAAGGAAGAAGGCTAAAAGACACCTAATTCTCACCCTCCCTTGCTAGTATATTATATTATATCTATGAAGGTCTCTTTGGGTTTTATCAGGGCGGCCCCATACCTCAGATCCTAGTGATAAGGGATCACATCATCTTCCACCAGCTCTCTGCTTGCGAAGCACCATCAAGTGTGTGTGTATGCTCTGTGCAATGCAATATAAAACGAGCCTAAAGCCAGAATTTGGCGGCAGCTGCATGTATGTTATTTCTAGGAACGTGCGAAAATCAGGCCTCATAACAACCACTGTGTCGAGATATACTTGAAGGCTTCAGCACTCACTGTACAGACACTTCTCACCAAGCAAAGCTGATATTAGAGCACTAACATATTATTCTTGTGTGAAGCAAAACATTCTACTAGGCTCAAAGCTAAAGTAGCAATTATGTGTCGTGTGCAGAAGCAACAGGAAGGTAAAATGAGGTTTAAACTCCTAATAAGCTCATGCTAACTTAACACAGTGTGTAGGCAAAGCATATCTATATGACACCCTCCCTTGATCAGAGCACTGATAAGATAAGATAAGATAAGGGGCACATATTTGAAATGCAGAGTTCAAGAACGATAGTCGGATCAAATTTGAGTACGTGAAAAAAAAAATTCTTGTCACTCAAAAAACTAAAATCTCATAATCATGATAGTTTAGTGTTCGCCGGAATCAAAGTCAATGGGTCTGGTCCTCAAATTCTTTTTCCATAGCTCCTAAAAAAAATAATAAAAAATGTTCAATGTCAATAAATGAATCGACAGACATCAGCCTAGCACTGAATATGCAAAATAAGCAGCAACAGCTTCCAAAAGGAAGTCACTGTTCTCATCTGAAAATAATTCAGCCATCCAATTCAATAGTGGGAAATAACATACATGCTCTTCAATTACCGGAGCCTCTAGCACCATCAGCGAGCAACTCGGTGGGTTCTCGATGAAGCTGTGTGCCAAGAAATCTTGCGCCACTGCGAATATATTCCAACGACCCAGAATTCCATGCATCGCTGCAAAGGCCATAATCCCTCCGTCAGAACAAAACAATTCATGAGCAACTAAGGGGCTCATAAGCTGGTTATAATCCACCTCGGGAGACACCGTATTGCAGAGACACAAATCGAGGGCCCAGTTGAAATCGCAACTCAGGCAATGAAAGACAGGCTGGACACCTGTAAAATAGGAAAATCGAAACGATAAATCATAAGCTGCACTTAAGGTGGCGAGAGGCAGCGCACCATAGTATTCAAGCATCCTGTTGCGAAACAGTGCCAGCCGCGACAGCTCGTCTTGGAACACAGGATGTGCATCCATTTTGAATAAAACAAAACAGCAAAAGAACGCCTGCAGCTAGCGCCAGTAAAACTGGAAATCCACCAAATAAGCTGGAAAAAATCGAATGGAAGAAAGCAGGAATGACCCCAAATATATGTTGAAATGAAGTCACAAGAGCGCTGCTAACTACTTTAAAAAAGTGTGCCAGCCCCGTTGTGGAGGATGCATTGAAGATTGTGTGAATCAGTTCACCGAAATTCAATGGTAGGTCAGTATTTAATAAAGCATGCACCTCTGTGCGGGTGTTAGCTACGTGAAGGACAAATGTTTCACGAGCAGATGTCAGGGCAACTTCTTTTTGGGACAATAGAACTCTTATGCGACTCATCTTATTGAACTCTGCTTTCAAGGTCGGAATCCTCGGCCAGATGGAAACATCCAGTATCCCATGCGTGGGTGGATACATGAAATTTTTACAGCAAACCACACGCTCACTGACGGTAACGACATAAGCAATGCCTTTTATTAACCCACAGCAATCCTCATTGTTTAATAGTAAATAACTCCTATTTGCCAGTAATGTGAATGTGGGAACGATAGCGGGCACGGGGTACCTCTCAAAACACAGGCTAAATTAAGCTCGTTTTGATTACAAGAGCCGTGTAATTGGATATGTCTACACATTAATGAGTGATCCGGTGTTTCAGTGCATTCTTCACCTTTCAGATAAACTTCCTTGCCCTCCCTAAGGCATCTGTATGCAAAAGGAAGCGACCAGGCTTCATGGAGATGGGAGCTAGCAAGAAGCTTGTATCTACCAATGGCAAAATACTTCATACAATTTTTTGATTCAAAAAGAACAATCGGTAGAGTTATTAATCCGTGGATAAGCCACGTTGCAGTAGTGGCCTCTGCCACAGAAAATGATAAAGATGCCTAACGTTCGATATGTAACATGGAAAAAGAAGCATCCTTCATTGAAAGTAAACGTTGCTTATCAGTCAAATTAAACAGGGAAAATAGAGAAGAGGTATTCATGTAATGCCATGGAACTTTCCCGGCCTTGAGTGTCTGCAGGGTCCAAGCAAACTGCATAATAGAACGCAATTGATTTTGAACATGGTATAACACAGACACTTCATCTTGCACAATATCAACAACAGATGACACAATATTGTCCAACGTGTAAATGTGGGAAGAAAGCGTGTTAATGCTATTATCTACCACTGCAAGCACTTTTTCCAAATTAGCCTGATCTATGGCCCTAAGGCGGGTAGCCGCCTCAATCTGGGATGTTTTCCAGTGTTTGTTATAAACAGCATATATCCATCTTTTAGATCTACCTTTAGCGAGGCCTTTTATGAAATCATTCAGATCAACATCGTCAGTCAGTTTAGATAAATGCAGTTTAACTGACGCCAAGGTAGAATGTTTGAGCCAACTCTGACATAATTTGCCTACAGAATAGGTAGTTACAGAATGGTCACTTTCAAAACTTGGATCTACCCTGACCTGTGTAAAGCCATGAGCCAAACCCAGAAAACGATGTTGGCACGAGTCAGCACTTCTGTGCCAGAGCAATCAACCATTGGGATCCAAACTGGATATGTTAAAGGACGAATTTAGCAACAGAGTTTGCAACTCTCTGATCGAAAATTTTGTAGTATTACCCCCAACCTGAATATTCTTCCAAATCAGTGAAGGAAGGAGTGTTTAATTTTTTAGAAGTAACTAATTCAAAGCATGTTGTCTGTGAAATGGCAGAATTCAAAAACAATATATGATTCGGGATGAGACATGCACGGTGCAAAGCCTCAGTGCCTTGTACCTGCCAACTTTTAGAACCCCAAACAGATTTAAGGTCAACCTTTTCCTTCCACAACTCGTAGCCTCCAACAGCTAGCTGGTCTAGAAAGGACTTCGAGTACAATAATTTAGTATCGGTAAGTCTAACCTTGGACATGGACTTTTCAGTCATTTTAAAATAAAATGATGTGGGATTACACTGATTAAAATCAGTAAAATAAGTGTACTTTTTCAAAAAGGTACTCGAACTGCCTTGTATAGGAGCTGGACAATGTTCCCATTGTGTATAATTAACAGTGCTCCTCCTGGAATTAGTTTTATGTAGTTAGTGGTTACCAAAATGTTGGTAACAAAATAAATCACCATAATTAGCAGATTCTAAATACAAATCTTCAGCATCAAAGGCAGCATAATATTTCAAATCAGAAAACAACACTTCTACGGCCTGAACATCCCAATCATCAGAACGTATGTTTTGTTTAACAACATCCCCCATGTTAACTCTAAGCACATTAGGGACATTGATAACCTCTGTGGGACCATGTATTTGAAATTTAACAGCATCCCATACAATCCCATCCAGGACAGGCCAAGCAGTGATGTTCACAAAAGCCAAGTCTCTCTTCAATCGGTGTGCAGTATGCGAGGAGGAATGGGGTGCCAATGTTCCATTGAGATGTCGAATGCATGTTCTCTCTTCGACATAGTGTCCATTGACGATTCGGAAAAAATAAAACACAAAACCAATTGACATAAAAATGTAAATCGAAAAAAGCACCAGCCAAATATATGTCCAAGGGGGAATCAAAAAATGTTTTTTAAATAATCTTGCATAGACTGTAATCCGTGAAGGCTTTCCTGATGTGTGCGAAACAGTGTCAAATGAAAATCTGGATTCTGTGGCCAAACGAGTTTGTAAATCAGGCATCGATAAGTCAGTTGGGTAAGTGTAGTCAGTTTCATCAAGTTGAGTACCAGGCAATTTACTCAGTAAAGGACTAGAAATTGCAGGCATCTCGAGGGCAACCTCAGGTTCAGGATTCGAAGTTGAGGCCAACACAGAATTTCTAACAATCGAAGGACAGGAGACTGCCGGTGTCATACTAAGAAGAATTGGCCACTCTGTGTATCTTGACATTGTCAATGGAGATATACCTGTTTTCCTTACGACCTGGAAGTGGTGATAAAATGACTGTTCTTGTGCCCTTCACACCAAGCACTGGAACTGGAGCTCGATAAGAGGGACCAAATTCTTTCTTGTTTTTGATCTTCTCCCAAACCAATTCACCAACTTGGGGCAGCCAGCCAACTACTGGGATCTCTAACGCATCAGCCGAAGTGGAGGGCAAATGTTCCTTTGCAAGACTGTCTCTTGTCTCTTGTAGACTCTGTAAAACATTGCAATGTTCATCTACGTCAAAGGAGGCAGCAACAGCCACTGAGTCTAGACCCTCAAGGTCCGGTGCATACATCTTGATACCAAAGAGCATTTCGTATGGGGTCCGCCCACCCAGAGACCTTCTAGGGAGATTGTTAAGGGCACGCTGCATGCCATTGAGGTGGGCCAGCCAGTTCCTGCCAGTGCCTATAACTCGAGCTGTCAATGATTGCTTTAAGTCATGGTTCATTCGTTCCACAACACTATTACCCTCAGGTCTGTATGGAGACGAAAACTTGACTTGGACCCCCACCGAAGCATTGGCATCCTTATACGCCTTAGAGGCGAAAGCAGGACCCCGATCCGAATGGAAGGTACCACAGGCAAAAATCCCTACAAAGACATGCAAATCTCTAATAACAGTCCGTGAATCAGCGCTGCGGTGAGGCCATACCCACACAAAGCGTGTGCATGAATCAACCTCAACTAAGATGTACTTATATGCAGTATCAGAAGAAAAAGGACCGCAGTGATCTAGATAAGCACACCCAAGTGGTTTATTAGAAATGAACAACTGTGTTTAGGGCAGACGCGCAGCAGTTGAAGGCTTAATCTGCTGGCAAATGTCACATTGAAGGACATAATCACGCGTCTGTTTGTACAGTCCCCGCCACCAAAAACGCTGTTGTAACTGAGCCACAGTGGCTGAAACGCCTGAATGCGCAGACGCAACCCCTTCATGGGCCGCTGTGATCAATGTATGTCTGCTATCCGAGTTGGGAATCAATCTGTCCCCAACGTCAGGTATTTTCACATAAGGAACCTTATCGGGACTTAAGTGGTATGAATACTTAGAAGGGAACCCCTTAGGATATTTACTTCCCTTCTTAGTCGCAGCCACAGCTGCCAAGATATCATCATCAATCTTACTTTTGGAACGTGTAACTGCTGCAACTAAATATGTCGATACTGCTGATTTTGCTGCCTCATCGGCAAGCGAATTGCCAACAGCGTGGAGTCCCACGCGCTGATGACCACGAGTATGAATTACAAACACGAGTGGTAACTGCTCTTAAAGCTCAGCCCCTCGGACCCAGATCATTTTATGTTTTATTGTGCTACCCTTGGAATCACGAAAATCATTCTGAATCCAAAAGAACAAGTTTTCATTGTAAGACTGGACACAGTAGTAAGAATCACTTACAATAAGAGTCGTCACACTAGGATCAGCGTACTCCAACGCAAGCATCAGAGCACGAAGTTCTGCCAATTGTGCGGTGCAGTCCCCTAGAGGCTGCGTGTACACGACCCTGGACTTGAACTCATCGTTCACCATGGCACCTACCACAATGGCACAAGCGGAAACGTATGCGTGTTTAGACCCATGCGCAACCTGCGCCGAACCATCAGTGTATATGATGCAATGGAAATCCTCCAAAGGCCGCATAGCCAAAGGTGCAGGATGAACTAATTCATATTGCAAAAACTCCTGCGACTGTAAGGAGGCATCAAAAATAAACGTGACATCCGGAGATGTCAATGATGCTGCCCATTGAATCCACCGAGGGTGCAAAGCATTTGAATTTGGTACACTGGCTTTCGTAACTGCCTCTAATGCAGGAAACGGGGTTACCACCAACATGCGTTTTCCCTGTGACAGAGCAAGTTCCTTAAGAATCGCCGTCTGTACTGCCATTAAAACTTTCTCCACAGAGGAAAATCGCATTTCAGCCGAAGTGTACAAGTGTGGCTTGTAAGCAATAGGTACTGTGTCTCCTTTGTTAAAAGTAAGGTAAGTGAAACCCACCGCCCCAGGGATGATTCTTATCACCAGGTTGGTGTGGTTATCACGAGTCAGTAGGTATTTGGATTCGAGCAGATCAGCCTGCAAAGATTGCAGAATGGCTGAGTGTTCTGGCAGCCAGCATGATTTGGTAAAAGTAGGTTGTATCAAAGCATACAAAGGCTTGATACGCTGGGCATATTCAGGAATGTATGTGCTCCCGAAATTCAAAAATCCCAGCAAAGAACCGAAGTCTGAAAAGCTACAAATTAAGCGGTCAACTCGACACAGATGCTCCCAAAGTTCGTCGTCCGTGAGATAAATATCATCCACATACGAACAAGCATCTGGGTCTACTCTCTCCAAGAGAGAGACTATGCGGGCAGCAAACACCCCAGGACTATTCTTATAGCCCATCAGTAAACATCTGAACTGTTTTTGTACGCCGCTGCATGTAAAACTGGTCCACTGGGAACTTAGACCATCCAAATGGTGGGCATAAAAACCGTTAGATATGTCAAGCATGGTTTTAAACTGTTTACGGACAAGACTATTCACTAAGGCAGAGCCGTGTGTATTCTGTACTGCACAGGTACGGCAATGCGAATTCAAATGCCGGTAATCCAATACCAAACGATATGATCCATCAGGCTTGGTCACAGTAAAAAGAGGGTTATTCATCGGTGACACACATGTTTCAATCACTCCTTGATATTCCAATTGTTCAAGGATTTCCGCGACGGAAGCTTTCGCTTCGCATCTAATGGGATATTGAGGTTGAGGCTGTGGCCTAGACCGCAAAGGAATCTCGTAGTGAGGGGAAAATGTATCCCCACCACAGTGTGTACGGTACAGAGCCGGCGCAAGGGCTTTAGCCCACTCTTCTGCAAAATTCAGCGCATGCTCCTTCGAGACAGTGTGCGCGAAACTAGGGAGGATTACCTCCTCCCCTCTTGGAGCTGCGAGCACAAAAGGTGGGGGCCAGACAGCCTCCGCTAACAAAATGTCATAGGTAGTCGTAATATTTTCCCAAAATACCCCTTTTATGGTACGTTGTATGTCACCTTCAATGAACAGGACTATTTCATAAAGTCTATCAGGGGGAGCTACTTCAGTAGTGGACGCAGGGCCTCTCGCACTATGGTAATCTCCACCACGCTGTCCAGCAAGGTCAGAGCCCATGTCTGATTCCGAAGCTGCGTTCTCACTATCTGTGGCATATCTCGCTGTTAATGCGGCAACTTTCTTTTTCTGAAACTGGGGTCTTTTCGGTGTAGATTCGTCCTGCTTGCCTTTACCATCTTTTGGGTGGGGCTGGTCGCGTCCCTGCTGGCCAGCCCGACACCGGTCGATGAGGCCGATGAGTCCTGAAAAGAACGAGGAGAGCGTTGATCAGAAACCTGAAAACGATCAGGTGATTTTATAGTCGCGCGGTCGCGCAAGTCATAAATACATTCTGGGGGCACAGGCAATGGAGATGCAGGACGAGACTCCTGTCTCTGCTGGTGTTGTTTACCCTGTTTCTGTTTTTTCGGCCAATTTTGTTTTTTGGTCTTGGGCTGTTCGTCAGTTTCTGACTTCTGCCCTTGGGGTTGTTTTTTCTCTTTAGTAGAAAATGGCTTGAGACCCTCGCTATTGCCGCCCACAGTCTTATAAGCCACCACAATAAACCTTGCAAACTGCCGGGTTTTCTCGACATCGGGAATCGCCTGCAATGCATTGGACACCTGAAAGTTCACCGCATCTCCCTTGACATTTGCAAGAATGAGATCGGAAACTACATCAACAGAGCCACATAGGGGCATAGCCAATTCAACTGCAGCCTCAGGTCCATGCTCATCGTGAACACGTTTAAGGACCGTCGGCAGGACCGTCGGCAGGACAGTCATAGACGGAGTGCCGTAGCACCTTGCATATACTGCTGCAACGATCTTACCCCATGTCTTACAGTCACCAATCTCTGGGGTCAAGTCTTTTGGCATGCTAATTGTCAGAATCCTGTGTTTTTCACCAGGAGTCGTGTTAGGAAATACCGCTTCCAGCTGGTCAAACATTTCGGCAAGCCAGAAAGGAAAATCATCCTTATCTTGGGGACGCTTGCCCATCACAGCGTTGACCATTACAGGACTAAGCTTCATTCCGCCCTGTTCGGCAGGAAGCACCACACCACCCGGGGCCCCGCCCGGGAGATCACGGGTAATGTATTGCACTAACGACCTAATTACGCTAATTGCAACTACATGTAGTCGTCTTAACTCAACAACGGTACACGCCACGTGCTGAGGATGAGGTGTAAATCCAGCCAAAACAGGCCAAGTCGCGCCCAGAATGGACAAAGGACCTAACCTCGGAGCTGTCAAAGAGTGGGGTAGGGCGCCATCAAACCAAATGCGGTGCTGCCAAGCATCAATAGGAACTTCCTGTGCCCTATACGGAGCATATTCCTGCGGCACAGCAGTGGCAGTGTACGTGTCGAACACAGTAGTATTTGCATTCACAGCCGGGAAGGTCACCCACGAGTAAAACATTTCGTATGGGTAAGCCACCTCTGCACTCACCACCATTATCACGGCCATGCCTTCCACGGGAACATTATAAGTCTGCAAATGATTGCGCACCGCAATGTGACTATGTTGCGGAATGTTCACCGCGGCCATAGTGACACAGAAAGGAAGAGATACAAAGTAAACTCTGCAGCACAACTGGGTAGTAATTCAAGGAAACCGTTTCAAAAGATTCAAGCTTGAAAAGACCTATGTAAATATAGGTAGGTTTGTCCGACACCACCGTTAACCGGAAGCAATAGTGAAGGGGTTAAGGACTGAATGTTGCACTACTCAAGTGTCATGTAATAAGACCACCAACGATTGAGCGCCATGTCGCAGGGATTCCGTTCTCATACAGAACTGTGCATTGAGACTTGGAACCTCAGTGAATTAGGGTGTGCCAAAACTCACCTTAGTACCCAAAATCCCCTACCAGACTAGCTACAGTGTCTCATTGGTTATTACAAACTCCCAATGTTTAGACAAACCAGAACATGGACTTAGAACACCTCAGGTAACGTGGAACACATGAACACTCTTTCGTTATACAATCATTTCAATCCAGAACAAGGAGTAAATGAGGACGCGTGCACATTTGAAATGTATATTTTCTAATGCAGTGTTCTCAAGCGCAGTATCTTAGCTAATACAAGCAAACATATTATAAGAAACAAAGTAATCAGCATAGTTACTAATCCATAGAATACAAAGGGTGAAAGCATGTTAAAATGCTAGAAGGAAGAAGGCTAAAAGACACCTAATTCTCACCCTCCCTTGCTAGTATATTATATTATATCTATCTTCCTTCTCTTTGGGTATTATCAGGGCGGCCCCATACCTCAGATTCTAGTGGTAAGGGATCACATAATCTTCCACCAGCTCTCTGCTTGCGAAGCACCATCAAGTGTGTGTGTATGCTCTGTGCAATGCAATATAAAACGCACCTAAAGCCAGAATTTGGCCGCAGCTGCATGTATGTTATGTCTAGGAACGTGCGAAGATCAGGCCTCATAACAACCACTGTGTCGAGATATCCTTGAAGGCTTCAGCACTCACTGTACAGACACAGCTCACCAAGCAAAGCTGATATCAGAGCAATAACATTTTATTCTCGTGTGAAGCAAAACATTCTACTAGGCTGAAAGCTAAAGTAACAATTATGTGTCGTGTGCAGAAGCAGCAGAAAGGTAAAATGGCGTTTAAACTCCTAATAAGCTCATGCTAACTTAACACAGTGGGTAGGCAATGCATATCTATATGACACTGCCCAATGGCATTCGAAAAATGGATGATGTGAATGTCAGACAGAGAGGAGACCGAATACTGTTTGATTGAATATATGCAGTTTATAACAGTAATTCAAATCCTTTTCACATATATACAAAGAAAATGGTGCTTTAGGTCCCCAGTGTGTATTGGAACCAAAAACAAAAAGGAAGTAAATTTGTGACAATAGTGCTATATACAGTTTTGTTTCCTTCATCTGAGAAATGATCAACGAATGATTATTCATCCAAACACTGTGTTAATAAACAATGTTGGTGTGGTGATTCATTTCTCTCTCTAGTCGACGGCGTTTCGACCCTTCTGCGGATGTGGCGTCTCTTCAGGACCTAATAATGTAGGGACATCTGAGCGAGTGGAACAATTTGCACAGCCACGTGTGTGAAGTGAAGAACACCGGTGTATGAATAAAGAAAGAAGAATACTCACACTGGACCCAGCCGGGTGCTCAGTGTGAGGCTGGAAGGGATGTGGGGGTTGGCAACTCGTTGTGCAATGTGGGCAATGCCGCTGTCTATGAACAGGGCCAATTGATAGGCTTGCGCATATGTGCCCTGAACATAAACTTCATATCTTAAAACTCTAGGGGAATGAATCTGTTAAGGTGTTCTGGGGAAAGATCCAGAAAAGTTCCCTAGTGTGCTAGTTAATGTAAGCAGAATTAATTATAATCTTGGCTGTTGGTTTATCTAACCCGTTTGGCGCTTGCCCATGACCAGATCTAATCGGCTGATTAGTTCTCTGGAATACATCTTTCACGAAGTAATAAATAAATAAATAAATATCGAACTACATTTCCCAAGAACGGGAAGAAGAAAGTGGCTGGAGGACGCACGCACGTTTCGGGCATGCGCAATCATGCGGAAACGTGGCGTTCGTTTCCGCGTTTTGCAAATCCCGGGCGTCCGGTAATAGTTTCATCCATGAGCGGGGTTAGAGTTGACACATAAATATGAGAGCGAGTCAGAGGCGCCTCGCCTCCTCCTCGGCTCAGATACGCGACGAGGTACCGACGGAGAGGTGAGTGTTAGGCGGGACATGTCCCCCACGTATTTGTTTTCTCATGTTTTCTCTTGTGCTTTTACAATATAGCTGTTATCGGTGATGCAACTTTACTACTATTAAACTGAGAAAAATCCTACTTTTAAGACTTTCGGTATTCACAGAAGGCATTTAGGAGTCCTAAAGTTAGGAGTCCTAACTTTACTACTACTAAATTCATAAAAATCCTAATTTTAAGACTTTCGGTATTCACAGAAGGCATTTAGGAGTCCTAAAGTTAGGAGTCCTATCTTTACTACTACTAAACTGAGAAAAATCCTAATTTTAAGACTTTCGGTATTCACAGAATTCATTTAGGAGTCCTAAAGTTAGGAGTCCTAACTTTACTACTACTAAATTGAGAAAAATCCTAATTTTAAGACTTTCGGTATTCACAGAAGGCATTTAGGAGTCCTAAAGTTAGGAGTCCTATCTTTACTACTACTCAACTGAGATAAATCCTAATTTTAAGACTTTCGGTATTCACAGAAGGCATTTAGGAGTCCTAAAGTTAGGAGTCCTAACTTTACTACTACTAAACTGAGAAAAATCCTAACTTTAAGACTTTCGGTATTCACAGAAGGCATTTAGGAGTCCTAAAGTTAACAGGACAAAATAGGTTCAAATATGGAACCCTGCCCACATACACCAATTTGACAACTCTACCATCAAGGTTTCTTGTAGCATAGATGAAGAAGAGTGTGTGAGGTGAAAACATGTGTAAATTAAATGATCCCAAGGCAAGGACCGCAGGTCATTGTGTTGTACATTAACATAGTCATGAGTACCCAGGGAAAACTACTAGGTGGGATGGGCAAGAGACATAGCTTCAGCAGGGGTACATGGGGTGTGACACCACACAAAATACATTTTTGGTTTCGTAGTTGGGTCCAGGGGTCCTGAGTCGGGTCTGCTATATCTGTGGATTTGTCTCATTATTCTAATTTCACTAAGAGGATTTAACTTGTTGATTTTCTTTTTATTGGGATCTTAAATATATAGTGACAGGTTTGCCACAAAAGTAGTAAATCTGCACCTATTGAAGTACTCTTTGAACGAGTGCAATTTTTTTACTTGTTGGAATTCACAAACATTGGCAGAAGTAGGTTTGGAAAACTATGCCACTCAAGTTATGAAGCATACTGCTGGCACTCAAACACCAAAATGGTGATGGGCTAAATGCTTACAAATAGACCAACCAGTGGCAATCACTCTGGGTAGAATCGCCCCATGGTTGTTCACCCTCCGTGCCCCTCTAGAAAGAGGATTCCACCTGATACAAATTAGTACTTACCCTGTTCCTCACTGAAACATTTCATCCCAAACCTTGGTCATCTCACCACTCTACCATGCTGCCCACTGCTCTTTCCGCTGTGTAATTTGAGTTTCACACCCATTGACTGACTAAGCTATGCCCCTGTTCCTTATACTTCTTTTAGATGTACTGATGATGCATCAGGCAGCTCAACCTGTCGTTAGCAAAACCTAAAAAAGGACCTGGTTACCTTGTGTTGCTTTCACATTGTCTTGCAATCTGTAGCAAGCAATGTGGCGGCCAGAGATAATTGACCTTAGGGAAGAAAGAGCTTTCTGATAAATCTAGTCGACCCTGGTAAAGGCTTCAAGTGTTTGGGCATTTGATAATTTAGTAAATAGTCATGTATGTCATGGATTCATTGCAGAATTTTCTGTATAGACCCAGCAAGTGTGTGATTATTAGATGCTGAAAAGGGCTTAAGTGGGGTTCACAAAGGGTTCATGGTCCTACCCCTTTAATATTTTCTGTTTGGCACACACGTTAGAAATTGTGTATTTGCATCTCATGCTGCCCCATCATTTTTGTAAACTGTATTCATAATTTTTTTAAGGAGTGAAGCAAATAACATTGAATAGTAATGGCTCAGGCAAGTAGTCAAGTGCTTACAGTATCCATGTATCATGCGCCGAGACACCCCAGGGTATTTGTGTGCAATAACAATCCCAAAAACATAATCATTGTCCATGGTTTAGGGCCATCAGATCTTCAATCCTGATACAAGGCTAGAAAGAACTAGTAGTACAATTGTTACAACTTGGTTACATCTGTCACTCATAGCATTTGTCTATGTTCTTCTCATCTCATTTTTGGATGTGCAGGGGCAGTAGTCTCATCTCTCCTATTCACCTCCCATCTCCAGGAGCATCCAGGGCCTTGATCCAGTCCCTTGCACAGTACTTCCATTCTGGGAGGTTTATCCCAAAGCTCCCACAAACTGAGATTGTGGAATCTTTGCTGCCTCTCCTAGCTACTCAAACATGCTCTGATCTGGCATTCTGAAATAATGACGGCCACTTGCACCAAACAAGGAAATATGAAATATTGAAAACTGTAAAAACACACAGCAAAGGCGCATTCAATTGAAAACAGGTTTTTAGCAACTCTGCGGCCGCACCAATCAGGAGGATAGAAGACGGTACCCCTAGGAAGCAGGCCTTCTCCTGCAAATAATATCGCTTTGGCTGTTTTTCCCAGACCTCAGTGGTGAAGATTTTACGTAAGCAGTGGGGATCTTTTGTTAGTAGTCTCAGGTTATAGAGAACCAGTTGTTTTATATCTGGCGGGTCCTGATGAAGGTGGCTCTTACTGTTTCTGCATGCCACCGAAACGCGTTGACCGAGTCCTTTTAAAATCCTACTGAAAGCAGTAGCCCTAAATAGGGTCACAGAGACTGAAACCAACTAAATGTGTTAACTTTTACAGATATTTTGAGTTTTGAATGGGATATGTATGCAGTATAAAAGATGTGTATGCATGAATGAGTGGTGTGGTTGTGTTATTTCTCTACCTGGGAGTGAAAATATTGTAATGCGGAAAATTAATTTTGTACTGTAGACTGTTGATATATTAAAATATGTATTTTTTATAAAGCTATATGTTGAAAACAATGATGATATAAAAAGAGTATCAATGAAAAATAGTAGAATAAAAGAAAGTTAACAAGTAAAGTGTGTGTGTTTTCTTCAGAGCCCATGTTTTGAATTCATAGTTTGAATCATATGATAGAATTGATAGGTCATGAGGGAGCTACTTTATAGTGTTTGTTGTCTTTTTTCCTCTCCTCCCTAACCTTAAAAAATAAATCTTTTCAGAGGGGGTCCCATAATTTTTGCATAACACCTCTTGCACTTGCGTACATGCTCTTGTCCCTTCCCTATTCAATAGGGGTTGTTATCTGCTCCACCCTTAAGAGGGGAATTCATGTTTAAAAATAAGAGAGGCACCTGTATTGGCTGCCTACTGTTTTCCCACTTGCTCTTGCAAAAGGACACATTCACATAGCAAATATGTGACAATATTATATATTTCTGGATTGAGCCTTGCAAATTATGAATGATGATGATCTTTCTACTTGCGTAGTCAAGTGATGTTCTTACCTGATACCATAGGATATACAGAGCCACATTTTAAAAACTGTTTTTTTTTATATGTGATGCAGTGCCATAGTAGTGCTACTTAATACTACAAAATGTGATTTACAAGCTGTCATGCATAGATATTCACTTTCACCACTCATCTTTTTATGTTTGAAGATCTCCCACCATGTGTGGAAATACCCATGTGAGATGGACCGAGGGGTTATTGACTGAAGAATGGGGTGCAATATAGTGGACAATTTCCTTCCCAATATAAGATAAGGAGGAATTTAGAGATGGACATGCAAACAATAGAACATAGCCAAAATGTGTAAGAGTATTGCCATTCACAAACAACTCATTTAAAGTTGCAACAGCTAAAAAGCTCACAAAACAGCAGTACGAATCAAACTGGGACATTGAAACAAGACCACAAAAAATTGCCATCAACAAGGGAATAAAACAGAGCTCTGTTCTGGCCCTACTATTGTTGATATCCTGTCGATCTAGGGTCTGCATAGAAGAAGGACAATTCACATCCCCTAGAATAGGGTAATATAAGGTTCAGATTCTACAATAAGCCAATGATCTAGCAATCTTACATCATACGAAAATAGGATTACAGCAGTCTCTCAATTACAACAGGAGAAATCTGTTGGGGACAAATCCGAGTAAAACAAAATTAATGATATTCGGGAAACTAAAGGCAAAATCTATGAAATTGTGGATATTTGGCCTGAAGAAAATTAAATACACCACAACCTATAACTGCCTGCGAATATGGCTAACAGACACGAACATTGGAAAAAAAGCCCATAATTTTTATATTTGCACTATGTCAACTAAACACAAAGCTACATAGTCTATCAGCTGAAGC
This sequence comes from Lissotriton helveticus, assembly GCF_964261635.1. Classification (NCBI taxonomy): domain Eukaryota; kingdom Metazoa; phylum Chordata; class Amphibia; order Caudata; family Salamandridae; genus Lissotriton; species Lissotriton helveticus. The sequence goes on along the minus strand of NC_136069.1, from coordinate 289,052,578 downwards.
TATCGTAAGGGTAATAAAGGCCAAACTGCTCGCAAGAGTCTCTTATGGTCAACACGCTTTCCAATAAAAAATATCAGCATTATTAGACAAGATGCAATGCACTACCTGTCGAGTATTTCAGTTACCAAAGTACATCCGATGAGCACAGATATGCCTGGAGTTTGGTTTACAAATTTAAGACCTAGCTAGAAAAACCCAATTTCTCAGATATTACAGTCAGATAACCCATGCTGAGGAGGGGTCACCAAAGCTGGTATTGAAAGTGATCTTTAATGGCTCAAATAACGACTGGGCAAGAACAATTGACAAAGAAGTGTTATATACTCAAAAACATTAGTGCTCTACTTTACCATCTCCTGAAGCCCCACGTTTCCAACATTATTTGAGGCACTGAGCCTGGCCTGCACGAGAAATGTAATGCTCACAAGGTTTCTAACATTACCAATTGATGAACTACAGGAATAACACTGAATCTTTCCAGAAGGTCACTATTAACATTGTAGGCATCTCACAGGTTAGCCAGTCTTGATGCTTGCATCAGATGCTGCGATGCATTGGCAGAAGTGTGTGTAGAAATGTGAGCAGTCTAGTAGATGGGATGGGCGGAGTCAAGGGGTTGGAGGAAAGGGAAGGGCCAGTACAGGAAGGGGGCAGTTAGAGTAGGGACAGGGACCGGACAAGACATAGAGAATAAAGCTCCTGATCTTACATGTACTCGTGTCTGTCATTCTTTGAATCGCGACACGACAACTGGCGACGAGGGTGGGATTGGTGTAGCCGCCACCCACAGAACCCTAAAAGAGTGCCCTGTCCCGTGCAGCGTAAAGAGAAGAGGAAAACGCTGTCGAAAAAACCAAAAAAAAACCGAGGGCGCCGTTCAGATCAAGAGGCCAGCGGTAGCTGCCCTTGCTCCACGGTCCGGCAACTGTGTAGAGACCAGAGAGAGCGGAAACCAGTAGGCGCTGGGGCGTCTGGAAGAGGTATGCCCGGTCGCGCCAAAAGCGCGACTCACCCCTGATGCGTGCAAGTTGACACGCGCTGCATGCGGAGAGGTCGGGAGCTCACCCCGACTCTGCCTGTTGCTCCAATTGACGAAGGAGCACCCCTCATGCTGCCTGGTGCCCCCAGAAAAGCCCCATTGATAAGCGCTATCGAGCACCAGAGAAGACTAATTTTGAGCGCCACTCGACGCCGACATCGATATCACACCCCCGATGCGTGAGGTTTAGCAAGCTGTTGCCGAACGAGCGCGTGACCCAGAGAAGCAAGGCGAGAGCTCACCTCGACCTCACCTGAACGTGGTAGCGCTGGAAAAGGTGTGGGGACCTGGAGAAGAATTTCTGCCTCTAAGACCGGCTGCTGGTGAGTCCTGTTTGAATCGGCCCGGGTTAGAATGAACAGAGAAGAAGTCTCGTGTGAACTGAGACTTCAGTGACAGCGGCCATTTTGAAGTCAGGCAGCCATAAGGACAGATCCCCTGTGGAAATCATAAGCGGCCATCTTGAAGTCAGGCAGCATTGGAAATTGTAAAAACAAGCATTGGCAACTGGTAAACAAGCATTGGAAGTTGCAAAACAAGCAATGGCAACTGGTAAACAAGTATTGGAAGTTGCAAAACAAGCATTGACAACTATTAAACAAGCACTGGAAGTTGCAAAACAAGCATTGGTACATGCAAGTTGAAGTCGTGACAATAACCAAACAAACACTGGCAACTGTAAAACCAAGCATTGGACATTGCAAACAAACACTGCCAAGTGCAAGGAAGTGATAGTGAGACAACAGTTCAACAATGTCGAACTCCCCAAACAGGGCCGGTGGTGGTGCAGCGGTGGCTGCCCCTGTAGTGCCTGGAGTTTCGCATCTGCGCCCCCCGGAATCACTGACCTTGGTGGCGGGCGGAAGTATGGGTCCTAGATGGCAGGAGTGGTTGGAGGATTTTGAAGACTATCTTGAAGGATCTAAAGTCACGGGAGACAGAGACAAGCTGATTGCATTACGCAACCTAGTTGGCAAAGAGATGTGCAAAGTGATCAAAGAGTTGCCGACTGATGAGCAAGGAACTTATGTCAAGGTGCGAGATGCGCTGAACAGGAAGTTTGTGCACAAGAGAAATGTGGATTACGAGAGGTATGTGTTTCATCAGGCCCGTCAAGACAAAGAAGAGATGATGAGCACGTTCATATCCAGACTGCGCCGACTGTCTCAATACTGCAATTTTGACGCCTTTTCTACAGAAGATGCCATCCGACTAAGAGTCATCGAGGGCTGCCACTCAGAGACACTTCGCAGGAGGCTACTAAGGAAAAGTCACAATCTTGATGAAATAGAGGAAATGACGAGGGTTCATGGCCAAGCGGAGGAGCACGCCAAAAGCATGGAGACAGGGCGCAGTGATAGAAGAGAGCACGCATACTGGACACAAAACAGCAACACTCGGAAGAGATCAAACGACCAGTCAAGAAGGTCTCGACCAACATCCCGTCATCAACAAAAAGGTCGCAGACATTATGAGTCTGGAAGGAGAGACAAGAACTCATATCGTACCAGAAAACCAGAGAGCTCACGGAAATGCTACAGGTGTGGATACGATTTCCCGCATAGTGATGCATGTCCGGCCATGGGTCAGCAATGCCGAAAATGTGAACGAAACAATCATTTTGAGGCAATGTGCGGGATCTACAACAAAGAGAGAAAAAGTGAGCCAACGAAGTCACACCACTCAGAAAACAAGAGACATCATGTGAAAGCTGTACAAGATAGAGCGATATCGTCCTCTGGTTCGTCACACTCTAGCAGGGAGTCTCGCAGATCCCAATGGACCAGACGGTCGCCGAAGCAGTCGCCGTCGAGCAGATCGAGATCAACATCCCAAGAGTCAGTATATACTGATGAATATACCAGCTCAAGAAGTAACCTCCACTAGACATCAAAGTGGGGACACATGCAACCAAATTCGTATTAGACAGTGGAGCATCCCTGAATTACATGCCTGTGACTGAATAAAACAATATGAAACCACCACCCCTCCTGAGTCCGGCACATGTAAGGGTGTTCACTTGGATGGCGAGAAAACCCCTTCCATGTCTGGGCAAATTTGCAACAAAACTCAAGCATGAATCCACTTCAGTGTCGGCGTACATCCATGTTATTGAGGGCCCAGAGGCTGATTGTTTGCTCAGTTTGCCGACAGTTGAGCGTCTACGATTGGTGGAGATCCTGTACCGCGTTGAGGACAACCCGGATGTAGTCCGCAAGTTCCCCAAACTATTCACCGGATTGGGAAAAATGAATAAGTGTCTAAACCGCCTGCACATCAATGACCAGGTGCGCCCTGTGGCTCAACATCCCAGGAGAGTACCCTTTCATCTGCAGCAAGCAGTGGAGGACGAAATCCAGGAACTGCTACAGGCAGACATTATCGAAAAAACAGATGGTCCCACACCATGGGTGTCACCAGTTGTTATAGTTCCAAAGAAGGGCACCCCTGACAAAGTACGCTTATGTGTGGACATGAGGCTCCCCAACACAGCCATAGAAAGAGAGCGTCACCCAGGACCTCACCTGAGTGATATGATCGCAGCACTGAATGGAGCCAGAGTATTCTCTAAACTTGATTTAAACAAGGGATACCATCAGCTAGAATTACATGAAAAATCAAGGTACATAACGACCTTTGCCACTCATCTGGGCCTGTTTCGGTACAAATGGCTAAGTTTTGGTGTCTCCTCTGCGGCGGAAATATTTCAGGAGGTCATTCGACAAACAATCAGACACATACCCAACTCACTGAACTACAGTGATGATATTCTAGTGTACGGATCAAACACACAGGAACATGACACAGCGTTGGTTCGAGTGTGCCACGCTCTACTCGAAGCCAACTTAACCCTCAATAAGGACAAGTGTGAATTTCATCAATCCACTCTCAAGTTTTTTGGACATGTATTCTCGGGTGCCGGGATGAAACCCGATCCTGACAAAGTAAGTGCACTCAATACCACCAAGAGCCCTCAAGATGTCAGTGACATTCGATCATTTCTGGGAATGGCCAGCTATTGCGCCAGATATATTAAAGATTATGCCACCATCAGCCACCCCCTTTGTGCCCTCACGAAACAAGGACAACCATTTGTGTGGAGCTCCCAGTGTGTACGGGCGTTCCAAGAAATTAAGCAGGCGGTGGAGTCCGCGGACAATTTAGCGTATTTTAATCCCAGGAGAAAGACGGAGATTACGGTGGACGCCAGTACAGTGGGATTGGGTGCCATCCTAGCCCAATATGATAATGACACTGATCGAAGACACATTGTGGCCTATGCCAACCGCAGCCTGTCAGATACAGAGAAGGCTTACTCCCAACCGGAGAAGGAAAGCCTTGCGGTTGTATGGGCACTTTCATGTGTTCATTTACGGCAAACATTTCACCATGGTCATGGATCACCATGCGCTTGTTACCATCTTTGGCAATCCCAGAGCAAAGATGCCTACTCGCATTGAGAGGTGGGGTTTACGCCTGCAGGAATATACCTATACAATTGTCCATAAACCTGGAAAAGGGGAGAATCCCGCGGATTACATGTCTCGACACCCTCAAACATCACAGGTTTCGTCTCCGTCAATAGCAGACGAATATATACACTTTGTAGTGGGTGTAGCCCAACCATCGGCAGTCCCCGTGGAAGCCATTCAAGAGGCCACGGCTCAAGATGCCATTCTCCAGAAAGTGGTGCGCCGACTGCGCACACATCGTTGGAGACATGATAGTGAGGATGACAAGAGTGATTCTCAAAGTCGACAGGAAATGCAAGCTTTCAAGCACGTAAGTGAAGAACTATCTGCCACCTCAGAGGGGCTCCTACTGAGGGACCATCGGATTGTCATCCCGAGGCAGTTACGTCAAGGCGTCATCAACTTAGCGCATGAGGGTCACCGGGGAGTTGTGGCAGCAAAAAGAGCGCTCCGGGAGCGTGTATGGTTTCCATTACTTGACCAAATGGTGGAATTAACTTTGAAAGATTGCCCCCAATGTCAATTGGTGAGGCCAGGGGATCCTCCAGCTCCCCTTCAAATGACCAAACTGCCCAGTAGGGTGTGGCAGGAACTTGCCATGGACTTTTATGGACCTCTTCAGTAAGGCAAATATGTGATGGCTATCATGGATGAGTATTCAAGGTTCCCAATAGCTCAGTTTGTGTCTTCCACAAATGCGTCCAGCACGATTGCTGTATTGGATGAGGTGTTTGCTGCCTGGGGCGTTCCCAAGGAGCTTAAAACAGACAATGGTCCTCCTTTCAACAGACATGAATTCAGTGACTTTGCAAAACATCGGAACTTTCGACATCGTAAAGTCACACCTTTATGGCCACAAGCAAATGGCACCATTGAACGGTTTACGGCCACTCTAAAGAGGACCTTTCAACAAGCCACTGTGGAGAAAAAAGACTTCCAAGAGGCTCTCAATGAGGTCCTAAGGGCCTATCGGACAACATCCCATGCCACTACTGGAAAGTGCCCTGCTACACTCATGCTAGGGTGACCCATCCGGACAAGGATCCCGACCTGGGAAGGGGCGCTGCGACCGGTGTCTCCAACACGCATCCATCAGGAACTAGTGGAGACTGATCAGGCTAGCAAGAAAAAAATGAAGGTGTATGCAGACGCTAGACGGAGAGCAAAGTCTCCCTCTCTGGAAACTGGAGACTGTGTAGTAGTCAAACAAGAACAATCAAAGAAGACAGACTGCAGATTCAAAGATGAACCCTTAACTATCACCTTACAGAAAGGTACCATGATTACCGCAGAATCTGAGAATCGACGAGTCACTCCGAACGTATCCCATTTCCAGAAATGTACCCCAGCCATGAAAGAGGCTCTTGACAGAGTCCCTGATCAACAAAATGCAGAAGGGTTTGGCCCAGTGGAAACAATACAGAGACCTGATCACCAACAGGCAGTTGTGGTTGCAGACAGTGGAGTGGATCTCCGACCTCGAAGAGACATCCGCAAGCCTAAAAGACTAATTGAAGAAGTATAAACATTCTAGTTGCGTTGTTTTGTTAACAAAGGGGGAGATGTAGAAATGTGAGCAGTCTAGTAGATGGGATGGGCGGAGTCAAGGGGTTGGAGGAAGGGGAAGGGCCAGTACAGGAAGGGGGCAGTTAGAGTAGGGACAGGGACCGGACAAGACATAGAGAATAAAGCTACTGATCTTACATGTACTCGTGTCTGTCATTCTTTGAATCGCGACACGACAGTGTGGACAAATGTATTACCATTCCAAGGTCACTGATGGACAGACAAATTGTGGCAAGAGAATTATATACCTTTTCCCACTTCCCTTATGTTTTAGGTGCCATTGTTTGCACCCACTAGGACACCAGCCTCCTTGCAACAGAAAACACATTTTCAGCACCAGACATTGCAGATACTCTGTAGTGACCAGCTACAAAGAGTAGGTTTAAAACTGGCTATTTGTTGGCTATACGGACAGTTGTGTCAGGCAGGACTGGCTCCATCAACAGCTCCAACAAACCTGGTCACTCAATACACAAGTTGCTAAGTGACCATACATTCTAGAATACAGAACCATACAATATTAAATCGAAACACAGCACATTAAGATACAATAAACACCACAGTGAAATGCACAGATACATCAAACTCCATCATTGGGCAAGATGCCTGTGATGTCAGGGGTTGCTTCACTAATATGCTCACTACCTTTCCTGGAAGCAGACATGACAGCAACATCTTCCATCAATTACCGCTTGCACATCAATCAATCAATCAATCAATCACAGCATTTATATAGCGCACTACTCACCCGGAGGGTCTCAAGGTGCTGGGGGGAGGGGGTCCGCTACTGCTCGAACAGCCAGGTCTTGAGCTGCTTCCTGAAGGTGAGGTGGTCTTGGGTCAGGCGGAGGTGGGTCGGGAGGGAGTTCCAAGTCTTGGCGGCCAGGTAGGAGAAGGACCTTCCTCCTGTGGTGGCTCTTCGGATGCGGGGGACGGCGGCGAGGGCGTGGCTGGTCGATCGAAGCTGGCGTTTGGGAGCGTAGAAGTTAAGGCGGCTGTTGAGGTATCCTGGGCCTTGGTTGTGTAGGGCTTTGTGTGCGTGGGTGAGGAGCCGGAAGGTGATTCTCTTGTTGACCGGGAGCCAGTGCAGGTCTCTCAGGTGTCCGGAGATGTGGCTGCGGCGGGGGATGTCCAGGATGAGTCGTGCTGAGGTGTTCTGGATCCGCTGGAGTCTCTTCTGGAGTTTGGCGGTGGTTCCGGCGTAGAGGGAGTTGCCGTAGTCCAGACGGCTGGTGACGAGGGCCTGGGTGACCGTCTTCCTGGTCTCGGTGGGGATCCATCGGAAGATCTTACGTAGCATGCGCAGGATGTTGAAGCACGACGAGGAGACGGCGTTGACTTGTCTGGTCATGGAGAGGGAGGAGTCCAGGATGAAGCCCAGGTTGCGTGCGTGGTCTGTTGGTTTGGGTGCGCTGCCTAGGGCGGGGGGCCATCAGGAGTCGTCCCAGGCGGAGGGTGAGGATCCCAGGATGAGGACTTCCGTCTTGTCCGAGTTCAGTTTCAGGCGGCTGTTCGACATCCATTTGGCTACGTCTGTCATCCCTTCGTGCAGGTTGGCTCTGGCGGTGGCGGGGTCGTTGGTGAGGGAGAGGATCAGCTGGGTGTCGTCGGCGTAGGAGATGATGTTGAGGTTGTGCTGGCGTGCGATGGCTGCGAGGGGGCTCATGTAGACGTTGAAGAGTGTTGGGCTGAGCGAGGAGCCTTGAGGAACGCCGCAGATGACTTCGGTGGCTTCAGATCTGAACGGGGGAGGCGAACTCTCTGTGTCCTTCCGGCGAGGAAGGAGGTGATCCACTCCAGTGCCTTCTCCTGGATTCCGACGTTAATGAGGCGCTGTACTAGGGTACGATGGCAGACAGTGTCGAAGGCCGCGGAGAGGTCCAGGAGGATGAGGGCCGCTGTTTCCCCGTTGTCGAGCAGGGCTCTGATGTCATCGGTGGCTGCGATCAGGGCGGCCTCGGTGCTGTGGTTGGCTCGGGAGCCAGACTGCGAGAGGTCGAGGGAGCCATTTGTCTCGAGGAAGGCGGCCAGTTGCTTGTTAACGGTCTTCTCGATGACTTTTGCCGAAAACGGGAGCAGCGAGATGGGGCGGTAGTTCTTGAGGTCGGAGGGGTCGGCTGATGGTTTCTTGAGTAGAGCGCTGAGTTCGGCGTGCTTCCAGCTCTCCGGGAAGGTCGCGGTGTCGAAGGAGGTGTTGATGATGTCCCGCAGGTGGGGTGCGATGACAGCGTCGGCCTTGTTGAAAACGTGGTGAGGGCAGGGGTCTGTTGGAGATCCGGAGTGGATGGAGTTCATCGTGCGTATGGTGTCTTCGGTGCTGATCGGGGTCCAGGCGCGGAGGGTGGTGGTGGGGGACGGTGGTTCGGTCGTGGCGTGCGTCGGAAGAGTGCTGAAGCTGTTGTGTATGTCCGCAATCTTGTTGTGGAAGTAGGAGGCGAGGGAGTTGCAGAGGTCTTGCGAAGGGGTGATGTCGTTGTTTCCGGCGTTGGGGTTGGAGAGCTCTTTCACGATGTTGAAGAGTTCCTTGCTGTTGTGTGCGTTGTTGTTCAGTCGTTCCCTGAATGCGGTTTTCTTGGTGGTGTGGATCAGTTGGTGGTGTTTTCGGGCAGTCATGTTGTCCGGTGTTGGGTCTCTGCGCCAGGTTTTCTCGAGTGCTCTGCAGTTCTTCTTGGAGCTTTTGAGTTCGTCGTTAAACCATGGGGCTTTCTTGCTGCCGGGTCTGCTCGGAGGGGTCTTCAGAGGGGCGAGGTCGTCTGCGCAGTCGCTGATCCATTTCGTGAGGTTGGTGGCCGCTTGGCTGGGCTTCGTTGTGTTGGTGGGCGGGTTCTTGCTCAGGGAGGTGGTGAGCTGGTCTGCCGTGATCTTATTCCAGCTTCTGCGGGGAGCCTGTTGCTGGTGATGGTGGAGCGTGGTCCTTCTGAAGCTGAAGTGTACGCAGCTGTGGTCCGTCCAGTGGAGTCCCGTGGCGTGGCTGAAGGCGATGTCCTTGCTGGAGGAGAAGACAGGGTCGAGTGTGTGTCCGGCGTGGTGGGTGGGGGTGGTTACCAGTTGCTTGAGTCCGAGGTTGGCGAGGTTGTCCAGCAGGGCGGTGGTGTTGCGGTCGTTGTTGTTCTCCAGGTGGAAGTTGAGGTCCCCGAGGAGGATGTAGTCGGCGGAGGGGAGGGCGTGTGGGCTGATGAAGTCGGCGATGTCTTTTTTTTTTTTTTTTTTTTTTTAAAAACCTTTATTGATGAACAATAAATTGTACACAGCCAGTGGCCCACAACCTGTCATGCGCAGGCCGGCAGCAATACATATGCACTGTGACACAGAAGCGAATGGGGTCATGAATACAGAAATGACGAAGCAAGGCAGAGTATATTCACAGCAAATCCCCATCCACCCGTCAGGCCGGCCTCCATGGGAGGAGCAGTCAAACCATGTCTCAGTGGGAATGCAAGTTGACACACTGGAAATGCACAAAAATCTGCAATTTGGCATGAGGTTTCATTTTGCAGATAAAGCATTCAAACTAACAACAAAAAGAACAGTCCCAACTGTGATGCTCTAATCAGTGCGATAGGTGTACGTGTATCGAGGTGTAGGGCCGCCGGCAAGGCGGAGCAAGGGGGGGGGAGGGGGGGGAGCAAGCCATGCCCTGTACAGGATATATAGGTCTTGACCTAGGTGACTTCGCCCGCGTCGCGGGTAGTGCGGTATGGCAGCAGCTGTAAGAGGGGTTAACTACCGCAAGGCAGCGTTGTGGGGGATGGGGGGCACAGGGAGAGGCTGGGTGTCACTTCTGAAGTAATGACCTGCACGTGGGTGTTTAGTTCCTAAATGTCATTCCACCCCATGTGAGAAGCGCGGCCACTTGCGTGGATAAGGACAATGTCTTGTAGGGCAAAGAAGGGAGGAGGAGAATAGAGGGGCCAAGGTAGCGGGGGGGGGGAAGGGCTGGTCTTGGGATAGGGGTACTCCTAGTCAACAGGGTCGCCACCGGTCACTCGGGGTTCGTCCGCCTCTGGAAGTGAAAGGAGATACGAGGTCAGAGGGGCCCAAAGGTCTTTAGGGCGCGACTTCGGGGGGAGCAGTTCAGCATATGCATGCAGGTGTTCCTGCCATGTTGTCATCGTGGAAAGCCATATCTTAAATTTGGGTGCTCGGCCCCTGCCCCAACGACATGCTACATGTCTTTTAGCAAGCAGAAAGCCCAGTGCCAGGAATTTACGGTGTTTCTTAACTAAAGGGGGTAGGAGACCTAGTAATGCAATCCTAGGGCATGGCGTGAGGTCCACTCCCGCCATGTCACCCAGTGCCTTGAATATATCTGTCCAGTACGAAGCCACGGCAGGACATAACCAGGACAGGTGGAAAAAATCCGCCCCTCCGGAGCCACAGCGCAGGCATCTATCGTTATCGCGTAACCCGAAGCGAAAGAGTTTAGCAGGGGTATGGTAGAGTCGGTGCAGAAATTTATAGTGCGCTAGTCTGAGTCGCGCATTGCCTGTGACCGCGGAAGTGTGCGAGCAGCTCTCTTCCCACAACTCATCCGACAGCGGTTCTCCGAGGTCTCTGTCCCTGTCTTCTCGCGCTCTGAGCGTCGGGGGGATGGGGGGGCCCGGGAGCTGGTATAGAGCATAGAAACCACATGTTTCGGGGGTTCGGACTGCAGGAGAGCATGTAACGGGGCCACCGTGTCCGGCTCCGCGGGAAAGTCAGGCGTGGCCGTCCGTACATTCTGGCGTATGCGGGTGTACAGGAAGGAGTCCATAACCGAGGGTGCTGTGTCTCCAAAAAATTGGGACGAGGTCCGAAATTGGCCCTCGTGATACAGGTCTCCCCAGGTGTGCATCGCGTATTTCTTTAAAAGCTGACGTCCAATTTCTTCGCAGGCTACGCTCAGTCTGGGATCGTGCGCTAAGAGCATGCGCGGCGAGTAGAGAAATGTGACCTCCATCCGGGCCGCAATGCGGTTCCAGGCTCGTACAGTACACTCAACCGTGGTAGGGTCGCGCTCACCAGCGCGGGCGGGAGTGTAGAGGTACCCTGACGGTTTAGCTGGCCTCATATAGCCATCTTCCACCGCGAGGTGAGCCATGAAGGGAGGGGGGTGTAGCCAGTAGGTGGCGAAGTGCCCCTGGGCGCAGTCATAATAGAGTTGGAAATTCGGGACATCAAACCCGCCCTGGTGGAATGGTAACATCAGTGTCCTGAGATTGAGCCGCGCCTGCTTACCACCCCAAATTAGGCGGGTCAGCTGGGAATTCAGCATACGAAAGAAGTTGGCACCTGGGGAATACGGGATGTTGGTGAAGAGGTAAAGAAGCTTGGGGAGAACGACCATCTTTATAAGGGAGATGCGTCCCGCCATTGAAAGGGGGAGGTGAATCCACCTAGTAATGGTGTCAGTTATCTTGTCGATTGCAGTGCCATAATTGGCTCTGATAAGGGCATCACGGTCCCTGGTCACAACGATGCCCAGGTATTTTATTTCGTCGGCCTCCCACATTAGGGGGTAGTCCAACGGGAAGGGGACGGTTTTGTCAGTCAGAGGAAAGAGGGCCGATTTAGACCAATTGATCTGAATCCCTGATATGGCTCCAAACTTGGTTATCTCTCGCAGTAAAGGGTTAAGGTTCTCCCTCGGTCTGTCAATGTAGAGGGTCATGTCGTCAGCATACAAGGCAATCAGCAACTGCCGGTCCGGATAAATCAGGGACCGATGATTATGGTGCTGCCGGAGTTTGGCCGCCAGTGGCTCAATGGCTATCGCGAAAAGGACCGGAGAGAGCGGGCAGCCTTGTCTGGTACCCCTGTGGATCTCAAATGGGGCTGAGCGAGAGCCATTCAACAACACAGAGGCCTGGGGTCTGGAATAAAGCAGTCTAACCCAACCCAGGAAGGAGAAAGGAATCCCCATCCGTTCGAGAAGGGCAAACAGGTAGTCCCACTCAAGGGAATCAAAAGCTTTCGTTGCGTCTAAGAAGACAGCTGCCGCCTCACACCTAGGGTTAATATCCTGTAGGACCGCTTGCAGAGTCCGTAAATTATGGGATGTCGCCCTATTGGGGACGAATCCAGCCTGGTCCGGTAGGACCAGGCGTTCCATCAGTAAATTCAGACGTGTCGCAAGCACTTTAGCCAGAATTTTCACGTCCGTATTGAGCAGCGACAGAGGTCTGTAGGAATCGCAGTGCTCTGGTGGCTTCCCAGGTTTCAATAAGGAAGCTATGAGGGCCTCCCGCATCGTGAGTGGCAGCTCGCCCTCTTCCAGGGCGGAATAGTAGACTCGCTTCAGAATAGGGGCAAGTACGTGAATGTACGACTTATAGAAGTCTATTGGAAGCCCGTCCGAACCCGGCGATTTGCCAGATTTCATAGACATGATGGCGTCCTTGATTTCGTCAAGCTCGAGCTCGTGATGGAGAAACTTTTGCTGGGAGGTACCAAGCCACGCGACTGCCGCGTCTTCAAGATAAGACTGCAAGTCGAGGGTCGACTGCCGGTGAGAAGTGTACAGTGCCGAGTAATGCTGCGTGAGAATTCGCATTTGCTCCGTTAGCTCGCATTGAGGAGTCTGCCGTTCGTCCAGAAGGGACGAGACATAGTTTCGGTACTTAGTAGGTTTGACCGCAGAGGCCAACGCCCTGCCGGGCCTGTCCCCTTCTCCATAGAGTCGGGCCGTGTATGGCTTACCTAGAAATTTGCATTCTTTTTCGGCCGCTTCGGCGTATTCGTTAAGTTTGTCCCTGAGCAGGGCCTTGGCCCGGGGGTCACGTGGGTCTCTAATCATGTCGCGTTCGAGTAGCTGGAGGTCAGCTTCCAATTTACGCAAGTCCTCTCTTAGAGATTTCAGGACACCCCCACCTTTCGCAATACACCAGCCCCTAATCGTGACTTTGAAGGCCTCCCACACGGTGGTGAAAGACGCAACAGATTCCGTGTTGCGTTCGAAGAAGTCAAGAATGTCCTGTTCTAATTCCATCTTGAATGCAGAGTCTGTAAGATGGGCAGGATTAAGGCGCCAACTCAGATAGGGGGAGACAGTGACAGGTATGCGCATGGTAAGGAGTACAGGCGAGTGGTCAGAGAAAGTTTTGGCCAGGTGAAGCGCATCCGCCAGCCAAGGTAGAAGGCCAGCCGAGAGGAACACATAATCTAGACGGGCCCATGTAGAGTGGATCGCCGAGTGGTGGGTACCCTGAGTGAGAGTGGGGTGGAGGTGCCTCCAGGCGTCTATATAGTGATGGTCCCGGACAAGTCCGGACAGTGTGCGTTGGGAATGGGTGTAGTGTAGAGCCTGGGGGTGGGACCTGTCGAGGTTAAGCGTCAAGGACGTGTTGAAGTCCCCTCCTAATATGACATGGTTAATACCTAGGGTTTGAATCCTGCCCCACAAGGTAAGGAGCGACGAGGTATCGTCTGTGTTAGGGCCGTAATAACATGCAAGAAGGATTGAATGGGAATAAAGCATCCCCCACACCATGCAGTATCGCCCACCCGAGTCCGATTCGGTGCCAGCAGGTATGAAGCGAATCCCCCGCCTAACCAGGATAGTAACCCCTCTGGCATAGTTAGAGTAGGAGGAGAAAACTCTACTGGAGGCCCACCTAGAAGCAAACATAGGGGAGCCGTCTGGCCGTAAATGCGTTTCCTGAAGCATGGCGATGGATACCCCATGCCGATCTAGGTAACCTAAGATTTGCCGCTTCTTGCTCGGGTCGTTGACCCCCCTGACATTCCATTTCATGAGGCAAAATTGCTGCATCGAGCTCGGTTGCCTCACGTCACCCTTACTGCCAAGTGTAACCGTGTACAGCTAAGTATGACACGAAGTTGGCCAACCACAGTGTAAAAGACAGTGAGGAGACATTCCCACTCACCCACCCCACCCACCAGTCCACCCCCATTACACCCCCAAATGTGAGCATCATTAACAGTGTAAATCAAGAGCAACATCCCACCCACAACGGCCACCCCAACTTGCCGTGTAGTACTGTCCCTCCCTCCCACCCAGAAACGTACCCAACCTATAACTAAGGCCGAACAGTCGGCTACAGAAACCTCAGCCCGCAATAGGGGAGAGGAACCTTGGGGAATACCCATTGGGGGGTCCGAGCTAGGGGCTTCAGACCTGCCAACCACCTCCCTACTCTCACCCGCTTACAACCAGGTCTCCCTAGTTAGCTCAACGGGACGGAGGTGGTCTAGTGAGCACACAGAGTTCATTCAGTCCAGCCATAGATGTAATAAAGCATAGATCTCACCACAGTACTTTAGTGTCCAGTGCAGCGGGATCCTATCAAAGTGAAACAAGTGACTTGTGGGCCACCATGCACTGTCAGTCCTGCTGTGACAGCGGGGAGGGCGATCTAGAACGCCTGCAGGTGAATTCCTCTCTGTGTTGGGTCTTCTTGCAGTGTTTAAGGTAGTCCTCGGCCTGCTGCGGGTTCTGAAAGAAGTGGTGTTTACCCTGATGAAAGATTTTTAGTTTCGCCGGGTACAGCATGGCGTAAGAGATATCTTGTGACTGCAGTTTCTTCTTCACTCCCGCAAATTTGCGCCTGGCTTCCTGGACAGTCGGAGTGAAATCCGGGAAGAAGGAGAGCGTCGTGTTTTCATAAGGCACAGTTTTCATTTCCCTCGCCCGGCGCAGGACCGCATCCCGGTCTCTATAGTTGAGAAAGCGTGCTATTATGGGCCGGGGAGGGAGGCCCGGGGGAGGGGGGGCAGCCAGGGAGCGATGGGCACGCTCTACTATGAGATGAGGGGAGAAGGATTCCTTACCAAACAGGTCTGTGACAAGGTTTTCGACAAATACCTCCATCTTCCCCGTGTTGGTGGACTCCGCAAGGCCCAAAATTCGGACGTTGTTCCGGCGCGATCTCGCTTCTAAGTCCTCGTTCTTGTCCGCTATCAGTTTGAGCAGTTTGTCCATGTGCGTGAGTTGGCGATGCGAGGAAGTGGCATTGTCTTCCAAACCTGAGATCCTTTCCTCAGCCTCCTGAAGCCGTGTATCGTGGAGTTCGAGTTTCGTTACTACGCTGTCCATACGGGCATTGATGGTATCGATCTTGGAGTCAATGGACGAGAGGCTTTGCCTCATACCCAGCAGGAGAGTCTTCCAGTCCTCCTCAGGGGGGGCCGATGCAGAGGGGCTTCCCTCCCCCCCCCAGCGTCGCCTTGGGAGTCTTTTTCGATTCAAATGGGATTTTCGATTGCCTGGTATCGTTGCGACCCATGGTCCGAAGTGGCGTCCGGGACGCAGCAGCAGAGATGGCCGCCAGCCCTCCGAGGAGAAGAGACAAGGAGAGGGGTTGCAGACGTGGCTGAGCCGAGCCCCACAAAACCAGCACAGTTAGTGACGTGTATGGACAGCAGGCGTCGAGGAAGTGAAGAAGATTGCCACCCTTAGACTGCCAGGGCGAGCGTAAGAGATGGGAAGCTGGTACTTAAAGGCGCCACTGCCCGTCAGAAAATCCGCGCCAGAAACAAGTCCACCCAAGCTGGCTGCGCTCGGCTGAAGAGGCGGGAAGATGGCGGGTGAGGAGGGAAACTCCGCAAAGCCAGTACCGGCCCGCCAGGATGAGCAGGAGACTCCCACGACGTGCAAATGAGGAACGCAGGGGACAGGCTTGGCAGCCGATAGGGAGTCTTCTCAGGTAAGCGGCTCAGCAAAGCGCGTCGCGTCACCCCACGCAGGGCCGGCAGGGACCAGCAGCTGTGTCTCCCCCGTACCTCGCCTGCGGCTCCACTTGCAGGCAGCAGGACGTCGGGGGGCACGGGAGTCCGGCAGGATCCTGGACGTGTATGGACAGCAGGCGTCGAGGGAGTGAAGAAGAGTGCCACCCGTATACTGCTAGTGCGAGCGCAAGAGACGGGAATCTGGTACTGAAAGGCGCCACTGCCCGTCAGAAAATCCGCGCCAGAAACAAGTCCGCCCAAGATGGCTGCGCCCGGCTGAAGAGGCGGGAAGATGGCGGGTGAGGAGGGAAACCCCGCAAAGCCAGTACCGGCTCGCCAGGTTGAGCAGGGGATTCCCACGACGTGCAAAGGAGGTACGCAGGGGACAGGCTTGGCAGCCGATAGGGCGTCTTCCCAGGTAAGCGGCTCAGCAAAGCGCGTCACGTCCCCCCACGCTGGGCCGGCAGGGACCAGCGGCTGTGTTTCCCCCGTACCTCGCTTGTGGCTCCACTTGCAGGCAGCAGGACGTCGGGAGGCACAGGAGCCCGGCAGGGTTCTGGCGTACCACCCGGGCAGTGTACGCTCGCACTGTCAGCTCTGAGGCAGAAGGCAGGCTCTCAGTCCGCAGCAGGAATGGGGGAGGGGCCCGCCCGACCAGGCCGCGAAGCCCCGGACTGCCGCAGCTGAAGTACCCCGAGCAGGCGAGGGGTCGGGTGAGCGTGAGGAGCCGCAGACACCTTCCAGGCCGGGTAGAGTCGGCTCCGGGAGCTTGGCGCGTAAGTCACAGACACCGGAGCAGTCCCCGCAATGAGGGGGTGAAGATGCCGGTGAGCAGGAGAAGCTAGGGCTGGTCAGGATGGCGTGAAGGATGGCAATGTGGCTCGACTGGGCAAGAGCCTCACGTCAGTGCGGCCATCTTGGTCCGGCGCCACCTAGCGCCCCTGAAGTCGGCGATGTCTTCGCTGAATCGTGTGCGTGGTCCCGGGGGTCTGTAGATGAGGGTGCCTCTGAGTGTGGTCTTTGGGTTGACGTGGATCTGGAAGTGCAGGTGTTCGGCGGGTGCGAGGGTGTCGTCGGAGTTGGTCGTGATGCGGATGGTGTCCCTGTGGATGATGGCGATGCCTCCTCCAGTCTGGTTGACGCGGTCCCTCCGGATGATCTTGTAGCCGTCCGGGATGGCGATGGCGATGTCGGGCGCTGAGGAGTCGTTCATCCAGGTTTCCGTGAGGAAGGCGACGTCTGGGGCTGTGGTGTCGAGCAGGTTCCAGAGCTCGACGGCGTGTCTGTGGACGGAGCGGGTGTTGAGCAGGATGCACTTCAGGTGGGTGATGCTGGTGTTCGGCTTGGTGGGTGCTGGTGTGGCGTGGGTCCGGTTGCAGGTGAACTTGCAGGAGTGGCAGCTGAAGGGCCCATGGGTGCGTCTCGGTGTGGCTCGATAGCAGCCTGGGGTTCGGCCGGTGTTGAGTGCGTTGAGTTCGGTGGCGTCGTAGGTCCGTCGGGTCGGCTTCCGTCGGTGGGGGCCAGGGGTCCTGGGGCTGGGCGCGGTCCAGGCACGGACGGGCGCAGACGGGCTTACCTTTGGCGCACCTTCGGCGCTCAATCGGTGCTCCCGCTGCGCGCGTCCGCTGCGCGGTCGCTCTGGGGGCGTCATAAATCAGGAGCCGGGAGGGCGGGTCAGCTGGGTGGTGGGAGCGGGGCTGCCAATGGGTGGACGGTGGGCGTGGCCTCAGGGTTGGTTGTTCGGAATTTTGGTGATTTGGCTGATAGGTAAATTAGAGAGGTTAGAAAGAAACTAAAATAGCTGAATTTCCACTTACCTGTCTCTACCACCCATTTAATTTGTGCAACTAGACCAGGTTTTGGGTATAGCACGAGGAGCCGAAGTAAATGTTTTTGCCGGGATAAATGTTACAATAACACAGGACCTTATATTTAATGAAAATGCAAAGCTGTGAGCTAAACAACACTTCATATCAAAATAATTTTGAATTACAGTTATTATTCAGAATAAATCATCTGTGATAAAAAATTGAAGGATAGAAAATCCAAGTTACGGAAATGCCATGCATATTATGTGCTAGTGATCTTGGTGGCATATGGACATACCTGTTGGGGGTGTTGTGTTTGGAGACACACCCTGTGTTTTGCCTTGCCCTGTCACACTATAAATTACTCCTGCCTCAGCTGTAGCAACCACTTTACTTAAATACTGACAGAGAAAATGAAAGTATAAAAGTAACTATTATAAACATAGACTTAGTTAAAAGTTGTGTGTTAGAGGCTATGTTTGAGAGATATTATGTGATGTCCGCATAACAGTGTAGGTGTAGGAGAAGAACAGATTTGGTTGAGTGTTTGTAGGATAATGTTTAGGGAACGAGATAGAGTTTAGTTGTTATCTGGAGTAACAATAGGATTGTCTGCATGCAACAGGCAGTTCGTGAGCTGTATGACAGAATATCTAAAATGACAATATCATGACACAAGAACACTGTCAAAAATATTATTTACAAAGTTATCAAAATTACATATTTTGTATTTAAAATACAAAAATATTAAATCAAAACTTGGGGTGGGCATCACTTGCATCCAAAATGGACATGAGGATGAATTTTGTGCTAAGAAATCGTACTAATTGCAAGAGAACACGAAAAGGGAATGCAAGCACCATTTATAATGAGTTTTAACTTGGCTTAAAACTGTCTTTGTAGTGCTGCTGCATGACTCTCTCCATCAGAGTGCAACAGCACCACAAAGGACAGTTTTAAGTCAAGCTAAAACTCCTTTGTCCTCACTCCTCCATAACATGATGTTATTTGAATACCTGCATAATTTATAGGCCAAATATGGTGTCTAGAACCACATTCCGTCTTGGGAAAAGTGTGCTCTTTGATGAAGGCAGATGAGTGAGCCCACCCAGTCACACAATTCACAGAAAGTCCTTAGGTATTAAGTATAAGGCCTTCTCACTTCTGGTCCTGATGAAGACCATAGATGTGTTTGGGCTGTTCAAGGGCGAAACATGTTGACCCGACCACTAGGTGCTGTGGATCAGTGAGCCATCCACATAACACCAATTTGATTTTAGTCTTACCCCTAGCTCATGGAATAATCTATCAGCAACTTCAGATCCTTGGCAGGACATTACTCATCGAATGAGAAAAAACTTATAGAGCTGCTCTATCTTGAGAAACAGTGTGTGCTATGTAGACTAGGCATGTCCTCATCACTAGGAGATAATTTGGGTGACTGTTTGCTCTAAAAATCTATTTTTCAGTGTGACATTCCATAACAACATAACACAATATAACATACAAAACATAGCATAGGCAACATGTAACATATCATATAACATTTTAAGTGACTAACTTTATTTCTAAAACAGCACTATTTCCTGAAATGAGGAAGGGCTGGACTGTCCCGCCTTGATGAATGATTAAGAATTGACAGAAAAATGTGTACAATGAGTCATTATACCAATGGAGTGTATTTGATGAGTGACAGAGGAGAAATGTCTAAAGGCAGTAGTAAACAATCATCTTAGATAAGACCTGGCAAAATGACTCTTGGAACTGTTGGATTATCTTGCAATTAAAACAGTGGGGTGCAACATGGCTCATCATACATTTTACATCCTTTAATCACTGGTAGCTGGGCCATAGTTATCATAAAAAGTCCTTGTGTGCAATGGAGACAGCCTCTGTTCCCATCTAAGGACATTGTGGGTTGGACAGGGGCATGACATGGTACACGAAATAATGTGCTCTGCCTCACCCCCAAGCAATTCCCAATGTCACATCTGCTGCTGCACTTCTAGGTGTTTTGTGAGAGGCAAAAGTAGAGCCTGAATACAAGTGCTAACAGGTAACACTGAAGGTAGACAGGCAGAAAAAATTGAAATAGGAGAACAGGTACATTAATTTAGAATTATGTTTATAGGGTTTACGATCAAGTAAGCAGGCAGTGCATGTTGCAAAAGAAAGAAGAGTTTACCACCTGAAATAGCTCTGTTTGCCCCAGTTGACCAAAGATGCAAATTCAAGATAATTTGTTTCATCCACACAGCCTTTGGTGGAAATGGTCTGAATATCTAGAAATGAGCCCTCCCTCTCACCACTCTCCAAATAGATCTCTAGTCATGCCCCTAGTTCATGTTCAGGGACCTACATTTTGAACAATGTGCATCCCTTAACCTAAAATTAACCCAGTCTTAGAGCCTTTGAAAAAAGGTGAAGAAATGTTAAGTCTAGAAGTCACACCCATTCATCTCACCAATTGATCGAGACCCTCCAACAGTAACCAAATACAGTGACCAGGAACATAAGTTTCATCTTCACACCTGAAGGAAGAGCGTTTTAAAGAAAATCTGGCCACATGCTAATTTCAAGTCTAAAGTAAACCCGTTTCTGAATCACAGAGTTCGGAGACAAGGGGCTATATCAACATGAAAATATGATGCACAAACAAGACAAGACAACGTTTTCATATACATGGCACCAATGGCGATCATGTAATGAAACTATAACAAAGGTATTAAACACTAACAGTTCCAGGATTTTGAAGTCATAAGAAAGTTTTGAATGTCCTTCAAATAGAGTCTGAAATGTAAACCCTAATCTTAGAGGAGCTACTCAGAAATGTATTTCCTTCAGTGCTCTACCTTAAAACAAGACCTTACACATCATTGACGGGCGTAGCTTGAGGCTGAGGCTTGAGCCGGGAGACTCATTTTGCGTGATTAGCACAGTTGAATTGCACTACTTTCTTAAAGCCTTGTTCTTAATCTTTTTAAAATAATTGTTTCTCACTCACTTTTAAAAACAACTGTTTTACTTGCTGTCTTAAAGTTGCTGAAATTGTGGGAAGGTCGGGCTCGGTTTGTGGGGGCACTGGTGGCTTCCGTGTTTTTTATCGGAGCGGGACCACCATTTTAGGAGCAGGAAAGGTCAGTGGGTTAGCCCCTCCCCCTCACACTACATATGCACGGGCTGACGGGACCGTCTGCGCCCATCAGCGTCCCGGAGGCGGCCGGCGCCAGCCCGCCTGCTCGAGATCCCCCGCTATCGGTAAGCCACTCTACAGTGGGATGCAGCTTATGGCTGTCGACAGGAGAGTGAGCTGCTGCTCCCTCGTGCCTATGCCCAAGTATTCCCGTAGCATGGTCTGCTCCCACTGCGGTTGGGTCTCCTCACACACCAATAACAAGATACCTGAAAGAAGGTCCACAGGTAATCCTACTCTCTATGAGAGTAAGCCAGATAAGAGAAAGGCCACTTGAAGACCCTGCTTCTTAACATTCGTTCGACAAGCATGCCCCTCATATCTACGATCTCTTAGTTGACAACAGCCCGGATTTTCTTTTTAACAGAGACTGCCTCAAAGAAACATCTAATCCCACTATTGCCATGGCCATTCCTCCTGGATATTTGATTATCAGGAAGGATCGGCCGGTGGGCACTGGCGGAGGCATTGCCATCATTTTTAAGCATAATTTCTCCTGCACCACGGTTCCTTTGGAAGATATAGCGGGTGCCGAAAATCTGGGGTTTCATGTAAGGCGGTCAGCATTTCAATCACTTGTGGGCATCCTAATTTATAGACCCCCTGGTCCTGCGGGTAGGTTTCTTCACCCCATTAGCAACGCTGTCTCTCCGCTCACCATTAAATATAAACATTGCCTAGTTTTAGGCAATTTTAACATTCACATGGACAATCCCACTGAAGAGGAGCCCACAAGACTACAAGAGCCACTGGCTATCCTTAATTTGACACCTTTTGTTCTTCACACGACCCATGAGAAGGGCCATATTTTGGACCAGATTTTCTCAACCAATGAAATAGTGATTCCCGCCCAAGTTCCTTTAGTATGGTCCGATCGCTTTATCATATATTTTGCTATTGAGAACGTCTACCACCATTGTAAACCTCAGGGAAGACCACACTTCCACAGCTTTAGACCATTCAATTAATTGACAGCTGAGGCTCTAACGACTGCTCTCAGTAACCACCAGATACCCACTAACGGCAATGTCGAGGATGATGCAGATGGTTTGGAGAATTGGCTCCAACTCCACGATAATGAGCTTATCCCCACCTCCTTATGACCAGCTAAGGTCTTGCCTGCTTTAGCACCGTGGTTTATGGCGCCTCTCAGGAAAAGCAAGAGTGCTGCTTGCAAATGCCTAAAGAGGACATGGCATAAAAACTTCTACCCAAATGACAAAAAAACCTATAAAAAGGCATTGACGGTGCATGGTAAAGCTGGTGTCTATGGTTGCACATCAATGTAGTGGTCATACAGAGCATCAGAATAATAGGCAGGTAAATAAACAATAAAACATAATGTATCTTAGGGCAGAAACATGTTCATTAGTATTGTTTTCACTTATTTTTTTAATGAAGAGGTATATGAGATTCTGTGGACATCCGTGGCAGAGAGTTTCATATCTTTGGGGCGATACCCAAGAAGGCTCTGTAGCTGATTCTCTTTTTGTGGAAAATCTGTGGTTTCAGTAGCAGTGAACTTGCACTTCGTGAGGGTCTGTATCCCCTTGACAACTCTAGCTTTTGTGTCAGATACATGGAGTCTTGAAATGTAGGCCTTTATGAGTCATGCAAGCAATCTATAGCTGTATTCTTGTTTTGTGTGGTAGCCAGTTTAAAGTTTTAGGGCTGGAGATATGTGATCATTTCCTTTTACACTGGTTATCAGTCTGGCCACAGCATTAAGGGAGGCCTTTATCGGGCCAAATTGTATTTAGAAAGACCGAAAAGGATGGGGCTTCCATAGTCTAGTCTAGGCAGTACAAGAGCTTGCACCACCAGCTTAAAGTTTTCCTGTGGTAAGAAGGGTTTGAGTTTCCTTAGTATATTCATACGGTGTTTAGCTCCTCTGGTGGCATTGCTGATATGATTAATCATATTCAAGTATTTGTCTAGTGTGATTCCAAGGGATTTAGCGGAATCAGTAATGTGAGGAGAAAAGTTGAAGGCTTCATCCAGCAGTCGATCTTGAGAATGTGATTAGGAGGAACGATGAGGAGGAATTCCTTCTTGGAAGTATTGAGCTTGAGATGGTTATCAGTGAGCCCGTTTTTAGAGATCAGCAAGGTAGAGTTCAGGGAAATGAAGTCTTCTGGGGAGGAGATTTTCAGATACAGTGTCAACTGCCTACAGATGATAAAGAATGCTCGCATAGTTCAGTGCATTTGCAAGTGCTTTCAGGAATAAGTTGAAGAGAATGGGTGAAAAGGCACACCCATGTGGTACCTTCATATTGACCACAGAGGGCTGAGAGAGGGATTGATTCACCTTGAATTTTTGTGGAGGAATGATGTATTCCATTGTAATATAGGCACTGATAGGCCCATAGTTCGTTCCAAAATGGACAGTCAGCTGTTGTGTTTAACAGTGTTGAAGGCAGAGGATAAGTAAAGTAGAATCAGAAGACATGATTCATTATGGTCTAGCATTTTTATTATGTCATCCATTATGTGAGTGCGTGCAGATTCAGTGCTGTGTCCTTGATGTAAACCGGATTGATATTGATCCAAGATTTTAAAGTTCTCAATGTTGATGCATTGTTGAATTTGCACTCATTTTTCTAGAAGTTTTGCCAGAGTGGGGATGTTAGAAATAGGGTGGTAGTTGTTAAGAAAAGAACATTCTGCATTAGGATTTTACAGAATGGGGTTACCTGCCCTACTTTTAGGCAATTGGGGAATGTGCCTTGCAATAGTGAGGTGTTAACAATCTTAGACCATAAGGGGAGAAAGGCAGCTTTTATTTCTTTGAAGATTGGAGGTGGAAGTGGGTCGCTGAAGTGGTTAGATGGGTTGATCACTAGAAGAATGGTATAGATGTCACTTTCATTGAGGGGAGTGAAGGTGTGCCAGGAAGCATTGGTCTTGGGGACATCTCTAGGGGGACCGAACTGGTCAGAGCCCAGGGAGGCAAGTGGGGAAGCGAGCCCTGTAGTTGGAAGAGGATCCTTCTTTGATTCTAGGTCGATTTAACCCCTTTGATGCTGATGACGGCCCCCAGCCGTCATGCATCACGGGGCTCATGTGCTGATGATGGCTGGGGGCCGTCATAAACCTGCCCACTTCGAAAAACGCCGCACAGGCGCAGAATCGGGGCCGCGCCCAAGAGGTTAAACGATTTTAGTTTTCTCCAAGAACAATAAGGCGAATTCCTCGCATGTTGGGGGAAAGATGTCACCATGATCCTGCCATTTAGGTGTGTTGAGCAATTGTTGCTTGTCAAATTCAGAAGGTTTTTTAGGATGATTTTTTGTTTGGTTAGGTTGAGTTCTAAAGAAGTCAGCTTTTGAATCTTTGATTTTTCTGTTGTAAGAGTTCCTAACTGATATAAGGTGTTATAGGTGTTTGGTGGAGGGAACAGATCTCCAAGTTCTTTCGGCTGACCGTAGACAGCAATATTCAGAGTTTAGTTTGTCATTTAACCAGGGTTAGGAGATTTTAGGGAAAAATCTTTTTCTTGAAGAGGGGCGATAGAATCAAGGATGTCAAAAATAGAGGAATTATAGAAGTCTGTAAGGTCATGTACATCTATCATGCCTTCTTGGGGAGTCAAGGGAGTGTTACATCGGGTTGCTAAGAATTTGAGATTGATGTTTCAGAGGTTCCTTTTCCATAGTTTTTTTTTTGTGTTGGTCCCTCCTCGGGGTCATCTCCAGGTTAATGAAGAAGATGGTGCTGTAGTGGTCAGACCACTCGCATGGAATAACGGATTCCAGTGTGATGATTATGATAAGGTCTAGTGTTTTGCCCTTGTTGTGGGTTGGGCTGTTGTAGAATTGAGTCAGATCGTGGTCAGAGAGGAAGGTTTTTAGAAAATTCACTTTGTGGTTATTCGGGTTAGTCCGGTGGAGGTTGAAGTCTCCAAGGAAGATTTGGGTCACTTGAGGGTCATCGTTGGATGTAATGATTTCCATGAATTATTCAATGAAGGACAGATTGTCTCCAGGGGGTGGTAGAATGTGTATAGTTTGCAAAAGAGGCTGTTATTGCTTGAGATTTTGATGCAGACATATTCACTGGTGGGCCAGGTGACTGTTTCTGATTGATACACAGAGAACGTGTTTCGGTTGATGCAAGCTATTCCCACACCCTGTTTCATAGTTCTGTCAAGTACAACTATGTCGTGGCTGGGAGGGACTAGTAGGTAAAGTATAGGAGTGGAGGAGTGGTTTAGCCAGGTTACCGTGAGGATAACAATATCAGGCTCATTTGTTGGGATGAGATCATAGATATCAGGTGCATGTTTACTAGCTCATCTACAGTTGAGAAGTGCGCATTTCAGTTGGCTAGTAGAATGGCTGGTGGGAGTCTGAGGGATGTTAACGCACTTGAGGTTATTGCTATTTATACCTCTGTTATTGTGTGTGGGTTCTCTGTAGGGGTTAGCTTCAATGGCTTGGATTTTACCCCGGTAGGTCTTGTTAGTGTCTATTGGTTTGGTATAGGAGAGGAGTAGGTCACGGATGTCGCTATTTGATATGTCCGTCTTCACTCTTCTGGGACGCAAGGAGACAATATGGGATGGGTAACATTTTAAAGTTAAGATGAGAGGTGTGCGGGAGCTGGGCCGGGTCCCCAGGGTACTAGTGTGTCTTTGTACGGGCAGAAGCTCGATAGTGATGGCTGTCAATTTCTGGAGTTCGTTTGTGAGGTGGCGCAGGCAGATAGAGATCTCATCAAGGCGGGCAGCTCAGTCAGTGTGGTGACAGTTGTTCAAGGGTTGTGGTGTGAGTTCCGGTAGGGGGGAAGGAAGTGTGGGAGAACTGGTTGAGCAGAGGCGGCATTATTATGGTCAAGGGGAGCAGGTGAGTCAGGGAGGTCTTGAGGAGGACCAATCTGTGTGGAGAAGGAAGCCGGAGTTGAGGGGATGGTAGGGGGGCATATGGGCTGAGAGTAGGATGTGAGTGATAAGAGGTTGATGAGTTGGGTGGGATAGGTTCCACACATGGTAGCTTCCTGGCATCATTATGGGTTGATGGCATGCTTGGATGAACCTTGCAAGATAGTCACACTGGGGAGAGAGATAGAGAAGATGAGCGGGAGATGGTACAATGGTAGGGGACCCATAGATTTTCTGCATAGGGGCTGGAGGAGTATGTGTCAGTGCAGGGCAACTAACCATTTGATTTAAAAGCCCTGCTGGTGGTGAGGGCTTTGGTGTTGCTAGGTCAGGAGACTGGTTGGGGTAGAGATCACTTTAGGTATGGGGAGGGCTAGGTGATGTTGGAGTCACTCAGGATGTTAGTTGAGGAGTGAGAGTGGCATCATGGCAATCAGGGTGATTTGAGGGGGAGTGAACTCTTATTATTCACCGCTTTCTTGAGGATGGGGAAGATCTTATCCTTTGTAGCTAAATTCTCATTCGAAGCTTGTATTATGATAATACCGTTGTTGTAAAGGGATATGGTAGCGTTTGCATTGCAGAAGGGTGAGGGCGATGCAGATCGTTTGAGGTCATAAGGGGGTTTTCTTGGTGCTAGTGAATAGAAGCATGAAATAAAAGACATTCCTCCATCATGCATGTTTTCTGGAGTAGAAGATGAGGTCGTTGGTTAGTTTACCCTTATTGGCACAGAAATATAAATCTGAGATAAGTGTTTCAGGGCGGGTTTTTAGTAGCTGATATTTGTGCTTTTTAGCTGCATTTTTTGATGGATGAGGAAGGTAGTTAATATTGAAGGCATGGAGACCTGTGGTATCTAACTTTGTGTCCATTATGTGAAGGGAGAATGTGTCACGGGGGAGAGAATAAGCACCCACAGGAGAAGGAGAGAAGAGAGGAGGGATAGATAGGCTTTCACTCCTTGTCTTCCCCCTTTGTTTTTCTCTCTCGCTTCCTTCTTATTTTCCTCTTTTTTCAAATCACTTCCGATTTCTTCCTTCTCTTCCTTTATCTTATTTCTTACACCCTTCTTTGCCTTATATCCTAAAAGTTATAGGCATTCAAAGATGGCCGCCACTTTAGCGGGGTTCTGTGTTGGAGTGTGCTAGTCCTATTTTAGTTTAGGTGCACTTCTGAGACAGGCGGCACCATCTTCTGAGATTGAGCCAAGTCAGAGTGACAAAATGGAGGTTTGGGACTTGAGGGCCCTGAGGACCAGCAGAGTTTAGCCAGTCACATCAGCGTACTCACTTCAAATGAAGTCCATGGGTGTGAGCATGACACCAGACTTGTTCTGGTGCAGAAACGCAATAGTGTCAGGATATCGCAAGGGCCAGAGT
Organism: Lissotriton helveticus; assembly: GCF_964261635.1. Classification (NCBI taxonomy): domain Eukaryota; kingdom Metazoa; phylum Chordata; class Amphibia; order Caudata; family Salamandridae; genus Lissotriton; species Lissotriton helveticus. The sequence continues at coordinate 289,025,570 of NC_136069.1, read as the reverse complement.
GAGGGGCCAGATTATGGTGGTAAAGTGAGTGTCTCAGTGCACAGGATGAGGGCGTGCAGACTCCCCAGGATTTCCCGTTCCCCAGGCTCACCCCATAATGCAGCCAGTAGGCAAAAGCCTCGGAAGCTATGGCCCCCCGCTGCTTAGCTCTGGAGCGGGACTAGAGGTGAGCGCCTCCAGGAATTGCTGGCGCTCGTCCACTCTCTTGAAATCATTAAGCTGCGAACATTCGGGCATTGTGGGCGGGTGTAGTCGGGTCAAATGCTTGGTCATTTTTCCAGATCTAGATGAGAGGCGAGCACATCCATGACTCAATGTTGCTTGAACGCTCTCCTGTGGATAACATGCTTCGACAATTCGGGCAGGGTGGGCCGGTGTAGACGAAGGCACCAGCGTTGATTGCACCCAGCTGCACAAACCGGAAATAGTTACTGCAGAGGCCAAGAGTCGATAGTAACCAGACTCTGCGGAGTTCATCCGCAATCCCACTTGCATCCGGCATAGGACTTGCAGGCAGGTCAGCGGGAACGTCCACGGTGCATGGTGCGCTAGTGCTGCTTTATGCACGTGTACTACCCCTGGAGCACCCATGGCCTGGTGCACTTGCATTAGGAAAATCAAGGCATTCAGTATGACATCTGCCTTTCCATCTGCCTTTTGGGCGTTATTAGGGGAAATAAGTAAGGAGTTAGGGCACTAGAGGTGAAAACTAGAAACCTGTCTCTCATGTGGGTAATTTGGCATTTCAGTCTTTCATGGGTTTCTTTCATGCCATATCTGAGATTCTTGTTTCTGTCTGTTGACTTCCTGATACCTACTTATGAAAAACGAACAATTGCTTAGCACCTGCCTTTCTTTTATGTTCTTTTCATCTTTTCCTAAGATAGTTTAAGCACTCTAGGTAAGAGGTACACTGTTCTGGAAAGGACTTGTTCTCATCCTAGGTATTGCATCTAACACAGTGTTCAATATACCTGCATATCCGTTTCCCACGTCAGCATTACATCGCATAGTGGGAGTCCTACGGCCAGAGTTTTTTCTTGCTTTGACTTTTCTGCCCTCATATCACTGACTATACCTTAATCACCACTAGCAAAATATTTAGGTGTCTGCCAGACTTCTGTTGCAGCTTATCCCATGGAGAAAGGTGTGGTTGAAGGTAAAAAGGCAAGGGAACAATTAACAGCTGTTTCCTGTCTATTCTTATGGTGGGAGGTAGGAAAGTTATTTTACGCTTGTCTGCTCTTGAGATTCCCTGAGCCCAAGAGCTTCGGCGTAGCAGGTTAAGCATCCCTCTTTCATTCACACATAAATCTGCTAGGAACTGTGCTAGGAGATCTAGACTCTCTTTTATCTCTTCCCCTTTCTGCGCCCCTTCTAGAGCCCCTTGCTGAAACCAGGAAGCAGCCTTTACAACGGGTTTTTACCACGTTGTGCCATTACCACGCATTTACTACCACACATATTTTCTAGCACATGTGTGTCTTTACAACACAAGCCTTTACCACACATTTGAGGTAAGTTACCACAAATACATTGTTTCTACATATATAAACAATGTGCGGTAATGGCATGCGTTGCAAAGGCATAATTGTAAAAAATGCGGGGTAGAAAATGCGTGGTTAAGGCATGAGCCCTTATTTCCCTGCTTTCTTCCATCATACAAAGCTTTAGCATATGGTCAGACTTTTAACTGCTAGTAAGCTGGGATTCCCCCGCACCTACCCAAACCCACTTATCCCTTCAGCACATTCCCAAGTCACAGCTCTCAAAACTTTCTTACATAATAGTTTGATTCACGCTCGCACTGTCTAACCTGATTGATGAGTTGAATATCGTGCTATCCTCCATCTAAATCCTCCCCTGAAGAATCATCTGGTTTACCTTTGGCACCTCGGGTCATCATGTAGAGTCCAGTCCATTCCTTCTTCCCTCTTCTGGTCAAGTGCAGTCACTTTCAGGCCAGCTCTCCCAGGTCTGTTAAAGAAAATGTATCCACACACAAGTTGAAAGTGTAAAAATGTTTATTAACAAAAGAAAATGTATTTGATGGCACTAAGGGCTCGCCATAGGGGTGAGCACACTGGCTCAGTATGGTGGCACTTTCTGACAGCTGTTGTTTTAATATGTGTTGCAGATGTGTGGCGCCTGCGAGTGGGGAGGAAGAATTTTGCATTCTTTCCCTATTTTTATTTTTTTGTATTTTTCTGATATCCTATTAGATGATGTTAGCCGAATTGGAATTTATACCTGCAAACTAATAAAATGTACTAAAAACAAAAGAAAAATGTATCTGTGAATTACAGAGTCAGAGCCAAATGAGAATAAGCTCCACAGGCGAATACAAGGTACAGATTGACAGGTTTTCACACACAGAACCGTAAATAACCTTGTGAAATTTGGAGTGGAGCTATAAGTATATGACATTTAAACGGTTTGAGGTGAGGTAGAACTATGCAGTCCTACCAAGTACTAAATTAAATATGGTCCATTTTTTCTTAATTTCACAGTTTTGAGACAGAAATCTTCTGTTTGCAGAGAACTGATGACTATTTCAGATTGCCTACCAGACTTATAGCAAGGGGAAGTGTCAATCCTTCTATGTTACACAGCTTTTAGTCAATCAATAAACACTAAGACATGTACTGTTAGTTCTACGTGTTTATATCGGATTGATTTCCCGCTCTGAGATTAAAAACTGGTGATTATTTTAGAAGAGATTTATTACAGGCTTCTTTTTTGTGTTATTTTAAAAAAACTGGAAGTTACAAAGTAATTCTTAAAGTTCTCTCATTTGTTTATCCTTTGGCCATTAACCCCTAGCTTTGCCGTATATCCCAAATGAGTTTATTACATTTTGTAAACCTTTCGGTGTTTGGGAGATTAAAATCGTATCATCAGCAAAGAGGAGTGCCAGTACAGGCAACCCCCCTAGCCTAGGGGAGTCATTATCACAACCCAAAAGGTGATCAGGGATGTCGTTAACATATAATGAAAATAAAGTCGGAGCTAAAACGCACCCCTGCCTTACACCCTTAATTGGTTCAGTTAATTTACCTCGTGGACCCCATCTGACCTTTGCCCAGTTGTCCTCATGTAATCTTATTATCTGTACGAGGATTTCCCCCGGTACCCCTTGATCCTTTAAGGACTTCCACAGAAGAGTTCTGAGGACAAGTTTTAACGCTTTTTTTAGGTCCACGAAGGAGATGTATAAATGTCCCTTACTAAATGTAATATATTTCAAGGCGCTACAAAGGAATAAAACCTGGTCAATTGTGCCAGGCTTTACTCTAAGACCTGCCTGATATTGCGATAAAATGTTATATCCCCCAATCCATTCAATCGTTCTATTTAAAATTTGCCTCGCATATACTTTCTGTAGAACACCAATAAGACTAATTGGTCGATAGTGTGATGGGTTATGACGATCACCCTTCTTAAATATAGTCGTGATCTCTGCCCCTTTCCAAGTTTCAGGTAATGGTGCACCTGAAGCAAGAGAATTGCACAACAAATTAATATAGGGGCCCCAAACACCTTTATCATGCTTCCATAAGTCTCCAGGTATTTTGTCAGGACCGGGAGCTTTTCCTGACTTTAGTGCATCTATGGCTATTAGGGTTTCCTTTAAGCTGAACGACAACGGTGCGGCATTTAATGTAATTTCATAACTCATTGGGCAGTAATCAATGTAATTTGGGGAAGAAGAGTAAAGACTAGGAAAATGTGTTACCCAAGTGTCCGCATCTAAGAAAAGGTCCTTACTACATCTTTAATTTTTGTTGTCCTTTGAGATTAACCGCCAAAAACCAATTTGGACTTTTACTTTCGCTGCTGCAAGTAGTTCTTCCCAGATATTCGCCTCCCATTCTTTCTTTGGGAGGTTAACAATTGCTTGTATTCTGCCCTTTTTTCCCTTAAGGCAACTGTATTTTTAGCGTTTGAGGTCAAAATGAGCTCAGTACGACATGCTTTGTTATGCCATGGGTTTTTCAACTTGGATGCCACCGTAATCCCATTGTTAGCTTTCTTCAGGATTTTACTCAGTATGGGTATAAGATCCTTGACTAGTTTACCGTGGACATCCGTTATTGGAATGTGTGATGCAGGGAAATCTTCGTATGGGTAGACCCTATCTACAAAAGTGTCATAGATCTGTTTAATTGCCGCTGGATTTTTCCCTATTGAAAGCCAGTTTAATGCTCTCCTAATATTACTCAAAAGTGGGTCTATATTACCACTATCAAGTTCACTTGGTCTCGATGTGACAGAATGGAAAAGATGAGCTGACAATGCCAGACATAGTGGGTAGTGGTCGCGCTCTGTTCTATTTTCGACTTTTAAGTCAGAGGCCATCGACCAGAGCTCAATTGAGAATATTATGTAATTTATATGGCTCTTTATATTATTTCTGGTGAATGTGGGGGCTTTTGGGCTATCAGATGGCAGACGGACATTACAGGCTCTCAAGCAGTGTCCCGAAACAAGTCTTATTAACTGCGCAACTGCTATTGTGCAAGGCACTACTGCCTGACTTTCCAGGAGCGGAATGTTATTGGCCAAATCATCCTCCTCCAAAATATTTTCTAGCCCCACCGCAGGTTCATATTTACAATTAAAATCGCCTTCCACTATTTTCAGTGCCCTTAACTCAAGCAAGCTTAAAAAGTTGTCCAAATGTTCAATAACCATCGATTCTTTGCTTGTTAGATATGGTCTGGAGTATATATTAATTATATACACTTCCTTTTTATCGGGGGTATGACCTGCGAGCATGTTTCGACTAATTTAACATCAACACCAAGAGTCACCTTTACCCAAATACAAAGGCCTCCTGAAGACCTCCCTCTAGCAGAGGGAATAGCACCTTTGCTAAAAGTTGTATAGCCTACTTTATGCAAAGGTTCTACAGCCCAAGTTTCTTGTAACATATTTATGTCTTTCTGCCCAATATATTCATGCCATACGACATCTTCTAAATTTCTTTTGAGACCTGAAACATTCCAAGAGATCAATGCTATCTCTCCTAGACTTCCCACCTCACTTTGTTCCATACACCCAATTGTTGTACTAGAAATACAATCAGTTGTAATGTATCTCTTGTGATAGCTCGCTGTATCTACTGGATCCGAGTTTAGATTAGTAGCAATAGCCGTGGCGGACCCTTCCTCTTGAGGTTGCACCTCAACTGCCAATGATTGCAATGCCCGTGATATAGATAATTGTCAGTCTTGGGCATCCAAGTCTTACAAAGCATGGTATCTATTTGTCAATGGCATTGTGTGCTGCCTAGCTCTTAGATTCCATGGCTGTGGTCTATAAAAAAAGCCCAACAGAAGTGCACAAATGTTGGTGTTCATTAAGCGTGTTTCATCGTTTTTATTCAAAATATGGCGCACCAACTGAGGCCGACGCAAATTGACCACTATACAATCACCTTCTATGTTTTTAATGGAGTGGCCTATCCAACACACCCTACGGACCATTAGTATTTCCTTTGTGTCTGCTAGTTGAAAATTCTTTTGTTTAGCTTGCCAGTCTATAGTTTTATTCCGAAGGTCTTCCCAACTTTCTCTCTCAATCATTCTAAGGGCAGGGACGCCAGCTAGTATTAGCGGACACGAAGCTGGGGGCAGGTTTAAAATGTCTGAATTGGCAGTTCTACTAGAATTATGAGTCCTCAGTGGACTTCGTACATCATGTTTCCTGTCTACTTTAGGGAGTGCTATACAATTTTTCTGTGTGTCTAATAATCCAGGGCCAGTTAATGACACATGGGGCCTATCACCTATGCTGGTCTGCAAAATCTGAGTAGTGTTACCGCCGTTTCCTTCCATTGGTTGTTGTGTACTTCTAGGTGTGATTCTGTCTACCCTTTCGTTATTTCCCCCATTATGCTCTTCAGCCATTCTGACCTCTCCATTGTTCCCTACATTTTTTATTGCTAGTTCTAAATTATTCAGTTTGTCCCATAACTGTGTGAAGCCCTTGTTAAAAAAAATCCTGTACTTCATTAACCATTACATCTACCATTCTGGCATAACTGGTGGCATCAGTACCTGTCACAGCTTCCTTAGTAATACCCCTTCCAGAATCGATAAACACAGGGCCAATATCGGTCTGTGTGCCAACAGAAGTGGTTTTAATTTGGTGCCTATTTGGGTCATAATCTGTATCAGAACTATCCATTATCTCAGAAACCATCACTAGTTTAGATTTTCTTACAGGAGCCACCCGCTTCCTTTTTACAGGCACTGCAACGTTTTTCTTTGCTACCACATTTTGTTGTGTCTTAGTCCTAGTGACTCTGCTCACCGCCACTTCTGGCGTCAGTTCCCGGGTGGAAACAATAGAAGGGAGCCTAACGAAAATGAGCTAATAATGGGGGAATTAGTAAGTAAAGCATCATTTACACTCCTACCCATGCCAGCTACATGAATGTCTCTTTGTGTTAAAGGGTCTAAAGATAATCGTCGCTCTGTTAATTCAATCTCATGGATCAATAATGACTCTGCCCTGACTAAAAAGGCATCAAGTGTCCCTGCTGCACCCTTACGCTTCTCCATTTCCTTAGTGTACTCTGTTATTTATCTATGCAACAGGAACAACCAGGGAGCAGGGTGACAGTATCTAGGGAGTTCCCAAGGCACTGTACCTTCCTACATCAGCAGACATCTGGTCCGTTGTTTCCAAAGGCGAGATTTTAGGGAGGTTGCCCAGCCCAGCCTCTTCTGGGCTATGATGGGCGCAGATGGGCCTGCCCTTGGCCCGGTCTTCACCTGGGCGTGGCCCGGGCACGCCCGTACACGTCCCATGCTGCTGAAGCCCTGGCCCCCTTGAGGGTGCCTCCTGGTGCTCAGCGTTGTGGTGCGCGGCGTGCGTGCCACTTGGAGTGATGGGAGATGTAGTTTTCTCCTGTGGTGGCAAGATTCACATATATTGCCGCTAAACACTAGAACCGGCTCACCATTAACATTCGTCTGGAAACCAACTATATGTCCTTCCGGAAACTCCTAAAAACCTTTTTGTTTCGATGACTCCCATTCTTAGTTCAGTTAGTACTTTTGTCTCTAGCGCTGGGAGGCCTTCTGGTAGCCACGCCCTCTATAAAAGCTTTTCAATTCAATTTCAATACAAAAAGTGGCAGCAAGTGATGGCGGCAACCGGGCTCTCCTGCAGCCCCAGCAGCGGTATGGGGCAGAGATTCAGCAACTCTTTCCTGGTAAGGATTATGGCCCCCTTTTCAGCGCCTCCTGGCACTCTGCGTTGCTGTGCGTGGCATGCGTGCCGTTTGAAGTGATGGGAGATGTAGTTTTCTCGTGTGGCAGCAAGTGGTGGCAAGTGATGGCGGCAACCAGGCTCCTTCTGCAGCCCCAGCAGCGGTATGTGGCAGAGATTCAGCAACTCTTTCCCAGTAAGGATTACGGGCTCCCACACTGCGGGAGCCCTGGCCCCTTTTTCAGCTTCTCTTGGCGCTCAGCGGTGCGCGGCGTGTGTGCCGCTTGGAGTGATGGGAGATGTAGTTTTCTCCTGTGGCGGAAAGTGGCGGCAAGTGATGGCGGCAACCGAGCTTCTCCTGCAGCACCAGCAGCGGTATGTGGCAGAGATTCAGCAATTCTTTCCCGGTAAGGATTAAGGGAGGTAATTTAAAAAGGTGCATTTTGCACTAAAATGGTTACCCATATAATCTGTTCAGTTGAAAATTACATTAAAAAAGAAGTTCAAGTTGTTTATTTATTCCCAGTCGTTAAAAAACACAACCACTCACATTTGGTAAAGTCTTCAAGCACTGTTCCCTGATAGTCTGTTTACCCAAATGAAACCTGGTTTACGCAACAAAGCATAATGGAGTAATCTCAGGCATTACATATCACATCCATAATTCGAAATGCCAGCAATTATGCATTATCTCTTCTTGCTGCATGAAAATAAATGGTGGTACTTGTCCTGCTGGATGTAGTTGCTATCGATCCTCTTTGAAAAAAATAAAAAAGGATTCAGCAAAATTCTTGACCAGGGAGCTCTAGCTCTCCTTAGGCCAGGGCAGTGTGTCTTAGTGTCAACAGGTTCCTGCTGTACGCTTACAAATGATCATTGGGTCAAGTGCATTTCAAAGGAAACTTTAATCTGGGTCAGCTGTTCAGTGTCTTATGTCACTCCTAATAGGCTTGACAATTCGAAACCTACATTCCGCTAGTTGTCATGGTATATAGCTGTGTACAAAACTAATGGAATAACATGAACTGGAAAGGTGAGTTGCGGGTATATCTGTAAATAACTCAACAGTAGAAACCCCAGGAATAGGAGATGAGGAGAGTTTGGTGTATGCTGCCAAGATATGGGACATCTTGAGACAGTAGTTTAACATTAGAGCACCTGCTTCTCTCCAAGCACACGTGTGAATTACTCGTTGAAATGCAGAACACCATAGGTACTTTCAGAAGAATGTGTGCCATTCAGATTCTGAGATCTAAAAACCCTTCCCAGTACCCTGATAACCCACCTATCAAGCTTCAAATTAAAGTACCAGATTATTTCAGTGATGAGTAGATTTGAAGACTTGTTTGACCCTCATTTGTCACACACTGTAATTATGCATATCCATGACCATAACAGCAAATCAAACCAATAGGTAGTTGTAGCAGAATTACAGGAAATGTATAATGTTATACCGGTAGAAGATTGTGCCTATACATGTGACAATAACACAGCATAACATAGTATAGCATATAAAAACACGAAAACTGATTAACAACAGCATGATTCAAGCAAGTCAGTAAACATGCAATTCACTTAGTAATTTCACACACTGTCTGCTTGTACCGCAGACATAATGTATTTGATTTGACATTTATTTAGCAGGAAGATTTGTTTGCACTTGAGCCACCACAAAAAATATGCTCATCTTCTGCAAATGTTGTCATCACCAAGCAGCAAGGTACATGGTAGGGATTTTGTTAAAATTGAATGGGATCTACAAGAGACCATGTAGATAGAAGATAACAGTGGGACAGGAGCCAGGCATGCCCATCTGTGGTGCTGGGACTGAATGGAGGTGTGTTAAGTCTCTTTGCAGTGCAAGCCCATTAACATGTACAAATGTTTACACAAATAAAGTATTCATATTTTATCAAACTGATGCATATTTAATTGAAACCTCTTACCTCTACATGTATGATCCCCATCACCCAATGTCTGTGCATTTTGTTTTTACTTTTGCTGCATTTTCGGAGAACTTTAACTTGTGCCTGGGCAACCATTCTAGTCAGTGGCTGCTTCCAAGCAGAAGAACCTTCTCAAAAATAAGCCTCTTTTCACCATTTCGTGGCATGGGATATCACAGTGAAGCTTCATGAATTAGGGGAATATCTGGCAGCAAGATTGCTCTATAGATTCCCACCATTCTGTAAGCACAGAGTGACTGTAGGGCAAGAAGGGTTCCGAAATGTGACAGAACGAAAACATGGAAGGTGCCAGCGAGGAGGATTAACACCTCAGGCAGGAGATGGAGACCAGGGTGAGACTGGGAGAGTGGTGGGTTGGGTACGTTACATAAAATGGACTGGGACAACTACAAAAGGCATGGAATGGATAGATTTGCACAATCATCAGCAAAACACATGACAGTGAATCCAGTTGATGATCGAATGTTTTTCCCAACTCAACAAATGAAAACTTACCAATTTCATCCTAAAGTGGGGGAAATCGCAATGAGTAACATGCTCCCTGAGTCAAGGTAACACAAACAAGGTAAATCTTCCAAAATGAGTAGCAACGGTTAACAATATCTTTAACAACAGAAGTGTTGTCCAGGTTGAAAACTATTTCTAAAGGAAATAGACCTTGCGCAGAAAGTGCGGATAGGGTAAGAAGGAGAAAGGCAGGGGAATGTTGTAAACAGAAAAAGATAGAGCCAGTGATGAAAAGGGAATATTATGTGAGCCAAATCTGGGACGGCCGAGAGAACAGTGAGAGAAACGTTGCTGGAAGACAAATACAATAAGGGATGAGTGGAACCGGGCAGCAGGGAAGTGCAAGTGTAATGTAAAAAGCTAGGATGAACTGATGGGAACAGAGTGGTTTGCATGAAAGAAAAACATCAGAAATGAGAGCATGGCGGGTGTCTCCACTAAAATATATCAATACAAATCAAAAAAAGGTTTAAAAAAATAGGTAATGTTCAATATTGAAGAGAGGAGAAGACAGAGCAGGCACAGACATCCAAGTTTATTGTTAGGAGAATCATATACCACATAAGGATAACTAAGGAGTTATAAGTAAGTTAAATATGCCAATTAGTGAAGTTCTAATTTCATCATATTGAAAAGGGGAGCACAATCACTTTACCACTAGTTAGCAGTGGTAAAGTGCACAGAGTTCTAAGGCAAGCAAAAACAGTCAAGGTCAAAATATAAGGGCACACCACATAAAATATAGTAATTTCAAGTAATGGCTATATCTTATTTGTCCTGATTCAGCTACGGGTATGCTGATGTTCAAGGTGTTTTTTATTCTGCAATATCTTTGGAGTTTTGTATGTAGCATTAGTGTTCCATTTAGTGGCAGCAGTTAGTGCTCCAATTCTATCTCTGAAATCGCTACTGATTCTGAAATCTAATTGGGTGTACATCTAGATCCATCATAGTGTCTAGGGGATGATCTGATTTTACTGTCACCCACACTTGTTTATACATCATGGGTTATCACAGTGTAAAGCTTCGCAAGGTACATTCATGCATAGAAAGTCTTTCATTCAAGGCCCTCATCATTGTATTTATACAGGGAGCTCACCATATATTTATACATTTATACATAAATACAGAGGTATGCTCAATGATCCTGATGCTGAGATGCTGCTAGTAGGTTGGGTAAGTGTGTTAAAGTGTGTTGTTCACTATTATTAATGCAACTTCTGTGCATGTGCACAGCATGCAAGGAGGCACTGCTGAAGTATGTTATGAAGACATGCGTTAACCCGGGCTATTCAGTATTGCGGACTAGTCCGCTGTTCTGACTCAAGTGTGACTATTAATGGTAAGTTTTGGGCATCATCTTTGCGTGGGCAAGGTGGCTGATGCAGCATGAAACACATAAATACCCACTGGCCCCTGTTGTTCAGCAAAATCAGCGACTCAGCCTTCCCGTAACTCTCTACGTAAACACCTGGTGGTGAGGTGTATATGATCACTCAGAACCAGATGAAAATTAAAAGAAGTATTAAAGGAAATATTTGCATTGATTTTTAGAAGATGTAGTGGGGTATGCTGAGATCTTGGATAAATACTATTTCTTGTAAAAACAAAAAGAAAACTGTTACCTGACACCATTAGAATTAAGTCTGTGTGGTTTACCCTATCTTCCTTTGGAAAAAATAAAAAGTATGGATTTTTTTCATTGTTTCCTGCAGTAATCCAACGCCCAGTAGTTATTATACCATTGGGTGTGGGTAATTTCAGGGGGAGTGTCATTGCATCTGTTTTCAGCCATAATTCGTAGTTAGCCCCTTATTACTCAAAACTGGAAAAATATTTGTTCAATTTCCATGTAGAATACAAAGAGCCCTAGCTAGAGTTCGAGAACCAAATTGGTATTTACAGCAGGCATGAAGGAACCTTCCAGGTGTTTGGTAGTGTACACTTTAATTTTTTATTATATGTTGCCTCCAGGACTTCCAAAAGACCAGTGTTATCTACTATATTTGAAGCTAATATTCATCATTCAAGTGTCACATAGACAGATTGGGACCGCTGAGGTTCTACAAATCAGTGATATGCTTATTGGTAAATTCTTAACATCTGTATCTATGGACTTTTGAAGCCAGAATGAATCAGGGTTTCACCTATGTGAATTGATGGCAAATCATCAAATATGCACAGGCACTGACATTTGCTGTTACTGTGCCAACCCCACTAAATCGTGAAGAATAACTATTATTTCTCCATGAGGTTTGGATGGAGCTGTGGGGTTTGTATTGACCAGTAACACCAATGGAACAGGTATGACTTTCACCATCATAGAACTACAAAGAGGTTTCTCCCTATACCTATGCTATCCCAGAAGAGGATAATTGGCTAAGATTAGAAGTCAAAAGTAGGTCACATTCAGCAGAAATGGCAACAAAATCTTGGCTTATTTGTTGCTCAATTGAAGTGAGGCCTGTCTGTATCAGTCCTCAACATAACATTCTGATCCAGTTCTTATCATTAGAGTCAATGGGGTAACCCAGTATCCCTCAGAACGTGGGAATTGACAAGGAAAATCTACACGTGATTCTGTCGGGGAGAGACTAATTACTTAGCATATTTCAAGAATTAATCAGCAAAGTTAAAGTCTAGTACATTCTTTTAAGACGTTTTCAAATGGAACTCACGAGAAAGGATTATTTCAATGCGTAATATTTACTAGTTCATTACATGGCTAATATTTTTTTTTAAATAAATCCAAATTCATAATTGGCGTGTAGATAAAGTGAATCAAGTGAACAAGGTGATATGAGTGACACTGTGATATATTACATAAAGTGTAAATAGAATATACCAAAACATTGGGGACTAAAAAGCGAGATCTGCCCCTAAAAAATATTTGTTATAATTTTTCTCAGTCTATTTCATGCTTTTCTTGGGGCTGAGATAGTTGTGGGGCACGAGCAGGAATAACTGTCGATGTTTTGACCCTGTGGTTTGCGCAGCTAAGATAAGTCATGGCGGGTCTTGCTCAGGACAATGAGTAGTTGACAGCCTGATAAGGGAAAGAGTTCAAGTGTCAAACCAGTGTGTTCTATGGGGTATGCATTCAGTAGACTATAGTGGTCACAAATTCGCAGAACTCACCAAGAACAAGAATTCTTACAAATCCACACTCATCTGAGTTTAAAGGATGGGAGATGGCATATTTCCGGAAACTGTGGGGTTAATATAAACCTAGTTAAGTCTTGTACTAGCCTAGTTTGTAAAAAATGTAAAATGGAGTACGAAAGTATTTAAACTTACCATTTATCATGTGATGGTTGTAATAATTATGATCTGTATTGTTTAAGGGTGGCCATTTGAGAATTACCATCTGAGCAGCGAAGGTCTCACCCAGGTAGGGATCTACAAATTAAGGAAATGTGTTGAGCTCCATTGGAATCGTCAGCATGGAACGGAAAGAGGAAATTATGCTGCAGATATTGACCTACCTTGTCTGATTAATCAGTGGCAAGGGGAACAGTCAGCCACACTCTCACGGAGTCTGTAAAAAGAATATATGCACAGCCATCTAAGAAGTTTAAGAAAAACGGAATCAGGGATCTAGGTGCATGATTCAATAGCCTAACTTTGTTTTCGGCACACATTTAATGTAAAGTTTTCAGCGTGTCTCCAGACCCAATGCTACTGTCACCTGCCCCAGTGCTTCTGTAGCCCTCCAATCAGGAGCTATGCTCACTTGATGGTTTTATGGAAAGGTCATTGTGCTCTAAGAGCCTCTGCTATGTTACCCACTGCAGTTCCCAGACTGGAGGAACTGGTGGACATTTCATATCAGAGCCTCATCATGGCTCGAGTGAGATGCCAGGGAAACACTCAAGCCCATGTCAGAATTATCTCATCATTGACTACAATGCTGTGTCCTAAAGAGCGGTGTCTGTGTCCTTTTCATTGCCAATATGCTTTGCACCCACTTTAAATGACATAGGTATATTTCTGACCTAGGTGTATGTGTGAAATACTGGACATTCAGGGATGGGGAAAGCAGAAACTGATCCTGTTCTGCGTGTTTTATTCATGTCTGCAAACAGCATTCCAAATCCTAACCTTGGACTTCAGCACATGCATTCCCATGCGGCTGTAACAAACCCCTGCTCCCTCACTCAGGTGAGGGCTCCGGATGAGTGATATAATGATATACAAAATAATTTCCTTCATCAAATTAATAAATCCAGAAGTCCACTGTTTGATCTTAAGTTATAGAGCAATTTTCTATGAAATTATTGGCTGGTACGTCACTTTCCTGTTTTTCTACAACCTTAAAAGTCATATTTTGCTGAATCCTTCCGAATTTACAACCGGGATTAATAAATATTTAGGTTTATCATTTTTGTAGAGTGGTCCGTTGCTTCGAGGCTAGTGCCATAAAAACACATTATAAAATAAATGTCCATCAAATGCCCATCAAAAGGAGGAATTAAATCCAACACAAACGTAATCATCCCTTGTGACATCAGGGTGACAGCGGTTGCTATGGCTGCAGACTCACACTATCGCCTTGGTCCCCTCGCCCTAAAGGGGTTCTTTGAAGGCAGTGTACGAGAGTTGTCAGTTCTCTCAAATGCTATTTCCCGGAGCAAAATCGAAGTTCAGGAAACAGACAGCAGTTATTCCCCCCTGACGCTCAGTAAATAACCCAATTAATCTATTAAATAATTAAAGAAGTCCAAATTAGCGTTGCCTTTAGTCAGCTTTCTTTCACACTCTGTGCGAGTTCAATGAAGATATGCTGCAGATGGCGGGGGTGCGTGTTAGTTTCTTCTTCCCCAAAGTAGGAGATGTTCAGATTGCACTTGCAGCTTTTGTTGAATGCTTGCTGAGGAACATTTCTGATACTCACATGCAATGGAGCTGGAGGAAGCTGAAAGGTCCACAGTCACCGATGCCTTGTCCAATAACTCATTCATTCATTTATCATTCTAATTCTTTTCTGTGACAAATGAATGTCCCACAGGCAGCAGCTGGAAGAGCAGAACTACCACCTCTCTGCTTGACCAGTCTATTACTGGAATCACGTTCTTTGGTCTGAAGAAATAAATGAACTGAACTCTCAAGTTATTATTACCCTGGGTAGTGAATTCTGCTCCGCTCGCAGAGTTTGCAGAGTTTTCCGCACTCCGCGTTACGCGGAGCTCACGGAGTTCCGAAAAACTCTGCTTCACGCGGCAGAGCGGAGTTTTTTCCCTCGCTCGTGTTCACCAATGTCAAGTTGGCGAGCGCGAGCGAGGAAAATCCACCTCCCAGTGAGATTTTTCCGCATTCGCGATCATCAACATCAAGTTGGCGAGCACAAGCGTGGAAAATAAACCTCCCGGTGAGATTTCTCAATGCAGGGGGGGTCATGTTTCTCATTGCGAGTGGTCGCATATGCTCCGGACTACTCGAGTTGAGAAACTGCCAGTTCGCGTTGAGAAAGTTGCCGCTCAAGTAAAAATCTACTCCAGAAGCAGAAAAGGTAAGCTTGTGCTGTGCATGGTGCTGTTCGCAATGACTGCACAGTGTGGACAAGCATCCGGCAGTGTGCAATCACAGCGAACAGCATTTTTCTATCGCATTCCGGCGCTTGCGGAGCTCCACATAGAGCGGCAGAGGATTTTTCCACTTTGCGGAGTTTCTCGTAACACAACTCAGCGAACTCCGCCCAGGGTTAGTTATTATGAGCTCATGTTTTATCCTTTAGAATGTTCAAACAGTTAGTTATTTTCAGGCAAGTCGCAACACAGTGACTTTGCATTAACAAAAATGCGAGCTTCGTGTGGAGAATTGTATTGTTTAGTTATAATCGACCCTCATTCAAAAAAACATTTCTTTAAAAAAACAACAACTCTTTGTTCTTAGTTTTCTTTATACAAGCAATGTGTCCGCCATCGCTTTAGACAGTGTAAGTAACCATGCATTTTTGGCATTACCCTTAAGCTGACTTCACTGAATGTGGGTCAGGAGTCCAGAAAGGCCTCGGACAGCCAAAAGTACAACACATTCTACGACTGGTGAGACTACTGATACAAAAACTACAGTAATTTTAGAATGGTTTTGACCATCAGTGTCCAGCCTAGATCAATCAGGGCACCACCCACGCCTGATTTCAAGAAAAAAAGACAAACTATGTGAGAGTTGTATTTAAAGTAAGTGAAAATTTGACTTATGAAGCGAGTCTGATAATCTGAGGTGGACCTGGTGCGCTTGGACACACGTTGGACACCTCTGCTTTAGATGATCTTGCAGCTCATGGCATGGGTTTCTGGATCTGATCAGCTACAAGAGTTTCACACAAATTGTGTCAGCATTAACAAGCTGGGCACAGGCTGGGGGCATCCTGAGAGGAAATTAAATGTTTATGCCGAGAAATTGGTGTGACGCTGCTTAAGGTGCTTTCAGTGAACTACATGTGGCATTTGCAAGCTTCTTTGGGGTCCAATGAACAGTTTGTAAAACATTTGAGTAGAAGAAGAGGAGGAGGCAAATGTACAGTTAAGGCACAAAGATTAATATATCTCTACAAATATTTGCTCAAAAGGTAAGGAGTGACTTACACAACATTTTAATATGTAAAATAGCTTGTGGTTTCCATTGGTGTCTGTTGTTGTTCCAGTTTGCACATACACCCCTACTATTACCTGCACATTAGTAATAGGGGTGTGGTATTAAAGGGTCAGCCACTGACGGGAGAAAAAGAGCTGGTGGTTCTTAGAGGTAGTACAAGTGTAGGGCTACCTGGAACACACCAATCTAGGTATCTCAGGCCTTAACTAGGTCTTGGACATTCCCCCTCAACCTATCAAAATTAACACCACCAGTTCATCGTATCTTTAAGTACAAAATTGTTGTCCAAGCTAAAATCTATTCCTAAAAGAAATTGACCTTGCACAGAAAGTGCAGCCATGGGAAGAAGTGGTGAGAAGGAGGAAATAAATAAACCAAGAAAGACAAAGTCAGAGATAAAGATAAAAAAGGAATATGTGCGCCAAATCTGGGACAGCTAATGGAAGAGTGGGAAATGTGACAATGAAGAAGAACAGATGGAAGCAGAGTGGTTTGCATGAAAGACCGGATCATGGGGGTGTCCCCACTCAAAAAAATATATTTTTTAAATTAAGAAGGGTTTAACAAAGTAAGACACTCCCCAATATTGGAGAGAGGAGGAGAAGCAACAGACACAGACATCCTAGTTTATTGTTAGGAGAAACACTTCAGCCATCCAGACACTGGCGGAGCTGGCTATCTTTTCAAAGAATCACACCACAGGTCAAATTGCCCATTTAGCCAGTGTTCTGATTCTGCATCAACACAGTGTGATGCAGAATACCTTAAAGGCCACAGGAGTTTAACCCTTAACAATATGAAATAGTCATCAAACATTTCTGGGGTACCCGATGAAAGTGAATGCAGTGTAACACTGCATTCACATATAAACATGAAATAAAAGAAGCAACAATGATACTGACTCGACAGGTAATTAATTCAATGAGTCAATTTTTATTATTATTAGTCAACATTTCTTAAGCGCAAAGCTACCCTAAGGCATCGCAGCACTAGCAGCCGAACGAGAAGAGGAGTGAGCTTACAGGTGGATGTTCTGGAATAACCAGGTTTTCAGGTGCTTTTGAAAGGTAAGATGGTGGGTCTCTGATTGTAACTACATGGGAAGGGAATTCCAGAGCCTGGCTAAGCAATAAGGAAAGGAGCTGTCCCCACTTAGTTTCTTTTGGATTTTGAGGATTACGCCCAAATTTAGGCTTGTGGAGCGAAGAAGTTTTCTTGGTTGATACAAGGTAATGAGGGACTTATTAAATATGAGGACCTTTGCCCATTACAGTTTTACAGGGATTTGAATTTGATCCTCTCCAGAAGGGGTAGCCAGTGTAGAGTCAATGTACACTGAAAGCACAGAGATGCCACTGGGAAAGCAGATAAAAGAAGTGTGGACGACGAGGTCTTGCAAGGTGTAACAAAGGATTGCTGGATCCGAGTAATAGTAGGGTGATGGCATTGAATTAATGTCATGACAAGCTAGCTTAAGACCTAAGACATCTCTATCAAGTGAAGGGGAATCATGATATGCAGCTCCATGAAGGAGGTGGAGATGGAAGCATGATATTTGAATAAAAAGTGTGCAGTTGTATTCTGAACCACTTGCAAGCACTTGATAAGGCAATACAGCAAGCCCAAACAGAGTACATTGGCATAGTCCAGCTTAGAAATAATCAATGCATGGACCACCAATCTCTAGGCATCAAGTGGCAGACAATTGAGGACGTTCCTGAGTGCCCTCATTAAGACAAAACAAGAGGGGATCACAGCCAATACCTGGGACTGGAAGAAGATTTGTTGATCAAATTTGATTCCCAGATTCCCGGCCACCGCAGTAGGTGGAGGGGGCACCGTCAGCACATCTGGCCAGCAGCTATCCCACCACCAATAATTTCTGTTTTATCATTACACTGCAAGTTATAGGCCCGCATTCAGTGCGACACTGCTCCCACACACGCTTTAAATGACTCCTGAAGAGCAGAAGAGCCGTTCTCACATGGAAGGAGGATCTGAGTATCACCTGCTTAGGAAATTATCCTAACACCAAAATATTCAACCAATGGAGCTAATGGGGACATTTAGATATTAAATACAGTTGGGGTCAAAGGGGATTTATTTGATATGGTAAATACAAAGTGAGAGAAAGTTCTGAAGTGAGAACAAAAAGAAAACAGCATTGATAGAGTACCACATTGGGACAAAGGCAGAGGTGTGCAAGCAATGCTGTCCTAAAAAAGGTGAACATGGAGGAGAGAGATGGATATAAGTGATACAGAATCAGTTAGAGAAGGGAGGAAGCTGGGGGTGTGGGAGAGATGGGTGTAAGAGGTGTGCAGGCAATGCTGTCCTTAATAAAGATGAACCTGGAGGACCTAGTGAGACACCATGCAAAATTGTTATTTTGAACATCCGCCTGGGAAACTGGATGTAATGGAGCACTTGAGAGGCAGTTTATACAGGGTAACTGAGAATGCTCCAAGAATGAAATTAGAAAAGCAAAGTGCAGTCAGAATTAATGTGTAAGCCATTTACCATTAAAGATTGTTGCACAAGATTATTTATTATTCCAACTACAGCGCCACAGTATCTGTGAAAAGTGTTTTATTTTTATACCTGTAAGGCTCTGATCTTCATCCAATCCATTAAGCAAACTTTCCTGGAAATGTGTCTTGGAACAATGGATACTGATTGTCAGAAAACTGGCACTGACTCTTTAGCACTGGCCAGAGAGAAAAAGAGCTGGTGGTTCTTAGAGGCAGTCCCTGAATTTATGTGTAGGACTGCCCAGGGACACATCAATCCATCCACCTCCAACTCTTAACTAGGTCCCTGGCATTCTACCTTCTCCCTGTGAGATGCACCATGGGTGTTTTGTTCGAAGGGCCTTTATGCAGCCCTGCAGCCTCTGTGTTGTCTGGCTCGAATGAATTAAATGTTTATATAAAAGCACTAAGTAATGGCTGATCATTGTCAGCGTAATTAACATAACGTGCATTTGTAAAGCACATGTTCACCGCAAAGGGTATCTTGACACTGAATAACTGTTGTTTATTGTTACCCAACGGTACTGATTTTACCTACCTCATAAGGAAGAAAGGCTGGGTGGACCAGCTGGGATTTGAATCTGTGACTATAAGGTCAACCACAGACCCCTTCAATGGAGGCATTAGTCCACTAAGGCACAAGACAGCTCAAGTCTTAACCCCTTCCATGCTCATGACGAGCTCAGCTCGTCATGGCATGTACCTCTCAGGTGGTCATGACGAGCTGAGCTCTTCATGACCACACCCGTTTTTGTTGCTGTCCAGCACCGGAGGGGAAACTAGCAAGCAGCGATGTGGTTAAAGTGTTACTAACGAGGTGAATCTGATGAAAAGATAGTATTGATGTATGTCTAAATGGCCAAATAGCATAGCGAAATAATCCTGTCGCCAAATGTGTCATATTTTGCTACAAAATCTGGCATTTCTTAATGTGTAATTTAGTCAGCTCTGCCACATAATTTAGTCCTTCATTGCAGCATATTTCTAGTGGACCTGCCTGCTGGATATCACCACCAATAAGCTCGCCACTCTTAAGAGATTCGTGTACCTCAGACGAATACAAAAAAAAGATGTTGGGGTCTGACTTGATGTCCCAAACCCATTTGCATGCGCACTGCGCATTCACCGTGTGTACTGCAACAAGCAACGGCAATGCAGTGTCTAACACAGAAAGACCATCTGCACAAACCAGCAAGAAAGGCTTTTTTTTAAAATACAAAAACCTCATTAACACAGATGGATATTGTGCTTGGCTCGTCCTCTGTTCATCGACGACAGGCCTGGCCTAGCACAATGCTGCTGCTGGCTGCAGTGGAAGCTGCAAAGGGTGCAAGGGATACCTGTCTGCACCGCAGACCCACACTCCACTGCTCTTATAGTGTGAGCATTGACAGAACCTACTCATTTAAGTTATGCCTGTCTAATCAGCTCCTCTGCGTGACATGCTATGGGCGCAAGAGGCTCCTAACATGAAAAGGGCAATCAGTAACGGAGGAGCAGGCGCGTGCCAGCTGCTTAGATATGCGAGTGCATCATCCGCGCTCGCGCTCCATTCACTCGACATCTCTTCCACTCGCCGGAGGTTCTCTTTATGAAACAGGACCTGTGGCCAAAGAAAATGTGGCTGAACGTTTGTCAGGATCATTTGCTCCGGGCAAAGGAGGGCTCATATCCTTAACATGGGACATTCTGTCATGTTTTATTCTGGACAACTTTTTTTTAAATAAACATCACAGACACATAGAAGACATAGGGGCATATTCTCAAGGACTTATCGCAGCCAAAGTGGTGATATATTTATCGCCCCATTCACAAGCTGGTGCTAACAGCCAATATCACCAGTTTACCTGTGATAGCAGCTGCACAGAACTTCGCCACAGATGACCCCGGCAACTAACGCTAATTAGATGCAGAGTAGGCGTTTCCATGCAAAAAGCCGTGAAAACATCACTCCGCAACATTCTCAATGACCAGCCAGATCAGCGATAAGATCCCAAAATAGGTGATAAGGTGCGTTAGCAGCAGGGAGTTAACACCTGCTCTTACCTGGTGTAAAGTCGGACGACAACCTGCACCATAAAAAGGAGCCCAGCCCAGAGCCACACCTGAAGAACAACAGATGCCATGGAGCTACTGATGATGCAGCTCGGAGCCCCAAGAGGGCAACAACACCCACCGCACCCACCCCAAGCCCCACCACCCCCCCAGGCCCCCTGCCACCCGGACTACCACAGAGTCAGCGCAGACAAAGACAGCGAACCTTCAGGAAACACACCAGCCTCACAGACTTAACCCCAGAGGATGTCATTGCTCACTACAGGTTCAAAAGGACAACCATCCTCCACATCCTAAACATCATTGCCCACCGACTGACAGTACCACCACAGCAAACAACCAACATCCCACCTCCGACAAAGCTGCAGGCCGTGCTGCACTTGTTGGCCTCCGGTACCTTCCAACTAACAATTGCCACAGTCGGAGGAGTCTCAAATCCAGCCCTATCAAAGTTCCTCACACCTGTCTTGGATGCCATCTTTAGCTTGGTATCCCAGCACCTTCACTTCCCCCACACTGCGCAGGATCAGCTGGAGACCAAGCAAGGCTTCTACGCCATAGCTGGCTTCCCGCATGTGTCCGAGGCAATTGACTGCACACATGTCCTACTTGTGCCCCCTGCTGACACTGCACACAATTACCACAACAGAAAGCACACGCATTCCATCAATGTGCAGGCAATAGTGAACCACCGAGGATTCTTCACCAATGTCGCCGCCAACTATCCAGGCAGTGTGCATGATTACTACATCTTCCGACAGTCCATCATCAACCGGCATTTCCAGGATGGCACTTACGGAAATGCTCTGCTCGTTGGTAAGTACCAAATGAACACACCACACACCTCAAATCCACAATCATGCAACTCACAACTCAGGGAATTCACGTTACAAAATCACATTCAACATGCCAAACATCATGCCCACCTACCAGACACGACAACACAAGTAACTGTGGTAACCGTGGCCAGCCATGTAGACAAACCATCCACGTCATGACACCTCTGCCACACAATTGTTGAATGTGGGGAGAAGTGGTAACCAGGCATGTGCGAAGGAGGCAAGTTGCCCATGAATGGGAATGTACACAATGGCAAGTGTGGTGGTGATGTGCTGGCCAGACTGCAGTATGCAGATCACAGACATGTCCATGTCAACATATACTGCTGGTGTTTGGAGTGTAGTGGACAGTAGACACAACCATGTTACCTAAGCCAGTGGGGAGGATCGTGGAAATGTAGCTTGTTACTTCCCCCTCTGTAAGCGTGAGCGGAGTGGGATGGCCTGGCGTATGCCAGGCTAGCGTAGGGGTGTATAAAAAGCGCGTAGCTCTGGGAGTGGTTCTCTTCCGGAATGGCCAACATGTCTGCCAGGGTGGCGCCTCTCACCCCGCCACAAGGCCGATGCCATGAGCGGTGTTGCCTGTGATCCTGTGCGCCTGTTGCACCCAAGGCCACTGGTCCACAAACCCGTCTTGCCCGCACCTGCGCACCCAGGCCTCAGTGTTCACCTGCTGACACCGGCATGTGTCAATTAGGGTCCACCACATGCCGATGCAAGCTGCAAGCCCAAGGCCTGTGACCTTGGCAGCCTCCTCCGACCATCACGGCCTCCATGACACAGGCCCGCAGTACTCCTTTCTCGTTGACGTACTCCACTGCTGCCTCAGGCCTACACTGCGGTCTAGTAGGTCACACATTTGGAACTGAGTCTTGATTTCTCAATGGCAGAGTTCATATGTTAATGGAATGTTTGATATCACTGTAGTCCCTTCGATGTGGTGCCACCAACTCTGTCTATAGCATTCCAACGACACATGTCTGTGGTCCCTTGCTGACTACTGCCTTTGGCTTACACTGCAGTCAAGTAGGTTACACATTTGAAACTGAGTCTTGATTTCTCAATGGCAGCGTACATATCATTGGATGCAAAGAGAGGAGTAAGAGGAAGACGTGGTTCAGTTCGGAGGAAAAAAGGATCACTGTTACGGAGGTGATCGAACACTACTGCTCTGGTGCCACTAACTCTGTGTTTCACAAGTCAACGACATGTGGCTGTGGGCCCATGCTGAGCGCTGTCTCCAGCCTACACTGCGGCCAAGTAGGTCACACGTTTGGAACTGAGTCTTGATTTATTTATGGCTGAGCTTATATCATTGTACAGGCCTGATCGCAGACTGCATCCCCTTTCAGCCCTGGTGCCACTGACTCTGTGCCCCGAAATTCATGGGCACTCTCTGGTTGAACTTTGGTGGCATCTGAGTCTATGGCCTGGGGGCTGTCTTCATCATCATGTTGCTGATATTGACTTGGTGGTAAAAATTAGTCTGTAGCATTCTCCTACTGGCAGACCACCTTCCACTGTCCCCTGAAACACTCCATGACATTCTCCTTGGATATCAACGAGGACCCGCTCAGTTTGCGTAGCCCTACCTCAGAGCACCGCAAGTCACCGTCCCGTGGCAGTGTGCCTGTGCTGGCTGCAGTGCATCCGGGGGCCACTAACTCTGTGCAGCTCAAGTCATGGACCCTGTCTGATAGAATATTGGATGGTCTCTGAGTCAATAGCCTTGGGGTCATCAACGCCATGTGTCTATGGCCCTGCACTGTCCGCTGCCTCCGGCTCAACTGTGGTCCACCAGGGTTCATGCAACAAATCGAGTCCTGAACTGCCCGAACGTCGCATTAATGTCGGATGCACACGCCAACACCACCAGGACCACCTCCAACCAACAACTGCCAGAGTCGAAAGAGCCTTACTGCCAGACTATCAGAGTTGCTCACACCTGTCATGGATGCCATCATCTGCTTGATACCCTGCTCAGCACTTCAGGTGCCACTAACTCAGTGCACCACAACTCATGGACCATTTCTGATTGAGTTATGTGTTGTGGACAGCTTACGCAGCAATGTCACCTCAGGCAGTGTGGAAGACCTGGGACGTTGATGAGGAAGATGATGCAGGTGCAACACACCCCACTACAGCTGCAGCAGGAATATTCTGAAGGAACACAATCCTAGACAATTTATTCACATGAGCACGCTGAGCTCTGGTGCCCCAATCTCAGTGCACTGCAACTCATGGACACTTCTGATTGCATATTGGGTGACCTCTGTACTTGCTCCGGCTACCATCATGAAGGTTCGCAGTTGTGTCTGTAATGCTGGTGTTTTCTGTTTCCGCTTTAACAGTGATCACTATTCAAGTTGTTGCCAGCACCAACAACTCCATGAGGGCTGGCTTACACTCACCCCACACACATCCAGCACAGGCGTCATTGTTAATGTGACCCTGGCAATAAAGGTGCCGGGCGCACGTGCCCGTAGCCAGTTCCACAAACTATCTGAGTGTGTCCGTGTGGTCATAATGTATGCATGAGGGCTCCAGGCCCTACAACATTACATTGTGCTGTGTACAGCGGACGCAACAATTTCACCGCAGGCAGCGGGTAAGACCTTGGACATGTAGCTTTGTCGTCCCCCACTTAATACGTAAGAGGAGTGGACGGGGTGGGCATACGTAAGTCCAGCGTGGGGGTGTGAATGATTATCCCGGGGCTCTGGGCGTGGTTCAGTATTGGAAATGTGCAAATGCATGTTTCTCTGTCTCAGTGTGGGTCTACATTGGGGCGTGTAAGTGGTCCCTGTGTGGTAAATAAATAAATAATACCTCTATTTTTGACTGGACATAACAATAACAGATAGCTCAATAAATAAGAGTCAAGATTCGAGGTAGTAGGAGTTTGCAGGTTTTAATACAGCATAAAGGACAGGAACAGGACAACCTGCACGGGCAAGATCTGGGATGGCTAGCCAACAGGGGGGGCCCCGACAGCTGTCGGGCAGGAGCTGGAATGAGCGCGCTGACTTTTAATAACAATACACAAGTATATATACTAAAACAATTGCATTACAGTACATACAGTAGGTGTAACAGTGGGTGGGGCCTGTAACAGTCGCGAGAGATAAGGGTGAAAGTGGGTGTAACAGGAGGCGTATACATAGACATGTGATGTAAACGTAACAGAATATGTCATAAATGGGGCGGAAACATGGAGGGGGCTACCTAAGGAGCCGGGACCTCTAACCTAGTGGTGCGCGCAAGCTGGCAATGACGTGTTACTAGGGAGAAGCTGGGGGCTATGACTTCTGAGCTAGAAGGAGAGACGAAAGTCTGGAGAGTCAGAGCGACATGTACCTAAACACTATCTAGTATCTGATGTTTAGAGAACATGTTGATAGAATCCAAAAGTTATCAGGGTAAAGGCTAACAGACACTAAGACTGGTGCATGCATTATTCTACATGTAGTGTGTGTTGAGGAATATTAAATGACCATAAATACAGTATTTCTCTTACATGGAGACGTAAAGGCTAGACGATGACTGAAACGATTGATGCGATTCAGTAGCTTAGGAATGCAGAGAAGGAGAGCTGGACTGATAACTGGAATCATAACATACTCTTGGCAGACTGGCAGGCAGAGCCAGGCCGAGCCGGGCACTGTGAGGCAGGAAGTAAGTGAAGGGTCAGGGATACAGGTGGGGGCTGTATCGCTCCTCAGCGAGGGTTCAGGAGACAGGAGCTGAATCTGAGTCCGGGCCCTTTTGAGGCCTAGAAACGGGGATTTTACAATGAAATAACGTGCACACTGTGAAACGTGGCAACTTAGCTTTACATAGGCTCAATACTCGTAGCTTTCACGAGAACTGGAAACTGGCATACTGGAGATGGACACAACTGTAATTGCGTCTTTAATCGATCATGGGGAATACATATGCATATTAGTCATGCACATATAACATAGGATGGGGAACACGTAGGGACACAGAACATGGCAAAATTTACTTTTCCACATTCCCTCCTTGTCACTACGTTTCCATCAGGAAACATCAATATTCATGATACCATCTATCATTTCATACAGTATCATTTGCTCGTCTCGAATTGTCTTGGAACGGGATCTAGGACGGGACTTGGGACTAGGAATACAAGAGGTAGCACAAATGCCGCAAATCGCAGGGCCACATTGTATACAGAGGCAGCAACTGAATATGATCGCTACTGCAATACCTAGAAATGACAATACTTTCCATCCCCAGGCAGAAATTATACTCCAAAACCAACCGGACCATGTCCAGGTGCCTGGATCCTGGTGTAACTGATGGGCAATTTTATGAAGTCTGGTTATAGCTGAATAAACAGACGGCGCGTTATTAGGAATGAAAATGCAGCAACTAGATCCGATGACTCTACATGCTCCTCCTCTATCGGCCAGTATGACGTCAAGAACGAGACGATTTTGGAGCACGACAAATCTCATAGCAGATTGCTCTTCGGTTAAGTTACCTAGGGCAGAGGCAGTCTCATTCACTACTGCTTCAAGGGTTCTGGTTAATCTACGTATTAACTTACTATTCTGGATAGGTCCTATAAAGAAGAAGAAACCTCTATTGAAATCTGTATACTGTTCTAGAGCAGTTTCAGTTTGATCGACAATCGGGGACTCAATCTCCCTTCTGTGTCTAATGTGTACTAGATGTGTGTTTCTGTGATAATCAGATGGGGCTAGGAAAACTGGTGGCAGTAGGAAGGCAATGTAACAGGTTCCATCCCAATCGAGGGGCAGACGAACATATGCGGTCTGACCACAAACAAAATAAGAATGACGTGAAGCTTTGAAAATAGATTTCCCACTGTCACTATACTTGACAATAGTAGTACAATCACTATGTCCTACATGTACGGAACCATTATTTCTGACACATAATTCGCCTTTGACTGGTAGTACTGAAATAGCAGGTAAGTCTGGAGTAGGATCAGACTGAACATTCAGGACCATGAAATTCGAAGAATAATTACCCAAATTATAAACTTCATTTTCTAGATCTAACCCTGTTCTGTGGGGAAGACCTTGCTTGTCTGGAAAACATGTACTGTTCAGAAGGGACATATCAGTTGAGGATGACGTTAACATGGACCAGGCTCCACATGAGCCATTATGTGAGAGCGGATAAGGAAAGAGTGGCAGAACTCCCTTCGGTGTCTGGAAAGGGGGGAGTCGACCACACACCCAACAATTAGTGGCATTGCTGGTCTGGTGTGAATAATGTAACATACGGATGAATGAATTGTTGCGCATAGCAAGACGATAAGATAGTTCGTGAGGAGGCAGATCACTAAACGTGTGCTCTACTGTAGCATTAGAAGACTTATTTATATGAGAAATTGGAAAACATAAATGAAATGCATAACCCGTGCAAGTAACCATTAAGCTTAAAAACAATATAAAACTTAGAAAAACGATACATCGGATTGAGTTTTGACTAACTCTCTCACTATGGGGGTCTATTTCATACATGTCAGATACCTGTCTAACCGTTTCACCTAGGGGAGGACTTAGACAATTAAACTGGCTGACTTATTTTACTAGACCGGAGCTTACTTTTATACTCCTGCTGTGGAGTTTTCTCTAACAGGGGAGGCTTGGTATCAATGTCATTTGCGGGACAGTCCTTAAGAATAGTATTTTGGCAGTCTTTAGGTAAAATGCAATCCTTGGCAAAAGATTTAGGTTTTAGTCCGTGAAATTTCTTGACGTGAGACAGATGGACCCACCCCTTACGGCCCTCCAACTTCACAGCCGTACGGGTGGTCAGAAGGACTTGCTTCGGTTCCTTCCAGCGAGGCTCCAGCGGACTTGAACGATCAAAATTCCGGACCAATACGAGGTTTCCTGGAACGATTTCATGCGGTTTCACCTCAGTATTGTCTGGAAATGCAGCGGCAACCTGTGAACGACAAGAGTGTAGGGCAGACATCAAGGAAGCTAGGTAATCTGTCAGCATATTACTGGAAACATCTGTAATACTGCGGGTTCTAGGTGTACCCCACATATTTGGGGGGCGGCCGAATACGACCTCATAAGGGGACAGACCTGATCTGGAATGTGCGACCATGCGCATATAGAACAGGGCAACTGGCAGGGCAACTAACCAGTCTACACCTTTTTCTTTACAGACTTTGGCAATGCGGATTTTCAAGGTTTGATTATGTCTCTCTACGAGACCGGCTGCTTCTGGATGGCGTACACAATCGAACTTCCACTGGTACCCTAGTAAAAGGGAAACGTGCTTCATTAATTCAGATGAGAATGGCTGGCCGTTATCAGAATACACGACCCTAGGGAGTCCATAACGGGGGAAATATTCACGAACCAACTGCTTGGCAGTGGTCGCGGCTGTGTAATCTGGGACTGGATATGCTTCTGTCCACCTGGACAAAGCGCATACAACTACAAGGACATACTTGAAACCTCGACATCGCTCCATCTGAATATAATCCATCTGGAGGACTTCAAAAGGGTGGTCAGGGGGCTGGAATCCACCTTGTTCCACCGGGACACTTTTTCCTGGATTGAATTGACAACATATCATACAAGTACGGACTTTCTGCTTGGCTGCAGCTCGTAAATGCTTGTTAAACCAAATGTTCTGGATACTGTCTAACATGGCTTTTTCTCCTAAGTGTGCTGGACTATGTGCGGTATTGATAATGACTTGAACCATTGAGTCGGGGAGAAACCATGTGGCTCTACCCTTCGTCAACCATCCCTGATCTGTCTGGACCCCTCCTTGTTCGGACCATTTCTTGATTTCTTCGGGAGTAGCATGTAACTGGATATCTATGACATCCTGAGTAGGGTCCTTAACTGTCATACAAGTAGTCTGTTCTAGAGTGGATGTCGGTGTCTTGTTAACTGGTATGTCTGGTGTCTGAGCTGTAAGCTTGGCTGTTCGGTCTGCTAGATCATTACCTTGGGAAATAATGTCTGTAACTTTCGTATGTGCTTTGCACTTCATGATAGCGATAGATGTCGGTAAATGTATTGCGTCTAACAGAGCTTGAATGAGGAGACCATGCTGAATCTTGGTTCCATGCGAAGTCATAAAACCCCTCTCCTGCCAGAGCACTCCAAAGTCGTGTACGACTCCGAATGCGTAACGTGAATCGGTGTAAATATTAACTTTCAGGTTCTTGGCGTGTATGCAGGCTTGAGTCAGAGCAACTAGCTCTGCTGCTTGGGCAGACAGGGTGTCAATACGGTGTGTTTCAATAACTTCAGTGTCAGTGGTCACTGCATACGCGGCTACTAGATCTCCTGTACTTGTTCTCATACATGAACCATCCACATAAAGTGTCAGGTCAGGATCTGGTAATGGAATATCTGTCAGGTCTTGTCTTGGCTTGGTCATGGTGTTAACTACTTCCACACAGTCATGTGTGGCAGGACTGGAAGTAACTGACGGTAACAGTGTAGCAGGATTCAGAACATTGCAGCGTCTGATTTCTATGTGAGGCTGGAACAGTGTCAATTCATAACCTGTTAAACGTGCTATTGTCAAGTGCTGAGTCTGTGTTCGATTTAAAAGAACTTCCACGGAGTGTGGAACTTGTACTGTCAAGGAGTGTCCTAATACTATGGAGTCACTTTGTCTGATAGCTAGTGCTGTGGCTGCAACTGACTTGAGGCACGCAGGCAGAGCCTGGGCTACAGGATCTAATGTGCTCGAAAAATAAGCACAGGGCTTGTATTGTCCTGCTTGATCTTGTGTAAGAACAGATAATGCTGTACCATCACGTTCTGTGACAAAAAGTGTAAAAGACTTACTGTAGTTCGGTGTAGCTAGAACAGGTGCTTGGCATAAAGCTTTCTTTAGCTCATTAAAACTAAGTGTATGTTCAGATGTCCAAGGGAGGACAGTCGATACGGCTGCCTCCTGTGTTGTTAACTGTATCAGTGGCTTGGCTAGAAATGCATACTGAGGAATCCATTGTCTGCAATAAGAAGTAAGGCCGATAAAAGCACGTACCTCCTTCTGGGTCTTGGGCTGAGGAAGACTCGCTATTAACTGGATGCGATCGGGTGTCAACTGCCTACCCCACTTGGACAGTAAGTGGCCTAAGTAGATCACTTGCTGGACACAGAATTGAAGCTTCGAAGGGGACACCTTGTGCCCCATCTCGGCTAGGAAATACAGAACTGTAAGTGACGCTCGCTCGCAAGCACGTTCAGAACGGGCTGTGATCAGTAGATCATCGACATACTGGAGCAGGGCAGTGTCAGTGGGCATGTGAATGTTGTCTAGTTGTCTCTTAAGTGCTTGACTGTAAATACTAGGACTTTCTGTGAAACCTTGAGGAGCTCGTGTGAATTTATAGCTCCTTCCATTTAAACAAAAACCGAAAAGGTACTGGCTGTCTGGATGAATGGGGACACTGAAAAATGCGTTCTTGAGGTCTATGACTGTAAAAAATGTGGCTTCAGAATCAATGGCTGTCAATAAAGAAGAAATATCTGGGACTACTGGGTACTGGGGAATGATACATTTATTGAGTTCTCGAAGGTCAATCACTAATCGATATACTGGGGGTGCATTTGGATCAGTACGTTTCATGACTGGAATGATAGGAGAATTACATACATTGGAGTCAGTTTCTACAACTACTCCTTGAGCCATGAGCTCGTCAATAATTTTGGATAAGGCTGCTACAGCCTCAGGTGGCAATCTATACTGTCTGATTCGTGGTAACACTACACCTTGCTTGAGAGTCACACGATGGGGTGTGATTTGCATGAAGCCAACATCAGTTGGACCTTGCGCCCATAGATGCTGCGGAACATTAGACAATCTCAGATCAAAATCTCGTAAAACATAGTGACCCTTGAAGTCACGTAAAAACAAACGTATCCCTTCTGGGGAACAGCAAATAACCGCACCTAATTCTTTCAGTGTCTTAATGCCTAACAAATTTTCTGGACATGACTTCGTAAGCAGTAGATCAGTAGTTCGGGACAATGGACCTACTTCTAGAGTAACTGGCTTTGATATCTCGTTTACAATAGGCTTTCCTGAAAATCCAAGGGAAACATTTCTTGAGCCTGAGAGCGGAGCCCCTGGAACCTCGTCGTGACTAATGGTAGTCCTACTTGCCCCTGTATCAATCAGAAACTTTCTGTCTTTCCCTAATACTTGACTGTGTACATAGGGACCCTCTTGATCTACAGGTATCTCGATGAGAGGCAAGCCTACCTCCCTCTCTAGGCTGTTTCATGAGTACTGCTGGTACTCTGGATACTCGGACTGTGCGCACTGGTACATCTGCTGTGTAACATGCTGTGTTGCAGCTATAGGCTGCGGTGCTGGAACTGTCTGTTGTGCATTCTGTGGCTGAGAAGTCTGTGAAACTTGTTCTTGTCTAGGCGGACGTGGTCTTTCTTTAGTCTTACCGGTAGCTATATTGTGTTTCAGAACTGCACACTCGTTTATAAAATGACCTGGCTGTTTACAATAATTGCATGTCCCTTTAACGGGAGCTGCAGGATGACTGGCTTGATTCGGACCCCTCTTCTGACTGTCTTGAGGAACAGATTGTGCAACTAGTACTTTCATTTTCGTGTCTTTCATACGTCTTCTCTCGTGTTCTTGCTCTTCTCTGATTCTATTCTGGTGATACTGGAGCATCTGTAACATTTGGGACGGAGTATTAGCTTGCCAGGTACTTTCGACTTTCAAAACTCGATTCTTAACTTGTGGACTCGAATTCTCGACTAGTTTAGTAACAAAAAGATGAGGGTATGACTCACTACTTGTCTTGAGACCACTGTTAATGCTAAAGCATTTCTCGAATCTAGAATAAAAATCACTAGTATCTTCGTCTTGTTTCTGTTTACAGGCTGAGATTGCATCCCAGTCTTCCTTTTTAGTGGCTAATAATCTTGGCAAAACTTGTATTAATAGTTCAGGTAATTCTTTACATTTACCTCCTAGACCGGTACCTGGTACACGTGTATTTTCTTCAGCTTCTAGAGCTGTCCAATCTATCTTTTTCTCTCCCACCTCCCAATCTTTTTCCTTGAGTTTTTCGTATATGCCCGCAGGCAACAGGACTTTTAGCATTTTAATAATATCTGGATACGTGTATTCTCCCATACGGAGCATGTCCTTTAATTCTCGGTGGAACCCTGCTGGATCTTTGTCGTGACAGGGAATTAATTTCTTCATTTCTAAGAGTTCCATCTTGGTAACTGGGGTGTAAACAAATACTCGCTGCATTTCACCACCTGCTGTCCTAACTGGGTGTACTTCTCGTAACGGATTCTGTCTATCTATGTAAAACGGTTTACTTTATGGGGGTGAGACATGAACAAAATGCGGGTTCAGAAACGTTCTATATTTGTGGCGCTGTTCTAGAATGACACTAATTAAATCAGTACCTAAACCTTTCCATCTATACTGGAGTAACTCGTTCAGGACATCATGTAACGGACCTGGATCGGAATGCTGACCCTCATACAGTGTAATGAGGTGCTGGATCATATACATACCCACCAGTCGCTGCTCGGCTGGGGGCAATTTCAGAAACATTTGTGCCACTATTTCGTCTGGAAAAGTGGTAGAATCAGTAATCCATCGGACTGCTGATCGGGCTAGTTCTTGTTCATGCATGGTACTTAATTCACTATAACCGATTCGTGATTTCAGAATTTGATCGGTAGCTTGAAATACTTGTTCTAGAGAGCCTTGTTCCGGTGCTGGGAGATGGAAGACTTTCTTGTGTTCTAGGCGTAAATGTCGGTCTGGAAATCTAGATTTACCTACATACGCTATTCTGGCGGTATTCTCGTCGTCTACCTCTTCAGTAGAAGAGTCATTTTCTTTCTCGCTTACTTGTGCTTCTCTGCGTTGTTCGTGTAACCTTATTATTTCTTTACGTATTTTCTTGTACATACTCTCTATACTATTGAGGGTCTTGTGCTTACCCTCGGCTATATTATCACTCCACCTTGTCAGAACTTTCATTTCGACCGGATCTTTAGTCGGGGAATCTTGTTCCCGTATTAAACAATTGATCAGGAACTTTAATAACATCAACTGGATCTCAGCTTTTCTGAGAGACATGACTTCACCAATACTTTCTGGATCTTGTCCTGTACGAATGAAACGATACATTCTGTCTAGATCTTCTTTCATATTCGGTAGGGTGACCAAATACTCGGACACCTGCCTTATACGTATGGAATATAGAACCATACTATCCTCGCCTGGAACTGGATCATAACCGCATTCAGTAAGAGCTCGTCTGATCTCTGCAATAGACTTATATTTGGGCGTACGCTGTAACGCACGTTCATGTAACTCGACTGCCCCTAGACGTCTACTTGGCGGCGGGGTACCAGGAGGACCTCCTCCTGCGGCCCCTATACTGGAATC
This sequence comes from Lissotriton helveticus, assembly GCF_964261635.1. NCBI lineage: Eukaryota > Metazoa > Chordata > Amphibia > Caudata > Salamandridae > Lissotriton > Lissotriton helveticus. The sequence continues at coordinate 288,992,420 of NC_136069.1, read as the reverse complement.
GTCGACTGATACTCTTCGTGCTGGCAGAGTGACTGATGTGGCGGGAATTTGTACTACGGGCTGGACCGGGGGTACCGTAGCAGGTACTGCAACAGGTGCCCCGGTGACTGGAGGAGCAGGATTTACATTATTTACAGGAGCTGGTGGAACAGGATTTGCATATTCTGGGACTGTGTCGTCCAAATAGGACGAGAGAAAAATATCAGCTGCGGTCGGTTTGTGACGTAACTTGGTCGGGACTAAAGGTGGCGGAAGATTACTGGATGCTTCCGGGGTTGCTTTTGGCAAGCCCTCGGCAAGAAGAGGGTACATACCCTTAATAAGGGCATTTCTCTGTCTGTCTGACTGTTCGGTTTTAACTCGTTCACCTATCTCGATTAGTTCCCTTTCTTGGGCTCTTTCTGTGGATTCTCTACTTAATTCTGACTTTCTGATTTCTTTTTCTGTTCTTTTATGAGATTCTTTGCGCCATAACTCGATGGCATCTTTCTGTGACTGTCTGGCTTTCTTTTTCCATAATGCTTCTTCTACTCGCATGATGCACTCGGCATCCCACGTACCTGATACGGGCCATCTATACTTTTCCTCTAATTCCTTGGTGTACTCCACCCATAAATCTAGATATAATATGGCGCTTATGCCATGCTTCTGATACATAAAATGACCTGGACTGTCCCTAGGCGGGACAGGAACTGCTTCTTCTAACAGACCTTTCCTAGTTCTTAACTGACGTAATTTGGAAAACAAAGGCATAACTGGGCTGGAGCCTAGACACAATACAATACACAATAAACACAATAATTACACCACTTTCATACCACGACATTGAAATACATGAATGACATTTAAAATAACAGTTCGGACAAAATTCCACCTGGAATACTGAAAACAGAATACATGAATTTCTCGAGAACAGAACAGACTAGAACAGAAACTAGATGCACTGCTAAAACAGTACGAAACTTACCGGTCTCATAAAGAGACACGTCAGGACCCGCATCCACCTAAGTGGACACTTCGTGTTGGATCTGTGTACCCCAAACCCACGGACCAGAGACAATACAATTGACCCTGTCTAGATACTACCCCAGCAACGGTACTCACCGGGCAGCAAGAACGGAAGGCCTCGGACTGGACTGGACTGCTACGACGCCGGACGGACGAACTTCGGACTTCAGTTACGGGTGGGCCTCCGGATACCTCGGACCTTGGACTCTCGGCTTGGGCTCTGGTCGGGACTCGCCGCGTTCCTCCACCGCCTCGTCTGGATGCTGGACCGCAACCTCCGTCTCTTCCGTGGGCCTGAGGGATACTTGAAGCAGAAATATCTGCCACTGCGCAGGATGGTTCCGTCACGACTGCAGAGGATCAGGGGGCTTGCGTGGCTTCTCCGGCGCGTGGGGAAAGGGCAAGTCCCTATTCGGGCGCCATTATGTGGTAAATAAATAAATAATACCTCTATTTTTGACTGGACATAACAATAACAGATAGCTCAATAAATAAGAGTCAAGATTCGAGGTAGTAGGAGTTTGCAGGTTTTAATACAGCATAAAGGACAGGAACAGGACAACCTGCACGGGCAAGATCTGGGATGGCTAGCCAACAGGGGGGGCCCCGACAGCTGTCGGGCAGGAGCTGGAATGAGCGCGCTGACTTTTAATAACAATACACAAGTATATATACTAAAACAATTGCATTACAGTACATACAGTAGGTGTAACAGTGGGTGGGGCCTGTAACAGTCGCGAGAGATAAGGGTGAAAGTGGGTGTAACAGGAGGCGTATACATAGACATGTGATGTAAACGTAACAGAATATGTCATAAATGGGGCGGAAACATGGAGGGGGCTACCTAAGGAGCCGGGACCTCTAACCTAGTGGTGCGCGCAAGCTGGCAATGACGTGTTACTAGGGAGAAGCTGGGGGCTATGACTTCTGAGCTAGAAGGAGAGACGAAAGTCTGGAGAGTCAGAGCGACATGTACCTAAACACTATCTAGTATCTGATGTTTAGAGAACATGTTGATAGAATCCAAAAGTTATCAGGGTAAAGGCTAACAGACACTAAGACTGGTGCATGCATTATTCTACATGTAGTGTGTGTTGAGGAATATTAAATGACCATAAATACAGTATTTCTCTTACATGGAGACGTAAAGGCTAGACGATGACTGAAACTATTGATGCGATTCAGTAGCTTAGGAATGCAGAGAAGGAGAGCTGGACTGATAACTGGAATCATAACATACTCTTGGCAGACTGGCAGGCAGAGCCAGGCCGAGCCGGGCACTGTGAGGCAGGAAGTAAGTGAAGGGTCAGGGATACAGGTGGGGGCTGTATCGCTCCTCAGCGAGGGTTCAGGAGACAGGAGCTGAATCTGAGTCCGGGCCCTTTTGAGGCCTAGAAACGGGGATTTTACAATGAAATAACGTGCACACTGTGAAACGTGGCAACGTAGCTTTACATAGGCTCAATACTCGTAGCTTTCACGAGAACTGGAAACTGGCATACTGGAGATGGACACAACTGTAATTGCGTCTTTAATCGATCATGGGGAATACATATGCATATTAGTCATGCACATATAACATAGGATGGGGAACACGTAGGGACACAGAACATGGCAAAATTTACTTTTCCACACCTGATGGGACTTAGACACTCACGTTGGTGATCTAGTTTGGCTTCCGTGAGGTCGAACCCCACCCGTACCTGTTCGGCCACCTCCTTCTGGAATTCTAACACCTGGCCTTGGAATGCGATGTATGCTTCAGTGAGGTGCTGGGAGCCAGCCGTGGTGTTGGGTGCTTCCTGCTGTGTGGTCTGTTCAGGGGGTGGAGTCTTCTCGATGCAGCTGGGTTTCCCTGCCCCTGGAGGTGGGTTGCCTAAGATGCCCATGAGCTGTTGTAGGGCATTGGTGTTGAAGGTGTGGAGGTCCTCTTCAGCATCACTGATGAGTCTGATCTGCTCTGCTGGAGGTATTGTTTGTCTCTCTACAATGTGAAGGGGAGATGCATTTTGACATTGTATTGACATGTATGTTGGCGAATCGTTCAAGTTTACATACAGACTGCATGACAATATACATTGTGACTTTTTGGGAGGAGCTGACTATTTGATACGGGGCAGTGGACATTTGGACTACATGACATATGTGAGGTTGTACACGTACATTTTCATCTCACAGTTTCCCGCTATGTCAGATGTAATTGGACAATTTCTACACACAAGCGGACCCAGTTGTGTCCTCTGCAATGTATGTGTTGCACTTTGTACCACATTGTCATCAATGTGGATGTGTTGTTATTGCTATGTGTGTGTGTTGCATTGTGGGAAAGTCGCCCCTGCAGCTGTGATTTTGCTGCCCCTTATCTCTTTGAGGTGGTGTGCCTTTGACTTTTGTGTTTTTACGGTGCTGAGATGTTGGCGACTTTGGTAATTTGTGCTCTTGGATGGTTATTGTACTCTTGTGCATTGTTTGTCTGCAGATGTATTGTTGACGTCAGGGGTTGTTTGTGAACATGGATATGTCAGAGTGTAACCTGCTCCTTTTTGGATATGGTCCACACTCAGCCAACTAAGTGTTGTGGCATGCACAATGTCATGATGATTGTACTGCAGCCATGCTGATCATCAGGTAGTGTCACTTGCATTGTCAGTGTGGCTCACAAATACGCATCTTTGCTGGGTTTTGCATGTGTGCATGTGTTGTTTGTGAGATCGGTGATGTGTGGGGTGGCATCCCTTTGGGCACATGGTGGACGGGGGCCTACTTGGTGTTTGTATGTGTGCTGCAGTGTGCCATGGGGATCAGGGACATGATCCAGGGTCATTGTGGATGTAAAGTGTGCTACACATTGTTGTGCATGTGTGCCATTGTGCCCATCTCCCCCCATTCCCACAGTCCCTGGTTGTTACTCACCCTGTTGATGTTGTGTCAGGTCATATTGAGCTGTGTCTGGACTCCCAACTCCTTGCACCGTCTCCACACTGATGAATGTGGCCATAATTTCCTCCAGCTCCTCCTGTGGTGCAGGATTCCCACATCTAGTCGCCATTGCTGTCTTCCTGTTGGCAGCGGGTCTCTGCTTGGTTTGGCTTTTCACATCATGCCAGTGCCTCTTGACCTCCATTAACCTCCTTGACACTCCGACTGCATTCACGTTGTTCACAATGGAATGCCATATTTCCATTTGTGTTACCAATGACACCATGGAGGTGACGAACAGTTGTTGGTAGTGTTCTGTCACCTCCGTGACGATGATCCGGTTTTCCTGTGGACTGAACCCCGTCTTCCTCTTCCTCTTCTCCTTGGCCTTCCCCGACCCCGAGGTTCCTTTTTGGTGGTCTGTGGGGCTTGTGTGGTTCGCGTTGACCTCTGCACTCGGTCCCGGTGCATTCATGGTGCTACTCAGTGTATTTTTTCTCCCTTTTTATTGTTCTGCTTTTATGATGCATTTTCCGGCATGAGGCGTGGGAATTACAGGCCTGTCCTGGTTATCGCTGATTTTTGTATCAGGATTCGCCTCATCGCAACTTTTTTCGCGTTCGTGTTTTGCATTTTTGTGGCTTTGCGTTAATTTTGACTCGTCATTTGACGCGTTATCGTGAGACTATCACATGGTACCACTGTGTTGAGAATAAAATGTTAACACAGCGTTATTTTCCCGCGATGGATTGCGATGTGAAGAGATGCATTAAGGTAATTTTGTGATAATTATCACACGTTCTTGAGAATATCCCCCATACACTTCTGTGATAACAGTTGTGGTATTGGTGTTGACACGCCCTTATTTTGTACACAGTGTGGAAGATATCTCAATGAACGAAATGCTCACTGCTGGCTTCTGCATATCATAAGTCTGAACTCTGGCAAAGTCTGTTTATGTCTGTTGCTTATGTGAGAATTGCAAATTTGAGTACCATTAAAAAGGGTGAAGGAAAAGTGCTTAGAAATTACATAAGAGCGAGATATGTCCCTGAATGCGGCAAATCGTTTATTTTACACATTGAACTGATAAATAAATGTTCTGAAAATTTAATTAAATTCCTATGTAGACCTGGCCATGTAATACCATTAAGTACAGTTTGAAAATCGCAGTGAGAGCATGAAAAAGCCTACAATGTAACACAGGAAGCATAACAAATGTTGCTGCAAATGTTGACACACATTATTATCGCTGTAAAATTGCTATTGTTGTGAGACCCTTAGGAGCAGGAAAGCTAGGTAATGTATGTGAAGGTGAGTAGTTACAGGCTAAACATTCCAGACTATAGCTGAGATGATTGATCTCTCATCACCCAGTTTCCATGCTTGAGAATGAGGCACATGATATTTAATCTGTTATATAGAAGTAGACTGTGAACAAGCAGCTCAGTTAGCAACACAGCTGCCGTTTCAATTACTCTGTAATACTTTTGATTAGATTAAGATTTTTGTTTCCATTATGGCTTTAATGGCTATGAAAATGAGATTTTATGGGGCCTATTTATAAGTCAGTTTGCGGCACTCTTGTACAACACACAAAGCCATTTTGCATGGCTCTGCGTGGATCCAAATGGTAAATTGCTGCTATAAGTTACTCTGCCCTGAGAAGAGGTGCATTCCCAGATTTACAAGAACTTGTAAACCTTGGAATGCGCCAAAATCTTACACCTTCCCATGGGAGGCGTAACAAGGAGAAATATCTCTATTGGTCCAAGTTTCTTCCTCTTTCTATGGGTGCTGCATTACACATAGAAAGTGGAATATTCCTCTCAGGGTTGCTTTTGTGCAGGACAAAAAGAATACTGCATGCAACACAGGCACCCTTGCACCATGGTTACCGAATCACAAATTGGAATCCATGCATAGCAAAATGCATCTTAACGGTCGCAAATGGACCGATTCTTTCAATCGGACCGTTTGCCACTGCATGCATGATACATGTGGCCCTTGGTACATAATAATATCTCCACTATTGGCACAGGGAAAACAACTCATTATGCCATGCATATTATTATAATAGACCACCTGGTGTCTGAATCCTAACCGTGTCACTTGAATGATTAAACCCAACTTATTTCTTAAATCAAGTGACCCTGCACTCGACATTAAACTATGGCTACTGCCTATGCACGTAGCATTTTGCCTACACATAGAACAGAGACAAAGTTTTGCCCTGCAGTCTAACATGGCACTGATCCAGGACGCCATTTTACACAGGACTGTGTGAGACAGAACTACGCAGGGGATTTACCCAAAGACAGGTAAGCGATTTAGGCCTAATATTTTAACAAATATCCCACCAAAATTATTTAAATAGTTAAGCACTTAGCCCTATTACATCTCATGATGAAAATGGCAGAAGCTAATGTTTTCATACTGATCATACAGGTATTAAGGAGACAAGAAGGGAATAACTGTATGCGTGTATTAGTCACATAACAAGTCAATCTGCCATATGAGATTTAAATATATTAATGGCACTAGCCCTTTCAAATCATATGTATGCATGTAAATGGTGAAGGCATTAAAAAACAATGAAGGTATTAACCAATAACGGCATTGGTTTTAGGTGAGTAGGAGTAGCAAGAGACATTTCGTTGTCTGTGAACCACAGATCATACGCATTTGGAGGATTTAATGAAATGTTCTTGTGAGGTAAACTTATTACCGCCTCTCAAAAATTATTATAACTTTCACATCGAAATTGTTGGCGCACCATTCTCATCTTTATTTCACCTTCTCTTTCATGTTTATTTATTTTCTTCACCTTAATCTGCTTTTCATAACTACCAGTGTTTTCTTATACTACTGTTTGGGAAAAATAAAAGCTATAATACTCATATGCCAGAGCCTGACAAAATTAAGGCATCCTAGTTTCTAATCGCATCACGATAACAATTGGAGTAAAAGTTCCCATGCTGAGAAGATAAGACAACGTCAACATGATGCTAGGATTTTGCTGTCACATTAAATATGCTCACTATAAGTGATAAGCTTGTAGGGTATCACAATTAAGTATATAAATCGTAATCTCTAATCTGAGCACGACAACGATTCTAGGATTTTACGGGCACTCTAAATATGCGCACTTTGAAGAATTTTCATGTGGGTTATCACAAAGAGAAAATATCTTTTCACTCATGGAGATGGATAAATTATATCATGGATGAGTTTATACTCACACTCTTTTCAATGTTACATCCTTGAAAAAAGCCCCAGTCTCAATAGCCACATAGGGGGCAAAACACGTTTTGGCACAACCTGGCACAACCTGAATGCATCTTGCAAAATACATCAATGAACCAACATTGAAATGCATCATGTGAGATATGCCAATTAAACAATATTGTTCAATAAAAGGGATGTAACTTATGGTAACACCTTAGGAGAATAAAAGAAATCTCATGAAAAAGGTTAAACTTGTCAATTTCATTCATGCAATAATCATCTACGTGAAGGAACAAGATTGTTATTAGACTTTGAACTTTGGGTAGGTACACTCTACACTCATCTGTTCACTTGATAATTTTAAGAGAGATAGTTGTCCTTATCCTCAAGAGTGTACTACCTCCAGACAAAGGGTATTAGTGAACAGGACATGAGTGCCAGACCACATTTATTTCCAACTGTAAAAAGACATTTTAATTGGGGCCCTTACACTTCCCCAGTGACATGTTTCAAATAGGACTCTCTGATACAAGTGTGGTCTTTTACCACACTCCCTTCTCCTCTCACTGTGAAAAGAGGCATCCTGGATTGCACCCCTGCACTGAAACAGGATCTATTTGTGGCCTAGAAACTGATGAGTTGTGTCAGAATGATATAATTTTTTCACAAGAATGGTACAAAAAAATATAAGCAGACAAAATAAGAATTTGACATCCTAGAACAAAGAAGCAAAGGTTTTATCAGCTTCTGCATTGTCATGCTGCCGTCTATCAACTCACATACACCTAGACATGTTATACATTTCGTGAAATGGCTTCTCACTAAAGACCATGACAGACGATTTATCTTGGATTTATATGAAATCCTCATACATATTAAGCCAATAGCAAACATCTCAGGTCAGTCATGACGAGAAAAGGAGCAGAGCGATTCACAGGGAGTAGGAGCATGTTTTCATAATAAAACACAAGAGGGCTCAAAGATCCAGGGCTGACGATGCTATATATAACACATACTCTACTGGTACCACATGCCAGCCATCAAAATGAGTGAGACCCTACTCTCGCAGATGGATGCTGAAGCGACTGCAGGAGTACAGGCACGCCCTTGGACACGGAGTAATCTAATCATCAAATTGTGCCGCCAGAAATGCCGGCGTACAGACTGTTTATCCAGAGCCCCTGATGAAGTCGTTTATACAAAATGTGTTGGGCTTGGTGTAAGGACTTTGTGGACAGTGCTGATGGTTCTACAACTGCTTCCTTGAAATTAAAAGAATTGGCTTATACCTACCTGTAGTGGGCTCTTCTGTATACGGGCGACTTTTGTTGATATATATATATATAAATATATATATATATGTATATATATATATACGTTTTTCAATGGCTCTGCAGCAAAGGATCACTCGACAGCAGGTAAGTTAAAAACTTCTATTTATTGCATCTTGAGGGTCAATTAGCTTCTTTTATTGTCTCTTGTCGTCCCGACGCGTTTCAGTGCTGATCCCTCACAGTGAATTATGGGATTTATAGTTCTTGCTGCCAATCGTGTATCCCACAGTGGGTTCCGCAAAGACATAACAATTATCCAAGTTCGCAGTGGTAATGTACCAGTCCACCGCGATATTTAGGCACTCCAGGGTGCCCCGTTTGCTAAGTACACCCTCATTAGTTTGAGCATCTGCTGCCGCCGTTTCTTGTCAGGGACAGTCCCTGCATGACGGCCCCTCCTCCGACGGCTCCTTCCTTCCTTGCCAGGTGGTGCTCCTTTCACAACGAAGCTGTCGTGTTTATTTTTGTTTTTCAATGGCTCTGCAGCAAAGGATCACTTGACAGCAGGTAAGTTAAAAACTTCTATTTATTGAATCTTGAGGGTCAATTAGCTTCCGTTATTGCCTCTTGTCGTCCCGACAAAGCGGATAAGGGAGGGAACATTGTTGGCCACGTCTTCTCTATCTGGAGGAGGCCAACAGGCACCTCAACGATATCACTTGCTAAAAAATCTCCAGTCAAAAAGAAATAGCCAGCAGCAATAAGGACCTCAAACGCCATCTTAATGACTTCAGAACACAAGGACAATTAAGTAAGGAAGAGTGTGCTTTCCTCAACATTGAGTCACCAGTTCTACCAATTTTGTATTTTGTGCCAAAGGTGCACAAAAATGTGACCCCTATCCCAGGTCGGCCTATCATCTCAGCCATCTTAATGACTTCAGAACACAAGGACAATTAAGTAAGGAAGAGTGTGCTTTCCTCAACATTGAGTCACCGGTTCTACCAATTTTGTATTTTGTGCCAAAGGTGCACAAAAATGTGACCCCAATCCCAGGTCGGCCTATCATCTCAGCCAGAAAAAGTATCTGTGAGAATATCTCCAAGTATGTGGACTTCTTTCTGCAGGATTTGGTGACGAGCCAGAAATCCTATCTAAGGGACACCTGCGATTTCCTGCTCAAGGTCAAAGATGTCCCCTGGCATGAGAACTATCTGTTAATTTCAATGGACATCACATCGCTGTACACCAGCATTCAGGACTCAGATGGACTGGCGACCTGCAAATATTTCCTCAGCAAAAGATCTATTTACTGCCATAGACACAATGAACTCATTCTGTTCCTCATTGACTTGTGCCTGACACATCATTTCTTTACGTTTAATAAAAAGACTTACCAGTAACTAAGAGGCGTGGCCTTGGGAGCCTGCTTCTCCCCCAGCTATGCATGTTTACATGTTGGCTGGTGGGAGGAGCGGGTTTTTTTGGTCAAACACCAGGCCGTCTACAGTACCAACATAGTGTCATGGCTGAGGTACATAGACTAGAGGTGCTCTAGTTGCATCCCATGGTTGGCACTCATCATTAGTTGTCTTTCCTTAGGATAAGAAAACGACTTCCATTCAATATTTTCAAAATTTGATCATTTATTGCTTTACTTCGTTCAAATATTCCATCTTTGAAAACTCAGTTCGATTTCAATACAGATCATATTAATCCTTTGCACAAGTGTAGACATTGTCATTCATGTGGGTCCAATGCATTTCGGGCATTGATGGTAAGCCCTTCGTCAGGGAATTGACACTACAAATGATAATAATGACATGATTTAGTCTGAAATCAAAAAGTAAATATATACAAACAACTATACAAAACGGAGGCCAGCATTAATCAACACAAAATGATCCTATTCAAACTCGTGCCGTTTGAAAAACTCTTATATGCAAAGCATGCAAATAATGGTTCGGAGTGACAATGTGGGAATCAGGGTGAATGAATGAAAAACGGGCTGTGTTGGGTTACATTTAAACCGGGTCTGTGGCGGGGTTGCCATTTAATCAACGAAAATACGCCATGAGGTTACCATTGCACTTACATGTCAGTTGTTTGATCGAGCTCATGCGATCTAGAAAAAGGAAGGTAAACAAAGAGAACCGTCAGCGCCTCTGGGCGTGCGGATTCCGAAAAGACTCGCATCTAGTAATAGTGGACTTATAACCACTCACCTGAAGAGAAATTCGGTAGCGGATTTTATCGGCCGGTGGTTTTTTCTGTTTGGAAACGCCGGTGAAAGCAAAGAGTTCCCGCGTCAGTTTCTATCAAAAATTGCGATCACGTGACTAGTCACGTGTGAACAAGGTGGTGGACAGACTGGGCAATGGCAATGGTTGAGGAGTCTCTAGGAAAAAAGACTCCAACATATTGGTGATATTACAGACCAAGGAAATATGATAAAAAATAAAAGGATATAAGTGAAAGATAGAAAAACGGTGTGTTTAATGTTAATAAATCAGGGATGTGAATAATGGGTGGTAATTCAAAAAAAGGGGGGGGGTTTGGGGAAATGATGCATGTCAGTGGTGTAGGGAACATACACATTGTCAATCAACTCGATAATCAGAGCAAAACACTTTACAGGTAACATGCAAATTCTATTCTCTCGTTCAGTCCCGAAGGATTCTGGGTCGATAGTTTCTGAATCCAATAGTTTTCCCTTCTTAATAGGAATTTGTTATTGTCTCTACCTTCTTGTTTAGTTACAGTCTCAAGTACAATGAATTTGATTTGAGAAACGTTGTGGGATTTCTCAACAAAGTGGGCTGATAATGCTGATTTGGAATTTTTTAATCGAATGTTCGATTTGTGTTCCGTTCGACGGACTTTAATTCGACGTTCGGTTTTCCCGATGTACATTTTCCCACATGGGCACTTTATTCCATAAATTAGATTGGCAGTGTCACACGTTGCGTTCACTTTCAGTTTGATGGTATGACCTTGACTTGGATGGTTGATGGTGTTGCCCTTGATTATATTATTGCAGTTGCCGCAATTTAGGCAAGGTTTAGTACCTGTGTAGGTTATATTTTCCTCTGGTTTCTGTGAAAGGATTTCTCCCAAGTTTTTAGCCCTAGTATATGCAAATATTGGGGGTTGGATAAATGCATTTTTGAAATCTGGTTCCATATTGAGTATAGCCCAATGTTTCATGATGGTTTGTTTGTATTTATGACTGCTCGTGGAATATTTTGAAACCACTACTATGCGTGTTTGTTCAGTTTTCGTAGTAGGTGTCAACAGTTTGGGTCTATCCTGTTTGTCAATTCTCAATTTGGTTTCCTTGATAAGGGTCTCGGGGTACCCTCTCTTCGTAAACTTTTGTGACATTTCCATGAGTCTCTGATTGAGTGTTGTTGTGTCCGAGGTAATCCTTTTCACTCTTGCCATTTGTGAATAAGGTAAATTACGTATTAAATTCGGTTCATGAAAGCTGGAATGTAACAGTAGATTGTTCCTATCCGTGGCTTTTACATGCAAGTCTGTGGTGAATCCGTTCGGTGTTCTAGTAACTTTCACATCTAGAAAGTTAACCGACGTTGCCGAAATGTCCCAGGTCAGTTGAATCCTCTGGTCAATGGTGTTGAATTTAATGAGTTCCGTTCTCAGTGATTCCTCAGTGTCCGCCCATATGATGAAATAGTCGTCAATATATCGAGTTAGCATTTTCAAATGGTTGGTCCAGTTTGTGTTCGTCAGGATGTGTTGTGTTTCATACCAATGCATGAACAGATTCGCATATACGGGTGCGGCGGAATTGCCCATGGCCATCCCGGTTAGTTGTTGATACCAGTGGTCTTGGGATTTGAAGTAGCTGTGGTATAAAGTGAAATGCATGAGTTCCATTAGAAATACTTGGAAATCGTGGTCTAAATCAGTGTTCAACAACGCAGATTCCAAAGCTTCTATCCCCATGTTGTGGGGTATGCTTGTATAAAGACTGCAAACGTCTGCAGTGCATAAGGTTACTTTATCAGTGGGATGGAGTTTGATTTGTTCTAGTTTGAGTAGAAACTGTGTCGTATCTTTGGTATATGTGTCCATGGCTTGAACTGATGGTTGGAAATACCTATCGATCAGTTGGCCGATAGGTTGATGTAGGCTACCTACTGTGGAGACAATTGGTCTCATGGGGGGGTTTGTAAGATTCTTGTGAATCTTGGGTACCATTTTAAGAATTGGACTTCTCGGATTGGTGGTAATTAGAAAGTTTTTTGTTCTATCTGTGATGGTCCCTTGCTTGTGTGCCTGATCGATGATGTTTTTTAAGGTATTCGAATATTCCATGGTAGGATTAGAATCCAATTGTTTATAGGTTGCCATGTCCGTCACATGTTCAATGATTTTGTCCTTATACATTACTGTGTTCATGATGACGATTGCTCCTCCTTTATCGGCTTTGGTGAAGGTGATTTTGTTGTTCTTTGCCATTCTTTTCAATGTATCCCAGTCTTTTTGTGTCATATTTTTGTTTTTAGGTTTCACATGTTTGATCTTCATGAGATCTTGCTTGACCAAATTTTCAAACAGATCAAGTGTTTTGTGGCTGGTAGGAGCTTGAAATGAACTTTGTGGACGTAGTCCCAGTAATTGATCTTTGTCCTGCTGTGGACGTTCTGGTACTATGTTGTCGAAAAAATGTCGTAGTTTAAGTTTTCTCATCAACTTAAAAAAACTCACTTCCAATTCCAGGTGGTCTGTAGAGGTGGTAGGAGCAAATGAAGTGCCTTTCTCCAATAACTTCATTTCATATGCATTAAACTTTTGGTCACTGATATTAACTACGACATTTTTTCGACAACATAGTACATTGAAAAGAATGGCAAAGAACAACAAAATCACCTTCACCAAAGCCGATAAAGGAGGAGCAATCGTAAAGGTAAAGGGGCAAAATCATTGCCCGCACCCACCGCACAGTTGCTGAGCCTCTCTGGCAGTCGCTTTTAGCACCTTCAATTACTTTTTAAACATTATTAGCCATTCTTTTGTCAGTCTCTTATAAATCCATAATCCACTTTAATACATGCTTTATGTCACTCCACACACGGGATTTTGTTGCAATTTTCAAATTTCTAATACGAATGCTGTGCCCATCCGGACCTCTTGCATAAGCACGACAAAGGCAAAGGGTTCTTCCAAAAACAGCGTTTATTCAAAGACCAATGCATTTCGAGCATCAAGTGCTCTTCATCAGGGTACGCTGGAAGTAATGCAAAAACAAAAATATTCAGTCATAGCTTAACTCTGCTCAATGTATGACATTCTTATACATTTATCGTTACTTAGTACATAGTATCTCATTTGTGAGTCTCATTAATATTAAAATCATTCTTTTGCGTCCCAAGTTCTAAACAGCTTACAAAATCACTTATAACTCATCTCTTTATATAACATAAAAACCCTTTTTTTAACATTAGAATCACTAACACTTCTCTATTATGTCCCACAATTATTTGGTTCACTATAGTGTGGTTGCTACCTCAGTTAACGATCAGAATACTTAGCATTCCATTTCCATATGCTCTAATTCCTATTCATTGCCCATGTCTATCAGTAAATGCTAAAAGCGTACATCATTCCCTTTAAATATACATGCGTCTGCCGATCGTTCCATTCCCTTTGTTTTTTATCACCTATGCCTGTCATTTCCCTTTTTCACTCGTCACTCGAAAAAAATGTAATAATTAGAAGCAGTTCAAATTCTCTCGCTAAAACGCCCATTTCCTTCTCCCTTTCGCGCTAGCTTGCATGTTGTCCTTCAAGTGAAAAGTTACAAAATCATCGTGTCGCACTATCATCGCTTACGCTTTTAAACCAAGGCGCTAGCTCTGCATACCTGTTCTAAACGTTCTCACCGCTGCAACCAACAGCTTCGATTCTCTGACAATCTAGTGAAACCACCCTTATTTAAACACCTCCCTTTCTAAACCACTCCTCTTCATTACGGTTCTAATTGATGTCTAGCTGTGAAGACAGTGTTAGTGTGTTTTCTTGTTCCTTGTTAACTACAAAACCCACAATCCAACATTCCACCATAAAAAAGTTTACTATGTACTTTCAAGCAAATGCTATGTTACGATGTCTCATAATGCCACAGTATTACACAATAAATACTTCCAATGTCACAATTCTTGTAAAACTCAGTTTCATCCAAGAACCCGGGTTGTTTTCTCCGTGAGTGTAGTCAAGTCTTTTACGTTCCTTCGCTTTCAATTGTTCATCAATTTCTTCGCGGGTGCTACCCCAAGACGGGTTTAATATTAAATGACTACATAGGGGGGTTTTGGGGAGCACTCCATATTACTCAGTTTTTCCATTATTTCCACTAGGAACTATTCATGTTCCTCATTTGCGTGCAGGTTGGGTAAGTGCCTAAACCCTAGGGCACCAGTGAACAAGCAGGTAAAGGGGCAAAATCATTGCCCGCACCCACCGCACAGTTGCTGAGCCTCTCTGGCAGTCGCTTTTAGCACCTTCAATTACTTTTTAAACATTATTAGCCATTCTTTTGTCAGTCTCTTATAAATCCATAATCCACTTTAATACATGCTTTATGTCACTCCACACACGGGATTTTGTTGCAATTTTCAAATTTCTAATACGAATGCTGTGCCCATCCGGACCTCTTGCATAAGCACGACAAAGGCAAAGGGTTCTTCCAAAAACAGCGTTTATTCAAAGACCAATGCATTTCGAGCATCAAGTGCTCTTCATCAGGGTACGCTGGAAGTAATGCAAAAACAAAAATATTCAGTCATAGCTTAACTCTGCTCAATGTATGACATTCTTATACATTTATCGTTACTTAGTACATAGTATCTCATTTGTGAGTCTCATTAATATTAAAATCATTCTTTTGCGTCCCAAGTTCTAAACAGCTTACAAAATCACTTATAACTCATCTCTTTATATAACATAAAAACCCTTTTTTTAACATTAGAATCACTAACACTTCTCTATTATGTCCCACAATTATTTGGTTCACTATAGTGTGGTTGCTACCTCAGTTAACGATCAGAATACTTAGCATTCCATTTCCATATGCTCTAATTCCTATTCATTGCCCATGTCTATCAGTAAATGCTAAAAGCGTACATCATTCCCTTTAAATATACATGCGTCTGCCGATCGTTCCATTCCCTTTGTTTTTTATCACCTATGCCTGTCATTTCCCTTTTTCACTCGTCACTCGAAAAAAATGTAATAATTAGAAGCAGTTCAAATTCTCTCGCTAAAACGCCCATTTCCTTCTCCCTTTCGCGCTAGCTTGCATGTTGTCCTTCAAGTGAAAAGTTACAAAATCATCATGGGCAATTCCGCCGCACCCGTATATGCGAATCTGTTCATGCATTGGTATGAAACACAACACATCCTGACGAACACAAACTGGACCAACCATTTGAAAATGCTAACTCGATATATTGACGACTATTTCATCATATGGGCGGACACTGAGGAATCACTGAGAACGGAACTCATTAAATTCAACACCATTGACCAGAGGATTCAACTGACCTGGGACATTTCGGCAACGTCGGTTAACTTTCTAGATGTGAAAGTTACTAGAACACCGAACGGATTCACCACAGACTTGCATGTAAAAGCCACGGATAGGAACAATCTACTGTTACATTCCAGCTTTCATGAACCGAATTTAATACGTAATTTACCTTATTCACAAATGGCAAGAGTGAAAAGGATTACCTCGGACACAACAACACTCAATCAGAGACTCATGGAAATGTCACAAAAGTTTACGAAGAGAGGGTACCACGAGACCCTTATCAAGGAAACCAAATTGAGAATTGACAAACAGGATAGACCCAAACTGTTGACACCTACTACGAAAACTGAACAAACACGCATAGTAGTGGTTTCAAAATATTCCACGAGCAGTCATAAATACAAACAAACCATCATGAAACATTGGGCTATACTCAATATGGAACCAGATTTCAAAAATGCATTTATCCAACCCCCAATATTTGCATATACTAGGGCTAAAAACTTGGGAGAAATCCTTTCACAGAAACCAGAGGAAAATATAACCTACACAGGTACTAAACCTTGCCTAAATTGCGGCAACTGCAATAATATAATCAAGGGCAACACCATCAACCATCCAAGTCAAGGTCATACCATCAAACTGAAAGTGAACGCAACGTGTGACACTGCCAATCTAATTTATGGAATAAAGTGCCCATGTGGGAAAATGTACATCGGGAAAACCGAACGTCGAATTAAAGTCCGTCTCACGGAACACAAATCGAACATTCGATTAAAAAATTCCAAATCAGCATTATCAGCCCACTTTGTTGAGAAATCCCACAACGTTTCTCAAATCAAATTCATTGTACTTGAGACTGTAACTAAACAAGAAGGTAGAGACAATAACAAATTCCTATTAAGAAGGGAAAACTATTGGATTCAGAAACTATCGACCCAGAATCCTTCGGGACTGAACGAGAGAATAGAATTTGCATGTTACCTGTAAAGTGTTTTGCTCTGATTATCGAGTTGATTGACAATGTGTATGTTCCCTACACCACTGACATGCATCATTTCCCCAAACCCCCCCCCTTTTTTTGAATTACCACCCATTATTCACATCCCTGATTTATTAACATTAAACACACCGTTTTTCTATCTTTCACTTATATCCTTTTATTTTTTATCATATTTCCTTGGTCTGTAATATCACCAATATGTTGGAGTCTTTTTTCCTAGAGACTCCTCAACCATTGCCATTGCCCAGTCTGTCCACCACCTTGTTCACACGTGACTAGTCACGTGATCGCAATTTTTGATAGAAACTGACGCGGGAACTCTTTGCTTTCACCGGCGTTTCCAAACAGAAAAAACCACCGGCCGATAAAATCCGCTACCGAATTTCTCTTCAGGTGAGTGGTTATAAGTCCACTATTACTAGATGCGAGTCTTTTCGGAATCCGCACGCCCAGAGGCGCTGACGGTTCTCTTTGTTTACCTTCCTTTTTCTAGATCGCACGAGCTCGATCAAACAACTGACATGTAAGTGCAATGGTAACCTCATGGCGTATTTTCGTTGATTAAATGGCAACCCCGCCACAGACCCGGTTTAAATGTAACCCAACACAGCCCGTTTTTCATTCATTCACCCTGATTCCCACATTGTCACTCCGAACCATTATTTGCATGCTTTGCATATAAGAGTTTTTCAAACGGCACGAGTTTGAATAGGATCATTTTGTGTTGATTAATGCTGGCCTCCGTTTTGTATAGTTGTTTGTATATATTTACTTTTTGATTTCAGACTAAATCATGTCATTATTATCATTTGTAGTGTCAATTCCCTGACGAAGGGCTTACCATCAATGCCCGAAATGCATTGGACCCACATGAATGACAATGTCTACACTTGTGCAAAGGATTAATATGATCTGTATTGAAATCGAACTGAGTTTTCAAAGATGGAATATTTGAACGAAGTAAAGCAATAAATGATCAAATTTTGAAAATATTGAATGGAAGTCGTTTTCTTATCCTAAGGAAAGACAACTAATGATGAGTGCCAACCATGGGATGCAACTAGAGCACCTCTAGTCGCACGTCCGCAATTATTTCAATCGGCGCCGTCGGACCCTCGACGCCTCCAGGCTGAGCACCACCAAATTCACCAACGTTTAAACTATCGAGTAACTACACAAAACTAGCAGTGCATCTTCCACAATATAATATGAGGTACATAGACAACATCTTTGTTATTTGGCGAGGGGATGTGAGCAGTGCAGAGAGTTTCATTGAAGAGATCCATAATAACGATCTCAAAATGGAATTTAATGCCAGTTTCAGCACCACCTCTACTGAATTCCTAGTTGTAGGTTTGTATATCACCAATTGAACTCTCCAGACCAAACTCCACCGCAAGACCACTGCAGGAAATTCCACTCTACACGCTTTAGCTTCTGCCCTATACACCTAATCACGAGCATTCCATATGGGGAGATGTTGCGCTTGGCCAGAATCTGCAGCACACGTGATGATCTCCTAGTTTGCCAGGCAGAAGCAACCAAAAGATTTAAGGCATGCGGTTATTCCACAGCAGTCATACGCAAAGTCATAGACAGAGCTAATGCCATACCTAGAGACGAGCTGTTAGTGGGTCCAACAGCAGTTGAGGTTCCCAGTGCTACCACTATTCTCTTAGAGCCCAGTGGCGTTGTCACCCCCAGATTGATCATCACACATAACACCGAGGAGAGAACCATTAGATCAATGATCAAAAAACATTGGGGAATTATAAAATCTGACCCCATAAAGGGGGGTTTGTTAGCACAAAAAACAGACATCACATACAGGAGAGCGTTCTCAATGAGAGATGCTCTGGTCAGAAACAGTTTGGAGGTCATCTCCACGCAAAACTGGCTAGCTGACGTAAAGGGTTTTGTCAAGTGTCTGAGTTGCAGAGCATGTAAGTTTGGCAAGAATTTGACCAGGGTTGAGTCGACCTTCAGGCACACTCCACTTACTATTAAACACGGATTGACATGCAGGACAGAATTTGCTGTCTATATGCTTGAGTGCAAATGTGGACTACGCTACATTGGGAGCACTAAGCTCCAGGTCCACCTCCGCATACTCCAACACCTCAGAGCTATAGTGAATAATGACCCAGCTCACCCTGTAGCGAGGCACTTTAAGGAGGTACACAACAATAACCTCGAGCACCTGCAATATTCTGTCATTGATTGCGTTCTGCCACTTAAGCGGGTTGGTAACAGGGAAAGGCTCTTGAGACAGTTGGTGAATAGATATATTTTACAATTCAACACCAAGGCATCTGCAGGTCTCAACACCACGGAGGATTTACATCACTTCCTATAACCCAGCGCAGGTAGCTGACACAAACATCGCGCACCACACAGCTGAGATTACACGTACGCATGACACTACCATTCATTGTTGCTTTCTCCTGCTGGTTTCTAATTGCATCAGTATTGTACAAATTGTATATATATATTTTCTACTGTAACTGTCGATATCTATGTTTATACTTAGTTTCCTCACTGTATTGTATCCACATGGATATGCATTATGGTTTGCGTCATTTGAATTAGGCCAGAGCTATGAGTCACCACTTAGTATTTATACCATTATTGTTTTTGCCATTTGTGGACTGCTAGCCTACTCACTACTAGCACATTTGTGAATATTGTGATAGGACATAAGTATCTTCGTATTCCTGTCAGGCATCGCGCATCTTATGCTTTATGTGGTCCACACACAGCCTCAATGTACTTGTTTAGTGTGGCATCAGAGTGGCTCACCAGCAATACTTTTGTTAGTATGGGTGGACAGCTCATAATTAGCTCGCTATTTCTATTGTTTTAGTTAACCCACTAGGCATTCATGATCTGCTCTAATGCCTGTGAGGTAGGCAGCACATCTATTACACTCACTGTATATTCACGCATTGAGCACCTTCACGCCTACCTCACCTTGTATAAACACGCTCCTAAGGCTCACGTAACCACTTTTACCCCTTCCCTCACAATCACTACTTTCAAATTGAGTGGCAAGCAGCATTCATGCAGTTAATTTCTTTGGCTTGCAACGTTACTAATGTGCTATTTTTTACTTTACATCATGCATTGAACTACACACACCAGGCGCCATCTGATACACCTAGATCACTTTCTTTATAACTGGAAGTCGCACCTCTACGTGAAGTGCATACTTCTATTATATACCACGCCATTTCACAGAGATTACCTCAGCCGATGACAGACTCACACTTGTGAACATGTCGCATTTAACATTTTCATTGGCATAACATGCCGCCCTTTATTCATTTACCTCGCTTCTTTAATACGTTTAGCAAAGTCTCGGTGGAGACAGGCATTCACTCGCGGTCTCATGCTCTAACACAGGAAACCGGCAACATTCTTACTTATCTTTACACATGGGGGATAGTAGATTCCTAGGAACCTCGTCGACCAGCACATCTTGCTTGTGGCCATCACTGGTTCTGAACCATGTGCCAGTACTTATAGTCTCTTCACTATATTTAAGCGCACTGTTGTAAAATGTGTGCAGTAAACCTGTGATGTCACACATGTTGCTTTACCACAAGTTGCAAACCTGTTGAGTCACTTTAATGAACATAGAAAAAATACTGCCACTTGTAACACTGTATATATTGCACCCTTCCATCATTGCAAGTGCTATGTGATCAAGGCCGCATGTCTGGCGGCCGAAACACGTCATTTGGACATTTGATGCACTAAATAAACATCATTAAGCAACAAGTCTTGCCTGCGGAGTCTATTTCCCGGTACTGAGCCGCTCCCTGTGAAGGTTGCATCGCTGGGATCCTGATGTGATAAATATATATATATATATACATATATATATATATTCTCAGAAAAAACATAGGTTTCAGGCCTTATATAGTTAGGAATTAGCTTTTAAAAAACCTTTGAAATTCACTCAAAAAACTATACGTTTTAGGGGTGTTATAGTTAGCTGGACATTTCACTCATACAAAACCATTGAAATTGCTCCTATATAGTTAGTTGTACTAACTATATTTCGCGCACCCGCAATCCACTGCTGATGATGTCACATATTACATCATTCATGACATGGTCAGTGACATCACTGATGACATCTCAAATGACATCAATAATGACATCACTGATGACATCATCCAGTGAATGTGGTTTGATTCGTTATTTAAATATGCATTATATGTATAGCAATTTGCATTGAAGAATGAGTGGATATATAGAAATAAATATTTGGATGGAGGACTTTAACAATGTATAGTGTCTCACTAAATATAGTGGATAGTGACTAAACTGTGTGAATATCTGTATCACTTTGTCAGTTGTTGTGTAAACTGGTTCTCCAGTTGGTTACTAGCTATGTGAAAGTCTATATTAGTTATTGATTAGTTAATTGCGTATCTGTATGGGAGAGTGAATGTGTGTGTGGTTCGGTGGAGGGTGTGTGACTGCCCAAAGATGTGTGAATAGTTGATTCAGTAGATATATGAAGTTAAAACTACATGTTTGGGGCGTGGCCAAGATGTCGGAGTGAGCAGACGCTTCTCCCCGGAGCTCCTCCGATCCGACTGGGCCCAAGCCTGAATTATAGCGTTCTCCCTCTGCTACAGCACAGCGGGAAAGGGAGAAGCGAACACAATGAACTGGGACTGCCAAATCGCCCATCGGGACCCCGGTGCGCCTGCGGCGAGGAGAAGCAGGAGTGATCACAGCGGCACGCCGCAGCAGCCGGGGCCGGGAGCGGTGAGCAGCGGACCCTCCCGAGGTGAGCGGCGGACGGAACCCATCGGAACCCGCACCTCGCACCCGGCAAGCAGCGGAAGAGCGGCGCCTGACCCTGCGGTGCCGAGTGACCCCGTGATCTGACTGGGGCGGACGCCGGGGGCACCGCGGCGGCGGGAACGGCCGACCGGACTGCCAAATCGAGGCCGCGGCTGCGACCTATGCCTTCGCCGGTGGACACTGGGTCGCCCTGTGTGGCCCGCCGGAGCCCTCCCCCCCGCCACCTCATCCGCCTGCACTAGCCTGAGCTCCGGGTCCCCCACAGAGGCAGTAGCAGCGGGGGACCCCGACCTACCTGGAATGCCCTGGTGGGGCGGCCGGCCCGAGGCCCGTGGCCGCCATCTTACTCAAGCACGCCCGAGCCTGGAGGACATTCAGCAACACTGCGGCCCAGCTGGAACAGGCCGATACTCCCCGCGGCTCCGTGGCCGAAGCTTGGAGCCCACCCCTGATCCCAGGTGGGGCGGCGGCTCTTCGCCACACACCTGCAGACACCCACCAGCCGCCTAGATCTGTGGGGCTGGACGTGGGCCTCTCTGGCGGGCCCAGCTGCATCGGAGGGAGATACTGGCGAAGGAGCATTGGAGGTGAGGAGACTTGCCTCACCACCGGGGGGCAAGCGGGGTGCGGGGTGCGGGCAGGTGAACTCCAGTGTGTCGGGAGTATCCTGAGTCAGCGACTACAGCCCAGAATCCCTGCCCATGCACCCACTCTCACGGCCCACGGCCTGCCGCTTTCACCGCAGACAGGACACTAGATGCACAGCCACCGTCGGGTCCACATTGCCTGTCCGTGCTGACCGGCCTGGGGGGCGGTTTGAGGCCTGAGGATCAGAGGCCTGCGCAGGCTAGCCGCGGGACCCCGCGGCCGCCGCACGCACCTGGAACGGGAACACCGCGGCTGCGGTCAGCCCCGCGTAGCAGGAGCTTCTCTCGGAATGGCTGTCCAGAGAGGGGGGAAGAAGGGCGAACGGACCCTACTGGAGATGTTGAACAAAACCCAGGCAAAAGCAGACAAGGGACACCCATCGCCGAGCCAGTCGAAGGCCCAAAAGCAAGCCGACACAGGTGAAATACCAATTTCCCGCTCCTTTCTGGAATCCATTTTCAACTACCTTAGGGAGGATTTCCACACCCTGAAACAGGAGGTGGCGGGCGAGGTTAGAGAAGTGCGGAGGGAAGTGGACAGCCTCGGGGAGAGAGTGGCCGACATGGAGGGAGCAGACACCGCCAGAGATGAGGAGATAGTGCAGCTGCAGCAGGAGGTGATACGCCTGAAAGACCAGCAGCTGGACCTCCAGGCCCACACCGAGGACCTGGAAAACAGGTCCCGCCGGAACAAAATTCGGGTTCGAGGCGTACCATCCAAAGGAGAGGGCACCGGTGTGGCGGGCTACCTGCAGGACTTGTTCCGCGGCATCCTGGGCGAACCCGCCGACTTCCAAATTCGGATCGACAGGGCCCATAGAGTGGGACTCTCGAGACGGGCTTCGGCCCCACCGCCGGACATTCTGGCCTTCCTTCCAGAATATCCGCTCAAGGAACGTATCCTCAGCGAAGCCAAGAAGCAGCACCCCTTACAATTCCGAGGACACCCAGTGGCCCTGTATCAGGACCTGTCTGCCATAACGCTCCAAAAACGTAACTCCTTTAAAATTGCAACGGATTTCCTGAGGGAACACGAGACACCGTATGCCTGGGGTCACCCCTTCCGTATCATCTTCAGGTGGAACGGGACCTTGCACCAACTCCGCTCCCTCCAGGACACCTGTGGGGTGCTGGGGATCACGGCCACAGAGGAAGACACGTCCACTCCGCGGCGGCGGCGGCCCACCAGGGATGGCTGGCAACAGGTCTCACGACGTCCATCATCAGGATCCAGTGCGCGGCCAGATACGCAAACCAGCAGGTCAACGCGGTGCAGGAGGTGGCCCGGGACACCGCACCGACAGCCTGAGACATTCTCAGGGGGAGAACACTTCAGCAACCATCATTTAGCAGGTACTGGGCTCTGGGAGGGGGGGCAAAGGGGAGAGGCCTGGTGGCTGGACGTCCACTCAGGTAACCTTCCATTGACTTGTTCCTTAGTGGGACTGGACTTGGACAATGATGTGCTTGGGGGCGGGTGTTGAGATGTTTCTTCAGGGGTTCCTTGCTGGGGCTAGGGGGGGATCCGGGTGGGGCTGGGGAGAGGAGTTGGCGGGAGTTGGAGGGGGAGGGGGAGGAGGGAGGGGAGAGCGGGTGGGGGGTCCTCCTTGTCCACGAGTACTGAGCAGGATTGTTTTTCCCTTTTTACCTCCGCAAACCGAGCGCACCACACAGCTGCTCCACCTGAAGGCTTGACATGACACGCCCATTGACTATCCTCACTCTCAATGTGAGAGGGCTTAATAACCCAGTCAAACGCAAAGCGGTTCTCTCTCTCCTGGAGCACTCAGGGGTGGACATCTGCCTCCTGCAGGAGACACACCTGCTCCCAAAGATCACCATAGGCTTAAATCACACTCCTTCCCATGGCAATTTTTCTCCTCTGCGAACAAGAAAGTGGCTGGGGTAGCCATACTGGTGGCCAAATCCTTTTCGGGACGGGTCCTACACAAGGAAGCAGAGATCAAAGGCAGGTTACTGGTGCACCGCTTCCTCATTGCAGGGCAGACACTACTGATAGGCTCCATTTATGCACCCAATGACGGACAGGAGGCATTCTTACATAGGGCCTTGGAGACGGTCACAGCCAACACGCACTCACACTTACTGCTGGGAGGCGACCTCAACCTGGTGTTTCATAACACCGGGGACCGGTCGGGTCAACGCTCTAGCCAGGTGGGGGCGCTCTCGACATTGGGTCGAGCCCGCCTCGCGGATCTCGGCCTGATTGACTTGTGGCGGCAGGTACATCCACAGGCCAGGGCATACACTCATTACTCAGCGGCTCATAAAACGTACGGGAGGCTCGATTACCTTCTGTGCTCCTCCCAATTGGCGTCATGCGCACGAGACGTCGAGATACAACCGGCCTCCCTGTCAGACCACTCTCCGGTAGTGGCGTCTTTTCTGATGCCAACCACACCGGGACCCCAGCGGCACTGTCGCCTGCGCAATAGCTTACTACAGAGCCCGGTCGTGCTCGAGCGAATCAAGACTGCCCTCAGCCAATTCCTCATTCACAACGCTAACGAAGACACCACTAAAGCCACCCAATGGGCAACGCTCAAGGCGGTC
This sequence comes from Lissotriton helveticus, assembly GCF_964261635.1. NCBI lineage: Eukaryota > Metazoa > Chordata > Amphibia > Caudata > Salamandridae > Lissotriton > Lissotriton helveticus. The sequence continues at coordinate 288,967,388 of NC_136069.1, read as the reverse complement.
CTCTGGGGTGAATTCATCTCCCTGGCCACGGCCAATAACAGGGAACGCACACAAAAAAGGGCCGAAATCACCCAACGCGTGGCAGAGCTGGAAAAAATGCACCAGCGCACGGGAGTGGCCCGAGCGTGGCGCCAATTATGCGCGGAAAGAAAGATGCTCGCAGCACTGGACCAGGATGTGGCTGAGTATGCCGCTCTGCGGGTACGCCATGCGTACTACACAGGGGGGGACCGCTGCGGGAGACTGCTGGCGAGCACGCTGCGGGCGCAGCAGCAGAAGCAACACATCCGGACCCTCCAGGTTGGACACGGCGACCCGATTGCGGAGGATGGGGCTATTGCCGCTGCCTTTGGGGACTTCTATGCTGACCTCTATGAGGCGGACCAATTGGATCTGCAGTCGGCCCGTGACTATCTCCAGGGGGCAGCCCTCCCTTCCTTGACCGAGGCACAGGCGGAGTTCCTCGATCGCCCCATAGGACTGGAGGAAGTGATATCGGCAATATCGCGCCTCAAACTGGGGAAATCGCCGGGTCTAGACGGCTATTCAGCGGCCTTTTATAAGACATTCTGCCCACAAATAGCCCCCCTATTGCGTGACCTATTTAACACCTTCGATCAACCCGGTGCCGTGCCTCCGGACCTGCTAGAAGCCGCGATATCAGAAATACCCAAGGTAGGCCGAGATCCCACCCGGTGCGGATCATACAGACCAATATCCTTGTTAAACATAGATCTCAAGCTATATACGGGGATCATTGCGAGCAGACTCGCCCCATATATGCAGCAACTGGTGGAACCCGATCAAGCCGGGTACATTCCGCAGCGGCAGACCAGTGACAATACTAGGCGCGTCCTTCACTTGATAGAGGTTGGGTCTCGAACGAGACCGGGCTGGATGCTCCTTACCATCGATGCCGAGAAAGCATTCGATCGAGTGCACTGGCCGTACCTAGACTTGGTACTTCAGAGGTTCGGCATGGGTGAGATTCTCCGCAACCGTATTTTTAATTGTTACCGGCGGCCAACTGCGACGGTCAGAGTCAACGGCCATACCTCTCCACGGTTCCCAATTGGCCGGGGGACCAGGCAGGGCTGCCCGCTCTCCCCCCTACTATTCGCGTTACATATGGAGCCGTTAGCACAACGTATAAGACAGCACAGCCTCATTGAGGGAATCCCGTTCGGCGGCGGCACGCATAAAGTCAGACTGTACGTGGACGACATTTTGCTCTCCCTGATGAAACCGATGCAATCCCTTCGGGCGCTCTTTGTGGAGCTTCATACCTTTGCTCTGGCCTCGGGCTTCAAGGTCAACGTGGGAAAGTCGGAGGCCCTAAACATATCCCTGTCACCAGACGTGTTAGCCGAAGCCAAGGCTGAATTCGACTTACAATGGTCTAACTCTCCCATTTCCTATCTTGGGGTCATTTTGGCACCGACTGTGCGAGCTACGGCAGACGCCAATTACGCGAGGCTCAGCTCGCACCTCAACGGGGAACTCAGGAGATGGAAACACCTAACACCCTCCTGGCTGGGCCGCATTGCGGCTACCAAGATGACCTTGCTGCCGCAGATTCTTTATGTCTTCCAAACTCTCCCCCTGCGCCCGCCGGCGGGATGGCTCCAAAAGACGCAGTCAGACTTAGCTCGCTATATCTGGAATGGCCGCCGCCTGCGCTTTAAACATTCGATTGCTATACTCCCTCCCGCACATGACGGAGTGGGTATACCCGACCTCACTCTATACTTCCATGCCGCCCAGCTACGCACACTCGTGGAATGGCACCAATTGGAATCCAGTAAACACTGGCTCTTCCAAGACCAGGCAGTGGCAGGCCGGCCGCTCCAGGGTGTCCCGTTCTTACCGCGCCGCCATAGGCCACCCAATCTCTATGCGTCGCAAATCACAAGCACGGTCCTGTGCACTTGGGACAATGCGGCAGTGGGGCGGGGCCTCACTTCATTCCCCTCCCCGATGACACCGATCTTCGGCAACCCGGACTTTTCCCCTGGCCTCGACCCTCAGGCGTTTGTGGTTTGGAGGACGACGCCCTGCAGAAACGTGGGACACATGTTTGACCTTAGCGGTATTCTCCCCTTTCAGAAGGTGAAATAGGATTATGGCATACCGGAAGCGGACCGCCTGCCCTACCTGCAGGTCCGTCACTGGGTCCTACACCTGTCAATTAAACCCAACGCACAGCGACCCCTCACGCCGTACGAAAAATGGCTGTTGACACGTACCTCCGACAAAAAGCTGCTCTCTGACCTGTATCAACACCTACTTCTCACCAACATCCACTCATACAATGCAGGGAGGGCCAGATGGGAGAGAGATCTGGGGAGAGAACTTACACGCAAGGAGTGGGAAGGCATATACCACAGGGCCAGACATTCCGCCTACCACATGGGCCTTACTGAAACACTGACCAAAGTGGTCACTTATTGGTATCATACACCTGAACGCCTACACCGCTGGGACCCCCGAGTTAGCGATCGCTGCTGGAGGGGGTGCAGGGAGCTCGGCACGCTAGAACACTTACTGTGGAGCTGTGAACGTTTACACCCTTACTGGACCTCAATCCTTGACTTAATAGACATGCACCTAGACACACCACTTCCCAGATTCCCCGCCTATGTGTTGCTTGGCCTCCCTAACTCCTTGATGTACCCCCTGAAGTCCATGAGGGGGAGACTTATAGCGATTGCACTGGGGGCGGTGATACAAAACATTGTGGCACACTGGAGGAACGTTCAACCCCCTCAGCAACTTGGGTGGCTACATAGGCTTTGGATGGTACTAGGTATGTAGAAGTTGTCGTTGGCGAAAGCGGGGAAAGGAGCGGAGTTTGCGGAACTCTGGCGGCCATTCCTGACCCTACTCACAGAGGATTTCAGAGAGCTGAGCTGCCCCCACTACCTGCGACTGCTGCGCTTGGCAGATACCCCACTCGCAGATCCTAAAAAACAACCACGTGGGCCGAAAGCCCGGAGGTGAGATACCTCCCAGGAAACCCTTTAAAGTGATGTCAGTCTCCTGCTGTTCTCTTACTCGATGGACAAGGAGGGTGGTGGTGTGGGTGGGGTTGGGGGGGGCGACTTGTTGGGGTTGTTGTTCTTCTGTTTTATGGCATAATGCAACCAAAGATGGCTCCTAAACCTTTACAACGCGGCCGGCCCAGTTGGGTTGTAGGCGACTTGCTGTGTATAACGCAAAATGAATGGAACTCATCGCAGACCTGCCTACATGCCTGTATTATCATTGGCGGGCCCGTGCCACTTCAAACACGAGCCACTGCACCTCTTGTGATGCCTTTTCTCTCAATAAAAAGATTTAATACTAAAACTACATGTTCTAACAGTTGCTTGGGTGAGTGAATATCTTTATGGGTGTGGTGATGAGCAAATATATTTCTCAATGGTACATGTCCAACAAACTAGAACAATAAAAGGCAGTGTATGTGTCAGTTGTTGTATATAAATAAGTATACATAAGACTCAATGATTGTGTGAGTGACTGTATGGATAACTGTATACTTGTAATAATGATTTTATAATATACTAAATATGACTTACTATCTAAATGAATTAGATGAAGTGGTGTTTGTATAAGTGTGTAGCTAACTAAGTATGTAAGTATGATCCATTGTTTTCATAAGTGAGTAGGATAACTTAATATGTGAATAGGTTGTGTGCTGGTGTGTAATATCGATATAGGTGTATAAGTATTTTTGATAGTGTTCTATTTTTCATTGACAGCATGTATGAGTGAATCTACAGGTAAGTGATTAGATGTGTTTATACATCTAGGAATCAATGAGTGGGTTTTTAAATACTTGTATTGCTGTGTCAATGGATTCAAATATGATACTCTGTATTTTACAAAGAGTGATGAAAGATTTTACTAGTGTATGAAAAGGTGTATGTGATTGTCACGTGGATGATGTCATCAGTGATGTCATCATTGATGTCATTTGAGATGTCATCAGTGATGTCACTGACCATGTCATGAATGATGTAATATGTGACATCAAAAGCAGTGGATTGCGGGTGCGCGAAATATAGTTAGTATAACTAACTATATAGGAGCAATTTCAATGGTTTTGTATGAGTGAAATGTCCAGCTAACTATAACACCCCTAAAACGTATAGTTTTTTGAGTGAATGTCAAAGGTTTTTTAAAAGCTAATTCCTAACTATATAAGGCCTGAAACCTATGGTTTTTTCAGTGAATTTGCAAGGTTTTTAAAATGCTCATTCCTAACCATATAAGGCCTGAAACCTATGGTTTTTCAGTGAATTTGCAAGGTTTTTAAAATGCTAATTCCTAACTATAAAAGGCCTGAAACCTATGGTTTTTTCATTGAATTTCAGCGGTTTTTTAAATGACAATTTTTAAATGTATTAATTTGGGGTTTTTTTATACTGATTTACTAAATTTTTGCAGGCAGGTGTTCAGAGGGCACGCCCCCTTTTTACAACACTCTGCAGCTCAACCCCTGGCGCGTTTGCAGAGGAGGAACTAATTCCCCTTGCATACTGGGGGTCCCTGGGGGGCAACTAGCCCACCAGGAGCCTCCAGTATAAGCCAGGGGGCGGCATTGCAGAGAGGTGTAATGAGGCCACACCCTTTTTTACACCTCTCTGCAACGCAGCCCCTGGGCGTGTTTGCAGAGGGGGAACTAATTCCCCTTGCATACTGGTTGTCCCTGGGGGCCAACTAGCCCACCTGGAACCTGCAGTATGCGCCAGGGGGCTGAATTGCAGAGAGGTGTAATGAGGCCACACTCTTTTTTACACCTCTCTGCAGTGCAACCCCTGGCGTGTTTGCAGAGTAGGAACTAATTCCCCTTGCACACTGGGGGTCCCTGGGGGCCAACTAGCCCACCAGGAGCCTCCAGTATGCGCCAAGGGGCTGCGTTGCTTTGCCCCGGGGGCGGCAGTCCCAGGGGAAGTGTGGGGGAGATTGTGGACCCCCCACACTTCTTTATCACTATGCCCCCAAGATTTTGTCCCCCCGTGAGGTAATTTTTTAAAAAACAGACCAGGTTTTTAAAAAAAAAATGTGGTCCATTTTTGTCCTTGTGGGACCACCTGGGCCCCTTTTTGTGTTCTTCGCGTTTGGTTTTTTGCTTTCTTTTGCCTTTGTCTATCGAGCACAAGATGTATGCCAACACTTCCTGGTTAAAAGTGTTGACAGCCAATGAGCATGCAGCTTTCTCGGGAAGGCATGCTGATTGGCTGCCACTGTCTGTCAACACTCCAAACCAGGAAGTGTTGGCAGCCATCTTGTGCCTCGGTAGAATGAAGGCACAAGAAAGCAGTGAAACAAAGGTGCAAAACACGCAAAGGGAGCAGGGTAGAAGCACCCTGACCCCCTAGGCCTGCTCAGGGGGCCCACAAGGAATCGCGATATTCCGAACGATTGAAAATGACTTTTCTTGAGAAACATTTGGATTTGGATTATCCTGTCCTATACTTTGGAATTTTTAAAAGACTGACTTTGAGGATGCTATAAATTACTCAAGTCTGCCCGAATTGTGTGGGTAAAATTGATACCTAGTCACTTTGAATAAGAATGTACTTAAGTCTCGTCTAACATTTGGAAGAAATATCTAGTTATATGACAACAGGATGCCAACATAACTTGAAGGAAATAAGAACGCCCTGAAGAAGTTCTGTTGTACAGAACTAAACGCGTCGGCTGGCTGTGGTACATAAACTTAAGGAAAATAAAAGCATTTGAATATACACCAAGATTCAGCGCTTCAATAAGGACTCTAAGTGATATGATTTGATTGGACTTGTTGTGCAAGTGGTGCTGTGCCAAACTTTGGAATATTCTCCACTACTCTCTACTACTCACTCTCTACTACTCCACTACTCTCTAATGCTCACTTTCTACTACTCATTCTCTACTACTCTACTACTCTCTACTACTCTCTCTCTACTACTCACTCCCTGCTACTCACTATGTACTACTCTCTATTACTCACTCTCTACTACTCTCTACTCTCTACTACTCACTCTACTACTCTCTGTCTACTACTCTCTACTACTCACTCTCTACTACTCACTCTACTACTCACTCTCTACTACTCTCTACTACTCACTCTCTACTACTCTCTCTCTACTATTCTCTACTACTCACTCTACTACTCACTCTCTACTATTCTCTCTCTCTGCTACTCACTCTCTACTACTCACTCTCTACTACTCTCTACTACTCACTCTCTACTACTCACTCTCTATTACTCTCTACTACTCACTCTTTACTACTTTCTACTACTCACTCTCTACTGCTCTCTACTACTCACTCTACTACTTACTCTCTACTACTCTTTACTACTCACTCTCTACTACTCACTCTCTACTACTCTCTACTACTCACTCTACTACTCTCCACTACTCACTCTCTGCTACTCTCTCTACTGCTCTCTACTACTCTCTACTACTCACTCTCTACTCTCTATTACTCACTCTCTACTCTCTACCTCTCTCTACTAGTCTCTACCTCTCTACCTCTACCTCTCTACCTCTCTCTACACGCACACATATACACATATATATATGCATATATATGCATATGCATTTATATATGTATGTGTATATATATATATATATACATACATATATAAACATGTATAATCTGCATATCTATATAAATACAAATATAAATGCATGCATACATATACATATATGCATACATATGCATGTTATTTACATGAAAGTTTGAAAAACACTAATAAAATCAAAGCTAAAAAAGCCACCTCATTACAAACAGAATGGCTTTAACTTAAACGAGGGCGAGATCTATTGCATTTCCAATGCTTGTTTACTTTGGTTCCATCAAGAAGGCATTCAGATGTGTCACACATTTGCCATAAATTCTGAATGTTAGCACTCTAGTTGCTCATTTGATCACTGTAGTAAAGCTACTGCTCACCAGGGAAGTCTGCTGCTGGTATTCAAAGTTCATGTTTCAGTCTGCATGTCAGAATTCTTTTAATGAAATAGAAGAGGATTTGAGAAGTCACTCAAAATGTGCCCTAATTTTTCTTTCTGAAGCACTAATCATACTTTCTATGGCAAAATGAACCCCCTCATTTTGTTCCTTTTTAAATTAAATGTTTTCAGACTTACCACTTCATTCCAATCAAGATGGCTTCTGGTGTGCCATACTTTTGTCATAAGTAAGACTGTTAGCGCTCTAGTTGTTCCTTAGAACACTCTGGGACATTCTGTCATTGGGCTATACTTGGGCTACATCTGGGTGATATTTGGGCTACATTTGGTCTCTTTTGTCTCTGGTGGCCATCTTGGGAGACTGCATGTCAGAATGTTTTATGAAATAGAAGAGGATTTGAGAAGTCACTCAAAATGTGCCCTAATTTTTCTTTCTGCAGCACTAATCATACTTTCTATGGCAAAATATACCCCCTAACTTTGTTCCTTTTTAAATTAAATGTTTTAAGAGTTACCACTTTATTCCAATCAAGATGGCTTCAGGTGTGCCATACCTTTGTAATAAGTAGGACTGTTAGCGCTCTAGTTGTTCTTTAGAACACTTTGGGAAGCTGCAGTAGAACACAAAGGAATCAACTGTCAGTCTCTGCTCTTGTTGGATGTTCATGTTTTACTGAGAATGTCAGACTTCATTCTCACATGACTGAGAAAGATAATGTGAATTTACAGAAAATATGATTTCAGCTTAGCTTATAGATCCCCTTCCAAACCACTGTGGGAAAAGCATGAGATAATAGTTTTCTTTCAAACATGATTCATGATATCCCAGCAGAAGGCGTTTTCACATGGTAAAATAACCTTAGAATACACCACAATTCCTAAAATTAGTATGGTACTATCAACAAATGATTTATAATGTAACTAAAGTCTTAAAACCTTCTATTAACTGCAATGCTTTTTAATGAGATGCTATCATGTATATTGGTCCCAAGATGGCTGCCAACAGTTTCTGGTTTGGAGTGTTGACAGAAAGTTGACAGCCAATCAGCATGCAGCTCGTGCTCGGAAAGGTAAGCTTACAGTAAGCTTACATGTAAGCTGCTATAGATATATATATTTTTTCTCTTTTGATTTTCTCAGGAACTAGTGAAGGGATTTTCACCAAATATAGAAAAAGCACTTCTGCGTACCAGTCCCTACAATTGTGCCAAGTTTGGTTCAATTCCGTTCAGCGGTTCGGGCTGTAGCCTTGTCAGAACGTCATATGGAAATTAACATGGGGAAAACACGTTTTGGGACCCCCCTTTTTTCTCAGCCCCCACTTTACGAATCCCCACGAAACTTTAAGGGAAGGAGCGCAGCAGAGCTGGCCAAAATTTTGGAAAATTACACGCAAATTCCTCAACCGGCACCAAAGTTATTCCCAATAGAATGTTGCAGATTTCCTATGGTAGCTAGGTCCTAACTATGTATACCTACTGGCTATCGCCAGTAGGTAATATATATATATATATATATATATATATATATATATATATATATATATATATATATATATATATATATATATATATATATAAATATATATATATATGTATATATATATGTATATATATATATGTATATATATATATATATATGCGAAGAAACTCCTTCAAGATAAAGAAGAACAGAGACCCTCAGGGAGACGGTTTGGAGGCTTTTATTGTACATACATGGCGGATGCATTTCTGGCTGATGTATCGCCGTCTTCAGCGCCCAAAGCCTCCACAGGTAAGTATGCACCCTAGCCACAGTTCCACCTCTCTTAAAACTTGCTGTTTCAAGTTCGCACCGCCCCCTGTAGTTCAACTCAGCACACCTGTGTAGCCTCCATTGTGTTCTAGGAAACTACATATCCCAGAGACCCCCGTAGAGAGTCCCTGGCGGTTGTTGCTGGGGGGGTGGATTGCTGTTACATACCCCAGTGCGTCCATACGGGAAGATGGCCAGAGTGCGCCCTGGGACACACCAACATCGTGCTGATGCGATTCCCGGCTTCAATGTCCAAATTAAAACCTCCTCCGTCTCCCCGTGACACCTCCGCCTCTGATTCCAGGAGTCAATGTGACAGGGGCTTTAGAACAGTGTCCGCAGCCCAATACGAGGTCCGACTGACCTCGCTACTGACCGACTTCTTCCCCTGGTCTCCGAGGCGGGCTTGAGACAAACCAAATACCTTTGGAAAACGAAGAACTTAACAGTCCACGCCTGTGCAGTCCAAGCCCATGATGAGGCGGGGTCTCTGTAAGCGCGCCACAGACAGACGCGTAGATACGTGCGAAGAAACTCCTTCAAGATAAAGAAGAACAGAGACCCTCAGGGAGACGGTTTGGAGGCTTTTATTGTACATACATGGCGGATGCATTTCTGGCTGATGTATCGCCGTCTTCAGCGCCCAAAGCCTCCACAGGTAAGTATGCACCCTAGCCACAGTTCCACCTCTCTTAAAACTTGCTGTTTCAAGTTCGCACCGCCCCCTGTAGTTCAACTCAGCACACCTGTGTAGCCTCCATTGTGTTCTAGGAAACTACATATCCCAGAGACCCCCGTAGAGAGTCCCTGGCGGTTGTTGCTGGGGGGGTGGATTGCTGTTACATACCCCAGTGCGTCCATACGGGAAGATGGCCAGAGTGCGCCCTGGGACACACCAACATCGTGCTGATGCGATTCCCGGCTTCAATGTCCAAATTAAAACCTCCTCCGTCTCCCCGTGACACCTCCGCCTCTGATTCCAGGAGTCAATGTGACAGGGGCTTTAGAACAGTGTCCGCAGCCCAATACGAGGTCCGACTGACCTCGCTACTGACCGACTTCTTCCCCTGGTCTCCGAGGCGGGCTTGAGACAAACCAAATACCTTTGGAAAACGAAGAACTTAACAGTCCACGCCTGTGCAGTCCAAGCCCATGATGAGGCGGGGTCTCTGTAAGCGCGCCACAGACAGACGCGTAGATACGTGCGAAGAAACTCCTTCAAGATAAAGAAGAACAGAGACCCTCAGGGAGACGGTTTGGAGGCTTTTATTGTACATACATGGCGGATGCATTTCTGGCTGATGTATCGCCGTCTTCAGCGCCCAAAGCCTCCACAGGTAAGTATGCACCCTAGCCACAGTTCCACCTCTCTTAAAACTTGCTGTTTCAAGTTCGCACCGCCCCCTGTAGTTCAACTCAGCACACCTGTGTAGCCTCCATTGTGTTCTAGGAAACTACATATCCCAGAGACCCCCGTAGAGAGTCCCTGGCGGTTGTTGCTGGGGGGGTGGATTGCTGTTACATACCCCAGTGCGTCCATACGGGAAGATGGCCAGAGTGCGCCCTGGGACACACCAACATCGTGCTGATGCGATTCCCGGCTTCAATGTCCAAATTAAAACCTCCTCCGTCTCCCCGTGACACCTCCGCCTCTGATTCCAGGAGTCAATGTGACAGGGGCTTTAGAACAGTGTCCGCAGCCCAATACGAGGTCCGACTGACCTCGCTACTGACCGACTTCTTCCCCTGGTCTCCGAGGCGGGCTTGAGACAAACCAAATACCTTTGGAAAACGAAGAACTTAACAGTCCACGCCTGTGCAGTCCAAGCCCATGATGAGGCGGGGTCTCTGTAAGCGCGCCACAGACAGACGCGTAGATACGTGTGAAGAAACTCCTTCAAGATAAAGAAGAACAGAGACCCTCAGGGAGACGGTTTGGAGGCTTTTATTGTACATACATGGCGGATGCATTTCTGGCTGATGTATCGCCGTCTTCAGCGCCCAAAGCCTCCACAGGTAAGTATGCACCCTAGCCACAGTTCCACCTCTCTTAAAACTTGCTGTTTCAAGTTCGCACCGCCCCCTGTAGTTCAACTCAGCACACCTGTGTAGCCTCCATTGTGTTCTAGGAAACTACATATCCCAGAGACCCCCGTAGAGAGTCCCTGGCGGTTGTTGCTGGGGGGGTGGATTGCTGTTACATACCCCAGTGCGTCCATACGGGAAGATGGCCAGAGTGCGCCCTGGGACACACCAACATCGTGCTGATGCGATTCCCGGCTTCAATGTCCAAATTAAAACCTCCTCCGTCTCCCCGTGACACCTCCGCCTCTGATTCCAGGAGTCAATGTGACAGGGGCTTTAGAACAGTGTCCGCAGCCCAATACGAGGTCCGACTGACCTCGCTACTGACCGACTTCTTCCCCTGGTCTCCGAGGCGGGCTTGAGACAAACCAAATACCTTTGGAAAACGAAGAACTTAACAGTCCACGCCTGTGCAGTCCAAGCCCATGATGAGGCGGGGTCTCTGTAAGCGCGCCACAGACAGACGCGTAGATACGTGCGAAGAAACTCCTTCAAGATAAAGAAGAACAGAGACCCTCAGGGAGACGGTTTGGAGGCTTTTATTGTACATACATGGCGGATGCATTTCTGGCTGATGTATCGCCGTCTTCAGCGCCCAAAGCCTCCACAGGTAAGTATGCACCCTAGCCACAGTTCCACCTCTCTTAAAACTTGCTGTTTCAAGTTCGCACCGCCCCCTGTAGTTCAACTCAGCACACCTGTGTAGCCTCCATTGTGTTCTAGGAAACTACATATCCCAGAGACCCCCGTAGAGAGTCCCTGGCGGTTGTTGCTGGGGGGGTGGATTGCTGTTACATACCCCAGTGCGTCCATACGGGAAGATGGCCAGAGTGCGCCCTGGGACACACCAACATCGTGCTGATGCGATTCCCGGCTTCAATGTCCAAATTAAAACCTCCTCCGTCTCCCCGTGACACCTCCGCCTCTGATTCCAGGAGTCAATGTGACAGGGGCTTTAGAACAGTGTCCGCAGCCCAATACGAGGTCCGACTGACCTCGCTACTGACCGACTTCTTCCCCTGGTCTCCGAGGCGGGCTTGAGACAAACCAAATACCTTTGGAAAACGAAGAACTTAACAGTCCACGCCTGTGCAGTCCAAGCCCATGATGAGGCGGGGTCTCTGTAAGCGCGCCACAGACAGACGCGTAGATACGTGTGAAGAAACTCCTTCAAGATAAAGAAGAACAGAGACCCTCAGGGAGACGGTTTGGAGGCTTTTATTGTACATACATGGCGGATGCATTTCTGGCTGATGTATCGCCGTCTTCAGCGCCCAAAGCCTCCACAGGTAAGTATGCACCCTAGCCACAGTTCCACCTCTCTTAAAACTTGCTGTTTCTGTTTTCTCAGGAACTAGTGAAGGGATTTTCACCAAATATAGAAAAGGCACTTCTGCGTACCAGTCCCTACAATTGTGCCAAGTTTGGTTCAATTCCGTTCAGCGGTTCGGGCTGTAGCCTTGTCAGAACGTCATATGGAAATTAACATGGGGAAAACACGTTTTGGGACCCCCCTTTTTTCTCAGCCCCCACTTTACGAATCCCCACGAAACTTTAAGGGAAGGAGCGCAGCAGAGCTGGCCAAAATTTTGGAAAATTACACGCAAATTCCTCAACCGGCACCAAAGTTATTCCCAATAGAATGTTGCAGATTTCCTATGGTAGCTAGTTCCTAACTATGTATACCTACTGGCTATCGCCAGTAGGTAATATATATATATATATATATATATATATATATATATATATATATATATATATATATATATATATATATATATATATATATATATATATATATATATATATATATATATATATATATATATATATATATATATATATATATGTATATATATATGTATATATATATGTATATATATATATATATATATATATATATATTTGTCACATCAGGATCCCAGCGAAGCAACCTTCACAGGGAGCGGCAGACTTCACAGAAACAGACTCCGCAGGCAAGACTTGTTGCTTAATGATGTTTATATATACATATATATATATATATATATTGTGAATACCGACGAAGGGAGTGTTCTCCCGAAACGCGTCTATTCTAAATAAACCCCCCTGCTAACACACTGCTGTGCTCGAGAGTGCTGTTTCCTGAACCCGGCTGGGTATTACTAGGAATTCGAAGCTGTCGTATATATATATATATATATATTACCTACTGGCGGTCGCCAGTAGGTATATATAGTTAGGATTTTTTCTCTATGGGTTTTTTGAAAATTCTATGTCTAATAACTTTGGCGTTTGTGGACGGAATTGGCTGAAACTTTCAGGAAAATGGCACATTTTGTTTCTGAGCAGCCCCTGAAAATTTGGGGGGGTTTCGTCAAGGGGGGGGCGAGAAAAAAGGGGGGTCCCAAAACGTGTTTTTAACATTGATTTTTCCATAGGGCGGTTAGCCTCACTTTTAGCCCGAACGGCTGAATAGATTTGCACGAAACTTGGCAAAATTGTAGGGACTGGTAGCCCGATGTGCCTTTTGTAGGTCTCAATATATGTGCTCCAGTGGATTTTGAGAAATTAACGTTTAAAAAAAGATATATATCTGTAAGCGCGCTCTGGGCAGCGCTCCAGGACGCGTACTTTTCGCGCAACGGAGCTTTGTGAAGCGAAGCTGATTGGTTCTCTGGCGTCTGTCAACATTCCAAAAAGTCCGTAGCGGCCGCCATCTTGTCTCTCGGTAGGATCGAGAGACAAGAGGAGGCCAAAACAAAGGGGCAAATAACCATAAGGGGGCATAGTAGATCCTCCCTGACCCCCTAGGTTTAATGTGGAGGCTTTAAAACGGCCCCGCGGGGCAAAAAAAAAAAAAATTTTTTTTTTGTTTTTTTGCGTGGGTAGCGCCCGGTCCGGGAACCGGGAAGCTTTCTGGGCAGCGTACTGCAATGAAAAATGAATGATAGACTTTTCAAATACTGTTGTTAATTGATTGTTGGTTTTGTTGATTATTTTTTATTTTTTTTTATTTTTTAAGGATTGTTTATTGTGTTTAATAATTTATTAAACTTTCTAACGCGGCACGTCATATGACGCATTACGCGACAACGCAGGTCCAGAATATAGTCAAAATGTCTCCACCAACCAGCGGACGGCACACAACCCCTTTCAGCAGGCTAAATAGTTCTGTTAAATGACAACAGAAGGGACAGGCAACAAGAACCATCAGTCAAAGAGGGGAGGGCAAGTTCTTCTCTACCGGGTCACGTTGGAGCGCTACCGGAACTGATCGAATTGGTAGTCTACAGTGTTTCTGGATGTTTCAGACTGAAGCTGGCGTTAGCATGAGAGCACCACCATTTCGTAGCTCCGTCGTGGCCATTCCACGAGCAATCATGCTAGGCGCTCCCCACCAGAAGCCTGCGGGAGTCGGGGGCCCCCAAGACTTTTGTAGAATCTTCAAGGATGAGGGGACGCTTTCGAGAATGGAGCCCAAGCTCTAGCAGACAAGCGTCCGAGTTCCAAGGTGTCGCAGGCCCATTTTAGTGGACCACGCCCAAATCTGAAGAGATGGCCGCCATTTTGAGAGTCCTGTGGCAGCCGCCTATCGCTGCACCGCAAGAGCGGGAGCAACTCAAGTACATGGTGAGCGAGACGCTGTAGTCGAAAGAGCGGGCGGTAAACAGCTGAATAGCGGAAGAGGCACAGTGTAGCAAAAGCGGGCTGAATGGCAAATGAAACGGAAAAGGGGTGCCCCACTACAGCGTGTCTTTAGGTGAAACGGATTGTGGGACAAGGTGAAGAATGGAAGAGTCACCAAAAGGAAAAAAGTTCCGCTTGACCCCGGGAGCCGGCCACCTATGTCGGGGGCGATCTCAGGCCACACCAGGGCAACACGACTTGGGGAGGGGGCCGGAGCCAAGCGCCCCCTCCGAGTCCGCGACATGACACCGTCCCTCGGGGGCCTCCGTCAAGCGGTTCAGGGTGGCACCGCATCACAACAGCCCCCACTTACTTTAAGAATAGTGAAGATGAAGCAATTGCAAATAGGCTTCAGACAATGTTACAAGCACTCCTCAAAACTTTGAACTTTCAGAGTGCATGAGTTGGGACAGCGAGGGGTGATTTGGTTTCTCGGACTGTTTTTCTGGTCTCTCACCACTGGCATACTTTAACGTTTTCTTGTTTCTAGGACATTAATAGGTTTTATCATTACGTTATGTTATCGTTTCTTTGTTTGTTGTTTAATAAAAGTTCATGTTCATCAGTGGCCTACTGATTTTCGTTTTCCTATTTTTTTCTTTCCAGGTTGTTTCATGGTAAAGTTTCTGTTAACAGGATACAGTGATCACTTCGTTATTATTGCATATGTCCTTTTCACTAGGGGTGCTCTCTGGTCGGGCCAGATGACGTATCTCTAGTAAATGGTCCGGGTGAAAAAGGTGCATCAATCAGTGGGGAGTAGATAGGCATGACAGATTACAACGGGGGAGAAAGGTCCGCATTACGTACCCTTTCACTACTTGCAAAGATTTTCCTACGTTTATTTGCAAACAGGGAATACCTCCAAAAAGAACTAATTCCCAAACAGTCAATGTTCGGACAATCAATCAATCAATGAGGAATGAAATAGGTACGACGTGTTAAAGGCTTGCGTTACCTACCCTTCACTATCTGCAAAGGGAGAGAGAATATTCCTATTCTTCCTCGTTTGCAGGTAGAGAAGATCCTTAAGAGAATTAACTTCGAACAATTCAATGCTCGATTGAAACAATCAACAAGGGGTACTGTGAACACAAATGAACGCCGCTTATGTACATACGCATTGCTATTTTCAACAGGTTGTTCCTAATGTTTCTATTTTAGCGAGGTCAAAAAGAGATCCCATTAGTGGCCTACTGATTTTGCTCGATTCCTTTTGTTTTTTTACACGATTTTTCGCTATCTGCAAAGACTAAACAGAGTATTGCGACTCTGTGCTTGTTTGTAAATAGAGAATGAACCAAAGAGAACAATCAATCAAATGGAGAGAGAAGCAGGCACGACGTATTACAAAGGGGGCAAAGGGCTGCGTTAACTACCCTTCACTATCTGCAAAGAGAGAGTACTCCTAATAGAAATGAGGGGTGGGGGGCAGTATTCAAAGCAGATCAGTGTGCATAAACACGAAAATGTTTTTACTTACCACGTACTTGACATTCGACAGCTTATGATATTTGCTATTAAAAAACCATTGAAATTCACTGAAAAAACCATAGGTTATAGACCATATATAGTTAGGAATTAGCATTTACAAAACCTTGAAAATTCACTGAAAAAACCATAGGTTATAGACCATATATAGTTAGGAATTAGCATTTAAAAAACCTTATTTTACTCACACAAAACCATTGAAATTCCATATATAGTTAGTTGCACTAACTATATATCGCGCACCCGCAATCCACTGCTGATCATGTCACATATTACATCATTCATGACATGGTCAGTGACATCACTGATGACATCACTGATGACATCTCAAATGACATCAATGACCACATCACTGATGATATCATTCATGTGACAATACAATGCATCTCCTCACGTTTTAATATAACCTCTGTTTCACCCAGTGTTAAATACAGAGTATAATTTTTGAAACCATTGACACACCAATACTAGTTACTACATACGTACTCACTGATTCCTACGTCTACACACACATTCACTCATTCACCCATACAATCATTCATACATACAATCACTCATCTTTACAACACTATCATATGCACTCATACACCTATACAGACACTTACACTCTGCCACTCATCCATGGAGTTACTCACACACCTAGTCAGTCCTGTAAAGAATCAATCACACTTCCATTTTCTTGTCTATACAGTTAAACATAGAGCACCTTACATTTTCAAACATACACTAACACATACTTACTTTCTTATACAATCATTGATACAAGTACACATTGATCGGCACAGAGTCACACACCTCCCAGCCAGCCACACACACACTCAGTCTCCTATACAAATACTTGGACAATCAATCAATAACCCATATAGTTAATCATATAGCTACTGATCAACACATGCAGCAGTTTACAGAACAACAGACATAATGATGCACAAATTAAGACAGTTTAGTCACTAACCCATGCACTCAGTGAGACACATTTAATCACTCACTCATACATTCAGTCATGCACCTACTAAATCCTTCGTCCAGACACTTATACATCTACTCATTCTTCAATATGTAAAACATATTTAAACTTTACAGAAACACACAGTCACTGGATGATGTCATCAGTGATCTCATCAGTGATGTCATTTGAGATGTCATCAGTGATGTCATCAGTGATGTCACTGACCATGTCATGAATGATGTAATATGTGACATGATCAGCAGTGGATTGCGGGTGCGCGATATATAGTTAGTGCAACTAACTATATATGGAATTTCAATGGTTTTGTGTGAGTAAAATAAGGTTTTTTAAATGCTAATTCCTAACTATATATGGTCTATAACCTATGGTTTTTTCAGTGAATATATATATATATATATATAAAAATTCAACAGCCAGTCTCCACTGCCGCCACTCCTTTCTCCCGGGTGCTTACTCCAGCGGTGGTGAACTGCTTATCGATTTCTCCAATAAGGCAACCTTATACGTAGCCACCATGAATTAAATATTTAGTGCTGCACGAGTCCGTTTTTAATGTTTACACTAACATGTGATGTATTGTGGTTTTAAATACTTCCGTGTATGCACAAACAAACTGACATTGATGAAGCCGTGAGGCGAAACGTGTCCGTCAGAGGGGGTCTGCACAATAAAAGCACCCAGCTTGAAGATTTTCGTGTGTGCTATCCATTTGTGGCTACGTATAAGGTTGCCTTGTTGGGGAAATATATATATATATTTGTTTTTTTAAACTAAGGTGCCACACCATTCGGGTATGCAGTCAGGAACCAGCAAATACCACAGTTTTCAGCAGCATTCTTTATTTTTTGAAAACCGGTGCAGTGTCCAGAATATTATGCAGAAGCCCAAAGCGTTTCAGAGCTCCTTCTCCTTGTTCACGGGCATGTGTAATTAATTAAGGCAAAGGTAAGAGAAGGTTTGGAGTTATCTTTTATCGTCCTCCGGTGGGCCTCTATTCAATCCAGCATTCTGGGACTCGTAGTATCCTTCCTTTTAGTGAAACACCATTAGTGGGTCCCACCTCAAATGATTAATGCATTTTTAAACTCCCCAGTGAGCCTCCGAAAAAAGCCTCTGGTTTAAATTAAATTCCTGAAACTGTTTCTCTGACAGCGCACAGACAGTCTTTGTGCCACAGTACACCATTCTGTGGTGGCGCAATCCTCCCGACCAGGACTGGCCGGATAACATTTTGAAAACAAAGGTGCCCCACCGTTCGAGGATGCACTCAGGAACAGGCAAATACCACAGTTTTCAGCAGCTTATTTATTTTTGGAAAACCGGTGCAGTGTCCGGAGTATTATGCAGAAGCCCTACGCGTTTCAGACCTCCTTCTCCTTGTTCACAGGCATATGCAATTAATTAAGGCAAAGGTAAGAGAAGGTTTGGAGTCATCTTTTATCGCCCTCTGGTGGGCCTCTATTCAATCCAGCATTCTGGGACTCGTAGTATCCTTCCTTTTAGTGAAACACCATTAGTGGGTCCCACCTCAAATGATTAATGCATTTTTAAACTCCCCAGTGAGCCTCCGAAAAAAGCCTCTGGTTTAAATTAAATTCCTGAAACTGTTTCTCTGACAGCGCACAGACAGTCTTTGTGCCACAGTACACCATTCTGTGGTGGCGCAATCCTCCCGACCAGGACTGGCCGGATAACATTTTGAAAACAAAGGTGCCCCACCGTTCGAGGATGCACTCAGGAACAGGCAAATACCACAGTTTTCAGCAGCTTATTTCTTTTTGGAAAACCGGTTTTCCAAAAATAAAGAATGCTGCTGAAAACTGTTGTATTTGCCTGTTCCTGAGGGCATCCTCGAACGGTGGGGCACCTTTGTTGTCATATATATATATATATATATATATATATATATATATATATATATATATATATATATATATATATATATTCCACACACTGTTACCAATGTTGAAACTCCTCACATCCACGATGAGTGAAAAACAAAGGAGCCGCGGCCACAAGTATTATAGTGCTAATTTTATTCAGGCACGATGTCCTACGCGTTTCGGAGTTGCAGTCACTCCTTCATCATGGAAGGAGTGATTGCAACTCCGAAACGCGTAGGCCGCAGCTCCTTTGTTTTTGACTCACCGTGGATGTGAGGAGTTTCAACATTGGTAACAGTGTGTGGATTATACAGGGGGTGGCTACCCCAGCCGTGAGCCCGCCGGATTTGTGGCTTATTATATATATATAAATAATATATATATATATATATATATATATATATATATATATATCCACCAAAGACGTGCGCAATCCATCACGCTGCACGAACCACACCAGCAGAGCTTGAGAGAAGTTCTTTTTATTTGGAACAAAGCAGGCATAACGCGTTTCAAGTTCAACAACTTTTCATCAGATGCCATTAGCTACTTGTCCGTGGGTTCGTTAGGTTTTAAATCAACGTAACTCAAAAGACAGTGAAAAGGGACTTCAGTCCATTACTTCCAGTTAAAGGGACAGTTTTTAAGGTATTTATTTTACATGTCATCCAAGCAGAATAGCAGAGGAAAGTACTTCAAAATACACGAGGTTTAAAGTAACCCCCACAATGGTGCAATTATAAAAGTTTCCCCTGCTGTTTGATAGTCAAAGTTAGTTATAGGGACTACATCGCCCAGAATGCTCCTTTGCTGCCCTTTAAGTTTATACTGGATTCCACTGCCGATATTGGTGAAATTACAATCAATACAAATGTTCCGAGTGCATATCATGCTTTCAAAAGGATAGTGTTCCATACCTCGGACATATTGCACAGTTTTAAATTCCACGACCACTCGAATTTCAAGCAGCTTTCCATTCTTCCCAAAATTATTTCATCAAGTCTGTTGTGTTGAGGGGAAGTCCTCAGCAAACCCTAGCTGCACAAAATGTCCATACATAAAGTTCGGGCGGGCCCCTCCTGGAGGCCCTTCCAATACAAACTCGGTCCATGTAGTTTTCCAGCAGCCGGAGGGCACCTCAAAAGGAAGCTTCGCGCTTCATTCCAAAGCCCTGACAAAAAGGTGCCTCTTCCTCGTGGGTCGGGGTTCGTCTTGAGATGTGTCAGACATCTCTGTTACATCCACCAAAGACGTGCGCAATCCATCACGCTGCACGAACCACACCAGCAGAGCTTGAGAGAAGTTCTTTTTATTTGGAACAAAGCAGGCATAACGCGTTTCAAGTTCAACAACTTTTCATCAGATGCCATTAGCTACTTGTCCATGGGTTCGTTAGGTTTTAAATCAACGTAATCAAAAGACAGTGAAAAGGGACTTCAGTCCATTACTTCCAGTTAAAGGGACAGTTTTTAAGGTATTTATTTTACATGTCATCCAAGCAGAATAGCAGAGGAAAGTACTTCAAAATATATATATTACCACCAAAGTTTAGCTGGTCCCAAGCCATATATATATATATATATATATATATATATATATATATATATATATATATATATATATATAGATATATATATTCTTCCAATTTGGTTCTCTCTTCCCGGCACTCGCAGCGCTCGATGTGGGTGCGATCTCCTGTGGCCGAACCACACCACTCTGTATTTGCACAACGATCTTTCCAAGGAAAGAAAAACGGGCTGCACTCCCGAAGTAAGATTTTGCACTTTGGGCACACATCGGATTTCTTCAGACCACACAGTTATATAGATGATGCAGAACATAGAAGTTGGACAACACTGAATGTTAAGGTGTTTCTTCAATGCTACTGCGGCAGACATTTTGTAGTATACCAAGCATTTGTTTGTTACTACCTTCAAGTACCATATTCCTCTTACTAGTACATTTCACCAACTAATGTTGTATTGAGGTTCACTGGTACAGTCCTATATACATATTATCTGTGTATGTGCCAAGTGGCAATATTCTCTGAATACACGAAAAATAATAATGTATCTTATATGCAAAAGTTCTGAAACACCAGGCGGCCATCAATCAATCAATCACGAAATTTATAGAGCGCACTACTCACCCGCAAGGGTCCCAAGGTGCTTGGAAGGGGGGTCTGCTACTGCTCGAAAAGCCAGGTCTTGAGGTGTTTCCTAAAGGCGAGATGGTCTTGGGTCAGTCGTAGGTGGGTGGGGAGGGTGTTCCACGTCTTGGCCGCTAGGTAGGTGAAGGATCTTCCTCCGGTGGTGGTTCTGCGGATCCGTGGAACGGTGGCGAGGGCGCGGCTGGCGGAGCGGAGCTGGCGGGTGGGTGTGTAGACCAAGAGGCGTTTGTTGAGGTATTTGGGACCCGTGTTGTGCAGAGCTTTGTGTGCGTGGGTGAGGAGTCTGAACGTGATCCTCTTGCTGACGGGGAGCCAGTGTCGGTCTCTCAGGTGGGCGGAGATGTGGCTGTGTCGGGGGATGTCCAGGTCGAGTCGTGCGGATGCGTTTTTTATGCGCTGGAGTCTTTTCTGAAGTTTGGCAGTGGTCCCAGCATAGAGAGCATTCCCGTAGTCCAGCCGGCTGGTGACGAGGGCCTGGGTGACCGACTTCCTGGTTCCAGTGGGGATCCAGCAGAAGATCTTTCGGAGCATGCGGAGGGTGTTGAAGCAGTAGGAGGCGACGGCGTTGACTTGCCTGGTCATCGTGAGGGAGGAGTCGAGGATGAAACCCAGGTTGCGTGTGTGGTCCGTGGGCTGGGGGGGGGGGTGCCCAGAGCTGGGGGCCACCAGGAGTCGTCCCAGGCGGAGATGGATGGGCCGAGGATGAGGACTTCTGTCTTTTCTGAGTTCAGTTTCAACCGGCTGAGCTTCATCCATTCTGCAATGTCTTTCATTCCTTCCTAGAAGCTGGCCTTGGCAGTGGTGGGGTCATTGGTGAGGGAGAGAATTAGTTGGGTATCGTCGGCATAGGAGATGATGTTGAGGTTGTGCTTGCGTGCGATGGCTGCGAGGGGGCTCCTGTAGACATTGAAGAGGGTGGGGCTGAGCGAGGAGCCTTGGGGTACGCCACAGATGATCTTGGTGGCTGCTGTGCGGAAGGGCGGGAGACGGACTCTTTAGGTTCTGTCGGAGAGGAAGGAGGTGATCCATTCCAGGGCCTTTCCTTGGATTCCGGCGTGGTGGAGACGGGTTGTCAGGGTGCGGTCGCAGACCGTGTCGAAAGCAGCCAATAGGTCGAGGAGGATGAGGGCGGCAGTTTCCCCGTTGTCCAGCAGAGTCCTGATGTCGTCGGTGGCTGCGATCAGGGCAGTCTCGGTGCTGTGGTTCACTCGGAATCCGGACTGTGATGGGTTGAGGGAGCCGTTCGTCTCGAGGAAGGCGATCAGCTGCTTGTTGATGGTTTTCTCAATGACTTTTGCGGGGAAGGGGAGGAGCGAGATGGGGTGGAAGTTCTTGAGCTCAGTGGGGTCTGCGGTGGGTTTCTTCAGGAGGGCATTGATCTCTGCGTGCTTCCAGCTCTCCGGAAAGGTGGCGGATGCAAGGGAGTTGTGATGATGTCTCGGAGTTGGGGTGCGATGATGGAGTCCGCTTTGTTGAAGATGTGGTGCGGACAGGGGTCGGTTGGGGAGCCGGAGTGGATGGTGTTCATCGTGTGGGTGGTGTCTTCCGTGCTGATGGGGGTCCAGGTGCAGAGGGTGGTGGTGGGGGGCACTGGTTCGGTGGTAGGGTCTGTGGTCGGAGGGCCGAAGCTGTCGTGTATATCGGCGATCTTGCGGTGGAAGAACGTGGCGAGGGAGTTGCAGAGGTCTTGTGATGGCGTGATTTCGTTGTTGCTGGTGTTGGGGTTGGAGAGCTCTTTCACAATGGTGAAGAGTTCCTTGCTGTTGTGGGCATTGTTGTCCAGCCGTTCTTTGAAGGATGACCGTTTGGTGGAGCGAATCAGCTGGTGGTGTCCGCGGATGGCGTTCTTGAGGGATGTCATGTTTTCCGCTGATTGGCCGTGGCGCCAGGCTTTCTCGCGGGCACAGCAGGACTTCTTGGAGACTTTGAGATCGTTGGTGAACCAAGAGGCTTTTTTGCTGTCGGGGTTGCTTGCGGGGTTCTTCAGTGGTGCGAGGGCATCGGCGCAGTCAGTGATCCACTGTGTGAGGTTGTGGGCTGCTTCGTTGGGGTCCGAGGAGTTGGTGGGTGGGTTTTGGCTCAGGGATGTGGTGAGCTGGTCGGTGGTGATCTTGCTCCAGCATCTTCGGTGGGGTTTGTTGCGGTCGGCGGTGGGTAGTTGTTTTCCTGAAGTTGAAATGGACGCAGCTGTGATCGGTCCAGTGGAGTTCAGTAGCGTGGTTGAAGGAGACGTGGTTGCTGGAGGAGAAGACTGGGTCGAGCTTGTGGCCGGTTCGGTGGGTGGGGGTGTTGACCAGTTGCTTGAGTCCGAGGTTGGCGAGGTTGTCCAGCAGGGAGGTGGTGTTGTTGTCCTTGTTGTTCTCCAGGTGGAAGTTGAGGTCCCCTAGGAGGATGTAGTTGGAGGAGGCAAGAGCGAGCGGGCTGATGAAGTCTGCGATGGCTTCGCTGAAGAGGGTGCGTGGTCCCGGGGGTCTGTAGATGAGGGTACCTCTGAGGGTGGTCTTGGGGTCGGTGTGTATCTTGTAGTGGAGGTGCTCGGCGGTGGTGATGGCGTCGTTGTTGATGGTCGTGATGCGGATGGTGTTTCTGTGGATAATGGCGATGCCCCCTCCGGCTTGGTTGACGCGGTCCTTCCGGATGATCTTGTAGTCGTCCGGGATGGCTATGGCGATGTCCGGGGCTGAGGAGGCGCTCATCCAGGTTTCCATGAGGAAGGCGACGTCTGGCGCTGTGGCGTCAAGGAGCGCCCAGTGTTCGATGGCATGTTTGTGGACGGAGCGGGTGTTGAGCAGGATGCACTTGAGGTGGTTGTTGCTGGTGCCTGGTCTGGCGGGTGAGGTGTTGGTCCGGAGGCAGGTGAACTTGCAGGCGCCACAAGTGAACGCTCCGTGGGTGCGTTTCGGTGTGGCTCGGTAGCAGGTTGGCTGTCGGCCGGTGTTGAGTGCGAGGGGGGTGGTGGAGTCGTACCTCCGTCGGGTGGGCTGGATCCGGCGGGGTCCAGGGGTTCTGTCGCTGGGCTCGGTCCAGGCGTGGACGGGCGCAGACGGGCTTGCCTTTGGCGTGCCTTTGGCATGCCCGCTGCGTGCGTCCGCTAAGCGCCCGCCTCTCGGCCTCCATATGAGGGGCAGAGGGAGGGAGGAGCAGCTGGGAGGTGGGAGCGGGGCGGCCAATGGGAGAGAAGGGGGAGGGGGCCACAGGGGCTCAGCAGCGGGGCAAAAAACGGTGGGAAAGACGGCGGGAGAAGCGGCGAGGGTCACGGAAGGGGGCAGGGGGGAACAGAAAGAAGGAGGGCACGGAAATGCAAGCACAGGGGTACAGAATGAAAGGGACAGCAGTCAAAGGCGAAAAAGCGGCAAAACGGAGGTCCGAGCACACAGGGGGCACAGGGGTACAGAAAGAAAACACAGGGGCACAGAGATGGGAGCACAAGGGTACAGAACTGAAGGGGACAGCAGTCAAATGGCGAGAAGCGGCAAAACGGCAGGCAGGCAGGGGGTCCGATCACACACGGGGCTGCGTGGCGGTTGGGCGGAGCGACCTGCCTGGTGACAGGGTCAATGGTCAAAGGGCCATCTTACAGTCTCTTCTGTATATGTAATAGCACAAGTTGTATTTATCATATCAAGAGTTCTGTCACCTCTACCATATTGGAGATCCCAGGTGGAAGTATTCCAATTAGTACATTTTTTTAGTTCTGTCCAATTTTCTAGGTATGTGGGATCTGTGGTTACCAACTCATAGTTCAACACAATGAAACTGTGATGTAGAACCCATATATCATTAGGGCTCAAACCCATTTGTAAACCAAAATTAGAAAAATTAAAATAAATCATCAGAATAATTCAAACATTCTTATCTGTGCTCCGCCCTCCACCATGGAGACGTGATATTGAAGAAAAGGGTACACAGAGAATAAATCCATTGAAGAAAACATTGTTGCATTCATTTTCTTTACTGCAACATGCAATTTTGAGCACATTAAATATGAGCAGGTGTTAAGGGATCAGTCCTTAATGTAAACCCAGGATGAAAAGTTTGCTATGCATGCAGATTTATCTTTTAAAGCTACGGAGGCTGAGATACAGAAAATTGTGTACAGGAAATCAGGGATAGTCCTTCTGAGGAGAAAGCCACGAAGAGTGATCTGGAGAAAAAAAGGAAGAGCAAAGACTCCATGCCTGAAGGGAAGTCAAGCCTCTTATGTTATGTGTATGTGTTAAGCATCAGCAAGGGTATACTAGCACTGAGAAGTTATGTGTGCCTAGCCTGTACTATACCTACCATAGTACATGTATTTATATATATATATATATATATATATAAATATATAAATACATGTACTATGGTAGGTTGGTTAAATGAAAATCCATGTCTTCAGCTTCTTGCAGAATTCAAAAACAGAGGGGGGCTCTGATCTGGAGTGGGAGTTAGTTCCATGCTTTAGAAGCGATGTCAGAAAACACGCATCCTCCTGATCTGCTTCTTTGTAAGTGTGGGATGTGTGTGAGCAAGTGTCCCGTGGAGCAGAAGTGTCTTGGTCTTTGGTAGAAGGAGATGTGACTGTTTAGGTAGGTGGTGCCCAAGCTGTGTAGTGCCTTGAAAGTGTTGCCTGCGATTTTAAATGTAGTATGCACTTTTGAAATTACAAATGGTGTCCTGCCATTGATAAACATTTAAGAGGGGAAAGAAGAGGGGACATTTCGGGAAAGTATTCAATCGTAGTAGCTTTAATAAAGTGCATTTAGTTACTGAAGATGAGAGTGATGAAGCACTCAATTCAAAAATAGTGCTGGACATCAGTACAGGGAGAAAACTGAACAAATCGCCATCAGCTATGATTAGTGTGAATGAAGTGAAGGTATGCATATTGTTTGATTCATGCACATGCTATTTCATAACAGAAAATACATTATTAAAGAACATTTACTGGGTAGAAAGTTGTGTCCCTCTGATTCCCATCCAGGGCATAAGCAAGCCATTGAATAATCATACTACAGTTTGTAAGGATGAACTTTGAGTTCGGTAGGATAGCATTAACTGTTGTGACTGATAAAGGGTTGTTTTTGAGCTAACCAATTATAAATGTGCATGCAGAAGAGTTAATTGTTTGGGTCCCAACATTTCATTGAAAGGGATAAAAACAAAAGCAGATTATGTGAAAGCGATTCTTGGTGCATTGGCTCTTTAATCTAAGGAAGAACTAGGTTTCTGGTTGTGGGTGTGGTTTTGATGCAAAGAGAAAGTAATAAAATAAATCAATTATCCATATAGTTTATAGTCAGGGTCTTTGAACAGAAATACTCTGTAGTGGAGAAGTAGGTATTAAAAGGCACTTGGGCAATAAAACACTACAGGGGCCGTATTATACAGGCGGGGCATTTTCCTTCAAAATTGCACGAGGTGCACCATTTAAAAGGTGCGCCCGACGCAATGAAGGAAAATGCTCCATATTATGATTAATGTGCTGACCCAGGGCATTTGTGTGAAAAATGGAGCGGCTGCTTTGAAGCTGCTCCTTGTTTTCACAGTGCAGAGGACAACCAGCCTACACTTTGAAGGGGGAATAGAGATCCCCTTGCAGGCACGTACAGTGAATGACTACACCCATCTGCAAGGGGATGTCTGGAGGTTCCATGGGACCATCTTCCCCCCTCAAGAGGGCTGCCATCGGGGGGCGCACTGACAGTGCGCCACCTCTTTAGGTGCCGTACTGTCACTGCGTCTCCTGAGAGCTTCTTTGCCTCTATGCCCACATCTGTAATATTTAAAGTAAAGGAGTTAGGTCCTTTGAGACGTGGGAATGGCTGGACCTTATCATGTACCAAGAAGAAAAAATGCCAACCCACTTTGTATAGTTTGCTCTAAATTATAAGCAACAGATCAATATTATTTTTGATATGTTAGGTATATTTATTTTTACCTTTTCTTTAGATTCTACTTTTTTGAAAAAATCATTGATTAATGTCAGAAAGACAACACAACACATATAACACATATGTACATCAACTTATACAATACATTTACCAAAAAAACATTATTACATAAATATATACATTCACTGTACACAGCATGACTTATGCATTTCTATTTTTAACTGTTCAAAAGGCGAATATCAACTCTTTGCCTTATTTAACCATCAGTGATTACAGTGTTAAGAACAGTAGTGAACAAAGTCACGATCAACCAGAGATATTAAGCAGTAGTTCTATGAATCAATAATTATAAATATTTCCAGTTTTTATCTCCGTTCTGCCGACGCGTTTCGAACACCATACACCAGTTATGGGTTCTCCACAGGGCCTTGTCACTTCTATCTGCATGTGTGTAAAGAAGAGAAAAGCACCAAAAGGTGTTTTAGTGTCATTTCTCATAGCCTCCTGTTTTCGTTTCCATTATACTCTTATACCGAATACATGTTACCTTTCCTGTAGCCGTTGTTCTCCTATGTTTGAATCTGGGTCTTTGAGCTGCAATCTGCAGGATATCAATGAATCCTGTTAGAGCCACACTCAGTTTTCGATTTGCGGTTACTTCACAAAAACACTGCATGACATACCTTTTTGTATCTATATCTGGGCGTCCCCCTATGGCTCGCAAACACTTGTAACCTGCGGGTAATACAAGTCATGCTGTGTACAGTGAATGTATATATTTATGTAATAATGTTTTTTTGGTAAATGTATTGTATAAGTTGATGTACATATGTGTTATATGTGTTGTGTTGTCTTTCTGACATTAATCAATGATTTTTTCAAAAAAGTAAAATCTAAAGAAAAGGTAAAAATAAATATACCTAACATATCAAAAATAATATTGATCTGTTGCTTATAATTTAGAGCAAACTATACAAAGTGGGTTGGCATTTTTTCTTCTTGGTACATGATAAGGTCCAGCCATTCCCACGTCTCAAAGGACCTAACTCCTTTACTTTAAATAGTCTAGGGCGGGTGCACACCCGCGAGAGTAGAATACGGGCATTGAAAAGTGTACCCTAACTACTTATCATCAGAAACGCGGAGGGTCCTTTGGTCCCTCCGAGGTAATGTCGGAAAAAGACACATTGTCTTTCTCAGAATCACACATTCAAAATTTAATAGCCTCATCTGCTTTTGATAACATCACTCTGAGCACCTCCGCACAACAACAAAATTAATCGGATAAACTAATCAGACTTAGGAAGAAGCATATCCGACTGAACTTCAAGGGCATTTTCTCTTGAAACACCTCAGGGGTGGGACCATCCCATGGGGTCTTCAGGTGAAGAATGTCCCTGTTATATTCACGGAGGACATTGAATACAAAAAAGGCTTTAGTGGCATAAACACCAAATGTAGCCGGGATCTGATGGTCCACACGATCGAGACAGCCCAGAGACTCTGTCTGAAAGAACTAGAGGAAATTGAGGTTCTAACAAAAAGCCTTCAGGAGAGCCCAGCTGTTACCGATGCAAAAACACTGCTAGATAAAATTGATAAGGACATTCAAACATTCAAAGACATTACTATTAATACCAAATCTGCACAGTACGAGAGGGACTCAAAAGCATTTACCCTAGAGAGGGCCTACCCGTTCCTGAAAGAGGATTATTATACCCAGACGGAATCACGTGGAGCCCTATATAATTTTCAAGGTCGATCAAGAAATCGTTTTAAAACCTTCTCTGATACATCCTCCTCCTCAAATTCATCAAGTTCAGAGGATAGGGGCAATAATTCCAACAAAAAGGTGGCTTTTTTAGACAAAGGCCAACAAGCCAAAACACGATACAAAGTCCCGTGGGAAATGCGCACGCGCAGAAACTTTTACAAATCGTAGAGCTCCCACCATCGACAGTAGTCAATTTATCCACGAAAATACTAACCAGAGATGAGGAATCTGTCCTCAGTCTAGGTTTAAAATTTGTTCCCAGCCAGCAAACTGACTTTACAAAACTGAAATTGGAAACTATTGCTTTTTGTCGAAAAATTCGCTTAAGAGCCTTTTTCGCAAACAAACCACCCGTTGCTGATATGGAGGTAACAGGCCTGAGGAATAAATCCACGTTTATTCCATATCAAAATATCCCCAAGCAGGTTGTTGCGTTTGAACAGATCATGTTATCATCAATAAATAAATTAGAGAAAAATAAGAAATATGTTAAACAAAATATCACGAAGGGCCAACGTGCAGCCCTCAAAAATTTGAAGGATGACCTGTCAGTCGTCATCAAACCCGCGGATAAAGGCGGAGCAGTGGTTATCTGGTCAAGAGAAAAATATCTTAAGGAAGGGGCAACACAGGTCAATAATGTCGACTGGTACAGAGAACTTCCTGAGGACCCAGTCAGAGCAATCCAGGGACAAATTTGTGGAATTATACAAACCGGACTGGAGAATGGGTTTGTGGGCCACAAAGAAAGTGAATTCTTGATAAAAAAAATTCCGAGAACGCATATCTTATATTTCTTACCAAAGATTCACAAGAATCCGGATGAGCCCCCAGGACGACCAATCGTCTCTGGGTGTGAGTCTTGTCTAGAGCCGCTCTCGAAATATATAGATTTTTTTCTTAAACCCTTTATTGCCACTGTAAAATCATATTTGAAGGATAACACTGATTTCTTGTTAAAAATTGAAGGAATGGAGTTTGATCCGTCCACAGAACTGATGGTGACAATGGACGTTTCGTCCTTGTACACCCAAATCCCTCAGGATGAGGCGCTAGAGGTATTAGAACTATACCTCGAAAGTAGGGAAAGACCACACCAAGTCCCAACCTCGTTTATTCTGCAATTAGCAGAAGTAACATTAAAGAAAAACTATTTCAGATTTAATGACCGATTTTATATGCAGATCAAAGGTACGGCCATGGGCTGTCCCTATGCGCCAGAAATGGCCATATTGTGTATGGCTGAGTATGAAAACAGATTTATTTATTCTAACAACCCTTTCAGTAAACACATCAAACAATGGTTGAGGTACATCGACGACGTGTGGCTCCTGTGGCAGGGGAGCCTCGCGGAGTTGATGGACTTTCACCTGTGGATCAATAGGAGGCACCAGGAATCAAATTTTCCTTAGAGTCCAGTAATGAAAAAATGACATTTCTTGATATTGAAATAAATTGCACAGATGGGCATTTGAAGTCATCTCTTTTCAAAAAGAAGACGGACAAAAATACGATCCTTCACCATCAAAGTGCACATCCCAGAAGTCTAAAAGACAATTTGCCGTATGGGCAGCTACTTCTGATTCGAAGGAACTGCTCTGAGGTGACGGAGTATGAAAAACATGCAACAAGGTTTTGTGAGGAGATGAAGAATCGCGGGTACTCAAAAAAACTGTTAAGTCACTATAGGAAAAGGGCACATTATACCCCACGGGAGTGCCTACTTGAACGAAAAGTAAAACGCGACCTGGATAGGTTGGTATGCGTAACCACTTTTGGTCCAGGCACCCACAGAGTACGACAAATGGTCCTTAAAAACTGGCATTTGTTACGGGAGCTTGAATGTGCCTTCCCACGGCCCATATTCGCCTATAAAAAAAAAACAGGAGCATTGGCCAATGCGTCATTAGAGCGGATGTACTAACCCCCAAACCTAAAAGTGATTTACTCTCGAAATGGGGTCTTAAACCCATCGAGGGTCACCACAAATGTGGTAATTGCATATCGTGCGATTCAACGATAGAAGGGGTTGAATTTGAACACAAGGGCATAAAGTGGAAAAACAATGGCTTTTCAAACTGTAGGACACGAAATGTGGTGTATGCAGTCGTTTGTGCATGTGGAAAAATTTACATAGGTAAAACCACACAGCAGGCTAACAGTAGGATCACCCAACATAGGTCAAGAATTAAAAAGAAGGTGTTGAGTGCACCGATGGTCCAACATTTTTTGGACTTAAATCACAGCGAAACTGACTTCCGATGGACCATATTGAGTACCATAGTGGCATCAGGAAATAAAGGTCCCATTGACATTGAAGAAACTTTGCTGAGAAAAGAAGCATACCTGATTCTCAAATTTAATAGCACGCAAAACGGACTGAACACTCTTTCGGAGGTATCGAGATTGTAATTTAAAATGTAAGAATTTTTCATAGGGCTCCATGTGAGACTGGTAATCCCCTCCTAAAGAGCGGTAAACCAACAGCGAGGCAAATATGTAACACAAATCTCTTTGTAATCGGGCAACACAAAACATATACATAACCTCGATTTAGATAAGATTGTACTTAGAGTTCATACAATGCCGCTAGAGCGAATTAAAATGCAAAACTACAATTCCCAGAAATCTAAATGTCACATGACTGTTTCAAATAATCAGGTTACATGGCCGCCGCTTTCCACAGTGAAGCGAGCAAGACGCTGTAGCAAGTTGCAAAGAGGTAAGGAGAACCTGAATGGGGCATGGATTAGACTCGATAAGAGTTGAGAACCAAGCGGGGTCTTAATCCGCGCACCGTTTTTTAACATTAACAGTGCATCCAACTGCGTGTAACCCAAAGGGGAACAACGTGGCATACATAGCGGGGACAACGAGGCACACGTAACGGGAGCCCAGCAGACCGCTTTAAACCAGGTCAGTACGGACGTGCTGTGAACTTGATACAGCCTCTTTTGATTTAAATAATTTAAACTTAGAACCCGTACAACGTTATATTTTGACAGATTACACGCATGTATAAAACAACGCGAATATGAAGTGAGACACCCCTAAAAGCGTTTGGTGGACATAGAAAGGTATGAAGATACTTGAGAGCTGTTTAACATATTTGAATGGTTACACAAGCCCACAAATAGTAAACCAGCCTTGTATTACCCGCAGGTTACAAGTGTTTGCGAGCCATAGGGGGACGCCCAGATATAGATACAAAAAGGTATGTCATGCAGTGTTTTTGTGAAGTAACCGCAAATCGAAAACTGAGTGTGGCTCTAACAGGATTCATTGATATCCTGGAGATTGCAGCTCAAAGACCCAGATTCAAACATAGGAGAACAACGGCTACAGGAAAGGTAACATGTATTCGGTATAAGAGTATAATGGAAACGAAAACAGGAGGCTATGAGAAATGACACTAAAACACCTTTTGGTGCTTTTCTCTTCTTTACACACATGCAGATAGAAGTGACAAGGCCCTGAGGAGAACCCATAACTGGTGTATGGTGTTCGAAACGCGTCGGCAGAACGGAGATAAAAACTAGAAATATTTATAATTATTGATTCATAGAACTACTGCTTAATATCTCTGGTTGATCGTGACTTTGTTCACTACTGTTCTTAACACTGTAATCACTGATGGTTAAATAAGGCAAAGAGTTGATATTCGCCTTTTGAACAGTTAAAAATAGAAATGCATAAGTCATGCTGTGTACAGTGAATGTATATATTTATGTAATAATGTTTTTTTGGTAAATGTATTGTATAAGTTGATGTACATATGTGTTATATGTGTTGTGTTGTCTTTCTGACATTAATCAATGATTTTTTCAAAAAAGTAGAATCTAAAGAAAAGGTAAAAATAAATATACCTAACATATCAAAAATAATATTGATCTGTTGCTTATAATTTAGAGCAAACTATACAAAGTGGGTTGGCATTTTTTCTTCTTGGTACACATCTGTAATATGGCACAGGCACCGAGGCAAAGGGATTCCCTCATTTGCATGTGGTACGCCCCCATGCAAATGATGGAATGCCCTCTGTAGATAGCACTGGCACTTTATGTGCGCCAGCGCTATCGGTATTACAGAAGGGAATGCACAAGTATCTGCGGCCCCTTCTATTGTACCAAAGTGCCCCAGGGTCGTGCAAAGCCGCTGGGCCTCCAGGGCATTTGCATAATTCACCCCCATATTGCGTGCATGAGGACATAAATTTGCAATAAAACTCAACCACAACCCCCTTATCATTATTCTATTTTCTGGTAGAGGCAGAACTTTGACTGCTAAGGGAGCTATGTTAGCAGAAAGCTATTTGTTAAGTATTGAGTATGTCCCTTACAGTAAAATTGTGCATGGGGACTGGATGTCCAGAGTGTCACTGCTGTGTTCCTGAGTGTGTGAGGAGAAGAAAGCTGGGGAAGCTCGGAGGATGTAAGAGACAGTGATGTAGATAGAACACTTTAATTTTGGAAGATGAATGGAGTAAAGTAATGGAAGTAGATTTGTGAATCAAGAAAGTGTACATTACAAAGGAGTGACCTGAAGAGAAGAAGTTGGCAGGAGAATTTAAGGAGCCTACTCACAAAACTACTTTGCACCATGTGTTAATTTTATATTTTTGGGAAATTCTTCTTTTGCTAGTGTAAATGCACTACTAAGTGCTGACTAATATAACTCAACCTCCTGAGAGCAGGGATTGGAACCTACTAGGACAGGAGATAAGTGTAAAGTTACTACTAGTAAGTTTCAAAAGGAGGCAGAGGTCTCTGACACCAGATCAGAGATCTATGGTAAAATATAGAAATATTATTAAGCTTAATAACTGAAAAAAAATATTTTCAAGTAAAATGAAAATGTAAATTAACTTAAAATAATGTTATTATCCTACATTAAAAAGCAAAATGTTACAGCATATTAGCTCACCAAAATAAATGTTTAGTACATAATTAAATAAAGTAGTGTAATTGTATTCATAAATATTAATCCTTAAACATTAAAACAATCTTTAAAAAATCCCATTGACATTCTTATTCTCATTCTTATATTTAATTATTATTTAGTACATTGCATTAAAATGTATTTGTTTTATTTAAATTAATTAATGTAAAACTGTTATAAGTTTGAAAGTTTTATATATACATACATATATTTATATATACATATATATATATATATACATATATATATACACATATACATGTATTTTTAAATTAAACAGATTTTATTTAACATTATTTCCTATAGGGTGTTCTTTTAAGACCCTTCTTTCACAGTTTTTTATATAGTGTTTGAAAAATCATTGAAACAAAACATAGGTTAATCTGACACTTTATTTAGGTATGCTAATAAGGCCTTAGCTTACGTTAAAAAACACCCTTGCAATTAATTAAAAAAACACAAAGGTTAAAGTGGTTTTAAAGTTAGATGTTTAAATGAGATAAAAATGTATGTTTTACAATAGCAAAAACACTGAATTCACTGGTATATTTACTGAGGTGACTGTAACTTGTGCCCCCGCCATGCAGAGCTTAAAACTCCACATATTACATCACTTGTGATATGTTAAATGACATCATTGATGACATTACTGATGACATCTCAACTACCATCATGGCCCTCTCATTAGGTACTGCAGTACACATGCTGGAGCTGCCGCTGAAACTTCACTCCCATGGTACTGCAGTACTGAACAAGCTTCCTTGGGGAAGCTTGCACTCTACTGCAGTACCTTGGGGTGAAGGTTGAGAGGTGGAACCCATGGAAGAACAGTAGTACCAACCAAAAACAATATAACAGATAAAAACAAAATGTGCATTGGGTGTCTTCAGTGGAAAGGGGCCAGGTCCTGGCCAGATGTCAGTCAGTGTAACACCCATACACACATATATATATATATATATATATATATATATATATATATATATATATATATATATATATATATATATATATATATATATATATATATATATATATATATATATATATATATATATATATATATATGTATATGTGTATATATATATATATATATATATATATATATATACATATATATATATACATATGTATATATATATATATATATATATATATATTCTTCAAAAGCTATCAGCCGATAGCGTAAGTCAGCACTCAACAACGGATATATTTCCCAAAGTTTTACCATTTATTTTTCAAAGGCAGCATTCATCGCACAACACCAACGCATTTCGCAACGTACTGTTGCTTGATCACGGTAGGGATACAATGTTGCAGTTCTTTTTTATGTCATTCAAAAAAACCGCCTGAAACCCATCATTCTGATCTCACTTCCTTTCCATGACAGGAAGTAGCTTGGGAATTGTAGTTTTTATAAAACCGAGTGTTTTGGTTGGGAACAGCGCTATCATTGCATAACTATTGTGATGTTAATACAGTATATATCCTTAATGGATGTTTGAGCATAATTAGGTAATTAATACATTTCTATACAGTTTGCACAATATTACGGGGATGATGCTTATTTTATCAACATTTTCCACAATTGATTGGGATGTTGGATATTTTCCTGCCCTCTGGTGGGCACAGTTATTTTACCATCTATCATCAAGTTAACCTCTCCGGTGAGCATTTATACATTTGTTGAAGCCCTCTAGTGGGCTGATGGTTCTCATCCCACACCCCTTTCAGTTCTACCCCTTGTTATCTTAATCAGTTCTGGGTTATTTTATCACCCCACCATACCTCCATACAGTGTCACATATTCTGACCCTTCTTATGTCCTTATTATTTCATAATGTACATAGGCCGATGCGTTTTTCCCTGATGTTCTTCTTTCTTCCCACTCATCTATGTATATTTTCTAAATACCTCTTCTATTAGTTCATGTTACTCATTACAAAGAAAACATTTAAAAAAAACATTAAAAAGAAAACATTACGGTGTGTCCACAGTTCTCAATCTGTCCAATTGATTATAAATGTACATAAAGTTCCTCACTTAAATTTAAGCCCCAAGGGCTCATCGTTCGGAAGTTTAGAATTTGCCTTGATTCCCTGCATCTCAGTGCATAGGTTTTTAGGAGTTTCCAGTCGCTGTTGTGCATCAACTCCATGTGTTTTGCAACAGCATTGTTTTTGTCTTTATTCACTGTTGCTCTGATGTGCTCAAGGATTCGTAGTTTGAATTGTTTCTTCGTGCTTCCAATATATTTCAGTGCACACGGGCATTCGATCACATATACCACGTGTGTAGTTGTACAGTCTATCAATTGGTTGATCTTCCATAGTTTTTTATTTGGCAACATTACTTCTTTTTTATTTGTGGCAATTTGGCAGACCTTACATCGTTGGCATTTAATGAATCCTTTCGTATTCATCCATTGGATTCCTTTTTTCTTTTTGGTTCTGTCCTGGAAGTGACTTTGTATCAATTTGTCTCTCAGGTTTTTCGCACGGCGATATGTAACCAGTGGGTGGTTGCCCATTATTTTACCCATTGTTTGGTCTAGTTGTAGTAATTTCCAATTCTTTCTCAGAGTATTCACAATTTGTTTTGATTCTCTCGTGTAATCCAGTATTAGTCTTACTTTTCTTTCACTTGGTGATTTGTGGGTGGTGTTTGTTGTTGTTTTCTGAGTTCTCAGAGCCTCTTTTCCTTCCTTTTTGATTTGCTCTTTGCCATCCCTTATTTATAATAGCCTTGTGGTATCCTCTGGTTTTGAATCTTTGAGCCATGCTTTTACTTTTTGATTCCCATTCCTTCTTTTCTGAGCATATCCTTCTCGCCCTCAAAAACTCCCCATACGGTATATTCTCTTTGACAGAGGGTTTGTGGAAGCTGTCGAAGTGTAAAATTGAGTTGGTTGCCGTGTCTTTTCTGTGGAGTGTAGTTTCCACTTTGTTGTCCTTAATGTAGATTTCTGTGTCGAGAAAAATTGCTCTGTCTTTACTGATATGGTTTGTAAAGCGAATGTTTGGAGTAGACGAATTTAGAATCCGAAAGTAGTTCTCAAATTCCAAGGCTGTTCCTTCCCAGATTATTAGGAGGTCATCTATAAATCTGATCCATTTGGCTATTTTTTCCACATGGGTGTCATTGTCAATGTGCCAGGCGATCTGTTGTTCTCACCACCCCATTGTGAGGCATGCGTACGCTGGACTAAATGAGAAACCCATGGCGCAGCCATGGATTTGTTGGTAAATTTCCTCTCCGAATAGGAAAACATTTTGGGTTAGGCACATTTCCACCATGTCGATTAGCATCTGGTTGTGTTGTTGAAAATGAATATTTCGTTCTTTCAAAAAGAAAGCACAGGCCTTTAGACCCATGTCATTGTCAATATTAGTGTACAACGACACTACGTCCATTGTCACCAATGGATAGTTGGATTGCCACGGTAGGTCCTCTAAATGTTGTAAGAGATCTGTAGTGTCACGTAAGTAAGAGCTTAAGCTGGTAACAAACGGCATGAGGAAGAAATCAATATAATTCGCGATTGGTTCCATGAGGGACCCTTTCGATGACACTATGGGTCTCCCTGGTGGTCTTAGTGGATTTTTGTGCACCTTTGGTACAAAATAGATTGTCGCCATTTTGGGATGATCTGTGCATAGGAATTTCATTTCCTCTGTGTCAATTAGATTTAGTTTGTTCCACATTTGAAGTTTTTGATCCAGTTTTTCTTTGAATATTTTCGTTGGATTTACTTCTAGTTTTCTGTAATATTTTTTGTTTTCCAACTTCAAATGTGGAACAAACTAAATCTAATTGACACAGAGGAAATGAAATTCCTATGCACAGATCATCCCAAAATGGCGACAATCTATTTTGTACCAAAGGTGCACAAAAATCCACTAAGACCACCAGGGAGACCCATAGTGTCATCGAAAGGGTCCCTCATGGAACCAATCGCGAATTATATTGATTTCTTCCTCATGCCGTTTGTTACCAGCTTAAGCTCTTACTTACGTGACACTACAGATCTCTTACAACATTTAGAGGACCTACCGTGGCAATCCAACTATCTATTGGTGACAATGGACGTAGTGTCGTTGTACACTAATATTGACAATGACATGGGTCTAAAGGCCTGTGCTTTCTTTTTGAAAGAACGAAATATTCATTTTCAACAACACAACCAGATGCTAATCGACATGGTGGAAATGTGCCTAACCCAAAATGTTTTCCTATTCGGAGAGGAAATTTACCAACAAATCCATGGCTGCGCCATGGGTTTCTCATTTAGTCCAGCGTACGCATGCCTCACAATGGGGTGGTGGGAACAACAGATCGCCTGGCACATTGACAATGACACCCATGTGGAAAAAATAGCCAAATGGATCAGATTTATAGATGACCTCCTAATAATCTGGGAAGGAACAGCCTTGGAATTTGAGAACTACTTTCGGATTCTAAATTCGTCTACTCCAAACATTCGCTTTACATACCATATCAGTAAAGACAGAGCAATTTTTCTCGACACAGAAATCTACATTAAGGACAACAAAGTGGAAACTACACTCCACAGAAAAGATACGGCAACCAACTCAATTTTACACTTCGACAGCTTCCACAAACCCTCTGTCAAAGAGAATATACCGTATGGGGAGTTTTTGAGGGCGAGAAGGATATGCTCAGAAAAGAAGGAATGGGAATCAAAAAGTAAAAGCATGGCTCAAAGATTCAAAACCAGAGGATACCACAAGGCTATTATAAATAAGGGATGGCAAAGAGCAAATCAAAAAGAACGAAAAGAGGCTCTGAGAACTCAGAAAACAACAACAAACACCACCCACAAATCACCAAGTGAAAGAAAAGTAAGACTAATACTGGATTACACGAGAGAATCAAAACAAATTGTGAATACTCTGAGAAAAAATTGGAAATTACTACAACTAGACCAAACAATGGGTAAAATAATGGGCAACCACCCACTGGTTACATATCGCCGTGCGAAAAACCTGAGAGACAAATTGATACAAAGTCACTTCCAGGACAGAACCAAAAAGAAAAAAGGAATCCAATGGATGAATACGAAAGGATTCATTAAATGCCAACGATGTAAGGTCTGCCAAATTGCCACAAATAAAAAAGAAGTAATGTTGCCAAATAAAAAACTATGGAAGATCAACCAATTGATAGACTGTACAACTACACACGTGGTATATGTGATCGAATGCCCGTATGCACTGAAATATATTGGAAGCACGAAGAAACAATTCAAACTACGAATCCTTGAGCACATCAGAGCAACAGTGAATAAAGACAAAAACAATGCTGTTGCAAAACACATGGAGTTGATGCACAACAGCGACTGGAAACTCCTAAAAACCTATGCACTGGAATGTGTCTTGCCACACGAAAGGGGCGGAGCCCAGGAAAAACAACTGAGATGCAGGGAATCAAGGCAAATTCTAAACTTCCGAACGATGAGCCCTTGGGGCTTAAATTTAAGTGAGGAACTTTATATACATTTATAATCAATTGGACAGATTGAGAACTGTGGACACACCGTAATGTTTTCTTTTTAATGTTTTTTTTAATGTTTTCTTTGTAATGAGTAACATGAACTAATAGAAGAGGTATTTAGAAAATATACATAGATGAGTGGGAAGAAAGAAGAACATCAGGGAAAAACGCATCGGCCTATGTACATTATGAAATAATAAGGACATAAGAAGGGTCAGAATATGTGACACTGTATGGAGGTATGGTGGGGTGATAAAATAACCCAGAACTGATTAAGATAACAAGGGGTAGAACTGAAAGGGGTGTGGGATGAGAACCATCAGCCCACTAGAGGGCTTCAACAAATGTATAAATGCTCACCGGAGAGGTTAACTTGATGATAGATGGTAAAATAACTGTGCCCACCAGAGGGCAGGAAAATATCCAACATCCCAATCAATTGTGGAAAATGTTGATAAAATAAGCATCATCCCCGTAATATTGTGCAAACTGTATAGAAATGTATTAATTACCTAATTATGCTCAAACATCCATTAAGGATATATACTGTATTAACATCACAATAGTTATGCAATGATAGCGCTGTTCCCAACCAAAACACTCGGTTTTATAAAAACTACAATTCCCAAGCTACTTCCTGTCATGGAAAGGAAGTGAGATCAGAATGATGGGTTTCAGGCGGTTTTTTTGAATGACATAAAAAAGAACTGCAACATTGTATCCCTACCGTGATCAAGCAACAGTACGTTGCGAAACGCGTTGGTGTTGTGCGATGAATGCTGCCTTTGAAAAATAAATGGTAAAACTTTGGGAAATATATCCGTTGTTGAGTGCTGACTTACGCTATCGGCTGATAGCTTTTGAAGATTATACGAAAGCGGGGCTCTGCTTT
This sequence comes from Lissotriton helveticus, assembly GCF_964261635.1. Taxonomy (NCBI): domain Eukaryota; kingdom Metazoa; phylum Chordata; class Amphibia; order Caudata; family Salamandridae; genus Lissotriton; species Lissotriton helveticus. The sequence continues at coordinate 288,927,367 of NC_136069.1, read as the reverse complement.
GTAGTCGGCACCGGTGATAAGAGCGCCATTGGACTACAAGTTTGGAGCCAAACCTGTGGATATATATATATATATATATATATATATATATATATATGCGGTATGTAGCGCCAACAGCCAGTTTCTGTCAAAGACGAGACGAGACCCAATTCTTGGTGTTTCTTAAAGATTTATTTTGCCCAACACCAGTTTGCCACGACGCGTTTCGGCTCTCGAAGAGCCTTGATCACATGACAATATACATATATACATATATCATTTTCCAGCACCCTCCACCAAGTCGCAGAAGAGCATGGCACTCAGGACACTGATAAATTCTTCAAATTTATAAAATGCTAAAAAGGTTTCATTAACACGTTTCAGTAGTACCCGCTACCTTGTTCACAATGAAAACATCACCATTATGTGAAATATAAATACGTACAAATGTGTCTGTAAACCGTGATGACAGACACCTTAAAGTGCATACGTGCAAACAATACTACAAATGGAGTTGCCATCTTGTAATGGTACCTATACAACTAACAGTATATTGTTATAGTAATGTTTCTAAAAGATTTTCTATATAAATGAAAGTTCATGGTACATCAAGTAACACTTTTTACAGTAAGAGTTCATTTACATTCAGAATACGGTTGTCTTTGCTGATTCTGAACAAATGACTTTTCTTTGGCTACAATATACATTGTTCATTTGTATTCTATCAACCTTGTATCACACCCAAGTGGGCGAATCTTCAATACTCTAATGTACCTAATTCATTGGATAAGTACCTTCATTATGCTAAACTACACTACCCCCTATTACTTATGGCATATCCTCCTACCAATTCAGTGCAAATTATTCAAATACCTATACACAGATACTGTAAATAAATACCCAGTGTGTCACAACATTATTTATATGATAGCAGCAGAAACTCTATATGAATAGATTATCCCAGACATGTATATAATTCTTCATCAGCATTTCAGTCAAATGGCTCTTTGCTGTCCATTTCTAGAGTAAACTTAGTCTCCAATCTACGCAGCCTTTCCTTTTTTTCTAACAATAATTACAGATGGCAGTGGTGGTTTGATTGGTAGTACATCTAATCTCTTAGTGCATTCAGTATAAACATCCAAGTATTGGTGCCCCTCGAGGTTAAGATGGCTGCACCACACTACCTAAGGTGCCAGAACACCGAAGTCCAATTGGACCAAGTGAAAACAAGAAATAAAATTATAAAACTCAGCACACATATTGAATTTTATATCAATTCATACAAATATTTAAGCAAATTGATCGAAAGTAGCAGCAGGACATCAATTTTGTTCTTGCCGTATCAATATAATATAAATATATGACAGTCCTAAGTCACAAATTTAGGAGCAATCACAATATAATCAAGAGTAAGCAGCTTGGTGTGACAGTCCTCATTTAAAGCGTTGAACCGGCAGCCGACACGTGTTTCGTTTCATAGAAACTTTTTCAAGGCTGCAAATAATGCCATGAGAAAAAAGAAATTTCATTGTACATATCTATACAATATCAGATTTCTAAGCAAATAGGAAAACCACAATTTGTAAAAAAACAAATTGTATGGCGATCAAAAGATCAGAAATGAAGATTTAGCGTGTAAATTTACTTGAAACAAGAAGATATTACAGATAGCCCATGGTAAAAAAAAATTAAAAAGCATGCATTGCTCGTACCCCAAGATGAGAATATTCTATCTAATGGAGAATTATATAATAAGGGCCACCAAGAATACTGTGGGTTCAGTCCAAATAAATACCTTCAATCACTGTTTTACATGGGCCACCAAGCAATTGTATAAAGAATGTCCAAGTCTTTGTAATGGGAAATCGTCTGTCCCTAATGAATTTCCAATAACAAAGGAAAAGAAAAGTCTAAGATCATTCTAGTTCACAAGTCAAGGATATGATATCCCATATGTGTTAATTGGTAAAAAGATTATAACAATAACTAAATATAATTCAGCTCTCTTTTTGGAACAGAAGACCAAGGCACATAATTTTTTTGTGTAAATCCACTGGTTAATTTATCTGTGAGATAAAAATAGACATGAAGTCAGAGAATTTCAAAGATTTAATAATCCTATTTAGATCCTAGGGCATAAACTGATCACTGTTGGGCTATTCCTTTCTTTTACTGTCTTGTCTTCAGCTCAATTATCATAGATAAGTTTCTATCCGGAACATATATGTCGAGAAGGAGGACAGAGGCAGCCTCCTTGTTCAAGTGTTATGATGACTTCCAAGTATTCAACGCTTCCTTTACTAAGTTCTTTTAATCCGAAACCTGGTACATTCTAATACTGGACAAGTTAAAAAGCAGTCCCCTTCCAAAGACCTATATCCTAGTAAAAACAGTCTTCAGTCACATAAAAATAAAGAAAGAGAAGGGGACACTTACAATGTTGGTAGTCACAAGGTCTTGGGCTATGATAAGCCCCTAGAATCGTAGGGGAAAAAAAAGAAAACGGAAAAATGTGTTAGATGCAGTACAGCCAATAAATTATATGGCGCAATGATACCTAATTGAGAGTAGGGAAAGCACTTCTGTTGTAAATGTCCCTTCCATAAAATTCTTGAATAGTAGCGCTTTGTCTGTCTAATCGGCTTATAGTCCCAGGCCCATATGGTAACCGAAGTAGACATCATGATTATGTTGTTCTTTAAAAAATATATTTAAAAACATGTATGCTCCCTATATGGAGAGCATTTTTTTATTATATCTTATGAGCAAAGAGCGTAAAAGCCCCAAACTACGATGTAGTAAGTTGGATATCGATATTCTATCACTTTATCCTCTGCGCATTAGGCATAAATGGTCACATGCCAATATATTAACAAATCTCAGTAGTTTAACAGTAAAAGGAGATGTCTTATCCATCTCTTATAGCCATGCGTCACGTAACAGTTAAAATCGATAATATGCCAACACAAAGTTAGCCTTTAAGCAGTCCCGGTTGCCAAAGTTCAAACTAACCTTTTGTATTCAGAAATCCCTCCCGGCGCAGTCGTTCTGGGTTTAGCACGCAATGCCTGCACTGGTTGCCGGTACTCTTTTTAAAACGATTCCGTCTACATCGTGTACTGTCATATGATGTTGTCACATGACTTGTTAGTCGGTAATAGTTCATTGTGATAGAAAAAGAACTATGTTAGCTAGAATCTTTGCCGTCAGAATAACTACAGTGGCGGCCATTTTTCTATCCAACAGTGCAATATGTTCACATCCCATATAGAGACTCATGCAGAAATTAGGTGGCATATTTTTTGTTATGGTTTCCAACATTTACACCAATATCAAAGATGAATCTTTCATGTTTAGAATTCAAATGAACGTTAGTGCGTCACCCAGTGATTCAAAATGAAAAGGGGCAAATGTTGTTTCTTCAATTTTAAGCGCACATCATTATTCAGATATTACTCACATTAGATTGCTCAAACAGTTTCTAATCATTTTTCACATGTTAATTATTAATGTCATTCGTTGTATTAAATGCCACATTTACAATTATGTAAACTCCACAATTTGTAAAGCACAAATTAAAGACAGTACATGTCACATAACTAAAAGTGTGTACAGTAACACAATATCATGTCTACTAGATTTAAGTGGTCCCAACATATGATTAAAAAGTATTCCCAGCATCTTCTCAGTGTATGTAGCAGTTTTGAAGGATGCTAGCATTACCGAACTTATTTATAGGCGTATTTTTCGTTGTATATACTCACAAATTGTTATCAAGATAGTAAAAACTATCTAATCTTTAAGAAAGACAAACAGCCCTTTGTCAATATTAATGCCTTTCTCTACCGCACGAAGGCATATGATCCGTTGTGCTTCAGTCCTTCTCAACATTGATGTCCTATCTCCTACCCTGGCATCAGTTTTGATCTCAGTAATGCCGTGGAAGCTCAGACCTGCCATAGTTCTATTGGGATGTTCATTATTAAAATGAACAGCTAAAGGGTAGCTGTAATCATTGTTCCTGATGGCCCTAACATGTTCTTCAATTCTTTCTTTTAATGGACAAATAATACTGCCTGTATATATTAGGCCACAGACGTAGCGTAGGCAATAGACAACATATCTTGTATTACAGTTCATGAAATGGTGAATCTGATAGGTTGTGTTGATGTTATATTTAAAATCCTTCAATTTGTTGCAAGCGAATTGGCACATGCTACAGTGTGCACATTTGTAAAATCCATCTGGTTTTCTTGATAACCAAGTCATATCAGCCTGTTTTGGTGGTACATAGCTAGAGCATAAGGAGTCCCTTGATGTTCTACCCCTTCTATACACAATGCTAGGTTTCTGTGTCACTAGCTTTTTCATTGTACTGTCTAGATTTAATAGGTGCCAATGTTTCTTGAAGATTATATAGATCTGATGGCTATGTACATTATAGATAGTAATCAAACTGATCTTGTTGTCTCTTCTTTTTCTTTTCTGTTTGGCATTAGATCTATCTAATACAGACTGTCTAGTCTTCTGTAAGATTCTTTTTCTAGATTTATCTAAAATGTTAGAAGAATAGCCCCGACTTCAAAAGCTCATTTCAAGGTTCATAAGTTCTCTCATTGCTGCAGTTTCTCTTAAGTCTAGTCATTTCCCCGAAGGGGATTGAGTTAATCTGTACTGCAGGGTGGCCACTGGAAGCATGTCAGAGAGAAATACAGGCTGTAGGCTTCCTGTATAAGCAGGACATAATTTTGTTAGCCTTAGCATAAATCTTAACGTCCAAAACTTCTATTTGTGATCTGTCAAATCTAGAGGTGAAGCTTAGATTGTAAGTGTTGTTGTTCAGATACTTCGTCAGATCTTCAAATTGAGTCTTGTCGCCTGCACAGATGATAAGAATATTATCTATGTATCTTGTCTAATATACTATGAGTCCTGTCAGTTCTGAAGGTCCAAGAAGCCATAGATGCGGTGCCTCAAATCTCCCCATGTACAAATTGGCGTATGATGTTGAGAATTTAGACCCCATAGCAACTCCCATGGATTGTTTATACCAAGAGCCTTGATGCAAGAATACATTATTGTTCAGGACTATTTCCGTAAACTCTTGTAACATCTCCGTGTGTTCAAACAGAGTCGCATCTCTCAGATATAATGTCTCTTTAAGAGTTCTTAGTCCCAAGTCTTGAGGAATACAAGTATATAAGGAACAGACATCTAGGGTGGTGAAGGATAATTCCGCCGTCCATTCCATATCCTCCAATTTATTCAGTAGATCCCCTGTATCTATCAGGTATGATAGCAAATTTCGGACCAAAGTTTGTTGATAAATGTCAATGTACTCAGCCAATTGTTCTGTGGGGCACTCAATGCCAGAGACAATGGGTCTCCCTGGAGGAAAGAGACCAGGCTTGTGAATTTTAGGAAGTATTTAGATACAAGGAGCAAGAGGCGTTTGAACAAAATGATACTTGTATTGTATGTCTGATATTATTCCCTGTTGTTTCCAATACGTTAGCCTAGAGCCAATGTATTCTGTGATGTCTGCCTGAGGGTTGTTGTTTAGTCTACTGTAAGCAAAATTATGGCTCAATTGTCAATCTATTTCCTTAATATAGTCTTCATGTTGCATGATCACTATATTTCTCCCCTTGTCCGCCTCCTTGATTATAATACCTTGATTGTTAGCTAAACCCTTCAATGCCTGGGATTCCATTTTAGTCAGATTGTACAATTGTTTGGATGGCATATTACTCAGTTTATCCTCCAGAACATATAGGTCATGGCTAACTGCTTTATAGAAAGAGTCAATAAGATTTTCAGCAGGCAATGCTGGTATAAACCTGGATTTAGGTCTAGGTCCACTGTCTAGGGCTGTATTTGAGGGGATATCGAATTCTGTAAGTGTGTCAGTAACAGTATATGAAGAATCATCTAAAGACTTTAACAGATCAACATCATGTATATCTCTTATTGTCCTTTGGCCAAGTCGTATAGGCACAGTACAATTAGTCACAGGCAATGGGTTCTCCTCACAAAAATGTTCAATTTCATTTGACGCACAAACTTAAATACGTCAATGTGCAATTTTCCAAAATCAGGCTGTGCTGTAGGTCAAAAATGTAAGCCCCTAGTCAGGACATTCTTGTCATGTATAGATAATTGTACAGAGGAGAAATTTACAATACTGACAGCATCAAAAGAATTCAATTCTAACAAGTCATTCGCATGTAATTCGGTGTTTGTGAAGGCACTCAGTTCTTGGCACCCCAGGAAGATGATCTGGTGTTGGTTGCCACCTCCCTCTGGTTTCCTACGGCATCTCCTTGCCTGTTTTTTTTTATGTTGGCCTTGTTGTAATTGTCTCTTGTTCCCTTTCGGAATCGAGCCATTTCCTCTAAAAAAAGACAAAGGTGCATGAGAAGTAGTGGGCCCATTAAAGTCTCCTTCCGTGCCTATACTACTGTGGAGGCTGGATACGTCAGATTCACTGTTAGAGGCCGTGGCGGCCAGTGAGGCAGTAGACCCTGACGTTACTGGCTGTATAGATTTTGTTTCATCAAACCTTTTTGAAAACGTGAAAACCCTACCAGATTTGTAGTCATTTTCGTCCCTTTTGAGTTTTCTTAATTGTTTGTCCTTGATATAGAGTTGGTGACTGACCAAAATCCTTCAGTATTTAAAAAACAAAAAATTCAGTCACTTCAGGTAAATTGAGCATCTTAATCTCATTTTCCAATTGATCAATGTCAGCCAGTTGATTGTTACGTTTTCTCTCTGCATGGCAGATAAGAATGTCTATCATCCCATAGGATGAATTCACAATTAATTCCTCCCATTCCTGTATTAGATCAGGGTCCAAGACCTCGAATGAGGGGAAAATGATGACCCGCAATCCCCATGGGACCTGTTTGATGTCTAAATACCTCTTGAGGATGGTGGATTCCCATCATCGGGATAGTTCCTGTTTCCTTAATCGTTCTAGTTTGATACATTTTTGTTTAAGCCCTTTCTGAGCATTGTTAACTTTGGGACATGTTGTATTGTCAGAAGTCCCTGAGATAAGCTCCTGTAGGAGTCTATCCCATTCATTTAATTTAATTTAATTTAATTGCGGGTTTATATAGCGCTAGGAATCGACTCCCGGAGGAGTATCTCCACGCTTCGACCGCTGGGGAACCCGTCCTGGCTCACCCTGAGAGATGGTCCCTGATGGGTATCTCTAAGGTGCGACCAAGCATCCCCGGCGGTCTGGGGGGGCCGTTGTGAAGATGAGGCAAGCTGATGCCCAGAGTTGCAGAGTGTGGTTTCTGACTAGAGTAGGCACCGAGGCGAGAATTATCGAGTCCGCTGACCCTGGTCCACGACCCTGCCACGTCGGGAATCGAACCCTGGTCCCGGGCCGTTCTCTGCTTACGGGTCTGCCGCCTCTAACCAGTGAGCCACACTTCTCCACATTCATCATCAAAAAAGGTCATGTTCAATATTAATTAAAGCGGGTTCTTGATTTTCTATAGTAGCAATACGAAGAAATGAGTGCATCTCCACACCACACAAACTTGACAATATTTACAGATGGCAGTGGTGGTTTGATTGGTAGCACATCTAATCTCTTGACCCAGTGAAAACATGAAATAAAATTATAAACCTCGGCACTCTTATTCAATTTTATATCAATTCATACAGTCATTTAAGCAAATTGATTTGAAGAAGCAGCAGGACATCAATTTTGTTCTTGCCATATCAATTTAATATAAATATATTATATTTGTTATTGGAAATTCATTAGGGACAGATGATTTCCCATTACAAAGACTTGGACATTCTTTATACAATTGCTTGGTTGCCCATGTAAAACAGTGATTGAAGGTATTTTTTGGACTGAACCCACAGTATTCTTGGTGGCCCTTATTATATAATTCTACATTAGATAGAATATTCTCATCTTGGGGTACGAGCACTGCATGCTTTCTACATTTTTTCACCATGGGCTATCTGTACTATCTTCTTGTTTCAAGTAAATTTACACACTATATCTTCATTTCTGATCTTTTGATCGCCATCCAAACTATTTTTTATAAATAATATAAATTGTGGTTTTCCTGTTTCCTTAGAAATCTGATATTGTATAGATATGTACAATGACATTTCTTTTTTCTTATGGCATTATTTGCAGCCTTGAAAAAGTTTCTATGAAACGAAACAGGTGTCGGCTGCCGGTTCAACGCTTTAAAGGAGGACTATCACACCAAGCTGCTTACTCTTGATTATATTGTGATTGCTCCTAAATTTGTGACTTATGACTCTGTCATATATTTACATTAAATTGATACGGCAAGAACAAAATTGATGTCCTGTTGCTACTTTAAATCAATTTGTTTAAATAACTGTATGAATTGATAGAAAATTGAATAAGAGTGCTGAGGTTTATAATTTTATTTCAAGCCTTTTTTTCTGTCACCTCCTCTTATGTTCCTAGGTACTTGTGCCTGATCACTGATGACATCATCCAGCAAAGTAAACTTCAATATACTTCATAAAATACCGTTTAAATGTTTTTAAAGTAAGAAGGTGACATAGGTAAGTGGGTGTGTGAGTAGCTGTATGGGTTAGTGAGTGACTGTGTGAGTGGCTACATATGTGAGATGTGGATGAGTGAGTGGCTTTATAGGAGGTGGGTGACTGTGTGAGTGGTGTATGGGTGGGTGAGTCGGTGTGTGAGGTGTTGTATGGGTGAGTGACTGGGTGAGTAGCTTTATTGGGGAGTGTGTGTCTTTGTGAATGGTGTTATGGGTGAGTAAGTCTGCATGTGTTTTGTTGGATGGATGTGTGAATGGATATGTAAGTAGCTGTGTGAGTGAGTGAATGGGTGTGAGTGGCTGTGGGGGAGACTCTTCGTTGGAGCTGCGGGGCACTGTTGGAACTAACCTCCCCAGGAGCCTGTGGGGAAAGCCTTGGTCCCGCCCCACCCACCAGCGGCAGTTGATTAGCACCTCGCACCTCCCGCTTCGCGGGAGACGCTTCGTTGGAGCTGCGGGGACACTGTTGGAACTAACCTCCCCAGGAGCCTGCGGGGAGAGCCTTGATCCCGCCCCACCCAGGGTCCTGTCCTTTGACTTTTTCCCCTCGAGCTGCAATATTCTGAGGACTGGTAAGAACTTTGGCGGTACGGACTTTCCGATGTTGATTTCTCTTAGTACGAGCTCAATTGCTTAAAGAGTTATTTTGTTTTTCTTTTCTTTTTGTTTTTGATAATAGTAGCAACTTATTTTCATTGTTCCTAAGCCTGCCTACTTACCCCTTACTAATTGTGAATTTTTGTCATAAGATTTAAAACTGATGGAGAAAAGAAAGAGTACCGTGGGCACTTTGGACGCTTTTCTGGTGAGAGCGGAATCCCTTCTCAAACATGAGATTCAACTAACTGACCGTAGGCTCTCACTCGACCCCCTACAGTTTCCGCTGACTAGGGAGGAAGAACTTACTAGATCATTAACCCCAAAGATAAACATCGCCCAAACACCTTCTCCCTCCCCTCTGATTACTCAATCTCCACATTCTCATATACAGTAGAGGAAGATTGATAACTCTATTTCTGGAGGGAAAGGACCTCAAACTCGGAAATAAACCAAACAAATGAAAGGGCGGGCACTAAGAACGAAACAGAAGGGAGACAAGCAGGGTAATTATGGAAGGGAAAAAGATTGCCATGGCCCTAGTTCTTCGGGAACAGCTTCAATACAAACCCAAACAGAGGAAGCTCCAAGTCACTCAGAAACGCAGCTAGGGAACCCTACTATAAATTCTAAAGACGCCTCACAAGGCCTGAGGGTTGACATGGAAGATCTTATAAAAGACATCTTAGAAGTAAAGCTTAGAGACATGAGAATCCAGATGACCACACTCCTTGAAGAAAGATTTGCCCGTATTGAGAATAAGTTAGAACAACAGAAGGAGGATGTAGTCTCAATTAGTGCTCGCCTGGAAATCTCAAAAATGACCCTCATTAGTACGAATTCTTCCCTATTGCAAAAGGGTCTTTGCAGCCAATCCACCCAAGAGCCCAAGTTTGGCACCTTAAAGGAGCTGCACCTAGAAACCCTAAAAAATCCCGTAGTAGAGGATTGTACATTAAAGGTTACTGCCAGGGTGGAGAATATGCAAAATCAAGGGCAGGATAATAATAATCTTAACTCCACCAATTCTATTGCTCAACCCAACACAGATAAACTATTCTTGCCTCCTGCATCCTGTCCCTATGTGCTGATTTTAACGGGGGTTCCACCTTTAAAACAGGGACAGACCAAATCCTGGTTTTCTCTCCGTAATAAAGTGGTGGACTGGCTGATGAAATATAAGCACTTTAACCCTCAGCATATAAATCAAATTCTGATGGCACAAAGAGTGGGGTGGGTGGGTCCCTCTTTAAAATCTATACAGGGCGATTGTATCGTTATAAACTTTAGGACGCCCAGAATGGTTCACTCCCTTCTGACCCATAAAGAGGAATTACCTGCAATACCAACAGCAATTGTGTCCCTTCCTCTTGGTTTTTTCTATACACCTGTCCCCAAGCCTAGTGCGAAATCAAACGGCTCTGGTATAACCTCTAACAGATTTGAGCTTCTATCACTTTTAGAGGAGGTGGACTGACAACCAACTAGTGCACTGGGGTCTGTTCCTCATATAGTTGAGGGAAATAGCAGGGAGAGATTAGTCACTCCTGCTTGTATTCCACCTTTGGTAGCAGTGCGTGCAGAAATTTTTGGACTCTCTCCTCTAACTCTAGTTTGGTCCTACTTGAACAGGAGCAAGAATCTCCTGTAGACAAGCACGGCAATAAATTATTCTTACACTGTGCACCAACAATAAACGATTCAGACTTAGCCTTGGCTTCCTTGACGGGTAGTACGAGTCTAAAGGAACTTGGAGGCTCGACTACAGACTTCCCGCCTGATACTAACTCTCCAAGAGGGGTCCCCCTCAGTATTATATTTTGGAATATTGCTGGCCTCCGCTCTAAGATCAACCAAGGAGATTGGCTCACATTTGTGCGGACCTATGGCATCTTGTGCCTACAGGAGACGTGGGTCGTACAACCACTCCATCGAAATGGTTATAAAACATTTTTTTCCTCCTGCAATTTCATCTACATCAGGGCGCGCAAAAGGTGGGCTAGTGGTCTATATTTCAAACCTAATACTGGTGAGAGAAATTAGAACCCTAAAAAACGAGGCGATTTAACAAATAATCTCAATAGCCACTGATAAACTTGACCTCCTTGTGTTAGTCAATTTCTACAATAACTTACAACAATCCCAGTTAATAGTGATGCTGAAGGAAATTCGTTATTTCCTACTAGACTTTAATAATAACCATCACGGGAAAAATCCCATCATTGTTTGGGGTGGTGACTTCAACTTATCTCTTTTTGAAAGAAATGACAACATAACATGCGGCCTCTTGGACAAGCAGGAAAATAATATCACTCATTTTCCCCACTCTTGTATTGGTGCATGTTTGAACGAGTCGATTTTGCTCCTCCAACTGGCCTTTGCAAATGAACTGTTGTCTCCCATTGTTCCCTTAAGTCCAACTTTCAATGGTAGAGGAGCCTCTAGTTGTATCTATTTTATTAATCTGGCAAGTAGGGCTTCACCCCTCATAACAAATTTTAAAACTCATGACTGCGTATTCAGCGATCATTTCCCGATCTCTATTACCTTCTCTGCGCAGCTGGCACGAGGTAGGGAAAGGCCGACGATACTTTATGAGGAGGAAAGTCTGACTATGAACAGGTTGAATGGATACTCCATAAAATGGATCCGCTCAGACCCGGAAAAGATAACTGAAAAGGTTGTCAGAAACTCCATGTCTGCAATTAGATCATGTTTGGCGGATTGTTCAACCCCGCAGGAGATTCTTGACAACTTTAAGGTAGTAACCAAATCAGTTAACCTCATCACTGCGGCGCGAATTCCGCCGCAGTGCTGAACATTCCGATCGCGGGCATGGTCATGACGGCTCCCGACCGTCATAAGCACACGCCCACCGTGACTCTTGACGGCTGGGAGCCGTCATGAGCATGGAAGAGGTTAAAGAAGCCTTAACTATCATACCCAAAGGAAAAAGAAAAAATAGGGTTGGCTGGTTTAATTCATCTTGTACTCAAGCCTACTCTAACCTTAAAACCGCTCTTAAAAAACTAATAAAGACAGGACAGAGGTGATCCAACTTAGGAAAACATATAATAAGGCCCTACGACAAAGAAAGTTGGAACTAAAAGAGGAACTATGGGCAGCATTACACAATAGCTGTGTAACCAATGACAGTGCAGCTTTCTGGGATGTCATAAATACCCCATTTCTCTCTGGTCCAAGGGAGACCAGTAAAATAGTAGCCACGATCGATGAATCAGCTTGGATAGCTTATTTTTCCCAGATTTTTGGACGTCCAGAGGATATGACCCTAACCCAGTGTATTCTAGGGACTAGAAGCAATAGTTCAAGCCCTCCTTCAATATCACTGGACCTAGATTTTACTCTAGCTGAAGTTGAACATGCCCTAAATGCCAGCAAAAGGGGCAAGGCCCCAGGCCCTGACAGGGTACCTGTCGATCTTTATTAATTCAAAATGGATCTATGGGTCCCAATATTGCTCAGGGTACTGGAAGCTACGGGAAAAGTTGGCCTTCTGGAATCATGGTCAGAATCCATTCTGGTTCCGGTTTTTAAAAGGGGCGATTGCAATAGTCCATCGTGCTATCGCCCTATTTCATTACTGGACTCGTTGGGTAAAGTTGTGGGCTGCATTTTGTTAGAACGCCTTCAGTACTGGACGGAAGATAATAACATCATATCTGACCTCCAGTATGGATTTAGGGAAGGCATCGGTACCATTGAGCAGATCCTTAACCTGACGCTACTCAGGAGTAAATATGTGGATATGAAGGGTGGAAGATTACACATGGCCTATGTAGATCTTTCCTCAGCATTTGACTGCGTAGGTCATACAAAACTTTGGGATATTTTAACAGTAATGGGTGTTGACCCTCTGTTGGTTCATTATCTGCGTGAAATCTATCCCAATGTGACTGCCAGAGTGAGATTTGGCTTGGGGGGGTCAATTAACCGCTCCCTTTAGGGTTGAGCGGGGAGTAAGACAGGGCTGTATCCTGGCCCCCTTCCTTTTTACCCTCTATACAAATGGCCGGGAACTAGCCATGTTGGAAGGGTGCCAGGACCTACTCCTAGTCCAGAAACGCCCGATCCCCGCTCTCCTATACGCGGACGACGCGGTGATCATTGCCCGTACTCCCCTTGAACTACAACATTCACTAAATCGATACAATGTATTTATGTCAAACTTAGATCTAAAAATTAACATTAAAAAAACCTTTATCATGACTTTGGGCCTGAAATTAAGAAAAGGCAGAGACATCTATATAAATAACTCTAGGGTGGAGCACACTCCCACTTACCCCTACCTAGGAGTTGTAATAGATGAAAAGGGTACCTGGAGAAGAGCTATAGAGGCTAGAAAATTGCTGTTTTTAAAATCTACAATGGCTCTAGTAACTTTCACCCAGACATTAGGCAAACAAACCCCCGGAGGAGATGTTACGTATCTACCAGGCTAAATGTGTTAGTACTGCCATCTACGGGGCGGGGGTGTGGGGATACGAACAGGCAGAATCTCTACAAAAAGTGGAAAATAGCTTTTTAAGATTCTTACTCGCAGTCCCACAAAGTACGTCCACATTCAGTTGCCACTTAGAATTAGGCGTGCCCTACATTTCTGATATCATAAAGATACTGCCAATTATTTTATGGCACCGTCTCTGGACGTCAAATAAGTTAGCGTTTACTCAATCTGTTGTAAAAGATTGTGTTATTCTTGAAAACGCTAAAAAGATTGAGTCGCTGCAATATGTTAGGAAGTTTCTATATGATCTTGGCCTGGTGAAATATTACCAAAGGTTGGATAAGTCCCTAACATTTGACAGCCAGGCTACCAATCTGTCTGACACCTGCTTCGGCCTTCTTAGACTCCTCAAGAAGATCTTGCCCCTCCTGCCTTTCGAAGCCAAACAAATTGTGATTCAAGGCTTGATCCAATCTCGCCTCGATTTTAGCAATGCTTTTTTGTACCTGGGAGCCCCTGACTACACCCCTCAGAAACTCCAGCTAATTCAAAATTGTGCTGCGCGCACATTGCTCCAGCTTCCACGTAGGCTCTCAGCTAAGCCCGGACTGAGGAGCCTCCACTGGCTTCCTGTCAGAGAGAGAATTAACTTCAAATCCTTGTGCATTGCGCAACGGGCCTTTTGGAAAACAGGCCCAGTGATCAATCATTCCCTAATTATTCCATATCACCCGAGAAAACAGTTGCGTTCTTCTCATTCCTTCTTTGCCACAGTCCCCAAAATAAGGAAATCAAGAGCAGGAGGCCGGTCATTTTCCTATAATGTGGCCAAGATGTGGAACTCACTCCCTCTCCATCTGAGGTCCAACCCCAATCTGCCTTCCTTCCGCAAACAATTAAAACCTTTTTTGTTCAACAAATAGAAACCCATTTCCTCCGACCCACGAGCCTCCTCAGCTAGTACCTTTTTCTCTCTCAGTGCTTGGACGCCTCAGGGCAGCAATTTGCGCTTTATAAAACACATTTTCATTTCATTCATTTCATTTCATTAAAATGGCACAGATTCCAAGGAATTTGTTAAAAAATCAATGTCTAACGCATCTAGCAGGTCTTCGTTTGCTGGCAGAGGTCTAAACCTCTGTCCAGCATTCTTTGTTAATCAAAACATCTCTGATGATCCAGCCATATTTAACTTGGAAATTATCCAGCTATGACAGATTTTTACTGACCCGATTCTGACTTAATATCTTCCACCGACTTGTCACTTTTCCAATTGTTAATGACTGGTCAAAGCTGTTATGCCATTGTCCCTGTGATGGAATATCCTCCCAATCGCTTTTACATCTAACCTTCTTCTGCAAATTTTATACCGAACCTAGAAAGTGATGGCTCGGACCAATTCTAAAAAGTTTGGGCCTACGCCAATGTCGACCCGCTTTCATGGTCCTACAATTTCTGGAATCTGATTTTTTAGCTTTAAACATAGCCAGGTTTTTAAAATGTTGTATTCGACACAGAATTAATTTATAACTTAAGATCTGACGCACTTTAACTTTCTGCTGTATGTTTTTAATCGGAAAACCTTGAATGCAAATTTTACTTTGTAAATAATTGACTGTGATTTTAACAAATAATTAATGTATT
The DNA here is from genome assembly GCF_964261635.1 of Lissotriton helveticus. Lineage (NCBI taxonomy): Eukaryota > Metazoa > Chordata > Amphibia > Caudata > Salamandridae > Lissotriton > Lissotriton helveticus. Next base: position 288,912,100 of record NC_136069.1, on the reverse strand, counting down.
CTTTGGAAAATGTAATGTTTTGAGATGATCATACTTTTATGTTTTTTTCTAATGAAACCGAATAGAGTAAATATTGATTGAGTGGCTGTGTGGGTGAGTAAGTAGCTCTGTTAGTAGCTATAGGGATGAGTGCCTGGATGTGTAAGTGACTTTATGGATGAGTGAGTGGATGTGTGAGTGACTGTTTGGGTGAGTGAGTGGCTGTGTGAGTGACTGTATGGATAAGTGAGTGGGAATAGGAGTGGCTTTATGTGTCTGTGAATGGGAATGTGAGTGATTGTGTAGGTGTGTGTGGGTGTATGGGAGGTTGTTTGGGGCGAAGGTTATAGTTAGCTCGGGTAACTATAACTTCTGAATTTCACTGGTTTTGTAGGAGTGAAAGCTGAGCCTAACTAAACATCCCTGTAATCGTTGTGGTATTTTAGTGAAGGTCTAATTGTTTTAATTCTATTTCCTAACTAGAAAGCACCTGTAACCTTTGTTTTTTCAGTGAATGTATAAGGTTATATTTATTGATTTATTGTATTTCCTAACTCTAGCCTGTAACCTTTGAGAGTGGGTGTGTGAGTGGCTGTATAGGTCAGTGAATGGATGTGTGATTGGCTGTATGGGCCTATGAGTGGTTGTGTCAGTGGTTTTGTAGGTGTGTGAGTGGGTATGTGAGGGGCTGTATGGGTCAGTGAGTGGTTGTGAGAGTGGCTGTATGGGTCTGTGAGTCAGTGCATGAGTGTATGTGTTGGTGTGTGCCTGGTTTTGTGAGTGACTGTATGGTCTGAGAGTGGGTGTGTGAGTGGCTCTATGTATCTGTAAGTGGGTGTGTAAGTGGCCATATGGATCTGTAAGTGGGTGTATGAGTGGCTGTATGGGTGTGTGAGTGGCTGTATTGGTCTGTGATTGGGTGTGAGTGGTTATGTGGTTGTGATTGGATGTGTGAGGGTCTGTATGGTCTGTGAGTGGGAATGTGGGTGGCTCTATGAATCTGTAAGAGGGTGTGTGAGTGGCTGTATGGATCTGTAGATGGGTGTATGAGTGGCTGTATTGGTGTGTGAGTGGCTTAATGGGTCTGTGAGTGGGTCCATTAGTGGTTTTGTGGGTGCACGAGTGACTGAATGGGTGGGCGAGTGGGTGTATGATTGGCTATGTGTTTTTTTTTTAAATCTCAACACACAAATGAAACCACGCAACATTAATCGGTATGGCGGAAGTATACTCCATGAACCACTCAGACATGATCAATGTGGGACAGCGGTTGTGTTCCAACTCCAAAGACGTGGAACTAAAATTCTGGCACCACCAGTGGACATAATGATAGCAGTTAAAGTAGTTCACTCCCCCTGTTCTGTGTGTAACCTGTGAACTGCCTACCACATTATCATCCTCCACAGGTTGATAGACTAAGGAGGGATGAGCCTCACAGCAGCATCTGCTACTTAGGGTAAAAATGCCTGCTGTGGGGTGCAACAAATAAGTTGTTCAATGTTATTTTTATTTAAGGACTTGGACAAATCACTTGCCTGTGTATTTCTTGCACTCAGTTGCTACTGGAAGGAAGCAGAAAGATTCCTGTGTCCCATGTACGCCAGCTATGTGCCAGGTATGTCTCTCCAAGAAAACTTTGCTACAGTTTCCAGTTACAAATAGTTTTAATCAATCCTGTTCGCATCTTGCACGCTGTTTTCAGACCTGCTGAAAAGCTATGGAAGGACTTATTTGTTATTCCAGTTGCACACGTAAACAATTTTTGGTGCTAACGGGTTTCACTGCTTTTCTTCAGTTAACCAACAGAATGACCCTTCCTTTTTATCCCCCCCCCCATCCCAAGGCCAATGTCCTAAACAAGTATTTGCTACACATGGGTATGGTTGAAACCATTTTGTGATTCGTCAAATACAGTGTCAACGTGGAAGGTGGAACGGGAAGGTTTTCAGTTATAAAAAAAGAGAAGCTGCACAGGCAACACCAAATTTAGAAGGAAGCAGTGCACAATGCAAAGTGTGTTTCTAGGCTAACAGGTCTATAATACAGGTACCTCAAGGCCAGGCATCCCTTCTTGGGCTACATGAATATACAACACTATAGCAGGTCAGGGGCATATCCACTTAGATTCATAATGACCACTTCAAACAAAAATCTGAAGGAGGTGTGAGACCCCTCAGGCACTCGAACCTCTAGTTACCCAATGAAAATACTGCAGACCCAAAACGAGGGAAGAAAGTAACCACTCTAGATAACATGCTTGACAGTACAGGCCAGGGTCTAGGCGCTGTGCACACAACACAATACAAACAAACACATACTATTGAACAGGTGAGGCGAGAGGTGGGTAGGCAGCGAAGAGCAGCTGGGACTCTCCTGGCCAGCAGCGGTGTGGTCCCTGCCCCCCTCCTCAGGGTGCTACGGCCCGTGTACTGAGAGCCACTGCCGGCGCCCCACTGCTGCTTTTGGGATGTTGAAAGAAGACTGAGAATGAGGGCCCACTGAGTTCCCGTCTAAGACAACCCCAGAGCCCACCCCAATGATCCTTTGTCACTGGAAGGCATGCTGGGAGGTGGGAGGAGGTCCCTGAGGGGTCCTACTGCACGGGTACACCTGTTGTATACACCAGCCAGCCTGCTGCCCTGTAGAGCCTCGCCCTCCCCAATACTCGTGCTTTGCTGGTGGGCCGTTGCAGCTAGAGGGGATGTCGGAGTATGTTCTGGTGCACCCATCTGATGCGGGAGCTATTCTCTGTTTGCTGTCCATGCCCCTGCGCCTCACTTCCTGATTTCACACAGAGACGCTTCAGAGCCCTGTGTGCAAAGTCTATGCACTTTCCTTCCTTCGAGTCAAGGCTACCCAATATCCCAATAGGCTCCACAACTCAAAAAAGTACACAAAAGTACATTACAGTATTGTGACACAATACATTTATTTACATTTCTCAATACAATTATAACAAAACTCTAAACAAAACACAATATATTAAAACAATATTGAATATCATCATATTTAAGAAAAAAATTAAAACATTAATGTAACTGTTAAAAATGTCAAAACTATATACTTACCTTCGACTTGTTTCCCCTCTGTATTCATACAGTCACAATAGTTTAACCACTGTATTATGGCAAACTATATTTTGGAACTGGTATTATGGAGATTCCTAAGGGTCCATGGAGACAGCTTGATATGGACATTATTGGACTGTTTACAGTATTGCTTAAGAAGGGAAGTGTATGGTATTGTCTTGGTGAATGAATATGAATAGTTTAAGTTGCCTCAGATAAGTTTGGTTAAGAGTGAATGAGAGGTTTCTTTATGACGCATTTCCTAGAGAATATCTGCCTGAAAGCATTATGTGGGATAATCAGCCTCAGTATACAACTGCATGTACGAAAAAGTACCTGGATTTATTTGTATAATCCACGAGAGAATTGCAATTTTCCACTTCAAAGCAAATGGGCAGTTGGAAAGCTTTAATACGGTCATAAAGTATACTCTCTAGCTGTAGGTGTGAGATGGAAGAGGGCTTTATCTGGTATTGTCAAATAGAACTGTGTTTCATTCAGTAACCGGTTGTTCTCCATTTCATCTTCTAATTGATCGCATTCTTGATTCCCATCTATTCCAATGGGGGCTACAGAACAAGGGCCAAGTTCCAGTGGATCTTATGGAACTTCACAAAATGGATGTTTATAGAAACAAAGTGAGTGTGCTGATGAATCATAAATGGGACAAACAGCTAGTATGTGGCACATTTTCAGAAAGCATTCAAGTACTACAATGGAAGGCAAGTGTGAAAGGAGGAAGGGTGTGGAATCTCAGAGGGTGTTTGTCTTCATGAATAAATAAATGGTAACGGAAATATCCTTTTGGATATGGGGTTAACAGATGATGCCACTGTAGATGATGTGTCAGCAAGAACTGGCAGATCGATTCTTCATAAAATAGCAGGTGTGTGTGGCAAGGAGCATGGGGTAATGTAAAGTAGAAGACTGAGGGGTGACCAATGTAGAATCATTCATAGAATTAACTTGCCTGGAAAATATTGTGACTTTAGGATATCTGGTTTGCGTGGTCAGAAACAGACAATTTATATCATCGTTATGTTTGTTGAATTTCTTTTAGGGGGGATGTGGATTGTTGCATTGTGTCAAAGGTATTGGAAGATGAATTATGATCGTAGGAATGTTGGCTCTGGAGTTGGTGGTGATTAGAGGAAAAGCTGTCGGTAAGGCTAACCTGGCTGGCAGCTCCCTTTGACTTCCTTAGCCGTCCCTGCTCTCTTTGGTTGTGTGTTTTGAGCCTTGATGAAAAACAAATGCATCTTCCGTATCACGATGCACATAAGCCCTCTCAATCCAGTGCTATCTCACCACCACAGCTACACGATGCTCTATAAGAAACTGAGCGTGCTTATCTTAAAGTGCCAAACCCTGCCTGAGCCAGCACAGTGTATCTATGTTCCTTCTTTTTGAGCTTCCCATTGCATCTTCCCTGCTTTCCACTGTGGGATTTTGCTGAACAGTGTGTGTTCATTGTCTCTGATAGGCCTGGCGGATTTGTTTTTTCAGTTCTGGATAGAAAGCTAAGCTTGTGTTGAAGAGAATGCATACCATTGCCTGTCTGAAGAAGGGTTTCATTGTAGCCCAATGTTACCAACAAACGTTTCCCTTGAAACTGAAAAACAATGCAGCGTGTCAAAATGGTGAACCATATCAAGTGGGCAAACCCGCGATCATCAAGAGGCACATGTGTGAATCCCCCGAGTCAGTGACAGTGGGTTTCCAGGAATCAGCGTCTCCGGAAGTGGAAACTTGTAGCTGTGAATAAGGTTCCGAGTCCTGAGACCCTTTGGAGTTTGTAGTTGTTTAACCGAGGCTACGTAACAGCTACAAATGATAAATATTGTTCTTTAATGTAGTTAAGTTTGCAGCATTTGCCAGAATAGTGTCATTCTTTCGGAGTAAAGCGTATAATGATGTCTTAAGAATGTACAGAAATCAAATACCCTTTGGTTGTACCTGTTGGCTCAGTCAGGCGAATTGTAGCAGGTTTGCATTTTGTGGCAAGTTCCTCTGAAGTCGCTGTATTGAATTGCATGTGAAGGTTTAGCATTGTATGTGAATGATTTACATTGTATTGTCTTCTATTGTGTTGTTTGATGTTGCACTGTATAATATTGGTTAACCCGGTGCTGTATTTTTTTACACTGTGTCATATTGTTAATCAGGGGTCCCTACTGAAGCCTGTAAATCCGGCGGTGTTTGAATGCTGTTCTTATAGCGGGGTCTGCCTTAATGCACTGCTGTTGAGGACTGGGCGGTGGTCTTGCCGTCGTCTAGGAGAGCAAACATCCTATTACCTGCCAAGGACTGTTAATTACCTGTCTTAGAGGCTGGACCCCACTGTTGGTGTGTATTATGGGGAGTGAACCCACGAAATATCAATATAAACGTGTGCCTTTTGGGCAATGAAAGAGGCACAGTTGAATGGTTTCATTTTGGGGGGCACAACTGAGAAATCTGGGTACAAACTGGGGCAGCCTGGGAAGCTCTGTGTTGGTGCCCATGCAGTATAAGGATGCAAAAGAGCCTGCAGTGATGGAGACGGGTAGTGAAGGATGCGCTCTGTGCTGAATATTCATGGGATCTGCAATCCTGGCTGGAGCTCAGGTGGTCTGCATTGCTCCAGCTGCAGCCTGCGGGCGCACAGCCTAAGGAGGGATGGAGAGGGCGGTCTCGCTAGAGAGTACGTCAAAGCCTTTCTTGCTGCCGATAGGCTGTCGGGGGCTGGGCTCCTGGAGCGGCGCTGCCCGCCCCTCATTCTCTAGCGGTCCCAGTGCAGGAGAAGCGGGGCTCTGGCAGCTGCAGCACCTGCGCCGCCCAGGTAAGAGAGCAGGCGCACGGCGAGTAGCCCCAGAGGCACCATTAGCTCTCGGCTCATGGGCATTTCACCCGCACCCATTGTGGGTCCTACAGGGGAGAGCCCACTGGGACAGCGACAGACAGCACCTGCTGCAGGGTAGCTCGGCTGAGCGAACCGCATCGTGTTCTGTGCCGCCCTCTTCCAGTAGAGCGCCCTCGCCACAGAGGGTTTCAGGGACACTGCAATGCTTTCCAAAGCCCAGTCTTCAGAACCTCTGACATCCGCAGTGTGTGCTGCCTGCAACCCTGAGACACAATTGTCAGCACACTGGGTGAGGTGCCACCAAAAAACGGAGGGTTCCTATAGCGGCGGAGAGACCTCAGCCCAGCGCAACTCATTTCACTGGTGAAAGAAACAAGGGTGCAATTGTCGCCCATGTGAACTAGAGCGAGATATAACATTTCGTGCACTGCGTCTCTGCCAACTTTAAGTTGCGAAAACCGGGAGAGAATCGTTTCTGGCGACTTAATATTGGTTTATTTTCTGTTTCAGAGCTGTAACCGGACTGCATTTCTCTTCTCCAGGCTGGACCTTGACAGAAGCGGACCCGGCTCTCCAATATCACCAGGTGCGGAAGCCTCGGTCGCTGATCACTCACCGCAGGGCGCAGTCCACAGTGAGGGACGTCCCCAGCCTGCCCATGGGTGCCCGGCTCCCATCGGAGCTTTGGCTGGCCCTGCCGCCCTGCCCTCTGAACAGGACCTCGAACGGTAGCGCCTGCCTTGAAGCGCTGGAGCCGCGCTCCTTCTCCTCGGCGCTGGTGCTGGTGGTACTGACTGCGCTCATCTTCACTCTGCTGCTGCTGTCCATCGCCACCTTTCACATCCACAAGCGCAGGATGAAGAGGCGGAAGATCCAGAGGGCTCAGGAGGAGTACGAGCGGGACCACCGCAGCGGCTGCGGCCCTCAGGGGGCGCCGGTGCTGGTGCTACTGGAAAGGCCGGTCCGGGACTGCGCCCCCTCCCCGGCCGCCCAGCCCCGCAGTGGACAGGTGGACTCGGAAGAAGGGGGCGAGAGCATGTGCGCAGAGCCGGCCGGCGAGGACACGCTGCGCTCCATAGTGCTCTCATGATAGCAATACGGGCAAGGGACGCTTGGTGACTATAAATGTCTGGCGAGGATAGGCGAGGAGAACTGGAAAGGGACACGTCCAGCGCATGACACCTCCCTCTGCGTCCTCATGTTAAACTCTGGGGAATGTTCGACTCTAGGTTCCTTCGAAGAAAAGAAAGCCGCACCTTGCTACCAAATATCGGCATCTGCTCGAAGGGCCCCTTGTGCCGTTGTACATACTACAAACGCAATAAGGATGGATGCGGTTTATTTGATTTTTTGCTTTTAATGATATTTTAAGGGATGCTGTGCTAATATTTTACAAGATAAACCACAAAGCTCGGAAGGAGGTAAAAGCAGATCCAAAAAATAACTTTATTAAAGACTGCAGCGGCGGAGATTGCGCCGCGGTGTTCGCAGGACAAAGGCGATGGCACACCGTGGTGGCTTGCATTAGTTTCTGTACGATACAAAAGGTGGGGGGGGGGGTCTGTTTGGGAATGCTCTAACAGCTCCCTCGCTCTCATGAATACAAGCCACTGCGGATCCCTTCTACCACCCTCAGCGGTGTCCTTGCTGGACCATACCAGAGTGAGCCCCTTCTCATAGGCTCCCAGGGGGCTTCTTCTGTCTTCATCCCTGCAATGCACAGCGCGCACTGGAGCTGTCCGCCACCCCAGTGCTGAAACACTTTGGCGTCCCGTCCTGGGTGCTGTCCGCTTTCACCAGTGCTGAACACTCAAGCAATTTCCGCCCCGGGACCTGTCCGCTCCCGCCATTGCTGAAAGACTCACGTGACCGTGCTTTGTTTCCCGCAGGTTTGACCCTCCAGCAAACGGATGCTCCCTGTCTGTTTTTAACCGAGATGCACTGCAGGGCACCTTATTTTGGCCGGTTTCTATTTACTTTAGAATAACACTTCATGTAAAAGTCTCTGCCGCGGAGCAGTTCTGAAGTGCGGTTGCTAACCAGTTGGATATTTTGGTTCATCACGTTTACCCCATGTTATGTACTACATTTTTAATTGACATTCCTGCCCCATCTATGCTAATAGTAGGGCTGTCTTATGCACTGTCCGCTGTTATGTTTACTTTGCACTTTTGCTGTTATTAGAGAGCAGTTATCCCTTAAAGCCTGCCTAGCGTAGTGTAAGAAACTGGCTTAAAGAATTAGGAACAGTTTTTTTGTACTCTTGATGCCTTTCAGTTTGTATTTAGCAAAGACAAGACAACAAATAAGAATGGATGTGCATACACGCCATCTATTAAAGTGATATTTCAAATGAGAGTTTTGTGCTGCGTCATTTATGACATGGTTGAGTGTGGAGGAAGTAAGGTATTCTCATGAAAGGCTCGCAAATGATGCAACAATGCTTCTGGGAGGATGTGTAGAGAAACTGCAAGAAAGTATCTGCAAGAGATCTGCAGCTAAAAATCAGGACTGCAGCAATACCAGCAGGCCATCCAATGGCTTGTTAAAGCGATTAGTGTTGCGGCACGAGTGAAGGGTGGCGGGTCGGGGGCGGGTCTGTTCTATAACTAGGCCCGCACAATAACTCCTATTTATGATTTTCATACTACTTGTCATGAATTTTAATTTAAAGTGGCAGCTGATGGATAATGGTTCTGATGTGCTTCTTGTAGACACAGACCACCACTGCACCATTCACAGGAAGGGTACTTCTCAGTGTAGCTCTTTACAAACAAACAAGGCCCTTCCCCTCCTAGCCACTTCTCTAGTTTGAGGTGACTCATTGTTACATGGGGCGTTTGTGCGACATAATCACAGGTCTTGGAGAAATGGAGAAGGGAAAGAAGCTTCTGGACACCAATCCTAATGCCCAGGCTTAAAGAACAGGGAATACACTCAACCCATCCACTGAGCCAGCTGCACAGATAGCCTGATGCGGTCATGCAACACACCACTGTAATACGGGGGGAAGGAGTTATTTGTCGAAGTAATTGAGTGTTAGTCGTTCCTCGTTGAGATGAAGCTATCGCTGGAAAGTGGCTTGGTTTCACTGTTGGAATTCCATGTGTATTTATGCAGTGAACCCGTCTCTTTGTGGATTTCTAAACACTACATTACCCCCTATTGAGAGTGTTTTTCACTTCTAGATGCATACACTCCTTTTAGTATCAAATCATCCAAGCTATACAGTTTCCCGGGAGGAGATCTTGTTTTGAAACAGACGTGTAGGCGGATAAGTGGGAAGGAGGCATAACCACTATGAATTTTCTATTCTCATGCGTATTTCCTATGTTTGATGAACAGAAACTCAAACAAAACCCATCAAACAATAAGCATGCTACTTAATATACTGAATTCCACAATCTCCATACATGGCTCCATTCAATAATGTTTTCGAAAGTCACAAAAAGTGTTATTTGTGTTCAAACTCCATATGATTTGGAACGCCCTATTGGTGTACATATGTGAAATGCAATGCACAGGAGTACACTACCCGCCGGCAGACAGCATTGATTTTGAATATGTGTTGTGTGCTTCTGTTGAAGAGCTATCTTCACATTTCAAAAGGCACCTCTACGAAGCTTCCCACCTCAGACTCCCCGCAACAAAGACTGACTGGAAAAACTAATACATATTTTCACATATTCTACAGTTCAGATGGGCATGTTTCATATGTGTCAAATGAGCCATTCCTCGGCTCTCTGGTGCTGCACAGTACTGCAACGTCCCTTTCCAATGCAGTCTGGTGAATACAGCAATATAAATCTTTCGTTGGAGGGTGTCAGGAATCTCTCATATAATCGAAGTGCAGGTCAAGGGTAACGTCACAAACACACATAACAAAAAGGCTGAACACAGATTAAAGATTTCAGACGGTTCATTTTAACTGGGAATCTGAGTCCATAACTAAAGCCCATAACTAAAAACGAGCTGCACTTTGCTTTTAATCGTAGTGAAATAACATGACAGCACAATTTCTCAGTGCTTACTCGTAGATTTTATAATTTTTGGAAACTGATCTACATTTTTAAAAATCCTGGATTGGCTAGAAGATCGACAGCAAGCATTGACACTCCCAACGGAGAGGTTATAGACTTAGACTTATCTTCAAGTCTTGCCTCGTCCAATATTCAATGCTTTTCGTGCTCCATTACCCCAAATCTGAGACAAATTCAAGCCAGGGGCACTTAAGCTAAAATATTTATTTATAGGATGATGCTTAGAGAACCCCGCAGATTCAGAGTGGGATATCTGTAATGATTTCATAATCATTCTGAGGTTGGAATACCTACTTTGTTTGCCCTCTGCAACACTTATCTGGCTCTTCTTTTTAAGATCTTTGCCTGTCAGCGTGTCTCTATTAATTACTATTCTGTACTGCAGTAAAAGTCATTCAAAATGTTCTTAAACCAATTGTGTGGATGGCTACCAACAACCTACAATGTAATACCTCCAAAATGACATTGTCCCTAATAAGAAAATCTGCCTTGACCCTGTCTCTATTCCTCAAACTCCCAGGTACAAGACATTATCATCTAAAGCATAAAAAAAAAGATTTCTTTTTTTGGCAATGACCTATAGATCTACGTCCAGATAGAGTCAGTTGTCAAAAGCTAATTCTACCATATTTATATAAAATGAGATGATTTCTAATACTTCTCTGTCAGAAAATAGAGTTCTGCTGGTTGGTACAACTATTAAATCTTGCCTGCAGTACTGCAATTTGTTGTGCTTTGGCCTATCACATCACCAGAATACCCGGGATTAAGGATGCTGTTGTTTTGCTCATTAAGGTCCCTACTAAATGAGATCACATCACTTTAGACAGAGACCACTATTCTGGCTGCGAGTAGGGATGATAATTTAAAACTTCAGTGTATGATTTACAGGCGAATTAACTATCTGAACTAAGTTTACTTAGTTTAGAAGTAGTACAAGTAGTAACCTTAACCATCCATCCATCCATTGCTCATTTTAATCTCTCATGCAAAGGTGGTAGGGCCTTTTCCACTGAAGATCTCAACTTCTGGAATTCCCCGACGATCAAATTGCATTATTGCCAGTCCTTCTTAGTTCCGACAAAGGCTATAACAACCGACTAATTATAGGTCACTCAGTTTATTCAGATCCAAGCCAAGTGACCTTCGTATAGGTAGTGTGCAGTCAAGCAGGTAAAATCAAGTTATGTAATTATTGCAAAACATACTAAATTAATCGAATAAGCATTCTCCCTTAAAATTTGTGATAATAATGTGTCCACAATTGGGAATCACTTTAACAACCTCTGTATGCAACTTTACTATACTCCAGACATTTATATTGAGAGCATTTTCAAACATAAAGATTTTACTTTGGTTATATCAGTAATAAAATCATTCTCTTTGATATAATGAACATGATCATCCAGATATATTTGGCTTCCAGAACCATATCATCAACATACACAAGAGGTCCAGCATATGTATTTCATCATTTTAGGCTATAGAAATTACACTCATTGAAAGAGAGTGGACGGTCACTACAAATTCCTTAACAAGTATTGGTGCCACCACACAGCCTGGGCACAATCGAAATGTGATGATTCATTTGTTGGCAAGATTTACACTAACCACAGAGACCCAAAACCAAGAGCCTGAAAAGAAGCATTCCAACTGGTCTCATCAAAATCGATTGGCTAAGTAAAGGCATTTAGTCCAATGACAGAAAAGATGCGTTCATCTCTCTAAGAACACTTCTTTGTGACGATGCATCGCCCTCCTGATATACACTTAAACGATATACCGCACTAAGGACACATCTCACTAACAATTCACATGCCTAACAATGCACCTTATTGATTGAGAATGAGTTACTGCTTACACTGCATGTTGCCACTATGATATTCCAAGGCCAATTGCTGGAAAATCAGCAAATTTACCCAACTTCCCAAAAAATAAAAACATGTCTAAACACTTATGTATTTCAGAAATGATCCATATCTTGTTGTGCAGTTTGTCATATTGTGGAAGTATTATTGCGATGGTAAGAGCATATTCAGCAATAGGGTTTTATTCATTTAGGGCTTGACTTGGAGTGTGGCAGATGAGTAGACCATCACCGACGTGACGGATATCCCATCTATTCTGATTACAAGTGCAATATACCCTTGTTCACTTGTAATAACGTGTGCAGGATTTTGTTTGTGATGGAAAACCTGTCCGCCAAACTCTAAATCAAGGGCTTCATTTCATAAGGGGGTTCTCCATTTTTGGATTGGCTGATCTGTCATTTCGTGATATTTTTATGAATGCCATAAGTAATGTCCTTGGAAACTCCTCTCTTGCACAGACACACAACTGTATCTGTCATAATGACCCCATGAACGATGTGACAAATATGTGTAAGATTTTAAAAAACACTCAATGCACATATACTGATTTTATGCCAGTATAGGTAGGGTTTTGTGAGGTATAACCCACATTTGTATGCTGTTTACCTTGATAAAGTCAATGTGTCACCAGGTTTGCAAGCCATAAACTATGAATCCCAGTCACCCCTTTCTTAAGTTGACAGTACTTGACTGGCATCAGCTACGTCCATAACTATATATTAGAACATTTATTATATCACTTGTGCTGATTTTTTACGCTGTCCTGCGATGCCACAAACATTATAAAAGGATGACATATTAAACGAACACAAAGCCCTCTGTACTCATCAGAAAGGTTGAAGAAGTCAGCTCATAAAATGAATTCTACACTAATGGCAGGTGACACTGTCTGCTGGAAATAAGATGGTGCTATGTTGTGCTCTCCTCTACACCACCCTAAACACACACAGCAAGATAATATAAAATCACAAGATTGTTGTGTGGTTCACCGGTTTCAGCAGGGGCCATATTCTATAACCTTTACATTGCTTTAAAAAAGGGCTTTCAAATTTGTACTAACTTGAGGCTTTTTTAACAGGGAATGCCGAAAACAGGGCATAGCTACCATTGGTTCGGCAGGTGCAGTGACACCGGGGCCTAGATCCCTCAAGGGGAGAATTGAACACTGAAAATTGCTGGATTTTAATACTCTAACACAATGTAAGGCAACATTTTCCTTGCTTGTACCCGGGCCCTTGGCATTCTTGCTGTGCCACCGGGCACAAACACATCTTACTCTGCTCCATATTACAGAGATGATGATCACCAGTGAAAATAACGATGTGTTTATATTCCTAAGTATATACAGAGCTTTGGTTCATGGCCGTTTAAATATTTGACAAAAATGGAGTCTCAAGGCTAGGCGGGCAACTGGAGCATTATTCGGTTGTTAACACCAAAGACCTAATGCCATCATAACTGAAAAATCTCATCCTAGCTGTAGTGTCTGTTGAAAGGGTGTCCAATTGAAGGGCGTCACCATGAAAATGACACCCCCATAGGAGTTGGAGTTTACTCTTCGATTTTCTTGGCGGTGACAAAAAGCATAGGAGTATCACAAGGGTACGTGCGAAGCTTTATACCGTCTTTCAATAACCACAGTGGCTGTCATTGAGTCCCTTTGCCAAGAAACATCAATATGTTACAAACGCATTGCTAGCATTGAAGAGAGAAAGAATGCAAATCTACCAAGGTTAATTGTTTCCTTCATTGATCCAACTTGAATACAAAATTAAGTGGAAGTCTATGTCACCCATGAAAGATCAGACTTTAAGAAGAGCAACGTAACAGTTCGTAGAGGCAGTACTGGGGGTTTATCTAAAAAAGGAGACATATATGAGGAAAGGCCTTTCTTACGTAATGTTAGGTAAATTGAAACCATATTGAAATGGCGTCTAATACACATAAACTGATTACTGGGCAGTTTTGTGACAGCTAAAGTTGAAGGGGCAACACCTCTGTGCAAATGATACCCATACAAAGGTGTAAGTTCAGGGGGCATTGTCTCCGAGGCAGATCTACTCTCAATAAAGTAGACTTTGAGCCATTGGTATGCCAAGCACACACTTCCTCTGCACACTAACACATACATCTAAAACCATGCACATATGCACATATGGGTTTGATTTAGAGTTTGGTGAACAGGGTACTCCCCCACAATGGCTAAACTCTCAGTTCATCCATGCAACTTCAAGTGAGGTGAATTGCCAAGTTTACGCCAACAGAGTAAAGTTTATTCTGTCGGAGTAAACATTCATCTGACTTGCTAAGGGACTATGGGCCACCAGAGGTAAGCCAGCAGACCATCTGGCCTATTCAGAGTGGGCTGGAATGTCCTGGTGGTGAAGGACATAAAAAAAAAAAGACTCCCCACTCCATTGGATACATCTCCCATGGTGTTGGGCCTTTCATTGTTATTTGCCCGAAAGAGCACCCCCCTGCTTTACTATGTTTTGGAAAATGAAAAACATTTAAAAGATTGGTGTAAGGGTCTCTCACCAATGACGGGCATATACAATACCTTTACATGGTTTTGTATGAACCGCCGTGATGGTGATTTATACAAACCCATAACATTTGGCATGTGGAGCTCAGGCAGGGTGCTGGATGTAAAGACCTCTGCCAACCTGGCAAACCTCACTCTGTCTGTCAACCACTAAATCAGGCCCCAAGTCACTTCTTTTATAGAGTGCACAGAGAGGCCTTTTTCTGGTCTTGTTGTGGGTCCAGGAGGCTTCTCCATTGAAAACATCAGGTAGTGTGGTGAAAGTGCAGTGCTCTGGTAGTGACAGTTAAGGATGCAGACATTGTTGAGTGAATCCACAGATGTCTGTGGTTCATAAGATACTTCTTACCCAGCTAAAGTCTGTCCCTAAGGGATAAGAAGTTTTAACCACACTTACAGTAGCGTAAAATTTGGGAGCCCCTAAAACAGTTTTGTCGGCCTATACACATTTAATTAAATCAAATGCAGTGGCAGTGATCAGGGTCGTATTCACATACAACACTTCCCATGCAAATGATGAATGGTGCTCAACCAGGAAATAAACTTGTACACCAATGCTTTTCATGCTAAAGTAGGCACAGCGCAGCTCTCTGCAGAACTAAAGTTCACAGTGCATGATTGGTGCCCTGTGACACACTGAATTAACAGCAACATCTGGTCTTGGTCTCTCCCATCAGTACTTACCACACTTACTGCAGACAACAGGGGATGGACTTTGGAGCCATCTATTGCTACAAAAACAATTTCACTTGCAACAATATACAAATAAACTACTACTGAATTACAGCAAACTATGTCTGTTTCTCCCATTAAAATCAGGATCCTGACATCCATGACTTGAAAACAAATTACACTGAGTGCTCAAATACTGCTTTCAAGATCAGCATTTATATTTCACAGATGTAATTGAATTGGAAATAAGGTACCGCAACCTTGAGACAGTCTTACATAAGAAGGAGGAACTGGGAATTGGTCAAGATAGGATTTGTGGGTTCAATGTCCCCTCTAGGTTTCCGAGGAGGACATCTAAATGTGGGCAGTTGCTACCATCCATTCAAAAAAACTTATATAACCCATGAAAGAAACGACTTTCAAGTGGAAACCGAGACGCGGAAACACACCGAGAAGGGTGTTGGTAGAGCTTTCTTTGCTTACAATGTAACCGAAAAATGGGCTGTCAGTACCAGTGTGACATCTGTGCAACAATGAAGGAGTGGGACTATACACGTGATGAATTGTGTATTACATGAATTAGGAAGAGGTTCTTAAAGTGAGCACGATGAACAGCGAATGAGTGAATGCAGTTTTCAAGTTCATGTACTTGCTGCTTGAAGTCTGTTTCTGTTTTGTAGTTTGTTGCTCAGTTATTTAGCTTATGGTGAACAACTATCTGATAAATACTTACTAAAAGTGCAATGAGGATACAGTCCTTTCTATTTGTACTAATTATATTTGAATATTACCTGAATATTCCTGCTTTATTCCCATTTGAATGTGCTTTGTCTAATTCACAAAAAGTGACAGTTAATAAGCATACTGAAGTACTACTTTACATTCACCAAATGTAAATATGCCCCATATTTAGTAATTCAGTTATTCAAGACAAACTCAGGAGCATATGTACAAGCCCCTATTGCCATGGAAACATCACTTTTTGGGACGCTTCGTGGTGATAGGGGCTTTGCCTTATTTACAAGGCAGCGTTAAGCCTCTTAACGTGGATTAGCGCTGCCTTGTAAATAAGGCCCCCTTTCACGCTATGCTTACCGTGAAAGGGGTGGGCAGTGGGTGTTGTGGTGAGCGTTCCACCGCAACACCCATTGATTTTGACTCTGGCCCCTATTTACAAGGGTAGAGCAAATAGGAGGCAGCGCCAAAATTAAGACCAGGGGCTTGTACATATGCCCCTGAGTTTGTCTTGAATACTCTTATTAACTCTCTCTTTTTGCTTTTTCCATGTGTACTGCCTTTTGCAGCACATATGGAAAAAACAAAACTCCTTGGATTGTTTCTGTGTTGGAAGATGACACTTCCTGCACATAAACAATCCATAAAAAATGAAATTTTGTAACGTCCATGTGTGCTGCATTAAGCAGCATACATAGAAGTAACAAAATGGCATTTCAGGATTGTTTATGTGTAGGAAGGGATGAGTTCCTACACATAAACAATCCTCCCCTGCACCCAGACACCCAGACACCCTCGCACTATGGTGCAAGGGTACCTTTGTAGGCACTACACTGCTAAGTGTAGTGCCAGCGCAGGGGGAAAGCTCAAGGCTGCACCATATCCTTGTAAGTGTGCTGCAGCCTTACATTTCTGAAGTGGCAGAGTGAGGAATTAAGCCATGATGGCTAACGGCCTCACTCCACCACTTTTTTGTAAATATCTCCCTCAGTTACTTAATAAAAAGGAACCAGCTGTGATGGGAACTGTGTTACTGTTGTGAGATGGAGACTGTTACATAAAGAATAAGTCCACCTTGGTGCATAGGAAGATAAGTCAGGTGTGCCAAATTCACACAATTTGCTTTAATGTAGTTATGAAATTATGTGAAAGTTTGGTAAAATTAAGTGAAATTATACCTAATTACGCCAATTGCAAATATATTATTTAAAGTTACATTTTAGCGCAAAGTGTCAACTAGCGTTAAATATTACCTGTAAATGGCACTTTCATAGTACATTTTCATGATTTTTATTGCAAATGGCACTCAAAATGCCTTTGTGAATATGCCCATTAGGTTATATTAGCTACTGAAGACAAACTCAGTTACCTAATGAAAAAGCATTAGCTTTGTTGGGAAAATTGTTTCTGTCGTGGGATGGAGGCAGTCACATTAAGAATAAGTCCACCTTTATGCATAGGAAGATAAGTTGGGTGTGCCAAATTCAGTTTTTTTAAATTCACAAAATTTGCTTTCATGTAATCACGTACTTATGTGAAATTTTGTCAAAAGTATAAAAATTATGCGCAATTATGTAAAGTAAAACTCTGTTATTTAGCATTACATTTTATTACAAGGAGTCATTGTAATACCTTTGAATGGCTCGTTCACAGTAAGCATTTATTGCAAATGGCACACATAATGCCTTTGTGAAAATGATTTCTGAATTTTCCTTATCTACATAATGCATCATTGTTGGAGGATGGGTTATTGGTAGGGGTAAGTCTGCCCCTACCACTACCAATAAGGCCACCCCGCAATATAAGGTTCAGACAAGGTCTCAATACATTAGCCCCTGGCTCAACCCTTGGTACCTAGCTGTGAGCAGGCAGGCTTAACTTAGGAGACAGGTATGTAAAGCATTTATAAACACCAATACTTTAAATAGGCAAAACACAACACACAATAAAAATCACACACCAATTTATAACAATAGGAAATATTTTTAGCCTTAAAATTACACCAAAATGACAAAAAATCAATGTAGGGAACTGTGATATCAATTATTAAAGATTAACCACTTTATAATGCTTAAAAAAATATAGCGCCAACCTGGGACATCTGG
This sequence comes from Lissotriton helveticus, assembly GCF_964261635.1. Classification (NCBI taxonomy): domain Eukaryota; kingdom Metazoa; phylum Chordata; class Amphibia; order Caudata; family Salamandridae; genus Lissotriton; species Lissotriton helveticus. The sequence continues at coordinate 288,894,243 of NC_136069.1, read as the reverse complement.
TCACGCTTGACCTGGACAAAGTCAAAGTTTGAGGCCAACCGCAATGGCCCAAGTTAGAATTTTACCTTTGGGCTTAAAACGTTTCTTCAGGATTCTCTCTCGAAGACGTCCAGTCCCCTCCAGCAGACCAATTTCGATGCAATGTCATTGGATTGTTTTTCCACGAGGCCCTGGTCAAATCTTGGAAGTCCGGAGATTCTGAGCTTTCAGTGGGACAAACCTGAAATCCAGGCTGGGTCGCGGTTGAATGTTGTCAGCTTGACTCTGGTCGTCGGGCCAGTACACTTCTGGAGCTGTTTCCAAAAGTTTTCCCAAACTTCTGGAACTTTTTCTTGAAGTTCCTATTGAGGCTTCAAAGTGGTTTAAACACAAATCCAAGGGTCTAGAAGCATGACACAGTCCTTGGAAGTTTAGACTACAGTTCCCACAATTCACTTGGCCAAATCCTTAAAAGTCACCAGGACACAGTCCAGGCTGGGGACTTCTTGAGGGAGGTGGTGCAGGGAAGCTCTGTTAACCTGTTTCTTTCAGGGAGTCCACCCCTTAATCCTTTATGAATCATGCAAAGTCCTCAGGGCTATAGTTCCACGTGTGTAGCAGGAGCAGTCCTGTAGGGAGCAATCCATTCTGGTGCAGAAAAGGGTACCAGCAGGGTAATGCTTCTTCTTGAAGTTTCAGTGAGCACATTCAAATCCAAATTCATAAAAAAAACTGAGTTGCTCTGCAGCGCTCACCAATTTATTCAATGATCTAGATTGACAAGCAGGTGGGCACTTCTGCCCAATGAGGTGTCAGGTGCCACCCAAAAGCATGAGAGCTTCCTCCAAAGTGTGGCGTATTCTTGTCCCACACAGCACTCCACTTTAAAATTCAGGTTGGAGATTTTCTCTTCTTTGGAATAAGAGACGGCTAAACTAGCCCAATTTGGTAGCTCATTTCTATCAACAATCCCCAATCTCCTCCTGCAAATTCCATTTGTGGGGTCCCTATCTGATTTGGGTTACAGGAAGGGGGTATGGTAGACCTGGCATTCCTTACTGTCCTACTCTCTTTTTGAAGCCTAGTTTGATTTAATCAGCCGCCTTTGTGACCCATCCTCTGTAGTTGCCGAGCTCTCCCCAGCTGATAACATCTGCCCTTTGCGGCCCCTTATCACCTCATTAAAGCAGCCTGGCTAAGCATGTTAAGGCTGACCAATCAGGACAGTCTACTTGAAGACTGGATCTTAGCTCACAGAAAGGACATTTCTATAACTTCTTTTCTGTATTAGGTATAATAAATTCAACAGTGGCAAGTTGTTGGCTTTGTCATTGCCAATCTTTTAAGTCTTTGAATGACATTTTTAGCTCTTTCCTAGCAATATTTATAATTAAATAACATATTCAAATGTTAGCCTATGGAGCTAATAGTCTACGATAGGGGATGGGGGAACACAATTGGCAGTTTTTCCCTCAGCAGAGCTTACAGAGCATCTTTTATAATGTTCTTGCTTATAGTTACATGGCACCCCACCCCTGGGGCACCCAGGGGAGACCTTAGGGGTGAGTTATATGCGCATATAAGGTAGATTACCACTTTGGTAGTACCTGTACCACCAAAGTTGAATTTGCATGTCATTTACTTTTAAAGACTGCACGCAGAGCAGGGCTGCCTTTAAGATGTCAGTAGGCACACATCAGTGCATACTCCAGTGCAAGAAATCTACTGGGCCTCGAAACCCCCCCTGCGCTATTATATATTAGGGACGTATAGGTTGTTTGAATTCCACTTGCCATATTATATACTAGGGACTTACAGGGTCTATATTTACCAATTGTAATTATACCTAATTACCCTATACCTTTTTCATCAGAGCACTGACCCTGGGCCTGGTTAGCAAAACCCAGGGCACAGTCAGAGTCAGTTACCACCAGTATCTGTCAATAAATGCGGGTGCAAAGGGCCAAAAAGGATGCCTTTTTCACCATCATTAAGAGATGTTCACTCCCCTAGTCACAACTAGGGTTTTTATATTATTCATAGATGGGCCTATTAATTACTTTTGTTGATCTTACTACAAAGATTTATTACACCATACATTTTGAATGCCACCTGGGATTGATCCCAGAGGAAAACATACCTATGTCACTACACCTTGATTAAATCAATAGCTGAGACCAAAAATAACATGCAGAGAAGTTTCTGGAATTGAGGAAGCCATTCCCTTTCCAAATGTAATTGCCTTGGGAATGAATTGAATGTAAATGAAGGCAAACAGACCATGTACATGATAGTTTGCTGTGGCAGTTAACTGCACAATATTATCTTGTTTTAATGTTGCAATCAATGTTAAGCAATCCCAATTTACTATACAATTCTTGCTCTAAATTGCAATTTTCGTTTTAGGTTTAGTGAAGCCTCTGGTAGGGAAATATCTTTTATCTCAAACTATGAGAACACAGGTAGTTAGGAACATGAACCTTTAAAACTCAGGGCCTGATTAAGATGTTGTAGGACATGTTACTTGGGCACAGCGGCGTTGGATATTCCATCTGCTGAAAAATGTCATAAGCTATAATGGGATTTATATTTTGGTGGACGGTATATCTGTCACTGTTGTGACGGAGTAACCTGTCTGCCAACATCTGAATAAGGCCATTAGGCACTGACAAAACAATCGACCTTGCAGCATGGTGTTGTGCTTTCAAACAAACCGTAAGGCAGATCATGAACAAACATAATAACTAGCAAAAGACTCAACACACATACTTGATTGACACATTTGTGAGGGGAAAAAACAAATTAATGTTTTCCCGCTTGCCATCCAGAATGGTGGGACAAAACATATTAGATGTTATACCTGCATATCCCTGTTATCTCAGGTCTAATTTAAAGACTGCAGGAAGGCAATCGTTCATGTGTTGAAGCCATCACCTGTTTAAACACCGAAAACCTTATTGGTTGATTGTGGGGATGCAGGAAATAAGATTCCAAAATCCAGGAGCAGTAAAATGGAAAGAAATTAGAGTAAACTCACCGACTACTCATTACATATTATTACAGCCACTGAACTGTTTGTTCATGTGCTGTTTGCTTCTCACTTACTTGAATACGATTATCACCTGAGCAGTGTGTCATCACTAGTTCACACTGTGGCACTGCTTTCTTGATTGCATCTTACCTAACAATGTATAATGTAATTACATAATATACTAATTAACTATCAATGATGTTTGAGTGGCAAATGTCTTCCAGTGAGAATTTCAAATGGCATTACATTTATATGGCACCCACTTTCTTAAATCATGACTCCAATGACCCCAGAAAAGCCACATTTGTTTGCATTGTGGTAATTACCAGAGGTTCACTGGGATAACGGGGTTTCTCTGTATGGTATTTTTTTGGGGGGAAAAACCCATCACTTTAAAGACATTTGTAAAGCAGATCATAGAAATGTATGCACTGATATCCAGTTCTCAGATTTGTGACTTCTATTCACTAAATCAGCCCATTTGGTGGAATTGCACTGACAGAGTTCTCCCTTCCAAGCTTCGGCCGAGGAGGTTTCCACCATGCAGGCGGGAGTCACCTCTGGGGAAAAAGTCTGTGGTCGCTACTTAGGAATGGGCAGCCTATCCCCTACTGTTTTGTCTTCAGTTCACTACAGGTATCTACCACCCTATTGGTAATCATAATTTTGTGACCGTGTCCGCCTAAATATCATTATCAATAGGGTGGTAGATTCCTGTTCCCTATGTATGATTTGCATATAGACAAGATGTGGAGAGTAAAAGAGTGGACATAGAAGAAACATACTGTGAGGGGGCGTGACACTCTGATGACTGCAATCCATTCCACATGCCTCAGTAATGTTTAATTCACAGTCTTAATTTCAGAATAGAATAATTTTAGATATCATTTATAACAAAGTCATTGTTGTTACTCATTTATCCTATACAGCTAACAACCTTTGAGAAAGCCAATTGTCTTGGCTGTTTGGGTGTATGTCAGTTGCTGTGTTATATAACTGAGTGCAATCACAAAAAACTCAGAGAGGAACCAAAATACTGGTCTGATGGTTCACTAAGGAAATCACAGAAATTTAGTTTATGTGTTGAAGTCAATCCCTTAATTACATAGACCACACCCCATTTAGAGACCTCCTCTGTCCCACACTCCTCCTGCTTAAAGCTATGGCAATAATGAACTTGTAATATGGTAGGCAGCACATAGGCCACATGAAATGTCATGCATTGTTGCTAAGTCCAATGAAAAAAATACACCCTTTTGTTTTTAATAGAAGTCTGGACCATTTCATAAAGCAACTGTGTTTTTGGGCACTACTTTCAAATTTAATTTCTAATCTGTCATGATGGTTTTCCCAATCCAAGAACACACAAATTATTTTTTTTCACAATAAAAACAAGAGGTGAAGTTTGTCAACAACATTTCTAGTTACAAGTACGGTTTTATATATGAATTAGGAGTGGCAGCCTCTGCATACCCATAACTCAAAATTGCTCTAATAAACCATACTTTTAAGACATATTTTAATACTTTTTCAATCATACCTAGTCTACTTAATATGCAGTGAATTGTATGCTTAACTCTGCCCATGCACCTAACATTCTATACGAGACTGTCTTCTTCAAGTGAGTATGTTTTGTGTTTCAGTGGAAAAGAGATGTTAACCTATGTGTAGCAATAGATTGAACTAGTCCCAGTTGTTAAAAATATTGACCTAATAATTCAAATTTACCTATGTCGAAAGTAGTACAGTAAAGCTCAACTGCCGAGGTCCACGACTGCTTAGGCGGAAAATCAACACAAAAATTGTTATTAGTTCCGTTCTAAAGTGGACGTACCAGTATGTCCCAACTATATCACATGCAGTGCATGGCATGGTAAAGATATTGTCATCAACTAAATTAACCTAACTTTCCATCTCAAGGTAAGTCTAGTTAAGCAGATGTTGAGATAAGAAAGGTCACTATAGATTTACATGATGCAGTGTTAGGTGATATGCTGGGTCCAATATGCAATATTTTTGTAGGTCAATAACCTAGGTATAGTGTTATACAACCATTGATGTTATTTGGTGTCCCAACTCTTTAGCTTTCACACCAATGACCTCACTAAAAGTGGCAAGAAACCGCACAAGATGTTAAAAAATATTTACAATAGAAAAACAATATATTATATAGATGATTCTGATTTCCAAAAATGTAGAGGGGCTGAATGTCAGCTGACTATTTTTCAAAAATGTTTGCTGGGAAAACGCTGTCAAAATGAACAAGGTGAACGCAAATATCATTCCTAGTGCGGAAACACATGTCTTTCAGGATCGTAGAAATATCTATAAATACATTGCCTAGTTTGGAATACACCTCTAAACCCTTAGTTGCAAAATGAATATTTTGGTTCAAGAAAGTGAGCAGATGTGATTGAAAGTAGTAACTAGAAAAAGTCACATTTTAAGTATTAATCAAAAGGAGACATACTATTCATACAATACTAACTTCTGGGACCTGAGTGTCCTGCAGAATCACAGAGGACATTTCTGGATCAATATTCTATGGATCCTTGCTGCAAATCTAAACAGCTCATATAAAATTGACAGTGAGTTTACCCCTATTTAGAAAACATTTAATCACCAGCACTAGAATGACAAAATAATTGTTTCATTGGAGTTGATGAAGACTTGGGGGTATTGAGTTGTAAACATTCTTAACCACTAAAAAAAAATTGGACTAGAGGCTCAGCTAGTGGAACAACTCAGAGAAGAGTTGTTCTTGCAATAACATTAACACGTCAAAAGCAGGAAGATGTGTGTGAAAGATCGATACAGAATCCTGCCAGAGTGAGACTGGGGTGCGCAGTGTAAAGTGTATATAAAATATTGACATCGTGAGGAAGAGAATTCAAGCAACCTTGCATCTGAGGTATAAAGAAGGGTGCACAGACATAATATCGACTCCAAAATATCGTTTGGACAGAATATCGAGTTTGAAATATCGTTTGGACAAAATATCGACAGGACAGAATATAGACAGCCAAAATATAGTTTTTAAGGTAAGTGAAGTAATATCGACTGTAAATAATATAGAAAGTGAAAATATCCAAGTATATAATCTAGATAGTAAAAAATATAGTTTTTTAAATAATATTTAATTATTTATAGTGTTTTTTCATGTTATAATATGTGTGAAAAGTGTCATTTTATGTTATAATTATTTTTAATTAATGATTTTTTTAAATTATTGTGTAATTTTATTCTGTAGCGGGTTGTGGGTTTATAGGGGAATAGGGTGGGAAGTAATTTAATTATAATTAATTAAATATGCAAATTTATTAATTGGTAGTAATATTTAATTAATTGGTAATTAAATAATATTTGTTAATTATTTAAAATTTAATTGGTAATTAATTTAATTTAATTGATTAATTGCTAATTATATAAATTTAAATAATGTATTTCCTGTAGCGGGTTGTGGGTTTATAGGGGAATAGGGTGGGAAGTAATTTAATTATAATTAATTAAATATGTAAATTTAATAATTGGTAGTAATATTTAATTAATTGTTAATTAAAAATTATTTGTTAATTAATTAACATTTAATTGGTAATTAATTTAATTTAATTGATTAATTGCTAATTATGTTAAATTACATTATTTATTTCCTGTAGCGGGTTGTGGGTTTATAGGGGAATAGAGTGGGAAGTAATTTAATAATAATTAAGGAAATAATAACATTTATTTAATTGTATTTAATATAACATATTTGTAAATTAATTTTTAATTATCAAATAAATATTTGGTAATTAGTTATAAATTAGTATTAATAGGTAACTAATTGAAATATTTATAGTTAATTAGTAATTTTAATATATTAATTATTATGTTATATTAAATAGTTAATCATTTTTAAATACATTTATATTGATATTATTTTGTAATTTATTTATTAATATATGAAGTATTTACTTTCTCTAATGTTGCACCCACTGGAGTGGGAATAGTAATTTTAACCCTTACGCTATCCAACGCTTTCCCTACTGTTGCACCCACTGGAGTGGGAATAGTAATTTTAACCCCTACGCTATCCTACGCTTTCCCTACTGTTGCACCCTTTGGAGTGGGAATAGTAATTTTAACCCTTACGCTATCCAACGCTTTCCCTACTGTTGCGGGAAACATCCTTTACAACGCAACTTTTACAACGCACTACCATTACAACGAAACTTTTACAACGCAAAAACTATTACAACGCATGTTTTTACAACGCATGTTTTACAACGCAGATACCTTTACAACGCATACCATTACAACGTAAGTATTGGTAAGTATATAATAATTTTTTAAATGTACATTTTTGTAATTTTTGGGTAAAGGGGTATTTTTAGGGTTCAGGGTCAGTTTTTAGTTTTTGTGTAAAGGGGTATTTTTAGGGTTCAGGGTCAGTTTTTGGTTTTTGGGTAAAGGGGTATTTTTAGGGTTCAGGGTCAGTTTTTAGTTTTTGGGTAAAGGGGTATTTTTAGGGTTCAGGGTCAGTTTTTAGTTTTTGGGTAAAGTGGTATTTTTAGTGTTCAGGGTCAGTTTTTAGTTTTTGGGTAAAGGGGTATTTTTAGGGTTCAGGGTCAGTTTTTGTTTTTTGGGTAAAGGGGTATTTTTAGGGTTCAGGGTCAGTTTTTAGTTTTTGGGTAAAGGGGTATTTTTAGGGTTCAGGGTCAGTTTTGGGTTTTTGGGTAAAGGTTTTTTTTAGGGTTCAGGGTCAGTTTTGGGTTTTTGGGGTACAGGGGTACAGTGTAAAAATAAAGTAAAATTACATTTACATTAAATTAATTTAATGAAATTAAATTAAATTACATTATATTAAATTAATTTTAAATAATGTAAATTAAAAAAAATTATTATATACTTACCAATACTTATGTTGTAATGGTATGCGTTGTAAAGGTATCTGCGTTGTAAAAACATGCGTTGTAAAAACATGCGTTGTAATAGTTTTTGCGTTGTAAAATTTTCGTTGTAATGGTAGTGCGTTGTAAAAGTTGCGTTGTAACGTCATATATCCACTGTTGCACTCTTTGGAGTGGGAATAGTAATTTTAACCCCTACGCTATCCAACGCTTTCCCTACTGTTGCACCCACTGGAGTGGGAATAGTATTTTTACTCTTTTGTATTTGTACGTTAATAATATTGGCTATTATTTAATTAAATGTTGTTACTATATATATATATGTTTTAAGAAATATGAATAAAAACATTTTTTTTAACTTTCATTAATTATTTAATTATTAAAAGTTATTTTAAGTATTGTTAAGTATATTTTAGTAATTAATTTTTTATATTAATGTAATTAAACATTGTTTTTATTAAAGTCGATATTTTTTACAACTATATTTTTGTAAACGATATTTAAAACTCGATATTTTTGTACTTACCTGTTTGTACATAGAAAGTCGATATTTTGACAGTCTATATTTTGTCAACGATATTCTTGAAGGTCGATATTTTGTCACTCGATATTATTTCAGTGATCCATAAAGAAGAAACTTAGGTCTTGATGTACCAAAGTTAGGAATAGTGAATCGCGATGTGCAATTGGAAAATTGCTATTCCTAATGTATGAAAGTCTTTTTAATTTCATTTGCGATTCAAAGTGGATCGCAAGTAGACCTACCTCGTGAATATTAATGAAGTTTGTCACAATTTGTGTCCCACTGTGAATTGTTGCCCTCACATGGACAGCGGCCTGCTAGGGTCAGCAGAACACAAGGATGTCGATTCCGATCCGGTGAAATAAACATCCATATGAATCGTATCCGGAGACATCTCCGTACGACTCGTACACACGCTGTACGACCCGATAAGTACGATCCGGACCGGGGCACCAGGACGCGATCCGTACGGTCCGCGCCAGGTAAGGGCGATTCATACGGAAAAGCGCACAATCACATACACACCGAACGGTGCGTACCCCCAATGCTCGCAGGGGTACGCCCCGTACACCTGCGATCACGGGGGGTACGCACCGTACCCCGCGATCATGGTGTGTACGCACCGTACACCCAGCAAACATGGGGTACGGTGCGTACACCCCATGATCGCGGGGTACGGTGCGTACCCCCCATGATCGCAGTTGTACGGGGCATACCCCTGCGAGCATGGGGGGTACGCACCGTACCCGGGGGGCCGTTCCGTAACTGTTTCGGTGTGAACTCTGCTTTTACGGCTGTTTACAGCTCCCGTAAAAAAGGGTCATACGGTGCGTACCCGACAGGTATCGTACTTGCTGGGTCGTAAAAACCAGAAACCAGCCGTGAGCCATACAGATCTCGCGTACAGTGGGTTCCGACGGAGACTCGTACGGGGATTCGAGTTGTATGGTCTCTGTACGATTCGTACTGAGTCCGGCTCCTGGTACGAATCATACTTCGTCGTACGTACGGCGGACGCTGCAGGGTACGATTCGTATGGGAAAAACGCTCCGAACGACTATTCGGAGCGGTTTTTACCAGATCGGAATCGACCCCCATGTCTGTGATTGCTTTTAAATAAAGCAAGCATTTTTTGAAAACACAGTCCGTTTTCCTTAAAGGAAAATGGGATGTATTTACAAAAAACAACGGAAACTTTGAAGTTTCATTTTTTGGACGTCGACAGTGGTCCCTTGGACCATTCCCTTCTCTTAAAACATTTATTTTCAACCAGTCTCAGAGGGGCTGTGATCCCTTGTGAGACCCTTCCCATTTGCGAACTTCAATTGGCGGTAAATTGCAAATGTTTTGAGACCACATCTGAGTCACAAAACATTTGTGCACATCATTCCAATTCAGTATAAGGAGGGAACACCCCTTCCAAATACTGAATTGCAAAACCCAAATTGTGATTTCCTAACAAGTTACTGATACACTTTGTACATCACAAAAAGCATTTATGATATTTGTGTTTCTGCTGGAAAATAAAATAGATCTGAAACAAAAAAAAGCATTTATGCAGTTGCAAATGGCCCATTTTGCAGAATCAGGCCATTTGCAAAAGCAAAAATGCTTCATACATGCAGCGCTTAGTGAAGAGAAGGCTTTCCACATTGGCAATATTTAATGTGCTGGATTCACTAAAGCTTAAGAGGAAAGGTAAGTAGTCCACATGTCGGAAGGCTCTATACACTGAAACAAAAAGAAAAAAATATTCACATCACCACATCTTCTTTCATAGTCCCTAAATCTTTCAGTGCTCAAAAAATAATTTTAAGGAGACTCAAAAAACCTCTAGACTCAGAAAAGACATTAAACAAATACAATCTTTTGACTTGAACACTTATTCTTGAGTCAACTATTTTTTTTGCACTTTTCTTTATAAAGTGAAAAAAGATAGGTAGAAAAGATTTAACCAGCCTATTACCTATCTAAAGCGTCATCACCTAATAATTCTAATCAAGGCTGGCACATCGCATCTTAGCACAGTTTCAGATTCCCTTCTGTGACATTTTTCCATATTGCCACTTTCTCTTGTCCACTTTCTTTAATGTGGTAAATTCTGAACTATGAGGTAAACACTGCATCCATAGAATTGTATAAATGCCTTTCCATCTTTTTTTCCATTGTTTTTATCAACTGTATTGAGAAGAGCTCCACAATACCATTTAGCCATTGGGTGAGATCCCACTGACACTATTAACTTTGGTGGGAAAAGCTCTGAGTTAAAAAATTCAAATTTTCCACCCATTGAACTCCTCTTGTTGGCCAGGTACTTTTTGCACCTTCACCTGTTCAAGATTTCTATGTTCAAACTTAGGACCTGATTATGAGTTTGGCGGGCAGGGTTACTTTGTCACAAATGTAAAGGATATCCTATCCGCCAACTTACAATTCCATTACATCATGTGGAATTTGTAATACAGTGGACGGGATATCCGTAACATTTTTGATGGAGTATCCCATCTGCCAAGATCCAACTCAGGACCTTAGTCTCTTTTTCGAAGCTTAGAATTCACCCGCTGGGTAATGTTGCAGACTGTATCTGATGATGTGATCCACAAGGCCGGATCCTTCTTGCCGATTGCCTGCTGGAATAGATTTGCTGCTGCAGAGAAACTCAAAGTGGGAGAAACCTGATTTCCTACCAGCGAAGTTGCATCTTCGGTGGATTGGCTAAGGTGGTTGGTCTCAGTCCTCCAGAGGTATGGCAGTCAAAAAATTCTCTAACTGCTAACTATACAAAGATGAGTTATTTTATACACAGCCAAGGGTCCCGAGATCTCAAGTACAGCACTTGGGGTAAACAATCACTCCAGCAGAGGCCATCCATAGGTTTTAGTCCAGGTCCAGTTGCAACTGGTCAGCAGTCAATTCAGGGAGTAGTACTGTTGCATCTTGTTGTGCCCCTGTAACCACACAGGAGATCAGCCATTTGAAACTTGGTGTCCACTATTAGGAGCAGGTCCATTCGTTTAGATCTCCTCACAGATCGCAAACAGCAGGTGCAGACCGTCTGTTTATCCAGAGGTTCAGAGAGTGTTTTGAGAAGGGTGCCACACTTATGCTTGGCACCAGCTAGCGGCTGGGGGTGGCTTGAGACTTCTCTCTGATCAGTGGAGTAAAAGATCCCATGACAACCATACCCAGTTTTGAAGCAGTTCCTGTTTGCCCTCCTGCAAATCCTTCAGTGCACTGTGCTCTCAAATTCCTGAATAGGGGACAAGGGATGGTCCTATCCAGATGTCACCTGACATTTATTTGTGACATGGCAATCCCCACTGAAATTAATTAAGTTCCCGGTTCCACTCCAACAGGTCTTCCTTTCAGGGAAGAAAAATACATCCTCAAACCCACGCGATTGTCCCAGGACTTAGAGCAGTTTTTACACCTCATTAGGGTCGAGCATCTACTGGGCAGCTGCTTGAGAGCTAATGTAAATGTGTCTCCAGGAACTTCAGGTATGGAAAAAATAACTTTCTAGAAGATACTTTTCATAAATATTTGTTAAAGGTCAAACTTCTTTTAAAATTAACTTTATTTATTCATTTTGAATGAAACTTAATACAGGTGTGCTCTCCCAAGCAAGCATATATAAATAGCAGAAACATATACTCAGTGGTTACAACCCCAGCCACTGGACAACTCACAAACAATCCCATGAGAGTCCCACCCATGCGCCCCAGCCAGCTAATACCTTTCCACTTCGGAGCTCGTGAGGTTACTGCCTTCAGATGCACTTTGTGAGCTTGCCTACTGCTCCTCAACCAGTAGGCTGTGACAGAGTTCCCTCCCAACCCTTAGGCCGTCCTCTAGCTTCTCGTCTCTATGATACCTTTTCAAATGCACCTCCTCAGCTAGTGTCCACTCACGCACATCTCTCATCCATCCTGAGACCTTGGTAGCCCACACTCACATCCAAACAATCACAATTCTACACCGTGCTTATACCAATCATAGTTACTGGAGCCTATACGCCATTTTACTTTGTTTTTTGGGTTTGCATATCAAGCCCAACAAACAGTGGGTTGGCGTTAACTGTAACTGACAGCCAACGCTTCTGAACTTCTCCACCACCTCTGTCCAAAAGAGTCAGACCTCGGTACATTCCCAAGACAGGTGCAGGAAATTGTCCCCTAACATATGGCACCTAGGGCAGTAGTTGGACCTATCAGGAGCTATGCGATGTAATCTCTCCGGGTTTATGTATGTGCAATGTGCATAGTTATAGTGGACGAGCCAGAAGCGGGTATTACAAGAGATCGTGTGTGGGAAAGCACCCACCGTCCTCTAACACTTGTCTCCCAGGGGCACCTCAAGTACTGTGTTCCAAGTGTTGAAAGCCCCAGGGGGGTTATTTGCATCTGCCCTCATAGCCTTGTACAGCAGTGATATGAGGCACCCGCCGGCTCCGCATGTGAATATCATGTCTAAGGTCTGAGTGTGCTGTGGAATCAAGGGATGTGAAGGCCATATCTCTTTGAGTATGTTGGTCAGTCCAGAGTATTGTAGATGTTATCCCTGTCCCAGTCCAAAATCACTACAGGCTAGTTCAAACAAGATGAAGCTCTCACCCGGATACAATTCTGCAAGCATGCTGCAACCCCCATTCTGCCATCCTGGACAGGACTTTTCCCATGAGGCACATGGTCAGACTGATTTGCATATGGCCATGTCTGAACTGGAGTGGCAGAGAGGGCTAAAGAACGGTAATGGATTAAACCCAGATCTTTTGATTGGGTGTGAGTGTTTGATTGGTTCAGATGCTCCGTCCATCACCACCCCATTTTGTACCGCTTTGTTTGCCATAAGTTGGCAGGGTATGCTCAGACGTGAGTCCCTTGCTCACTTTGTCACTGGATTCAAGCAAGCCTCGCTGAGGACGGCTGAAATGCCAGAAACCGGTCCTAGGAAGCTTGGTTCCGGTCCAGGGAAGGCATGGCTTGGCTAGACTGTTCCCATGAGGCACAGGGTCAGACTGATTTGCATATGGCCATGTCTGAACTGGGGTGGCAGAGAGGGCTAAAGAACGGTGATGGATTAAACCCAGATCTTTTGACTGGGTGTGAGTGTTTGATTGGTTCAGATGCTCCGTCCATCACCACTCCCTTTTGCACCGGACAGGACATATTGGTCATCACCCTCCTGTCCAGCGTGAAATCCTACACCGACAGTTCCTGGTGGAATGGAGCGTGCTTCAGGGTTCACTCTACGTAGGTTTGGCAGATGCGTGCAGTTTGCCTGACCACATATGGCACTATGTCAGAGATTCCCGCTCCCTACTGTAGCAGTGATAGGAGATCAGGAGACGGTACTCTTCTCCTAATTGTCCTTCTCGTCAAACCATTGTGCAGTGTGCCTCGAGTCCACAGCCCTCATCCGTGCGATTCAGTGTGGCAAGTGCCACTCTGCTTAGACGGCCTGCCCAGTACAAGGCTATTAGTATGGAGTCCAGTTCCCTATATATTCACCTAAGTATGGGGAATGTTGATTAGAGATCAAACTTTAGCATTAAATTGGGTATTTAATAAATATTGACAAGAGTGGCCTAGTAATTTTTCTAGCTGTTCCCAAATTCATAGAAGACTAGTCCATAATGAAATTAATATTTGTATCTATATTCTAGTTTTCTTAAAGGACAGGTACAACTTTCACAGGGAAAATATATTTTGGGGGCTTGTCTCTTAGAGGGACTAAGGCGACATTAAATTGCAACATGTCTGTTTTTTAAATACCATACACCCTATCATGTGAGCTACAAGGTCTACGTAGGAGTCTACGTAGGAGTGCGTTATTACTATTTAAAAGGAAGGGGTTTTCCCAGACAAAGGGGTTATTTAGACATGTTGGGTTGCTGGTTTAAACTACAGCTGTCATTCTACAATGATAGGTCTGAAGCCATAGTTCTCTTGCCACACTAGTGGAAGGCAAGATAGCTGCTGAAGTCAACAGAAGAAATTTAACTTTCCATGCAATATGTGTATGTTTCTTTGCCATATCCGAAGGCCGTATTAGAATGTTATAAGCCAATTTGGGCATATTCAATTTAACCATGTTTTAGAGGGTCAGCGTGCCTGAACTGGGGCCTGGACAAAAGTTTCTCAGTGCACACTGTAAAACAAACAACAGCATCAGTTAAAAAAAATTAGGTTGACCATAAAAAAGATGCACTTCATCACACTGCTTCCCCCAGACAAAAGGTGAGAAGGAACTAAGCCATTCCCTTGGTAGTTCTCATCATCTAAGTGAAAAACAATTCTAGAAAGGCCATCTGCACAGGTGTGGTCAGTTCCAGATGTGTGTTCCACTGTAATGTCCGTATCCTTTATGGAAATCAAACACTTCAACAGTTTTGGATTCTCCCCACTAATCTGCATGAGTCACCGGAGAGGTCTGTGGTCAGTCTAGACCCTGAAGTGAGCTGAGATACGTAGGGTATCAGGTTCCTCGGTGACAAAACCACCCCAAAGAATGGGTGTGCCAGATTGTGTGATGTCATGCTTAGAATGGCATTTGACATCATCGTGCTGCAAAAAAGTGCCACAATACAAGGGAAATGGAATTCTCATAAGAGGAGTGCATGGTATCATTACACCTATTAGACAAGTGATCCACTTGCCATTGAGTACACATATAATTATTAATAACATACAATTAAAGGTCATTATATTTTCAAGCTTAGTCAGTGTTTTTAAACACCTTCTTGTGCTCTGATGTTCATTAATGAGTATTTTAACTTTCCTGGTTGTCATGTCTAAATATTTCAACCTGCATGGGCATTAAATTGCATAAATCACATTGCTGTAATTACAATTTGCATTAGTTTGAGTGATCATGATGTTGCTACTTCTAGGCCATTGTCCATGACCTTTCTAGGGAACTGGCATACATTCCATTTGCCACATGGATAGTGATCCAATAATGGATTAAATTGCATAGTGTTCTTTAAGAGGTGTCCATTTTACCTGTTCTTGGACTCGTATGTACGAGCATGCCACAAATGCTTCTTCCTTTTTTGGAAGAGAGCATTGGTTTTTCCAAAACCAAATTGTCGGATGTACAAATTCTCCTGTGCTTATAAACTGTCTTCCTTATGTAGTTGGAATAAGGGTTGAACATTGTCACACAGATTAGACTTTCTTTTTCTGCTAGGCTTTTGACAAAAGATTGCAAAATTTGTTTATGGTTATTGTTGTTTCCTGTTTTCCTGGTTTTCATGAAGTCAGTTTCTTGGCATTTCTCTCATAGTCAGTTAAATCTGTACAGTTCTGTCTCAAGAGCCAACCAAATGACTGGGATGTTTTGATGGAAGCTATCAAATCTCAATAGATCTTTTCAATCTGTGTGTTTGTAGTAAACCTCAGATTTTAAAGCGGTGTTATAGGCGAAAATTCTCAGATCAAAGAAGGATAATTCTTTGGTGTTGATGGTGAAAGTACATTTCAAGAATCTATTTCTATCATTTAACCGATGAGAACATGTCTGTCTGATTAATCACTTCCATTTCAGATCACAAACATAATATCTAGATATCATTCCCAAATCCTAATGTGCTTAATAAAATGATTACTGTTGTTATCAATATTTTTTGTTTCAAAGTCATGCACATACAGTTAAACAAAGGTTGGAGGGTGATTGGACAAATTATTGAGTTGTCTATATCATGATACCCTAATATTGTGTCAAAAGGTTTGTTAAAACAAAATCATCTTACAACAGAATATCATTGACAAGAATGTTGTTTTTTGAGGTATTTAATATTGTTTGAAATAATATTGTTTTCATTGATGTAGTTAACTTAAATATAGTCCTAATCCCAGAATTTACAGTGTTTAAAATATATTGTTGTTAATATTGTTAGTATCATTGTTATTATTGTTTTAAATTAAAGTTTACAATTAAAAATATTTGATTATTTTTTTAGTTAAATTGGTAATTGATAATGTTGTAGCAGGTTCTGAGGTTTGATGGGGACTTGTGTGTGAAGTAAATGAAATAATAATTATAACTCATTTAACTGCATTGCTAATTTGCATTGAGAATTAATAGAATTAATTTTACATTTCTTAATAATTATGTAAATTACTTTTTGTTTAAAAGTTAAAATATGTATGCAAGCTTAATTTAGTATTTTTAATAAATTACAATTTTAAACATTTTGGTAGCTTTTTACTTTTAGTACCAGGTTTGAAGGAGAATTGGGTGGGAAGTTTAGTTTAATTAAATATTTTATATTAATGTTAGTCAATCGGTAATTGTTATTCAATTATGTATTGCCAAATAATTATAGATCTTAATTCGTATAATTGTTGTTTACATAATTATTTTAATAGTATATTAATGCTTTGACATTTTTTTAAGTAATTACTATTTCAGTAGTGGCTTGTTTAGTATTTAGGGGTATAAGGTGGGAAATGATTGTATGTTAAATGTGAACTTTGTTCATTTGTAATAATATTTAATTGATTAATTGTTAATTGTGAATTTTTTTTAATGTAAGAGATGTTACGTTCCTAATTTTATATTTTTTCACTATTTCATTAATTTACTCACAACTGTATTTTAATAATGATTTATTGGAAATGTATTTTCATTATAACGTATTTAAGAGTTATATTTATGTATTTGTAAAAATGTATGTACGTTATGAAAGTTAACATTTTCAGATGTTTCCTATTTTGTTTAGGTAGGTAAGTAAGCTATGTTTCAGTTGTTTTAATGTTTGACAGGTTTGAACTTTATTATTTATTCATTATTTTACAAAATACACCATACATTGTTTATCTTATTTAAAATATGATTTCATTTTCTTATATAGTAGTTATGTGTATGTTTTTTAAACAATTATTAAGTAGTATAATTGTATTTGTAATTCTTTCAAAGTTAATCAGTTTTCTACTAATGAGTATGGAGAAGTAGGAATAGTACATCTGGCACCTATGGAGTGAAACACTTTTCCCACTATTGCTGAGACTTGAGTGGGATAGATCGTTTCAGGTTTTTGATAAGGCCTGTGTTAAAACGAAGAATGATGCGCAGGCATGTCTTGTAGGTAAAGGTAGTAGATTTATTCTTCAAGTTACATCACAGGTTCTAAGATACAGGAAGAAGTTCTGATCCATAAAAGTGCCCCACCAGGAGCAGCCTCCTCGCTGCTCAGCCCTTCCACACCAACTGATTCCTTTTTCCACTCAAACACTCTCAACATTCTGATGACATCACATAGACTGAGCAGCAAGGCAAAGGGCAACAACAGAGAGGATGCATTAATCACTTACTAGATTATAACAGCCTGCTCCTCTGAGATGTGTTCAGTCATCTGCGGTGTTCCACAGGGGTCATCTCTCTGTTGCTTAATGTGTACCTACAACCCCATGCAGGTCTCATAGTTCCTTTCAGGATTTCCATAGTCCCTTATGCAGATGACACCCAGCTGGTATTATCACTTTCCCCTGACAGGGATCCCTCTATTTCCACCATAGGCCCTTGTCTGAACATATCCTGCCGTAAGCTGAGTGCAGCTAAAACAGAACTTATGATCCTAGGGAACAACTCCCTTTTTTAATAGGGCCTTGGGTTGGCAGGGCTGTCTTCCCCCCCCCCTCGTGCTTCCAAACAAGATATAAAGAGTTTGGGGATTTGGTTGGAAAATACTCTGTCAGTGGAAACCCAGGCTACTAAACTATTGGCCATTTGATGGAATCCTGTGTATGTTGCACAAGATTCTGCCTCTGCTTCCTTAATCCTCGAGGAGGCTGGTAGTCCTGGCCCTGAGTCTCTCATGCCTGTACTACTGTAACTCATTCTATATGGGTGCACCTAAGGCAGTTATTCGAAAACTGCAAGTCATGCAAAACTCTCCTGCACACATGTTGTTAAGGATCCCTAGGTATGAATCAGTCAGACAGTGTCTATTGGAGCTTCATAGGCTACAAGTCGCCCAAAAGATCGAATTCAAAACCTTCTGTATGGTACATAGAGCCTTTTATGAATGTGGCCCCCAATCTCTCATCAACTTGTTACCTACTACACTCCCACAAGGCTTCTGAGATCAACCAACTTACTTCTGGCCATACCCCCCACTATTAGAGGAGCTAGAAGTGGAGGCTGGTCTTTTCGTTTTAATGTGGCCAAACTCTGGAATTCCCTCCCCTTATCGATTCGAGCCAAAAACAATGAGCTAGGTTTTCAAAAATCCCTCAAGATCCTGTTTTTTAGGAAATGTTTTTCTAGGTGACTTTTCTGCTTTTTGTTGAGTGGTTCTCTTTTTCTGTTAGCGCTGGGATGCCTAAAGGTCTCCATGTGCTCTATTAATCACATAGTTTAGTTTATTTATTTATTTATTTATTTATTTAAGTTTTGTATAGCGCTAGCTAGACCCGAAGGTATCAGAGCGCTTCACAACGGATACAGATAAGTATCAACATAATAGGTAGGTCGAGCAGGGTAGGGAAAGTATGGGAAAGCATAGTAGGAAGTAAATATGCTTTCCCATACTTTCCCTACCCTGCTCGACCTACCTGTTATGTTGATACTTATCTGTATCCGTTGTGAAGTAAATATCTATACATTGATAGCATGAAGGCGACATGGCGGAGAACAAGGGAGAGTCATCAGGTTCTCGCTGGGACAAAAAGACAGTGAACTATAAAAGTAAGATGGAGAATTCTCGTTACAATCCAGCTCGCTCAAGAAAGAAGGTTTTTAGTAGTGTCTTGAATTTTAGGAAGGAGGTTGTCATCCTGATGTGTGGGGGGATGGAGTTCCATATTTTAGGAGCATTTCCCGCAAAGGACCTGTTAGATCTTTTGCGTTTCTGTGCTTTCAGAGGTATGAGTAGGAGCGTGTTGGAGCTTCTGAGGGTCCTGGACTGACCGGCTTTCTTGAGTTTATTGGCCAGATATTCCGGTTTACCTGTATGCAGGGCTTTGTGTGTGAGGCAGGCTGTGCGGAAGTTGGCTCGATGATTAATAGGAAGTCATTTCAGGTCCTTGAGAGCCGGGGAGATGTGCTCAAATTTCTTAGTTCCTGTGACCATTCTAGCTGCTGCATTCAGGGTAGCCGTCAGAGGACCTAGGTGAGATTTGGCTGTTCCAGTCAGAGTAGCAATGCCATAGTCGATCCTGGAGAGTACCAGTGCCTGAGTGGCCTGTTTCAGGTCTTTCAAGGGGAGGAAGGGTTTAAGTTTGTAAAGAAGTTTCAGGTTAAGGAAGGCACTTTTGGCAGTTTTAGAGATGTGTTCTTTCATGTCCAGTTTTGGGTCCAGAGTGATCCCCAGTGATTTGACGGAGGTTGTAGGAGCAAGAGGAACATTGAGGGCGTTTAAAGCTTTGAGCCATTCGAGTATTTGGGGATTTTCATTTTTGTTTGAGATGAGGAGCACTTCTGTCTTTTCTTCATTAAGTTTGAGGTGGTTGGATGAGAGCCAGTGTTGTACCTTTGTGAGAGTGTCATTTAGTCTGTGGATGTCTGCAATCGAATTGGTTTCCAGGTAGAGTTGTGTGTCGTCCGCATAGAGGTGAAAGGGGATGTTGGTGTTCCTTAGAATTTTAGTGAGGGGCTCCATGTAGATGTTGAAAAGTTGTGGAGAGAGTACTGGCCCCTGTGGGACTCCTCTAGTAATGGGGAGGGGGTCCGAGTTGTTGCTTTTAATTTTGATAGTTTGAGTGTGGTTGTTGAGAAAGGAGGCGAACCATTTGAGAACAGTTTTATCCAAACCCGCTCTCTTCTGAAGGACATTGAGTAGTAGGTTGTGATCCACTGTGTCGAACGCTGCCGAGAGGTCTATGAGGAGGCTACATTGGTTTGAGTCGAGAGACCTGTGCAGGTCATCCATCACATTGAGGATTGCGGTTTCTGTGCTGCAGCCCTTTCTGAACCCAGATTGGTGTGGGTCAAGAAGATTCAAGATCTCCAGGTGTTGTGTTAGCTGAGATAGCACACATTTTTCCAAGATTTTCGATAAGAGCGGCAGGTTTGACACTGGTCTGAAGTTGTTCAAGACCGTAGGGTCGAGGCCAGGTTTTTTTAGGAGTGGCGTGACTTGACCTAGTTTAAGGCAGTCAGGAATTGAACCATCGCTCAAGGAGCTGTTGATAATCTTGGCCCAGATAGGGGCTAGAGTAAGTTTCAGGTCTTTCGTCAGTCTCGGGGCCAGCTGATCGAATGAGTACGATGAGGGATTAGCGATGGCAATGAGATCGCTTATCGCTTCGGTTTGGATGGGTTGGAAGGAAGACCAGCGAGTTGTTGCCGTTGAAGAACTTGGGTGGATCGAAGCAGTAGGGTGCAACTCTGATAGGGCGGAAAGATTGCTGCAAGATCGGTCAATTGAGGCAATTTTTTCGTTGAAGAAGTTAGCAAAGTCGTCGCACTGGGATTTGGACGCAGTTAAGCTGTCTGGCATGGGTATGGAGTTTTGGTTTCTGATGATATTGAAGAGTTCTTTGGGGCGGTTTTTAGCCTCATCTAGAGCAGAGCAGAAGAAGGATGATTTTTTGTTCTTGATATGATTAAGGTAGGTTTTGCGGGCTGTTTTGAGTTAGTCCCGGTTGAGGGCAGTGGGGTTGTTTCTCCAGGATCTTTCCGTGGCTCTTAGGAGTCTGCGTTCATCATTGATGTCAGTGGAGAACCAAGACCTGGAGGCAATGCTTCTGTTTTTTTTTAGTTTTCTAGGTGCCAGCTGGTCCAGGACACACTCTAGGTTGGAGTGATAGAGCGAGGTAAGATCCGTGGTTGAGAGGAGCTCTGTCGAGCTCGGGAGGAGAGAACTGATGGCATCTTGTAACTTGTCTGGGGGGACTTTCGATAAGTTTCTGACCCACTTGGGGGAGGTTTGGGTGGGTGGGAGGAAAAGAGCCGGGAGGTTGATATGAAAGAGGATGGCATGGTGGTCGGACCAGTCCACGGGGATGATGTGGTCAATGGAGATTGTCTTTTTGTCCGCAATGATTGCATCCAGGATCGCTCCTCTATGGTGTGTTTCTTCTGAGCAGTATTGGATCATATCGTGGTCTTGAAGAAGGGAGGTGAGAGATTGGATGAGCGGATTTTTGGTTTAGTATAGTATGGTGTAGTACAGTACAGTATAGTATAGTATAGTATAGTATCATTCGTATAGTATAGTATAGTATAGTATAGTATAGTATAGTATAGTATAGTATAGTATAGCAAAGTAAATAGAACCCCTCCAGAGTCCATTATGTACCCTACTTGTGTGTAGACTGGAGTAAAAATAGAAAGTCTAAACCCACCAAAGTCCAACACGTTTCCTACTTTTGTCTAGACTGTAGTGGGAATAACAAATCTAACCCCACCGTAGGCCTGCTGCTGAGACTGGCATGGAAATAGTAGATCGAACCCCTCCATAGTCCAAAACATTTCCTGCAGTTTTATTAGGTCGAGTGGGCATAGTAAATTGGGACATTTCAAGGTAATATTTTAAGTAATGGTTGTAAATTGTTATTTTTATCATTCTGTTTATCTATTGTTATTTTATATTCTATCTTTTAATTTTTATTATTAATTTAAATTGTTTCCTATTATTTATTATTAGAAGAATGTAATAATAATGATAATAATAATTACTTTACTTTATTGTTTGATTATTTAAAATCTTACAATATACAGTTACAAAAATACTTTTAGTATAAAACCAATAAAACTTTCATCATAAAATTCATTAAAATATATCCTTAGTATACTTCATTTAGGACTTAGTCTACTAATTTTGTTTTTACCATTAATAAACATTTTACAAAGGTAGCATTCATGGCTATATCATTTGATTGAAGACAACATTTCAGGGCTTGCCTACATGATCGTATTCCTCGTACAATAAAAGGGACTTTTAGTAGTTTTGTCCTTTCATTTCGTAGTCCCGGACAAATACAGAGCAAGTGGATAATATTCTCCTTTCCGTTGTTACATAGTCTACATATTAAACTCCTTTCAGAGATTTTCCAAGGCGGGAGGTGGCAGTTTCCCTGAAGGATTCCAAATCTTGCTTTTAAAAGGATCTGTTTGTTGTTTCCTGACCATGGTATTTCTAAATAGTCTTGAACCTTCTTTGTTTTATATCCATTTATTATTGTCCAGGCATGTTTTTTTTTTGTCAGACTATCTTTATCATTTAAAATTGATAGTTGATTTGACGTTCTATTAATTATTTTCTTAAAGGAAGCGTTAGTTATGGTATTATTCCAAATTGCGGTGACTGCAAACTCTTCTATAGCCTCTTTAAGAAAATTCCATGGTAGTGCCTTTGTATTATTACTTATCTCCTTCCATAATAACTAAGAGATTTGGTTATCTTGATTGTTTTTAATCCGATTCCAGGTTTTAATAAAATGTCCCTTCCTCGCATAATATTGGTTGGTTAAACCAAACTCAAGTCTAATTTGGGCTGGTGAGGAATTTGTTGGGAGATGAAATAGTCATTTGTATGTTTTAGATACAGCATTATTGATTGTTTCCGTATCCCTTCCCATTAACGACTCACTGCCGTATGTGATTGTTGGTAGTAATCTTGCCGCTATAACCTTTAAAAATGGCCCATATGTGAGGTTACCCAGCGATCTCTGCAAGATTCTAAATGCGGCTGTTAGGTAGTTGGACTTCCTCTGAATATCTTTTATTTGGGGCTGGTAACTACCCTTCTCATCAAAAAGTACGCCCAGGTACTTATATACTTCAACCTGTTCTAGTTTGGTGTTTTCCATATACCAATTAAATTTTTTTCTTAATTTTTTGCTCTTTGCGACAATCCTGATCTTTGTTTTGGTTTAGTTGATCACCATCCCATTTTCCCTTGCGTAGGTACATGTTCCAGAAATTAGTCGCTGCAGACCAATTTTTGTTTGGCTTAGCAGGATGGCATCGTCGGCATACAGTAGGTTTGAAATATGCCTATCCGCTAATTTCAGGGGGGTGAGCATTTAATTCATCTAAAGTCCCTGACAGATCTGCCAAGAATATATTAAAAAGAAAGGGGGCCAGTACACAGCCTTGTTTTAATCCTTCGTTGACTGGGATTTCCTTCGACAGCGTTTGCCCATCCCCCATCCTTACCCTAACCCAAGTTTTGCTATACAATATCTGGATAATTTTCAGTAGGGCCGTTGGAATGTTCTTTTCTCTGAGCTTTTTCCACAGTAAGTTCCTTTGAACACAATCGAAGGCTGATTTAAAATCAACGAAACAAAGATACAAGGGCTGTTTAAGACTAATTGACTTGTCCATTATTAGAGATAAAGCCAAGATGTTTGTTGATGTCCCCAATCCTTTAATAAAGCCGTTTGATTCAGTGGCAGTATCTTACTTTCTGTTGCCCAGTCACTGAACTCATTCAGTAAGATCCTAGCAAACAACTTGGCATCTGTATCTTGAAGTGTGATGAGCCTGTAATTTTCTGCAAGCTCCCAGTTCCCTTTTTTGGAAATTGGCGTTATTAATGATCCTCGCCATGACTCCGGGATAACGCCTTTTTGAATAACTTCATTAAATACCTTTTCTAAATGTGCTGCCCATAGATCTGGATTCTCTTTGAATAGGGCAAACGGATGCCGTTGGGTCCTGGTGCTCCATCTTTCTGTTTTATAATTCGTTTTCTTAGTTGATCCTTTGTTACTACAGTTGGGGTTTCCATATCTCCATCGTGTGTATCTGTCGGTTGGGATTCAATTTTCTCTATTGTCATACTATTTTGGTTTAAATGTTTTTTAAGAAATGTCACCCATTCCTGCTCAGTTAGAACGGAGGAAACAACCCTTTTATTTGATCTAGCCAGACCATTTATAATTTTCCAGAACTCTCTTGTGTTTATCTGTTTGCTTGCGTGGTATATTTTTGCCCAGAGTGCTTGTTTTGCCTGATTTTTTTCTCATCCCATATTAATTTCCTTAGATTTTGATTCGCAGCTTTCAGTTTGCCTGATGTTTCCTCGTTAGGAATAGTTTTCTTGATTTGCCTTATCATCCTATTCCGTGCTCTTTTTAGTTTAGTAATGGTATATGGCAGGTTTATGTATGATTTGTTTTCCTTTCGATCATCATTTTGTTTACTTTTCTCCCATCGCAGCTGAGGTTGTGGTTTAACCAGCATCATGGTACATTTTACCCATTGTTCTATCAAGGTTTCAGATGATCTTTCATTGAAGCATAATTCTATTATTTGGCTAACATGATCGTTCATCACATCTTTGTTCTTAATAGTCCAAATTAGTTTTTTATAGTTTACTGTTCCAATATGACCCGGAACAGTTTCATATGGTTGATTTGTCTTATTCATTAGATTAATCGTTGTTATCTGCTGGCAGTGATCACTATCCCTAACTTCCCTTATCTGATATGCAATGATATTATGGAAGGCATTAAGAGATATCATTGTGTAGTCAATCCTTGACCTTGCCTTGTTCTTAAAATATGTATACGCTGGAGGTGAATCTTCCTTAAATCGACCATTTAGTATACGCAGGCCCATCGCTTCCATTTCTTTGACAAAGGATGTTGCAATTTTATTACTGTACGGCAAGCTTTCTCTTCCTAAGTCCTGTTGTGGGATAGACCATTGATAATCCTGTGTTTGAGAGGTGTTATCCCTTGTGAAGGATGGCATTAAGTTAAGGTTAAAGTCCCCAGACACAATAAAATTCGCTAGAGGCTCTGACAGCATTAAATCCACGAGAAGGTTATACAGTATGCCACAAGTTGATTCCCTACTTAGGCCTGTTGGCTGAATATAGACATTAATCAAATATATCAACTTTAATTCCTGTTTCGATGTTTTATACTTCAACTTAATTATTAAAATATTAGCACTTTTTGACTCGAGTCGTTCATGTTCAACCTGTAAGTCCATGGAAACGAAAAATGCTAGCCCTCCGCTGGGACGGCCAAATTTGTGTTTTTTATTTGCATGCTTAAAATAACCTTTGAATCCATGTAGTACAAATGGTTTGGTTTCCCACGTTTCTTGTAAAAAAATAATCTGAGAGGGCAGCAATATTGAGTCTATATGAGCATTATGAACCTTTGCACCAAGCCCATTTATATTCCATGAACACAATCGGACAGGACCTATATCATCTACTTTGTCTGTTGCGTACATATTGATATTAAATCATTGTTCCTTATGACTGTGTAGTGACATGGTAATCCATTTTTCATTTATTACAGGGTTTTTGCCCATATCCTTTTGAGATAACCATTCTCCTCGTTTATTAGGTGATTTTCCTCGGGCATTTTTTAGTACTGGTACTATTTGTCTGTCTATTTTTGGCTGTTTGTTTTTTTCTTCATCAATGAGCGGTGTTGGATAAACCTTTGGGCCTTGTTTAATAATTAATACACCCCAAGCTTTGAATACATGTTGTTCTGTCAAAATCAATTCCGCTATTACTGGGGAGTTTAATGTAATTAAAGTGGGAGCATGTGAATTCTCGTTTCCTGACATAAATTCAATAGAATCGATATCCTTACTCACTATCTTCGAGAGGGATGGAATTGACTTGAATAGTCTGAGTATATTGCCTCGATTCAGGGTATCTTGCCTAACTCTAGATTCAAATTCTGGTTTAAAGATAATTTGTACTTTGTTATTTGGTGAATAGTTGTCCTGCAGGAGGTTTTCATTTGATGACTTTGATTTGAAGGTAATTCTTTTTACCCCTTCACTACTTTCTATTTTATTTTTCATTTTTTTTGCAGAGTTTTATATAGCGCGAACTAGAACCGAACCGAATCAGTTATCAGAGCGCTTTACATAGCACCAGTTACGTTACATGAGGACACACTTTCATTTTAGGCACGGGGAGATTAAGTGATTTGCCCAGAATCACAGGGGGTTTTTGGCGTCGTTACCGAGACTCGAACCCAGATCCCCAGGTCCGAGGTCGAGCGCCTTAGCCGTTAGGCCAACCCCTCTCCCCTTCTCTATAACCAACTTGTCCCATTCGATATTTTTAGAATTGTCTTTGTGTTCCTCAGTTATACTGGATTTGATGAAAAATTCTGGTTTTTCACCAGCGTGTTGATATTGCTGGTTTGTTGTATTTATTACTACTTTTATTGGGGTTTTATCCTTCCTTCTTTGGTGACTGTTGGTTAATGGACCAGTCTCTTCTTCTTCCTCCCATTTGAGTATCTTTTCCTCCAACTGAGGCGAACAATCCGTGGTCCTTTTATCCTCCTGCTGTTCTTTTATTTTCCATACCTCCGGCTGTATTTTTTGGTCTTTAATCACCCGTTCACCTTTTAGTTCTAGATTCCTTCTACCGATATTATTTTTGTTCTCTTTTTGCTTTGTTTTAGCGCATTTTTCATGAACAAATCCCTTGGTTAATTTTTGTTCAAATAATGGGAAGTATTTGTTAGTTCCAATCATATTCGATATTACAACCTTTTTTCCTTCATTAGTTAGTCCTAATTCCTGACTGTTTAAATCTAAGATTATCTTATGTTTTTGATCTACAGCACTATCTTTCCCTATCTCGTATCTCTTTCCATCTATGGTTGTTATCTGGTCTTCATCTGTTTGTATTGTAATACACTGTTTAGTTTTTCTTTGTTTCCTCGCTTTCCGTAGTTTTTTCTTTTGACGTTTGGACAGCTTATTGGAGCCATTGATATTATCTTCCTTAGCTTCCTGATCTTCCTTTATTTCAGTGTTAATAGTATTGTCCCTTATAGAGTCCATTGATTGATCATTGAATGTGTGTTTGTCCATTGTTTGATGTTCTTCACTAGATACTACTGTTTTTTTGTATACATTTTTAGATAATATTTCTTCCTGGCCCTTATCACTTTCTTTGAGACTGGTAAATTCATTTTCCATCTTATTATTTATTTTGTTGTTTTTACTGTTACTGATGTCTTCCTTATTGTCATAATTTTTACCTTTTTCCATTTCTATGCTTCATTTAGTGTCTTCTATTATACTGGTCAGGACCTCTGGTATTGTGGCAAGTTTATCTATGATTGGTGAATAGATCTGTTCTGTAGATAATTTCTCATTCTCTTTCTGGGCCCTAATTATCAATCCATTTAGTTGAGCAATTTTATTGTCAATCCCTACAACTGTATTTGCCATTGTTTTTAGCAGTTCAATTTGTACATCCATTTTGCTGGATTGGTATTGTAACGCTTCCAAAGTAAGAGTCGATGTTTGGTAGAAAATATCCCAACTTATTTCGAAATTTTGTTGTTTTATTCCCAATTGGTTATTTTGTGTAGTATTCTGATTTTGGGGGTTATTCTTTACAGCTGTGGTTTGTGTTGCCATGTTGTTCTCACAGGTATTTTCTGTTGATATATATTCCACCAAGCTATCCTTTTTTTTAAATCTAATCCATTATTTTGAAACCTCCCTTTATCTTCGTCTCCTGTGAGATTACCATGACTTATGCCTTGTTGTTCAGTATCCTCATGTATATCACATCCCTCTTTATGTTTGTAATTATTCTGAAGATTTAGCGAGTTTTCATCGAGTGGTATGTGTAACCTTTTGTTTGTTACTACATTTACTTCTATAGGTATCTTTAGGTGTTTTTGTTCTTTCATACACTCCTGAGTAATTTGGTTGTTTTCATTAATGTTGCACTCGGTATTTGTGGTACCGTCATTTATTTCCTTGTTCATTACCTCCGGTGTACTGGTTTGAGAGTTACACTTCCTGGGTTGTAAGCATTTCTGTATACTCGGTTTATTAATTATTTCACTGGCAATCGGTTTAATTGGGGTCTGTAAGTTTGCATTTTCTCCCTTAAACTGTTTTGTCATCAACATCCCCGTCGGATCCTTCAAAAATGCGAATTTCTCTGGTATTTTACCTGACTTTTCAAACATCCTTGCTATTGGGGAGATTAACGACTGGTTTGGTTCAAATATATTTGATTTAACCTTTTTCGCTACCCTTGATTGTTGCATTTTCTTTGTGCGTTTAACCGTTATTCCTGTTGTTCTCTCCGTACCAGAACGCATAGTTCACTAGTATCACCAATATCCCCAGTCAGATCACTTTTGTTCTCCTCCAACTTTTCCAATTTATCACTAATTCTCCAAGTTGGGGCAGAAGGAATGAGGGAATGAAGAATTACTGGTCATTACAGTCCCCGTATCAGCTTACTCCACCTCCCCAGCCTGTGTACTCCTCTCCCTCACAGATTCGGTCACTTGAATCTAAAGATGTAAAGATATTAATGTACCTTTTGAATTAACAAGCAACCAGAGAACTGCAGGATCCTGGAGCACCAGCCATCGGGGGTCAAGCAGTGGAGGCTGGTAGAGACCGTGTGGCGTTAAACGTTTAGGCGATCAACATTCTCCACTCTCCTCTCTTTCACTGGGCCACCGCTCCTGTAGCTCCTATAGCTTCTGTAGTGGTGCCATTTGCGGTAAGACGCTGGAGAGCTAGGGGGAACGGTCAAGCCCCTTACTTCTTACTCGCACAGCTCAACTGACCACTGGCACTGGCACTGGCCACCAGCAGCCAAACATGGACTGGAGACAGGTAAGGACTGTAGATGCTGCTTCTAGAATGCTCCTTTTGCTATGTAGCCTCGCTGGAGTCACTGCCTCCCTGCAATCCCCCACTGCCTTCAGAGCTGCCACAAAGTTTTCCAAGAGCTCCTGTGCCCCTAGCCGTCTGGTTGCAGTAAAGCCTGCAAAGAGCCTTGCAGATCAGAACCTCGCAGAAAGCCTCGCAGCGGCTCCCGCCGCTACCGGGCCGTTCCCTTTTTTTATTTTATTTTTTTTATTTTTTTTTAATGCCCACTAAGGAGACTGCGAACTCAGGCAGCCTCCTGCGCTCACGCCCCCCGCGCTCCACACCTCGGGGCAGAAACAGGCTTCTGCCACGTTCAATTCCAGCGGCGGTAGCCGCGTTCGACAGGCAGCTTCAAATCCACGTTTCACACGCGGATTCTGCCGCGATTCAAAAATCCAGGCGACGCGTAGAATCCCGATGTTTAGGGCCACAATCCTCGGCAATCCATCAACAGGACTCTCTGCTAGTACACCAGCCTACCACAGGCCGAAAGCACCGTTGTTGGAGAGGGGGCACCTCGGCAGAGCACAGCAATCCCTTTAGGGGCTCGGCAGGCGGCAGGGCTCGGCAGGGTAGAGGATGGGCAGAGGTGGGTGAAAGCAGGCAAAGCAGCGCGGTACAGCGCGGCGTCCTCCTCGTGCTGCTCAACTCTCACTCTCAGCGTCTGTCAACAGGTCGCAAATCCCGGACTGGAATCTCAATCCCGGACTGGAATGTATTTTGTTTAAATTTAAATTTCCATAACTATTAAATGAGTTACTTTTTATAAATGGTTTTAACATCATGTTTGTGGTTTATAATATTATAAGATAAATTACATTTGAAATTGATACACACATATATATATATATAAATATAAATCCAATAAGAAATAATCACTATCAGCTGGCAAAGTATTGTAAGTTGTTTATTGTGTGCAGGTTTGTCACATGATGAGTTTCAGCCAAAGCATGTCCTTGACCACATCTATATATCATCACAAACAATTTGTTTATTTTATTTAAACTGTTAAGTACAAAATATTAGATTTTATTTTACATTTTCAAATGTACCTATATTTTTTTGGGGGGTATGTGTATATCTAAATTTGTTTATTTGTTTTCTCTGTATTGTTACGTTTTGCTACAGAAATGATTTTATAATGTTTTATTTAGTGTTGTTTTGGTTTTTATTGAAATATATTTGTGTATAATGTGAGAGAAAGAGAGAGAGACAGAAGTAATAATTAAAACTATTTAGTTTACATTGTAAGTTTAACTGTAGCAATATTTCAAATGTATTACTTAAAGGTTTATATTTATTGAGAAAAACAACATTCTGAACTTGTTTTTGATGATAATCCTTTCTGCGATATTCTTCGCACAATAATTTGGGACTTTCTAAGCATAGGAAGACGATACGTGGGTTAAAAATATTAAAAACAAAATTTTGGTATTTCAATATTTCTGTTCTTGATATTTCGTCATGCACCTGCTTAAAGCAAATATACTTCTCATGGAACTAACATGTGTTTGGAGGAAAAATTATCCTTCAAATTCAAAGTAATTTCTCAACAGAGCCATATGAACACAGTCTACACAAATTCTTGTGGAGTTAGCAACCTCCAAGGGAAGACAGAGAGAAGGGAATCTATGAGCCTAAGGGTGTTTTCTTTAAGGATACTTAAATAGATTTATTCGACATTCATACTAATCCGAAATTCATTTTCTGGAACTTTCATCCCTTCCAATAGATTCAGCATTCCTTTTGTGCCTTTTAAATATGCTAGCATACGCTCAGCCAATGGTCTAATAACCCCGTTTCGCAAAGAAGACAGTGGCTGAAGAACCTTGCCAGTGCCCAAAACAATTGGTCTTTCAGCAGTAGGGGGTACAGTTTGTGAACTATACGTAAGATTTAGAAATAAGGAGTTTGTTTGTGGTTTCTTATCATTTGAAATTCTGCCACATGTTTTGTGACCCAATTATTCTCTTTTGCCACTCCTACCGCATATGTCACTTCAGCTACTGTCTCTGGAGTTGGATCTTTTGCTACTTTTTTATAGTTCCTTCCACTCACTACTGTACATGTCTGTAGGCATTTTTTCTGCAGCCCCCCCTTGTCGGCAGGCTTTATTGTGAGTGATTTCTGTTCAAGGACAGATCAAGGAATGCTAGTCTCTCCTCTTTATATAGTACTTGATAGGGCTTAGGAATGCTGATTTGTAATTCATCAATATTTTGGTTACTGCCTGTGCAAATGCCAATACTTCTGGAGGCACCTCATGGACAGGTGGTTTGTCCTGTATTTAATATTTCATCAGGACTGGTACCTTTTCCGCAAAGAGCACTTTTAAGGATATCTTCTGGAGAAATGTATTAGCTTTCTGTTTGTTTATAAAGCAACAGTTTCACATATAATACCTTTTCTTGTCATTGATCGGCAAGCAGATGCTCCCATTTTGTTATTAGAGATACACAAAGTAGTCACTGTGATTTATGTTGGTAATTTGCTAAAAAGAATTAAGTATTAACTGGATATATATGTGTTTTATAGGCGTACTAATGTGTTTAATTATTATATTTTTTCTGTTTGCATGGGCAATTATTTGTCTAGATAATCTATGTTATAAAAACTGCAAATAAAAACTGCAGATGCCATTCCAGTGCTCCATAAATTACTGCACTTCACGTTTGCAGCATATTCTTCTTCCCAACTCCTCTTCAATTCCACCCAAGCATGACCTAATCCTGCCAGAAATGTTAAAATAAAATATGCACCCTTACAGCTATCAGGAAGATATGATCCTGGTGTAGAATGGAGCTTCAATGACCCCATTGTACGTCAATGCTTTGAAAATGGGCATCTAACGACTGTGCTCCAGGGAAAACTGTTTGGAGTGCAACAATCATATGCTAGCCAAACAAGATTCTGCCAATTAAACAGGATTGTCAATTTGCCAACACTGGTGTTAATGTTCGGGGAGGCAATATAACAATAAGTGAAGATAATTCAAATCCAGTGTTTACAATGTCTTTTTCATGTGTATTTACCCATACGCTTCCAATTTAAATTTGTAGTATTTTCCTAACAAAGGCTAGGAAAATAAGCTTAGGCCAAAATGCACATTTTAAAACCCAGTTTGCTGCATATTTTTAGCTGTAAGTGGGAAAATATCTACTTCAAGCTTGTGTTGCAGTTGTGGGCACAATTTGAACTTGTTTACAGCTGATTTAACAAAATGTAAAAGATAGCAATTTAAACAGGTTCCAAATGTATCAAAAGTTTAACAGAACGTAGCAAAAAGATTAAATACCAACAGATACTTAATATCAGTGAAGTATTAGGAGATTGGTTAATTGAATTATTTTACAAATATTTTTGTTACATATTCATGGTCTTTCCAAGTACTGGGACATGCCCTCATACTGGCTGCCGTGTTTCCGCAAAACTTCATGGCAAACCTCTGGCACCTTCCGGTCACCTGAATGCCAACTTTTATTGGCAGAAGTGCTGGAGTGTAAATTCATAACCTGCAGGTATTGGATCTGTGTTCCTAATTATGTGACCTGCTGCAACATTTGATACTCTGTTAGTGATTCATACCATGTTTGTCTTAAAAGGTACCAATATCATGGCTGCTTCAGCTACACATACTAAATGTGGTAGACTTACTTTTCCCTCTGATATATTTTGCCATTGTGTGAAATCCCAATCCTGTAATCAAGTACTGATCTATCGGTGCATTATGGAATTCCTCCTCACATGATTGTGCAGTGCTTAGGTGAGACACACCACTGAGATACCGGTTGTGGTATGAAAGATATGAACTGTCAGCATTAGGGCAGTCTACCCCCAAGATTTTGCTTCTCCTCCTCCATTTTGCTGAACTGATTTTTGTTGGTTTTGGGACTAACCAGTGCTAAAGTTCTTGTGCTTACTTCCCTAAAACATGGTTGAATTGGCTTATACCCAATTAGCATATTTCATTTACTCGTAAGCCCCTTGTGATACCATATACCCAGGGCATGTAAATTAAATACTACCATTGAGCCTGCAGCACTGTTTGTGCCACCTACATAGGCTGTGATTCTGAAAGGAGTGCCATTCTTCTGGACTACTGACCCGCTGCTGCCTTGCTGAATTGCTGTCTTTCTGCATTGCTTCCCTCTTTCCTGGTGAAGAAGGACTGAACTTGCAACTTGAACCAAGGACAGTCAGAGTGACTCCAAAGGGCTAGTTTGTTGCCCTCCTGATCTGAGCCTCAGGGTCACAAAAGGTTCCCTTCACCTTGGACCCACACCTGAACTAAGCCTCAATGAGTCCTGACCCTCCAAGTGGTGCCCAACAAGTCCTGGACCCTTGAAAGTGGTGTTCAAGGTGACAATATAGTCAAAATCCAAAAGTGGGAACTTAGACATTTTTGGGGCTAAAAACTGCTTAGAGAACCAGGCGAAGCTTGGAACTAACCTGCTCCCCTATCCGCTCGAGGAGCATTGCTCATTGGATTGATCAGCAATCGGGTCTCCAGCCTCATGGAACTGTCTTCAGTTACAGCCCTTTATCTTGTCCCGCTGGAGATTTTCTACTTTCATTTCAGAGACTTAGGACCTCATTGCTGTGGGCAGGTGACTGTCTGACAATAAGTCGGTGGTCCCACCTGCCCAATTACGATACGACGGATGTGCAGGCAGTCGTTAAATGCTTTTTTCTATTGCAACTTCTGTTGTGGCCTGGAAGAGGGCCACAGCACAAGCGGCAGTAGAAAAAGGCACCTTTCAAACATCCATGCACTGTGCTAGGCACCATATGGTGCCTGGCACACTGTGCATGGATGTTTGAGGGGGTACCACATGTACCCCCTGGCCACTTAGCAGTGGCCCACGGAGATTGGGGGCCCTGCTTGGGGCCCTTGCAGTCCCTTTCTGGCTATCTTTTCATAGCCGTGGGACCGCCATATAAATACAGTTAGAAAGGGATATCCCTATCCCTACAGCAGTGCCTGCACAGGCACCCCCTCATATCTTATGGAAGCATCATGCTTGTGTAATGTACCTTCAGCACATTTGGTTAAATTGATTGGAAGTAGAAGAGCATTCTGCACTGCCAATAGATGGAATGTTACAATCTACACAGATAGGCAATACGGTTTTGAAGTGGTCTATGATTTTGCACAGTTATTGACACAAAGTTGTTTCTTAACAACGACTGACACTCCTAAAATAATGGGCCACTAATTCTGGATTTGATAGAGGCTTTGCAATTCCCAAAGAAAACTGCTGTTGTAAAATGTGCCACACGCAAAAGTGTAAATTATATGGTTTCAGTAGGTAATAATTAGGGCTCCCGGTTTTCCGTTTTTACGGATTTTTACATATAAATACAGACGGAAAACAAGTTTTCCTTTATCTGTATTTATATATAAAAAACGGGAAAATACTAGTATATTTTGCTGTGCTGCTGTCTGGTGCCTCACCTTCCTTAGAGGGTTAAGAGGTGACAGCTTCCCCGGCTTCCCGTGTGCACACAGAGCTGCCAGCCGCACCCAAGTACTTCACAGGTCTTTGAAAGACCATTTATTTGTTAATGAGGCTGCTTTGTTATTCACCCCTTTTAGAGCCCCTGCCAGAGTCAGATTAGGACGGACTTCATAGCTGCCAAGGTTTCAGATTGCACCTGTGTTTTAGAAAAAAAATGTAAAGACTGACATATGAAGATGGAGTTAACTGCATTTGGGATTGGTTAAAAGGGATTGTTCTATATACAGCCATGCGTTGATTTCTGGAACAGAAGTTTCCAAATACATTTTCCACATTGCTTTGCAGAGACCTCTAACCTGTCCCCATAGCCATTGATCAACATCGACATCGCAGATTCATAACGAGCCCACAAGAACTGTCTAACTGTGAAAACAGTTCATGAATTGCAACGTTTAGTCAACCATACACTGTCAGCTAAAATAATTCACCATCATCCTGTGCATAAGACAACCTTATGTCTACCTTTCTGGTTTAAAAATATTATGATGTGATGTACATTTTATTTATAAATCGCACGTGTGCGGAAGCTTAAAGGCGCTGCAGCTGAACAGGCCGTAACAAAAAACGTTTTTTTTGTTGCTTTTTCATTTTAGTTTTGAGAAGTTTCCTGCTTTTCAGCAATGCAGGATCAGAGCATGGCAAAGGGATGAGTATTGCAGAGCTTGGAACCGATATTACACATTTTAGTTATTTTACCCAGGTGACATTCTTGGCTGGCCGCACAATGCAGCAAAGATAACACAACCTCATTGAGCTCTAAACGCCTCCAATAATCACACTAACACCTTACAAATAAGATCGGGTGTCACACAGAACATTTTGCCCTGTCAAAGGTTTTAAATGGATTCTAACAATGTCAGGATGGAGCTGAACATTTTTTTTTAAAGACTGCAACCAGAGCGGAGCGCAACTCTGGGAGACTCTGCTGCTTTGTGGGGGCCTAAGAAGAGGTGAAATACAAAAGCCCCATTAACATGCAAATGGTCTTTTAAAGACCTGTGAAGTGCTCGGGGCGGCTGTGTGTGCGCCCGGGAAGCAGCCTGGGCTGGCACACAGGCAGGGTGAGATGACAGAGGGAGGCAGAGGGAGGGAGACAGAGGGAAAGGGAGTGAGGGGAGTGAGGGAAGGGAAGTGAGGGAGGGAATGAGGGAAGGAGTGAGGCAAGGTGAGGGAGGGAGTGAGAGGAGGGGAGGGAGGGAGTGAGGCAAGGAGAGTGAGGGGAGGGGAGGGAGGGGAGGGGAGTGAGGGGAGGGGAGTGAGGGAATGAGTGAGAGAAGGGGAATAAGGGAGGGAGTGAGGCAAGGGGAGTGAGGGAGGAAGTGAGGGAAGGGGAGTGAGGGGAGGGGAGGGAGAGAAGGGGAGTGAGGGAGGGAGTGAGGGAAGGGGAGTGAGGGGAGAGGAGTGAGGGAAGGGGAGTGAGGGGAGGGGAGTGAGGGAGGGAGTGAGGGAAGGAGTGAGGCAAGGTGAGGGAGGGAGTGAGAGAAGGGAAGTGATGGAGGGAATGAGGGAAGGGGAGTGAAGGGAGGGAGAGAAGGGGAGTGAAGGAAGAACGGGAGTGAGGGAATGGGAGGAAGGGAAGCTTACAGAAGCTGGTACTTACTTGGGCCGGGGCCGGAAGCAGAGTCCCAACTTGGAGTGTGGCGAGGACGGCTCCATTAATTACTAAAGCAGCGTCTGTCTGCAAGGCAGTGGCTGCAGGCTCATGAATTCAGCCGCGAGCCACCGCAGGCTACCATAATTCAGGGGTTTGTCAAGGTGTATCAGTGATAGGATCCCTCTAGGCTTGCGCCAGTCCAGTGAGTAGTCCCAGGCGCAGCATGGCCGTCCAGTGACACACAGACCCAGGGCTAATGAACGCGCGCTGGGTCTGCATCAATCTCAACGGACGCTGTGGTTATTCACTGAACACAGCTCTGCACGTTTGTATCATGGGAATTCAAGCCAATAGGCTTAAATCTTTTAAACAGGAACAAAGAGTGGGGGTTAAGTTCTACCCAACAGCAATCTTCCTTTCTCCCCAAGCAGGAATCTAATGACCCAACATGACCTGTATCCTGCCTGCCTCCAGGCCTTCAACAGAGATCACAGATTGGGGCTTATTTACAAGCTCCTCGTGTTGCATTGTCAATTTAAATAAATGTGGAAAA
This sequence comes from Lissotriton helveticus, assembly GCF_964261635.1. Taxonomy (NCBI): domain Eukaryota; kingdom Metazoa; phylum Chordata; class Amphibia; order Caudata; family Salamandridae; genus Lissotriton; species Lissotriton helveticus. The sequence goes on along the minus strand of NC_136069.1, from coordinate 288,857,575 downwards.
ATACTAGCTGTAGGGTCATCTTTTGCTTGTGGCAAAAATAAATGTGGATAAATACAGACAAAATGCCCGAAAAATAAATATGGATAAATACAGATGGAAATGGCAAAAAAAATAAATACCATAAAACCAGGAGCCCTAGTAATAATTTAGCAAACAAAGTTGCAAAGTACTGGGCTCTTGCACCTGGTATGATGAGACCTAATGAAAATCAGAATTTGAAATGGAAAATGTTAATAATTTCTTGTATATGTCAGTTCAATCACTCAATGAGTTGATAGAAATACAGAACGAGGTGCCAGACGATGAAAAGAAAATATGGGAAGAAGCAGGTAGTTTAAAAGTCAGAAATTAAGTATTTTTATCAAATAATGGAAGAAAGTTGTTACCTATTTGTATATGAATATAAATGATGAGATATGTATTTGGACCTACACCTATTGGACGTGATGGTAAGATTTTGGTTTAATCCCCACTTTAGAGCCATCGCAGGAAAATTGTGCCAAAGATGTGTAGCCTGCCAACAGTTACGTTTGAGTAGAAGAACTAGTGTGAGCATGAGTCACATAGGAAGATCAGAAGTATCATTCACAAGTTTACAAATAGATTTTGTTAAAATGACCATATGCAATGGTTTAGGGTATATATTAGTGATTGTATTATAGCAAATGGATTGAGGCCTACCCATCCAGAAATGTGATGCCCCTCCTGTTGCCAAGCTTTTATTGAGAGAGGTATTCCCTCAATTTGGTTTGCCAACTTCTATTGAATCAGATAGGGAAACTCATTATAAGAATGTGGTCATGAGGATCCTTTACATGGCACTAAAGATGGGGCAGAAATATCATTGTGGATATCATCCAGAGGAGTCAGGAATTGGATAGAGGGCCAATGGCAACTTGAAGACAAACCTAGCCAAAGTATGTTCATCCACAACATGGCCAAATGCTCTCTTTCCTGAGGAGGAGCACATCCCGCAAGACGAATGGCTTGTTTCCTCATGAGATATTCCTGGACCAAGCTTTGAGGATTCTTATTATTCTTTCAGCTTCACTTATGAGTATTACTAATGATCTAGTTCTAGATTACTGCAAAAGTTTGGCCTATCTGGAATGCTCTATTTCTCAGCAGTTAAATGCGGCTATACCTTCAGCAAGTGAAGAGCCCTGCCATTACCTAGATCCTAGTGACTGGGTAGGGGTGCAAAAACATGTGAGGAAACATTGGGGTCATTACGTCCGCCTGCCATCGAGGTGGTGAGTGGGCCTGCCCGCTTATATGGCGGCGGTCCAGCATGTGAAATTACGATGCGACTACCACCGTGGTGGTTGCATCTTGCATTTTTACCATTGCAGCGGCTGCTGCTGGCTATAGCACCCGCCCCAATAGTAAAAATGCATGCAGTGCCTTTCCCTGCACTACGTGGCAGGCACCGTGCGCGCGGTGCCTTCCACTCAGTTCAAGTAAAATGCAGGGGGGTACCCTGGGTACCCCCAGTGCACAACTATCTCCCTCTAGCACAAGGGGACACGCAATGGGCCCCAAAGATCACTCCCAACCAGCCTTCCAATGGCAGTTTACTCGCCACAAAAAGCCTGGCTGCAGCCAGCATCCTAATCTGGCAGACAGCGCCTGCTAGGCACCGCCACCATTTTACTGATGCTAATCATTACGATTACCTGTGGTGGATCCGTGGCGGGAGGTCTTTGCGCCCAGCACGGTTGTGGTCAGATTCCCCCTGCCATCATAATGTGGCAGGAGGAAAATTGCTTTCCGATGGTGGAAGGACCGCCACCGCACTGCTGGCGGTGGTTGACCTTCAGCCATTGTAATGACCCCATAGTTTGGAAGCACAATGGCAATGCATCTATCAAGTGATCTTGGTGACAAATAGTGTTGCAAAGAGTGGATATTCACCACATTAGATCCACGCATCTCAAGCAAAGAGAGAAGACTGCAATTGAATAAGTGGAGACACAAACCACAGTTAAGCTCAAGTTTGGTACATAGATACAGATGGGGAAAGCCATAAAGAACAGAGAGTTCAAGTATAAGAAGAACAGTAACAAGAACAAAAGCAAGATTAAATGTTAAAAGCTCTTAATCTTTAAAACCTTAGGAGAAATTCAAAGCATTCCAGTTGCAAGTTATGCAAATCATGAAACAAATGAAGACAAAAATGAGACAAGTGGAACAAATGTGGCTGAAGATTGAAGCTTGATACAAGCGTATTGGTCTCATGTAACGGGTGAAAAGAGTGTTCCAAAGTGTTGACAGTTTTGAGGAGAATGGAGAAAAATCAGCTGAAACTGTAACATATCTGAATTATGAAGATGTTGAAAGACTTGAGATCAGCAGGTCAACAAGAGTAAGTGTACCAAACAAAAAATATGCAACTCCCGGATGGATATATTAGGCAAAGATTGAACCACGAGACAGAAACATCGATTTGAGAGGCTATCGCTTTCTGTTGGCAGAATCCCATGAATATATTTGAACTGGCAAACGAAGATGCTCAAGACTGCTAACTTCCTGATGGAGTAATGAAGCTGAATTTTGAAACATTCTGATAACTTTACTCTCTAGATTAGAAACTAAGGGGTCGATTAGGACGGAGGTCGGAAATGCAGTCCGACCGCTGTGGTAGCGGAAACTAACCATCAGCATGTACCGCTGGAAAACCGGCGGTCAGATTAGAATGAACCACCCGAAAAATCAGACCGCGGCAGACGGATTCCACAAAACTCCTCCGGGAACGTCCGGAAAAGCTGTAAATCCATCCACAGTGGTCGGATGTGCTGCAGAAAAACCAAAAAACGCTGCGACCAGCGGAATGACCGCAGGGCAAATTACTATACAATGGCGGTGCCAGCAGAAGGATCAGTTGTTTCCAACAGCCAAAATCGCAACAACAGATGAATGGGAGAGCCGGTGGAAGGACTGTTGCATTCTGATCCCCAGGATCATGCCGGAAGAGTAATGGTGATCGAAAGCAACCATACAACAAGGCTAACAAGTGTGGCTGTATATCTGACTCAGCCTAAAAAAACACCTAACATACCCCAATGACACATCCCCATGACAACTAATAAACATAAATCCCAGACCAACCCACACAACACACCTGACATGAATACTCCATTTTGACCCACACATACAGCTGAGTATAAAACTAGCCCCTTCCCTGCCCAGAATCTTTTGCACAACTCGAGGACTGAAGGGCACACCCCCACTGCACGAAAGAGAGGCTAATCAGCACACATCACACCATCTCAACCACACACACACCACACACATCACCACCACCACCTTCACACCTGCACCCTTCACCTATTTGCACATCACACACCATGTCACAGAAGAAAATGCCCAAATTCACTGACAATGAGTTGTCAGTGATGGTAGATGAGATAATCAGAGTAGAACCACATTTGTTTGGAAGCATGGTCAACATACACCATTAGCCATAAAAACTCAAAAGTGGGAAAAGATAGTGGGAAAAGATCGTCAACAAAGTCAGTTCAGTAGAGAACACCCCGTGCACCATGAAGGACATCAAGAGGAAGTGGCATGACCTCAAGAGCAGGGTGAAAGAGCGTGCCAACAAGAACCATGAGCTGTCTCAGAGGACTGGCGGTGGCCCTCCCATTCTACCACTAACATACACCGAATGGGAGGAGAAGGTGCTTGCCATACTGCATCCAGAGAGTCTCTCTGTACTGTACTGTACTGCCATGTACTGTCTTGCACAACTACAAAGTTACACTCCCTAACCACAAATGCACTTACATATAACACACACTTCCCAACACATGTCTCACAGATCTAACATTTCCTTCCCCTGAATCACCCCAAAGGTAGCTAGCAATATTTCCACGGGGCATGTGGAGAGGCAGCCAGAACTACATCTCCCATCAGGCCCCCTTGTCCCACAGCTGAGCAAGATGGAGCACTGTCCACACTCACAACCATGTGGCACTCACAACCATGTGGCATCCATTTAATTGTTCCCATTATACTTACAGGTAGTTAGCCTTCTCATGCTCTCTTGTCCCACCCCTGAGCAGGATGTAACACTCCCAACCCACTCAAGAGGCATGTGGAACCTATACCCTTCCTCTCCTTTGTGGGTGGGAAGCATGCACTGAAACTCACCCAAGGCCTGCTTGTCCCAGAGCTCAGCAGGATGGAGCACTCCCCACACCCAGAACCATGTGGCAGCCATTCCATTGCTCACCTTCACCTAACAGGTAGGTCGCCATCGTACCAGGGAGGTGTGTATGTGGGAAGGAAGCCTGCCCTCCAACTCCCACCAAGCCCCCTTGTCCCACAACTCAGCAGGATGGAGCACTCTCCACATCCAGAACAATGTGGAAGCCATTCCATTGCACTCCTCAAACTAACAGGTAGGTAACCATCTTAACAGGGAGGGGTGTTTGTGGGTGGGACGGCATCACTACAACTCCCACCAGGCCCCCTTTCCCCAGAGCTCAGCAGAATGGAGCACTCCTCCCACACATAACCATGTGGCAGCTATTTCCCTACACTGTGTCACCAAACAGTTAGGTAGTCAGTGTATGCACCTTGCCATCCTTCTCAAAATGCATGGAGCCATATGACCACACCAGCACTCAAATGCCAGCCAACTTGGCATATATCCATAAGCCACACCCAGTGTGCAGACAGCTAAGCGTACGTAACTCTCACAGAAAAGTAACCTTGACTCACCAAGTTACATGTTGAAGAAATTCTGGGCCCAATCATGCACGGCACAGAATGCTATGTATAGACACAAAACATGAATGGCCAATGGGACAAACAAAATAAAGTACATGATATGAAAAAGATATGTATAACATGACAATGGCTAGTTCTTGCTTATCTGAAAGTGATTCCATGCAGAGCAAATCCAAAAGATACATCACATAAAGTCAATGTGCCACAAGTTGTCAGATGACAACATGTCCTGGAAAACACACAATCTGTATGTGCACATGGTTTCTCTTTACATGTCACACCATGGACAAGTAATGTATGTACCTCAACATCATGTCATAATGCTCAGTATCTTGCAGCCATATCTAGTGATTGCAATGTAAAGTGTTTGGTGTATCACATGTAACATCCAAACGTCTAACTCCAAGCTTGTAGAGTGTACTTTAACCCCTTCCATGCTCATGACGAGCTCAGCTCATGACGAGCTCAGCTCAGCTCGTCATGCAGTACACTGATCGTGTGCTTATGACGAGCTGACCTTGTCATGAACAATGCAAAATCGGGATATGCAGCACAGCATGAAAATCTCCCTAGCAGCCAAGGTGTTAATGACCATTTGACCTCTGTTCAACAGGAGATCCACTAACAGCTGCAGCAGAAAACCCCACCAACCTGCAGAGCCTGTCGCCCCCCCCCCCCCCCCGGAACGTGAACTTTCAGGCGCAGACTCCTTACGTTTCTCGGATGAGGAGCAAAATACTGGCCCATCTCAGGCCCTCATTGTCCTCAACACCACCCCAGCAACAACAACAGCCCTGACCCCTGCTACAACGACCAGTGCAGCCTCCACCACCACATCACCACTGCTGCCTACAACACTCTCCCTGCCTCAGTGATCACTAACACCACAACACAATCAGAGGATACCAGGGAAAGTATGCAGGTGTGTCGAATGCCAATGCCACAGGTCGGGGTCAGCAGGGCAGGTGGGAGGGCAACTGGGGGACAAATACAGGAGGACCCTGGGACCAAAGCCCTGGCCACCATCGCCTGAGTCCTTGGGGCATATGAGCAGACCCAGGGAGAGATGGGCCAGGTTGTGGAAGAAGTGTGTGAGCTCCGCCTGCTGCAGAGGCCCATGAGCACGCATATGGGCCAAATTGTGGACCTCATGGGCCAGCTTGTGGGAGTTCTGAGGGACAGACATGTGGCCCAAATGACAGCTCAACCCCCCTCCAGTGGCCCGCATGCTGATACTCCCACTACCTCAGGTGCGGCCACAGAGAGGGGTGAGCTGCAACAAAATGATTCCTCAGACACGCTGAGCCTGCAGCAGAGGCCCCCTTGCAAAATACAAAAGAGGCCGTTGGAGAAACATCAGGGGAGGATCACGTGACAATGCACCATCCAAACGCTAGTCGCTGAGCCAGTCATGATGGCAACCTGTGTTCACCTTGACATTGACTTTGTTGACTGTCCTAACCCAAAATGCCATGTTGATTGCAGGAGTATGTTTGACTGTGTGACTACACCAATGTGGTGACTACTCTATTTGTCTCATTTACCATCACTGACAACTCATAAATACACTTAGCTCAATGTCATAAATAATCACTTCTCTGTCACAAATAATTATTGTAAATACACACCGTTTACACACCTATGTCTTTGTGTCAGCTCCATGTTTATCACAGTATGTACAATGTCAACTCAGATTCCAATGTACCACACTCTTTGATTGTGATGAGGCATTGAGAGGGTAAATGGACCTAGAAAGTCACAAGAGAATAAGATTTACTTGTTAGGTGGTGCCATTACAGCTAGAACTCCCCACTAGTCATCAATGTACACAAACCATCACACATAACAATGAGCATCAACTTCAACAAAGACATGAGGTACCTGGATAAATATACCTTGTGCCGCACACATCAGCCATTTGCACAGAGCCAACAACAGGCAGCAGTCAAAAACATCATTCATGCCTTGCCACTACCATCAATGACAACAGACAATGTTGGTGTTGTACAATGTCACTTACACTCAAGGGAAGTAGTTGTTGATGAGCTGCTGATGCAGGTCAACACCTTCCTCTTCTCCACTATTGTAGTCACTAGGCATGTGTGGATTTTAAGGGGGGACATCTGCTGCTCCTCATCGTCCAGGAGCAGGGGGATCTCTTTGCTCAAGGCTAGGTTGTGGAGCATGCAGCATCCAACTATGATCTAACACACCTTTTGGGGAGAGTTGAGTAGTGCACCTCCACTCTTGTCCAGACACCGGAACCTAGACTTCAGAAGCCCAAAAGTACGCCCCACCACACAACGTGTCCTCCCATGTGCATCATCATAGCAAACATCCCTGGTGTCCTTGGATTCCTCAGTGGGCTCAGCAACCAAGGCCGGTTTGGATACGCCGAGTCACCTAGGTGTGAGATACAGGGAGCAATTTACTAATATGAACAGCAGCTGAGAACAGCATGTCACACATACAGCATACTACTTGACTCTGTGTACTCTCCGACAAGCCACGCACGCTCTGGATGCAGATTAGCCATCAATTGTGGTATGATGCTGTATGTAGGAGTCATGTGCAGAACCAAGGAATTTGGCACATACATGGGAGATAATCATATCTGCTTGGCATACCACTTGCACATTCATTGAATTGAAATGTTTCCTGTACCGATAGATGTGCTCATGTGCCTGTGGTGGAACCAGGCCAACATGTGTGCAGTCAATGGCGCCAACAACATTAGGCATGTGTCCAAGATCATAGAAATCACCCTTCACACCTGCCAATTCATATCTCTGTGGGAAGTGGATGTAGCGGTCCTTGTATGTCATCATTGCAGACAGGACATCGTATAGCACCATGCTGAACATAGTTTGAGGCATCCTACCGGTGATGACCACGTGTACTGAAACGAAACAGTTGCAAAAAAATGCAGGGCCACCATCACCTTAACTGTTGGTGTCAAAGCAGCCGGATAGGTTCTGTGAGGCCTCAGATGGGGGTCCAACTGAGCACATAGGTCTTGAAGGGTAAGGCGATCCAGATGGAATTTTCTTATGATGTCTTCATCCTCCATGTTCGCCAGCACTGGGAGCGGACAATGCACATTTGGTCGTCTCCTACATAAAATGAAAGGGGATACATGTCAATTTTATTCCCTATGAGATGTGCCAAAAATCTTACATCTTGACTAACATAGTGCCAACAATGACAGGACTGAAACAACAGCTTAATGCATAAGTCACATGCAGAGACACCTTGATCTCATGTAGTCGTACATGTGGTCAGAAAACATAATCTGACTACGTGAATGGTAAATGGTACGCTCCTACATCTTGTGTCACCAGCCCTGGGAGTAGTTGACACAGCACATGTTTAAAACAGCAACACTGCTGACTTTTACGTAGCTGCTGTACCTGCCACACCTTCTTGCTCAAGTTGCACAGAACGTACCTTTTCTGCACAATGAGCACAGTGTGTGTAAGCTGTTCAACTATCAAAATGAATACAGCAATCTACACAGTGAAATAGGCACACTATGTGGTTAGCCAATCATTACTGTGGGTTGATTAGCCATCTCACAGATTTGACATGTTCACAAATATGAGAGTTTATTACACACCAAATCTGTGTGCATACACACACATATCACATGTGAAGAAGTACATGCCAATGCATGTAATCATGTGCGCTGACATGGCATGTGTAGTCATCAGTGATTTGAATGTCATACTAGCATTGAATTTAGCAATCAGGTGCTATAAACATTTTAAGGGAGTAGTGTTCTATGATGAGCATTGGCCACTGCCATTGCTATAGCATAATGTGTCCATAGGTGCGGTATGCGTGCTCCGCCACCGCAATCACAGTCATTGGCCACAATAAAAAAATACCAAACTTCGGTAGTGACCGCCTGGTCCCCGCGTTGTGCCACTGCCAATGCCATTGAAGCCAATGGGAACCGTGATTGTGGTAGTGGAATACAATTTTGAAATCCGCAGTAGGCGTGCTACTGCACCTTAGGCTCAGTCATTGGATCAAATTGAAAGATGCACGATTGCGGTAGCAACTGCCTGGACCTCGCGGTGTGACACTGCCAATGCAAATGGTATTTCAACCAATGGGAACCACGATCCCAGTATTGACATACAATTTAGAAACCCTCGTTAGGCGTGCTACGCTACTGCGGTGCCGGCCATTGGACACAATTGAAAGATGCACGATTGCAGTAGCGACCACCTGGACCCCATGTGGTGACACCGCCAATGGCATTGCAGCCAATGGTCACCGAGATCATGGTAGTGACATACAATTCTGAAACACACAGTAGGCGTGCTCTGCTCCTGCGGGTCCAGTCATTGGGTACAATTGAGAGATGCACGATTGAGGTAGCGACCCCCTGGACCCCGCGATGTCACACCGCCTATGCCAATAGCATTGCAGCCAATGGGAACCGCGATCGCGGTAGTGCAATACATTTTTGAAACTCGCGGTAGGCGTGCTCCACTACTGATGTCCCGGTCATTGGATACAATTGAAAAATGTAAACCTGGCAGACCAATTGCAGCAGCAGAGTACCACTGAAATAACCCTAGGGGCCTAGAAATGTATGTGAGAGAGCCAAGCATTTCACTTGCATTCAGACACTGCTGCCTGCTATTCTTCACCACCAACTGCAGGGTCCGTCCCTTCACCACAGAGTAGCTGGAGGTCCTGGTGGATGAGGTCCTTTCACAATATGGGAGGCTTTATGGTGCACCAGATGTACTGGTAAGTGTCTGAGTAAAAGGTTGGGAGTACTCAGAATGCTCACATGATGTTGCTCTGCAGTAGTATCTGCCTGTGAGTGCAAGTCAATGTGCATGCATACATTTTTTCCTATAGAATGCTACATGCATGTCCTATTGAGAATTGCACTTGAGTATGTGATGTGGGGAGGATGGCAACATGGACAATTCTACAGCTCTCCTTAAGCAAAAAGAAACAGACGTTTGTCTGAGACTGGGTAATGTAAATGAGTGATACACTGCCTAGTATGCTGAGTTTGTGTCAATGGGGTGTGTAGCCTTGTTTCCACAGACATGACCGCACTGAAGGATGGGAGTAACATGCTGTAGTTTTGCTGCCATACAGTTACACTGCTAGTTGAAGTCAGACCAAACATTGCCTGTGCTATTTGATGTCATAGTCCAATAAGTCTTCACATGCTCATTTCTGACATTAGAAATGTATATTGTCCTTAGGGTACTGAATGCCCCTATGGTGATGTGTGCATTATGCACATGAGTACTAACTCTGGGCGTAGTGGGGCTACGCGAAGCTTCGTGAAGTGGGCATGAATCCACTTCGTGTAGCCCCACTACACGCCGCCCGCCTCCCTACAGCCCTCTTTTACACCCCTAATTTGGATTTTTAATAGGTTAAAAAGTAAAGAAAAACACCTACCATTTATGCGGCGTCCAGGGTCTCCATCTTCTTCTTTGCGCACACTTCATCCAACCAAATGCGCATGTGCGGGTGCCCGCACATGCGCATTTGGTTAGATGAAGTCGTCGCAAAGAAGAAGATGAAGCCCCGGGACGCCGCATAAAAGGTAAGTGCTTTTCTTTACCTTTTAACCTATTAAAAATCCAAATTAGGGGTGTAGAAGAGGGCGGGAGGGAGGCGGGCGGCGGGCAACTTCACTCCGTCCACTGGTGTGCGTAGTGTTGCCTACTACGCCTACTTTGCGAATCGCGTAGTAGGCAACACTGCGTGCACTCCGTGGGCAGAGCGAAGTGCTCTGCCCAGGGTTAATGAGTACAATGCCTGAGTGTAACACTTTTGGTGGTAATTCACCTATGACACATCAGATAAAGGTGATTTGGAGATGTTATCCTTCTATATATTTCATTATGTGTTTAGTCTCACATGTGTAGTCACTGTTTACCCTCTAATATTGTACATGCATGTGATGTCTCTTATGGCCCACATTTAACCCCAGGGTTTGTCCCTCTGGCCTGCACAGAAACTGCCCAATGTTACAAGGACCCATAACTAAATTTACTGAGTGAAACATATGTGTTGTCCACCACCCTCTTTCTCAATGAGCTATCTTAGGCCTAAGGATTGTACAAGACAGGACTTCACCTTGTGAGAAGAGTGTGAGAATGTAAGTTCATGGCCCTATATGTGACCACCATGACACATGTACGCATGCACTGTGCAAGGACATTCAGGGGTGTGTAGTGTTGGACAAAGTGAGTCTTCCATGACACATCATTCCAAATGTATTGTATGTCATGCTCACTCACATACTGCTTAGAAAACACTACTGGGTATGGGCTCCCAACATTAAGGCCAAGCCACTGACCTAATAATAAACTGAACAATCGCCAATACTGTTATCCTCAATCCCTCTTATTTATCACACCACATTGGAATTAAACCAAATATGGTTCCAAGACTTGTAATTCAATCTGAATAAATCATTATTTTTATTTTTCACTTAAAGTACATTTGTTGGTAATTGTACACCATTTAAACAATACTGCATCACGGATGAGAGTCATTTTCACATTGGTTACTCTGCTTGCACTCTGCATGTGTATAACATGGCCATGTACTGTATCCATCCTCACACATGTGTACATTTATCTGAGAATATTTTATGTAAGTGTACTACATGTCATGCTGTACGGCCTCTGCTCAACATTTATGTATTAGTGTGCTATGTATTTTCATACTCCTGTACTGAGACACATTGGTACATAACAGAGTGTCACTGATACTTCCTATTCTTGTCTCCAATGCCTGCAGCTTAAGGTCCACCAGTGTAAGGCAATATGGAGGGATATTGCACACAAAGTGCGGGCTCTGGATGTCTCTAACTGACAGCACACACACTCAAGAGGTGGGATAACTTCTGCCGGCTGAACAAAAAATGTGGCAGAGATGATGCTGGGGGTGCTCCCTCAGAGTGGCAGGTTGGCAGGCAGGAGCATAAAACGCCACTAACGGCCTACATCTTGGAAGTGACACAGCCAGAGCTGGATGGACGCTTGACGGCCCATCAGCAGCAAGTTGGGGGTGAATTTTGTGCAAAGTGTGACTTTGGGTATGAGTGACTGCATGAATACCAACTGCAAGCCAGTGCGAAGCTCTGTGATGTCTCTAGTGTGATGCAATTGCTTCTAAGTGGCCTCAGTGTTGAGTGCAGCTGTTCTGCTTTCATACAACATGTGGTTTCTCATGTTTTTAAAACCATGACCCTTGTCATTGCCAGATGAGATGTGGCCTTGTGACATATGCTGCAGTATGAGTGTCATAGACATCACCTGGCAGTGAACAACAGTGAGCATCATATTAGTGTGCATTCATAGATGTGTACTGTGCACAAAATATACATTGTGACATCTACATAGCTGACACCAATGTACAACTGTAGTTGTGCTTCAAAGCACAACATGGAGGATATACTGGACTTGTAGCCATTGGAAAAGGACATGTTTGAGTATTTCTCAGTACTCTATACTGAACCTTTGTCTCTGTTTCTTGCAGAATCTACAGAGGGCAGGGAAGGACTGGGAACGGACACCAGTGGGGAAGCTTCTAGCATGACTGCTACCCATGAGTTCACTGACACTGATGTGACCGGCACCTTGGGGGGACAGGAGTGCTCTGGATGAATCACACCCAGAAACACCACCCTCAACATCTTCCGACTCCAGCAGTGACTCCTCGATGTTGGCGGGCTCAGGAAATTCCAGATATGCCTCTTCTTTTGCCACACCTCATTCAGTGCCCACCCTCCCGGATGCTCCCACAAGTGCTGTCCATGCAAGCAGCCTTAGGAGGGGTAGACTCTCCTTCCCCCCAGGCACCGCTGCCCCTGTTTCCCCTGCTGCCCTCAGTGTGGAGGTAGTTAACCTTTTGCGCCAGCTGTGTGTGGGTCAGATTGCTCTCCTGAATGGTTTCCGGGATCATGACAAGAAGTTGGCACAGGTAGTTGCATTCATGGAGGGCATTCATTCTGATGTGGGGGGCCTACACCGAACTATCCAGTCTTTGTCCTCCACAGTGATGGCAGCCATTCAGCAGTCACAAACTGCCAGTCCAGCTCCTGTCCCTTCAACAACCACCCTGCCAGTGGCACCACCTGACGAGGGTGTCTACATGCCAGAGCCCTCAGGCACCAAGTCCTCCACACGAAGCACACAACAGCAGCATTCCAAGCGTACCAGACCACAGACCCATCACCACAGCACAAAACGGGCACACATAAGTGCAAAACCAAAAGCCCATCACTTGACACCCAAGGGCATCAGGCCAAGAAGCAGACTTCAATACCACATTCATCAAAATCACAGCCAAGCAAGGACAGTCTCATCCCCACACCTGCTTCCAAAGACCCACAAACACTTGCCCTGTCTGCTGTGAACCTGGTGCCTGTCACGGCCAAGTCCAAACACATTTCAAAGGCAGATTCACCCAAAACGTCTACTCCCACCCACACCACTGTGAAGCAGGGACAAGAGAGCAAAGTGGGGAGTTTACCTCGACAACAGGGGAAGCAGGGGAAGTGGTAAGGCCACTTGAAGCATACCACCAGGTCCAGCAAATCCCCATGGGGAGAGCCACCTGCACCTGATACAGCTTTGGTGGAGAGTGAGGTTGTGCCCACCTCACTTCCCACTCCAGCCAAAACACTAGTGGGCTATCGAATCCCCAACAGTTGAGACACAGCCCTCAACATTCACCCTCAATCCCTGTGCCTCCCACAGCCACATATGCTTCTACCTCAGCCAGTTCTCTCTCTCCCAGGTCCAGTCCTCCAACTGGCCCTGACAATCAGCCCCCTCCTAGTTTGACTTAAAGCCAAATATTTAAGCCAAGTACTCCTCCCCACACCATTTCCCCAACAGCTGTGCCTGGACTGCCCATATTTAGCCCCTGAGCTGTGGTGATTCCCATGGCAGTGGACAGTGTTACCCAATTCCTGTGCAGTTTCTCATGCACACATGTGCAGACTAGAAATATGGACTGGCCAATGGCATTTCTGATTGTTACTTTTGATGCTCATTTCCTGTGCAGTTTGTCATGCACACATGTGTGGACTAGAACTTTGGACTGGCCAATGGCCTTGCAGTTTGTTACTTTTGATGCCCATTTCCTATGCAGTCTGTTAGGCACACATGTGCCTACTAGGAATTTATACTGGCCAATGGCCTTGCTGTTTGTTACTTTTGATGCCCATTCCCTGCGCTGTCTGTCATGCACACATGTGCATGCTAGGATTATTTAAAGGTCAATGGCCTTGCTGTTTGTTACTTTTGATGCCCATTTCCTGTGCAGTCTGTCATGCACACATGTGCATGCTAGGAATTTGTAATGGCCAATGGCCTTGATGGTTTGCACTTTGGTTGCCTATCTGGATATTATGTAAAAACAATCTGTTACTCTGTTGTCTGCTTTGTTGTTGCCCTTGCTAAATGAAAAGTGTTTTATGTATGGGTATATGTTCATGTGACACATGCTCTGTATGCCACTTCCACATTGGTAATTACTTGTTTTACTTTTTCATAGGTTGCCAGAGGTCCCAGGCACTTTTGTTGTTCGTGACTCTGAGGCTTGAAGGTGCAATGATGGTTGTTTGTGATGATCCACTCTTATCCTACTCATTCTATGTTCAGGTTTAATTGTAGACATGTCATTATAGGGTGCAATACTACAACAAAGATGGATTCTATCCCCATGATTACTTGTGGGTGGCCAGGGTCCCTCATATATGTGGGATCTTTCTTGATGTGTGAACAGCAATGTTGATGTGTAGGCCTGTCTTCATAGTCACATGGGTACATTTGAATGTGTGGACTTGAGTAGTCATGCAGTGTGATTGGCCTGTCGTTGTCAGTAGTGTTGAGGTGCATCTGACCCTGCACATGCAAACTACACACATGTATGATCCAGGTAATGACTGCCTGTTTGTTTACATTGTCAGACATGTGCTTCAGATTGTGGGCAAATGTAGGAGTTGTAGGTTGAGCACTGTGCAGTGTGTTGGTGTGTCCTTGCACTACTGGGGTACATCTACTTGTTGTTGCTGTCCGTGTATGCAGGGTATGTCACTGCTAAGTCTGTGATGTGTTTTGTTGATCAGCCATAGGCCTTGTTTAAGTTTGTGCCCACTGTGCTGACCTATTCAGCCACACTGACATTATTTGTGAGTTTTCTCATGCATTGCTGTCACTTGACACATTTATGGGACAAGTATAGTAGGTGGTATGATGAGTAATACCACATACTGTAAGTGCTTCTGATGCCTACACATTGTGAGTTAATCCTCTATGTGTTTTTGCACTGTACCCTCCTCACCTGACCAATACTGTTGTACACACCACCACAGTCTCATGGCTTCCACCCCATGCCTTACCCTCCCCACCACTTCATAGTGTGACACTATACTGTGGGAGTATGATCTTTGTACAGGATCAATGTGCCACTCAGGACAGTTTCACAATTAGTTATGTTGTATATTCTTCTACTTGATTGCAGTCATGGTTGCTCATGTGCAGTGCATATTTTTGGGTAGCACAGTCATCTAGTAATGTTGTATGCATCTGGGTTTTCCTGAGTTGCGCAGCAGTGGGTGATGGCTAAGGTATATGTGTGTTTACTGAGTTACTGCTACCCTTCCCGAGTGTGATGTGATTTGTGTGTTGTGATGATTTGTGTTGTGGAAGTCCATGGCGGAGCACTCAGATATGTGTGATACTGGTTTTGTAGGTGTTCACACGCTGTTTACTGTGCATGTGCTGCTGTCAGTGTATGTTACCTTGTACTTGCCTGGTGTGCATCCCCCCTGATGTCCAGCTGAGTTGAGTAAGTGATGTATTGGTGTGTGCATATGTTGTGGTTTTGTTGTTGATGGATGCAGTGTTTGGCCTGTGTTGGGTCTTTCTACTGACAGGGGCATGTGTGTGCGATGTTCTAATTGCATGTCATTGTGTGAGAGTAGTTTGTGCTTTATGATATATTCTGCTGTGCATTTCTTGTGTGAATGTCACATGTTGCACTGTGTATTCTTGTCAATGAGCTTCTTTTGAGTGCACAATTGTCCTATGTCCTCCTATATTTGACATGTCACTTGTCAGAATTGTGCATGCACATGCTTGTGGTACACATTGACACCATGCTCACTTGATAACTGCTGTGGTGTCTATGTCTGTGTTAGATGATTTGTCCCATTGATCCCAGTTAGTGTTCATGATTGGCATTTGATGATGCAATTCGTGTTAGGGTTGGGGTATGGTGTCTGTGCATATGTCCAGAGTGAAAATGTTGTGTATTCCTGTTCTGTCTGGGGTCAGATTTCATATCCAATGTTTGCCTGCACATGGCTGAGCTTGTTGGACTTCTTTGGGTGTTGTTTGTGAGATTTGTGTTTGGCTATTGGCTTTTGGTCAGCATTGGTTCAGACATCCCCAAGTGTGAGTCTGACATTTGTAGATACACACCAGGGTGTGTCATTGGTTGTCTGGGAAATCACAGGACCTTATTTGCACCTTCATGTGTGTTTCTCACAGGTGTTTAGTGTTGCAGGTGTTAGATGGGTAGATGATGTGTATGTGTGAAGGTCCTACTTGGGTTTGACAGTCAGGGAGTGTGACAATGAGCCATGTGTGTTGTGTTGGTGGCATACACATGTCAAGGTAGTTGACACAGATGTGGGACTGGCACTGTATGGCTTCTGATACTTCCTATCATTACTATGCCTATGACTATACATAGCTTGCATTGCTGTATCCCAGAGATATTACACAGATGTCACTTAGGTTGTATTGTATTCATTGTGCCACCCATGTCTGATTTGATGGCCTAAGGGTTGTGTGATCTGTTCCTCCTCTTGCATGTCATGTACACATGCTATGAGGCTTGCGCCATGGTTTTCCAGCACTGTGCACTCCACTTTGAGCTAGTCCATTTATTGTCATACATTGCTGCTGACCTGTGGTATGTGTATGCGGCAGAGTGTCAGTGTGGGATCTTTCTGAGGGACTAGACATGCAGTGTGAACAATTCAGTGGTTGTTAATATGCAGTGTGAGTCTTCAGTTCTTGTTTTACTCAGCTTAATTCACATGAGTGGTAGACAGGTGTAGGGAGGAGGATTGTCCAGCCCTGACCTTCTGTGCAGGGTGTTCATCTTCACCCCAACCTTCCCAGTTAATCTACATTGCCCTTCGATGTGTGAGGTGCGAGGTTGAGCTTTAACTGGCTGCTAAATGGTGCATTGAGGGGGGACACAAGAGGGGCACACAGCATGTGGAGAAATGGATTTGGGAAATGTGCTGTGGGCTGTGGTCAATTGATGCAGCCCACCATGTGGGTAGGGTGAAGGTAGGGCCCTAGGAAGCTGCCCAGCAAGCCCTTCCTAGTACATTGTGAGCAGGTTTTCCTGTGTCTTCACCGCTGAGGTGAAGTGACCAGGGCATTGCAGTGATTACGCTGTTAATGGGGGAGAACAGCCATAACAACGCGGGGATTAGCCCGCACTGGCATTACAACGCGAGAATTGCAATGAAAGTCGTTACAACGACTTTCGCTGGAGGGCGCTGTTGGATAGGGAATAGTTTAATTTTCTATCCAACACCTTCCCTACTGTCAACGTGGGCTGGAGTTAGAATAGAAAATTAAACTATTCCACTATCCAGCGCCCTCCAGCGAAAGTCGTTGTAACGACTTTCGTTGTAATCCCCGCGTTGTAATGGCATGCGGGGTAAAAGCCCACGTTGTATTGACATACAACCGTTATTGGGTGACCTCGATGTGGAGGTGTGGATTTCTGGCAGGAAGGACATGTGTGAGTACACTGGGGGATATGTTCCTGTCTCCACCAGAGTGTCGGATGTGGACAGGAACCATATTTCGGCACAGGAGTTGTGTGTTGCAGTTGTGTGCAGAGATGTGTTATTTACCTACTTGCGGTGTTGATCGCTGCGGCGTCTTATGTGCTGGTAGTGGATCGGGTATAGCAGCGGAAGATTTGAAGAGCTGGATCCAAAGCAGTCAAGAACGCATGGAGGTGACCGGGATTCTAGTTTCGCTCTCCGCAGTAGTGCTTCCACCATCTCCGGGTGGCTGGTTTCTCCGCTGCGTTGTGATGGGCTGTTTGAGACATCGTGATTTATCCTGTGTTCGGGACGTCATTCCTCACAGCAGTGTTTCTCTATTGGCTCCCTCCGCCACTGTTGCAGAAGGAAATTCCAGGCGGATCCCAAAACTCCACAGTGGATGGGAAATGGTCTATCTTTTCCCATTGTAATATGGCAGGCACGAGGCAGATGGAATGCGGAAAAGGACATTTTCCACCAGCGCCAGCACCGCGGTTGTGCCAAAACACTGCTATCCTAATGAGCCCCTAAGTTAGATCTTTTTGTTTATGCCCTTATAGTTGAATTGTAAATGCTCATTTTGGAGAATATTCATTTTGCACCTTAGATATCCTGCTGAAAATAGTTGTCTGCATTGAACTTTATGAAGTGAACTGCTGAATGGAATGCTTGTATCTGCTTACATCAATTTATTGTGAGACTTCTAGAATTTCTGAACTTTTTGAACAACTGATTTTTTAGATATTTATGTACTTTGATTGGAGGTTTAGTTATGCTTTTGAGAGTGTTTCTTAATAAGGAGAGTACTTGAAAAACATTCTGCTTGACTCTAAAAATTGTTTTTATGATTCTCATCTTATTAGTTTTGATTAGTGTATTAGGGAGCCTGTATGCTCCTGTTGGATATGCTTCTGAAGATAAGAACATATATTTTAATAGTACTGTTACAAAATATAGTAGATTAGGTCATAGAGATGTTGCTGTTGAGAAGTTTAGGAAAACTACTTATTTAAATGTGTTTATCAAGCGTAAGAGAATTATGAATATTACAATTGTTATGTATGTACCTATCTGTCTGCTTCTGTTGCAGAGGGGGTGACCTACTATCAGCTTCCTTCAAACAGTGCTGTAGTATTTATTTGTTAATAATTTTGGGATAGAATCTAGTGGTGTAATATGAAACAGGTTGCATATTGTATTTTGAAGAGCAGCATGAAATTAAGGATTTGGCATTTGCTAATAAAAAATAATAGACCCATTAGGGCCAAGTTGACTGATGGGAAGCATAGTTTTATTAGAGAATTTAACAAATGGAGAGTGAATTTTAGTAGAAATATCGCAGAAGTGAGATAAATTAAACTACAGGAAGACATTGAGGAGAGATTTCAAAATTCAAAGATACATTCCTGACTTCAAAATAATTAGGGGAAGAAAAGAGTTATTTGTATGATGTGTGAGAAACATTATGATAGAGAAAATTTTGAAAGGATTGGGACAAGTGACTACAGTTATAATTATATAGTTGGTAGAAATAATAAGTTGAGTAATGATCCTACATTAATGGCATTTGTCACGTTCATTGTTAAATCAACTTATTTTTACATTTCATGTAACTGCATAGGCTCATGTTGTTTAGCATCAGTCTTTTTGAGGGTGTATCATATGTGAGATGAATGAGATAAGTAAAATGAGTTTTAGAAGAGTAAAATGTGGAGTTTGACAACTATTTATGTTTATATTTGGTGAACTATTGATTCCTTCCATTTGTGTGGCTTTGAATGATGTGAAAATTAGAAAGTTGTCTACACTAGTGGATTGTTTAGCTACTGATACTGCAGATGCATTAACTAAAATTAACGAAGAAATAGGAAACAGTATGGATATTTTTCTTGCAAAAGAATCTGGTATGTGCCATCTAATAAAGGTCGAGCAAAGTTGCATGTTTGTGCCAGATAACAGTATGCTAATAATGAAAATTTTAATTACATAACTTATGTTTGGTTCATGGCTCAGTACGACTGGAAAAGGTTGCAAGGATTGGTGAATGGTTTGGTGATGTGGGTGGCAGCTTATTATATCCAATACAAACTACTACTATCATAGTTGTTGTAAGTAATAGTGATGTTAAAAATATTGAAGTGTTTAATATCATTTACAATAATATAGGGGCCCATTAGGATGGTGGGCGGTTCGCTCCCGCCGGGCGCCCACCATCTACACCCGAAAGACCCCCCCGCATTATTAGGATGGCTGATGGGTCCACGGCGGACAGAAAGACCGTCCTCCACTTTTGCGCTGGCACTTTTGCGCTGGTCTACTCATCGACCAGGTGGAAAACTTGATTAATATGGTGGCGGTGTCTGCAAGACACCACCATCCATATTAGGATGGCGACGGAGATCAGGCTTCCCATGGCAGCTTTGCAGCCATGGAAAGGCATGTAGTCTTTGCTTTTGGTGGCCCGTTGCTGGCCCCCAGGGTGTTGGGGGGTGCACATGGGGGTACCTATGGTACACCCCTGCATTTGCAGGCACAAGGTGGCAGGCACGACATGCATTTCTGAAATTGCGGTGTGTGCAGCCCGCAGCAATGTTAGGAATGTGGGATGCGCCCGCCAGTGTGGCGGGGGCATCATAATGCATACAGCGGGACCGCCGCACCTATGGTAGGCGGTGCCTTTATCCGTTGCAGTGGCGCGCAGACTTTGTCCGCCCACCATCGTAACAGAGCCCATAGTTATTAAAAATATTGTTTGTGTATTAATGTTATGTATTTTAGTATATATTTTATATGTGTTTGTTGTATGATTTTTGTATAAGAATTGTTTGTATTTTTAATATATATGTTAAATATTTAGTATTTGTAGTAGTTATTAAAAACAAATATTTGGAATTGTGTGTTTTTGGTTCTGTAGCGGGTTGTTGGTTTCTAGGAGAATAGGGTGGGTAGTAATTCAATTATATTAAATGTATTTATTATTTTTAATTTATTAATATTTCTTTAATTGAGATGTTAATGTGCATGTTCATTTATTTGTTAATTAATTATTAATTGGTTGTTAATTAATTTGAATTTAATTAATTGGTAATTAATTATGGTAATTGTGTAATTCTTTTTGGTGTGTGTTGTGGTGTTTATAGTTGTTAAGGGTGGGAAGTAATTTATTTTTAATTGGTGAATTAATAATTGACTGTTAATTAATTCTAATTAATTTTTGGTAATTAATTATTGTAATTGTGTAATTCATTTTAGGTGAGTATTGCAGTGTTTATAGGTGTTAAGGGTGGGAAGTAATGTATTTTCAATTGATGAATTAATAATTGGATGTTGATTAATTTTAACTAATTAATTGGTAATTAATTATGAGAATTGTGTAATTAATTTTAGGTGCTTGTTTTGTGTTGATAGGAGTAAAGGGTGGGAAGCAATTTGTATTTAATTAATATATAGTTGTTAATTAATGTTAATTATTTGATATGTATTTTGGGTAATTGTTTAATATTTTGTCTGTTATTTTTACTTTTAAAGGGCTAAAGGATGGGTAATAAATACATTTTAATTACTCTATTATTACTTGTGAATAGTAATAGTTTTTAATTCATAAATAAGTTTAATAGTGTTTTATTATTTTAGAGTTTAATTTAGGTGTGTGTTGTGCATATCATATGGTTAAAGTGTGTGTAATCCAATAAAGTTTATTAGTTTTTGTATTAATAACATTTTAAATTGATAAATTAAATTTTTTAAACAAATTCAATAGAAATGTTGAAGTGTTTTGTTATTGGTGTGGTGTTATAGGATAGGAAATACAATAAACACATGCATGTATTAATTAATTTATTTGTTTGTAAATATCTTCTAGTTTAAAAGAATGTTGGTTTATACATTTAATTATTATTTTATATTATATATTATTTTTAGTTTTTATTTGTTATTAATATTATCATTTTTATATATTTAATATATTTGATTTTTCATTTCTAAATATTGTTTGTTTATTTTTATGATTTCCATAATTATTAATGTTTTTTATTTTTGATTTAACTGAGTGTGAATAGTAATTGTTGTCTCTTTGCTATCCAACACTTTCCCTACTGTTGCACTCACTGGCGTGGGAATAGTAATTTTTACCTTTCCGCTATCCAACTCTTTCTCTACTATTGCATTCACTGGGGTGGGGGAATTAAAAAACGTACTCCTCTGCTATCCAACAGTTATTCTACTGTTGAATTCAATGGAGTGGGAATAGTAATTTTTACCCCGGTGCTATGCTACACTTTCCCTACTGTTGCTCTCTTTGGAGTGGGAATAGTAATTGTTTCACCTCCGCTATCCAACACTTTCCCTACTGTTGCTCTCACTGGAGTGGAAATAGTAATTTTTACCCCTCTGCTATACAACACTTTCCCTACTGTTACGCTGTTTGGAGTGTGAATAGTAGTTTTTACCCCTTAACTATCCGACACTTTCCCTACTGTTGCACTCACTGGAGTGGAAATAGTAATTTTTTCTCCTCCGCTATCCAATACTTGTCCTACTGTTGCATTGTTTGGAGTGGGAATAGTATTTTTTTCCCTCCGCTATCCAACACTTTCCCTACTGTTGCATTCACTGGAGTGGGAATAGTAATTTCATCCCTTTCGCTATCCAACACTTTCCCTACTGTTGCTCTCACTGAAATGGGAATAGCAATGTTTACCCCTCCGCTATCCAACACTTTCCCTACTATTGCACCCTTTGGAGTGGGAATAGTAATTTTGACTCCTCTCCTGTCCAATACTTTTCCTACTGTTGCATTCTTTGGAGTCGGAATAGTAATTTTTTCCCCTCCGCTATCTAACACTTTTGCTACTGTTGCTCTCACTAGAGTGGGAAAAGTAATTTTTACCACTCTGCTATCCAACACTTTCCCTACTCTTGCACTCACTGGAGTTGGAATAGTAAATTTAATTATCTTGCTATCCAACACTTTCCCTACTGTTGCACTGATTGTATTGGGAAATGTATGTTTAAATATTTTATAATAGTTTAATGTTTCAATTTATTGTAAAGTGATTTTTTTATATTTTAAATTATTGATATATGTATTTAATTTTTATATAATTTTACAGTTTTAAAATAAATTAAAGATAATAGTTTATTAATTATTTTAAAGTAAATATATAAAAATGCTTAAATAATTATGTTTATGTTTTAGATTTTGTATTAAGTTTATTTGTTTTATTTTGTTAAAATGTATATTAAATGTAAGTTATTTTGTTAAAATTCATAATAATATTAAAATATGTAATATATATTATTTTATTTTATATATATACTAGCAGCCCGTCCCGACGTTGTCCGGATGTGAATTAGAATGTGTGTAATGTGTGTATTTGGCAAGGGCAAATGGTTTAAAAATCTTGCGGTATACAACATTTTTGGTTCGCTTATATATATATGTTGTCCTTCCAAGTTGTATCTTGCTATTTGCCATTGTTGCTTATCCTTGTATTTTAAGCTGTCTGTAGTGTATATTTACTCCACTAAAGTTGGTAATGTTGTGTGAAACTGCAGTCCTTTGTCAATGTGTTGTCAGCGTATGGAGTTGCGTCTCGGCGTCCGTCTAATAAATTGAATTGTGTGAGCCTTGAACGATTGTTTAGCGTTCTTCGTATTTTTTATGACCTATACCGACGCCTCTTGAGCCCGCTACAGCCCTGCTCAGTCGCCTGTGCCCCCGCTTGAGGGCCAGCGGCGTCCGTCTAAGAAATTGAATTGTGTGAGCCTTGAAGGATTGCTTTCCGTTCTTCTTATTTTTTTTATGACCCACACCGACACTCCTCGGCCCGAGTGCTTTTTAGACGCACCCAGGCCAAGCCACACACTGCGTTCAGCCCTTTCACACACACCCAGGCCAAGGCACACACTGCATTCCGCACCCCCAGTATGTGTGAGACAACGGGTAGTCCCCCAAGGGAGTCAATAGAAAGGTTACTTACCACGCTTCCAGGTGACCCCGTTTTGCATGCCCCCAGCAGACGCACACAGCAGACGATGTGATTAATATACGACCCATGGCATAAAGTGCATAACGTAGCACAAGCCTCCAGCGTTTGTCACACCCCTAGCGTGGCCGTTGATGCCGCGCAATTGCGTAATCACATGGCATGAAGGGCGTACACACGGCCCCATCGTTTGTCACACCCCCAGCGTGCCCCTGCGTAAATGGGGGACACACGCCCACAGCATTTGTCATGGTCCCAGCGTGTTAGGCCCCCAGCGTGCACCTTGAAAGCGGCGCAGTTGCGTAAATGGCAGACACACACCCCCAGCGTTTGTCACGCCCCCAGTGTTTGCACACGATATAATGGCATGAAGGTGGCGGACACACGCCCCCAGCGTTTGTCACGCCCCCAGCACACGCCCACAGCAGTTTGTTACGCCCCCAGCACACCCACAAGGGACAACTTTGTTGGCATGGTTCTTTTACCTTTTAAATGTATATGGTGCCCGTCTGCATAGCCTATATCCTTCTGCTGCAACTGCCCTTTCCTACGCTGTATTGGGTTTTGTGATTGGTGCTGTGGTTACTGAGTTTACCTGCCTCAAAGGTTTCAGCTCTCTCTTTATAATACTAGTATAGATATATTTAAATACATTTTTTGATCCAATATTTTTGTTCTTGCCTGTGTAGGTATGGGAGTCAATATTTTTGCATTTTATATATTTTTTCGTTATTTTTAACATCAATGTTTTTGTCATCAATATTCTATCAGTGTACTGATTACAAAATAATCATGGGGATCTGAGTAAGAGTTTTTATTTTAAAAAAATTAATGTTGATTTGTGTATGTTTAAATTTTTTTCAAGTAGCTCTTTAGTGAAATTATTGCATATATACAGACATTATTAAAAGTACAATAATGTGCATCAAGATGTAACAACAAATAAGGGAATTGCATCCCAGTGTTAGGTATTGCTGCACTTTGAACTCCCTGGGAGACTCACTTAGCATCCCACTTCAGAACACCAGTATGTAGTAAACTATTATATATACAAGCCTGCTTACTGAGAGCACCAATGAATGTCCCTCTCTTCCCTCTCCACCTGCAAGAGAGCACATCAGTGGAGGGGTAGCCTAGGGACCCTGGAAAGGGCCATATGTGGATTGGTAGGGCTAAAATGTGTTAACATGAACAACTGTATGATACCAGATTAGGTCAGTCGAGTGTATGTGGGGTTCAGGGAGAACAAAAACCAGGATATCTCCAGATCAGGCGAGGAGGTGTGGGGAGGGGACTGCAGTGGATTAGGAGTCAAGACAATCCTCCTCTCACTGTTGATTGCAGGGGAAATGGGGTAACAAGGACTTCCATAGAGGGACAACCGCAAGTACATCATCTTTCAAGGCATGCCAAGGGCGACCCCGCAGGCAAAGATGGACGCCCCTGCTTTTTAACTGTAGGGGCACGATAATTACTACCAGACTAGTCCACTTTCTCACGCTGGGCCAGCACGTAGTTGTGTTCACCTGTCCAGTAATCAGAGAGGTCTCTTCTCTGTCTTAGCCTGCACTTTAGCAATGTAGGTATCCTAGGCATCCAGCTGAGGCACAGCCCCTGCCGCTCGGGAAGCTTCTTCCATGCCACGGTTTCAGCAGTTGCCCACCTAAGAAGGTCCTTTAGCTAGAGTGCTTGAGGTGATGCAATAGTGGACTTCCAGGCCATGGCTATGTAGCACTTCAGTAGTGCAACTCCAGGTCAAGAGACTTAACCACATATTTGGTGTGTTAGGTACAAGTGGTCAGCTTGAGGAGGCAGTGAAGTGGATAACATTGCTGTGGGTGGCCTATAATGTCCATCAGGGCCTGAATAGCATCCCGGCAATTCTCGAGTATTTCAGGGCTGTCTCAAACAATATGGTGAAAATCAACATTGAGATAGGGGCATTGGGGGCAGCTTAACGGTACTGTTCGAAATATGCGGTGGAGACGCTTTGGTGTCAGGTACATTTGATGTACATAGTTCCATTAAGTATATTTGATGCAAGAATTTCTGGAGACAACCCAGATCTGTTCCAGCACATAGCCCATTGTGCATCTGTCATGAGACCAATTCCAATTATCCCTGAAAACCGGAAGAGATGGGATATGGAGTGCAAGCAATCTGCAGTACAGTAGTGTGACTGCATTTCTGCCATTTCCAAATCCCAGTAGCACCTGAAGTAATGAGGACACAGACAGTTCTGTCGCAGGAACACTGCTCTCACACAGAACTGTGCATAGAGATTTGGAACCTCAGTGAATTAGGGTGTGCCAAAACTCACCTTAGTACCCAAAATCCCCTACCAGACTAGCAATCAGTGTCTCATTGGTTCTTACAAACTCCCAATGTTTAGACAACCCAGAACATGGACTTAGAACACCTCAGGTAACGTGGAACACATGAACACTCTTTCGTTATACCAACATATCAATCCAGAACGAGGAGTAAATGAAGACATGTGCAAGTTTGAAATGTTTATTTCTAATGCAGTGTTCTCAAGCCCAGTATCTTAGCTAATACAAATAAACATATTATAAGAAACAAAGTAATCTGCATAGTTACTAGTCCATAAAATACAAAGGGAGAAAGCATGTTAAAATGCTAAAGGGAAGAAGGCTAAGTGGCACCTAAGTCTTACCCTCCCTTGCTAGTATATTATATTATATCTAAAGAAGGTCTCTTTGAGTTTTAGAAGGGCGGCCCCATACCTTTGATCCTAGTGTAAAGGGATCACATCATCTTCCACCAGCTCTCTGCATGCGAAATATCCATCAAGTGTGTTGACATGCTCTGTGCAGTGCAATATTAAACGCACCTAAAGCCAGAGTTGGCCGCAGCTGCATATATGTTAAGTCTAGGACGTGCAAAGATCAGACCTCACAACAACCACTGTGTTGAAAGAACCTTGAAGGCCTCGGCACTCACTGTACAGACATAGCTTACCAAGCAAAGCTGATACAATAGCAAAACATATTATGCTTGTGTGAAGCAAAATATTCTACTAGGCTCAAAGCTCTAATAACAATATGTGCCGTGTGCAGAAGCAGCAGAAAGGTAAAATGGTGTTTAAACTCATAATAAGCTCATGCTAACTTAACAGAGTGTGAAGGCAAAGCATATCTATATGACAGTTCAGTGCCGTCTGGTCCCCATATCATTCTGATGGCCTCCACCAAGGCATTGTGAGTTAGAAATCGGGCTTCATGCACCTCCCGTTTCACCCGCAACTCCTGAAAGGTCATTAAGAGGTGATGTTCATACAGGTCTCCGAGCGTGACAATGTCCACCTCCATCCCCGTGCTCGTGTTGAGCTGCAATGTCGCGCAATGCTAGTAGCACCCACAGTGACAAGACGGATGCATAAAGCACTAGGCCACAGCGGCTATCCACATATTTATTTAAGCAGGATTTAGCCACCGTAGCTAGAAATCCCTCAAGTGGAACCCCACATCGCCGATGCATACGCTAGCCTAGAATGCCCTCTACCCTCAGGTCTCTCTGGACATAAGCTCACTCTAGGTTGGGTCTTGCCATGAGCCACTGCATGGGCCACTGCAGTTGGGCAGCCGTGCAGTAGAGTTCATAATGCGGGGGCATCTAGTCCCCCTTTCTCTAAAGGGACAAATAATTTATGTACGGCCACCCGTTTCCTTCTGGGGACCTATATCAGGTCAGAAAGAATGGAGTTCAGTTCTTTAAAGGAACGAAGGAGCAAAAAGACCGATAGGGCCGAAAAATGATGTACCGTCCGGGGTAGCACCAACACACCTGCATCTTCATGACAGATACTCTTTCAATCAGTGAATGTGGCACAGTGGAACAGACTGTCAGCGAGTGGTGAGCAGCCGCCAAAGCCCTGCCCAGATTGCCATCCATCAAGTCATATTCTGAGTGGTAAATATTCACTCCAAGGTATCGACAGATGTCGTAGTGCCAGAGGAGGCCTGAGGGCTGGGGACCTTCATACTCTGCATCAATAATTTCACGTAGTGGGAAAAGGCGGGACTAAAGTGATTTAACCGGAGGCCAGACACCCCACCAAAAATATCAAACATGTCCATCACCACATGGAGATCCCAGATGTTATCCCGAAGGAAGATCAGCATAACGTCTCCATACAGTGAGATCACCTCCCAACTTTTGCCGCTTCGCACTCCCCACTGTGGTTCTCGTCTGTGAAAGAGGCCCGTCAGTGGTTTCAATATGAATATAAGGAGAGAGAGTGGACACCCCTGCCTGGTGCCCCTGCACAGCCTGAAGGAGGCTGAGATTTCCCTGCCGGTACATACCCTGGCTACTGGTTCTGTTTAAAGTAAATCTATCAATTTCAAAATCTCTGGGCCTAGACCCATACATCGCAACAATCCTCACATATAAGGCCAGCCTAGGAATCTAAAAGCCTTTTCAATGTCCAATGACAGGGCAGCCCCTTTAGATGCCCCCTGTGATTATTCATCCTTAAGGCGGAATAAGTGATGGAAGGTATTCCTCCCATTGATGAACCCACTGCGGAAACAGTCGGTTTGCAATGATCTGACCCGGGTCTGTATTGAGCAACAAAAGCAGCCTGTATGATCGCACCTTCAACAGATCCTTATTGGGTTTCGGACGGTAACACTGCAATCAGTGCCTCGTGCATGGATGGGAAGCACTCCAGTGGACTTTGTGGATTGAAACATCCACAGAAGCCTCGGGGTGTGTGCAACCTGGTATGCAGAGAAGAATTACACAAGGAATCCAGCCATATCCGGTCTTCTGTTATGCGCCATCTGATCCAGGGCGAGATGGACCTCCACGAGTGTCATGGGTGCATCAAGAGATCGTTGGTGTGCAGAGACCAAACAAAGGAATAGGCAAACTATTCAAATATGTCGACAAGGCTGGCTCCTCCACTCCACCATCCTCCCGATATAATCAATCAATTAGTATTTCTAAAGCGCTACTTATCCTCCCAGTAGTATCCAGGTGCTGAGGAGGGTTCATTGATAGAATATCGATGAAGAAAACATTGATGTAAAAAATATCCCCCAAAAAATATAGAACACAAAAATATCGACTCCCCTACCTACACAGGTAAGTACAAAAATACTGATATAAAAAATAAAATCGATTTTATTTTATATATATATATATATATATATATATATATATTACCTACTGGCGGTCGCCAGTAGGTATATATAGTTAGGATTTTTTCTCTATGGGATTTTTGAAAATTCTATGTCTAATAACTTTGGCGTTTGTGGACGGAATTGGCTGAAATTTTCAGGAAAATGGAACATTTTGTTTCTGAGCAGCCCTTGAAAATTTGGGGGGTGTTCGTCAAGGGGGGGCTGAGAAAAAAGGGGGGTCCCAAAACGTGTTTTTAACATTGAGTTTTCCATAGGGCGGTTGGCCTCACTTTTAGCCCGAACGGCTGAATGGATTTGCATGAAACTTGGCAAAATTGTAGGGACTGGTAGCCCGATGTGCCTTTTGTAGGTCTCAATATATGTGCTACAGTGGATTTTGAGAAATTAACGTTTAAAAAAAGATATATATCTGTAACAGCGGACCGGGCAGCGCTCCAGGACGCGTACTTTTTGCGCAACGGAGCTTTGTGAAGCGAAGCTGATTGGTTCTCCGGCGTCTGTCAACATTCCAAACAGTCCGTAGCGGCCGCCATCTTGTCTCTCGGTAGGATCGAGAGACAAGAGGAGGCCAAAGCGAAGGGGCAAATGACCATAAGGGGGAATAGTAGATCCTCGCTGACCCCGTAGGTTTGATGTGGAGGTTTTAAAAGTGCCCCGCGGGGCAAAAAAAAAAAATAATAATAATAATCGAACGGCTGAATGGATTTGCACGAAACTTGGCAAAATTGTAGGGACTGGTAGCCCGATGTGCCTTTGCTAGGTCTCAATATATGTGCTTCAGTGGATTTTGAGAAATTAACGTTCAAAAAAAGATATATATCTGTAACAGCGCACCGCTTCGCGTACTTTTCGCGTTACGGAGCTTTGCGAAGCGAAGCTGATTGGCTCTCCGGTGTCTGTAAACATTCCAAACAGTACGTAGCGGCCGCCATCTTGTCTCTCGGTAGGATCGAGAGACAAGAGGAGGCCAAAGCGAAGGGGCAAATGACCATAAGGGGGCATAGTAGATCCTCGCTGACCTCCTAAGTTTGATGTGGAGGTTTTAAAAAAGGCCCCGCGGGGCAAAAAAAAAAAAAAATAATAATAATCGAACGGCTGAATGGATTTGCACGAAACTTGGTAAAATATTAGGGACTGGTAGCCCGATGTGCCTTTGCTAGGTCTCAATATATGTGCTTCAGTGCATTTTGAGAAATTAACGTTCAAAAACAAGATATATATCTGTAACAGCGCTCCGCTTCGCGGAGATAAAATTATATCTGTATTACCTAGCTGTTGCTAACACCAGTTAGCGACGGCTAGTAGGAGATAGCGACCATCTTGGGCCCCACTTTGCATGTGAGTGATGTTTATCACTAATGACATGCAAAGTGGGCATGCCAAGAAGTTGGCGACTGGAAACAGTCGCTAACATCGCTATCTCCTATTATCAACTTTTGGAAATATTCGAGATAAGCGCGAATATCTCCAAAAAGTAACAGCTGCCCTGAGCAGTTCTTAGCCATGTTATCCAATGGGAGGTGGATAACATGGCTAAGAGCATTAGCTCGGTAATGCATGAATATCGCGGAGTTTTCAGCGATATTAATGCATTGCGGTCGTTTTTTATCGTATTTGCGATAAACCTTGATAATAGCAAGGTTTATCTGCGATAATTTCTGACGGTAAAAAAATCTTTGCAATGCATCGTTAGGGATAAATATCGTTTAACTTTGGTAATATGCCCCAACGTCTGTTAACGTTCGATTCGAAGGAAATCAGGAAGTGTTGAAAAACATTGTCTGCGCCATCTTGTCTTTTTTCAAATGCCACACTTTTGTCGTGCACGGCTGCCATTTTAGATGCCTTGACCAGACCCACTCTGTGCACGCTGTCGATCCTTAGCATGGCTCCCCACCCTCGCAAGCATCTCACCCAGGCAGTGGTCACCCCCGCTGTCTGTGTTATGCATGGGTAATAAACCTCCCCCCATCTGCGCTGCTCTTCCCTGAGAATCACACCCTGTGCCCGCCCGACACCTCCCTTTCGCCCTATTCACTACCGCACCCTCTGACACTCCTTTTCCTCTGTGTCTGATTGTCCAGGCCGGTCCTAGGCTATCAGCTAGCCCTGCAGATGTAGTTTATGGCCACAGCTGTAAAGAATCACCCCTCTTCAAAGGAGTTATAGTAGATCAAGGTCCACACTCGATGAGATCCGTCACAGCAGAAGCGTTGCTATTATCTGAAAACCATCCTGTATTGTGATTGGGGAGGGGACCGAGCGTGAAGCGGAAGATTCCAGGGATGACTCTTTGTACATCAAAGTTTTTACAATTATGTGTCACATTAAAAATATATAGCACTCCGACAAAGTAGTAAGATTATAAAACTTTAATAATTTATAAATATATACAAGAAAACAAAAATAGTAAGAACAAATAAACATTTTTAGGGAAAAACAACGAAGTAGCGGTCGGCTGTGTGAATAGTCCCAACGCAGCACAACGTCCAGATTTCCGGCGTGGGGCGTCGCGGGGGGTGGGTCATCAGTAGCAAACTGTTGTGCGAATAGTTCCAAGGCAGCAGAACGCGCCGAAATCTAGATGACACGAAAGTGATGTCTAGTAAGTTGCCACCCAGCAAATAACGGCGTGGGGCGTCGCGGGGGGTGGGTCATCAGTAGCAAACTGTTGTGCGAATAGTTCCAAGGCAGCAGAACGATGGCACCAAGGTGATGTCCAGTAAGTTGCCGCACTGGTTTTGGTATCCTACAATGCTGCTCCGAATAACGGCGTGGGGCGCCCCGGGGGAGGCGGCGTGAACGGGCCTCTCCAGGTGGAGTCTCATCTGTTGTAGTGGGGCGCCCCTTTACCGTTTCAGTTGCCATTCCGTCCGTTTTTGGTCCACTGTGTCAAAAGCCGCAATTCAGCTGAGTTGCGCCCACTCTTGCGGTGCAGCGATAGGCGGCTGTCACAGGACTCTCAAAATGGCGGCAGGCTCTTTCCTTTTTGGGCCTGGTGCACTGAAATGGCCCTGGGACACCTTGGAAATCGGACGCTTGTCTGCTAGGTCTTGGACCCCATTCTCGAAAGCGTCCCCTCCGCCTTGAGAATTCATCAAAAGTTTTGGGGGCCCCGACTCCTGCAGGCTTCTGGTGGGGAGCGGCTGCCATGATTGCTCGCGGAATGACCACGACGGAGCTACGAGATGGTGGTGCTCTCATGCTGACGCCAGTTTAGTCTGAAACATCCAGAAACAAGGTGGGGCTTTCATCGTTTGGGGAAAAAAAAAAGTTTTCATCCAATGAAAAGTGTTGTTTTTAGGTCATATGATCAAGCCTTCCATCATTAGGAAACCAAAAGTAAAATGAACCAATGAAAAGTTTTATAAACAAGTCACATGACCTGTTATGCGGCATAGGGTATAAAATGCGGAGAAAATACGTTGGCACGTCAGGCGGCGTCAGTAGCGGACCGATGTGCGAATAGGCCGAAGGCAATACAACGCGTCAAGATCCGGATGGCACCAAGGTGGTGTCCAGCAAGTTGCAGCACTGGTGTGGCCATCCTACAATGCTGAAAGTCGGCGTGGGGCGCCCCGTTGGCCTGTGAGTTTGCGTCAGTAGCGGACCGATGTGCGAATAGGCCGAAGGCAGCACAACGCGCCAAGATCCGGATGGCACCGAGGTGGTGTCTAGTAAGTTGCCGCACTGGTGTGGCCATCCTACAATGTTGAAAGTCGGCGTGGGGCGCCCCGTTGGCCTGTGAGATGGCGTCAGTAGCGGACCGATGTGCGAATGGGGCCAAAGGCAGCGCAACAATATTTTCTGACTGACACCACAAGGCGCTGAGATGCCAAGATCCGGATGGCACCGAGGTGGTGTCTAGCAAGTTGTGGCACTGGTGTGGCCATCCTACAATGGTAAAAGTCGGCGTGGGGCGCCCTGTTGGCCTGTGAGATGGTGTCAGTAGCGGACTGATGTGCGAATGGGGCCAAAGGCAGCGCAACAATATTTTCTACAATATTTTCGGAGTAGAAGACACCACAAGGCGCTGAGATGCCAAGATCCGGATGGCACTGAGGTGATGTCTAAGTTGCGGACTGATGTGCGAATGGGGCCTAAGGCAGCGTAACAATATTTTTTGTATGGAAGATACCACTAGGCGTTGAGATGCCAAGATTCGGATGGCACCGAGGTGATGTCTAGCAAGTTGCTGTACTGGTGTGGTCATCCTACAATGCTGAAACTCGGCGTGGGTCGCCCCATTAGCCTGTGAGATGGCGTCAG
Organism: Lissotriton helveticus; assembly: GCF_964261635.1. Lineage (NCBI taxonomy): Eukaryota > Metazoa > Chordata > Amphibia > Caudata > Salamandridae > Lissotriton > Lissotriton helveticus. The sequence continues at coordinate 288,824,549 of NC_136069.1, read as the reverse complement.
TAGCGGACCGATGTGCGAATAGGCCGAAGGCAGCACAACGCGCCAAGATCCGGATGTCACCGTGGTGGTTTCATAGTTGAGAGGCACTTCATCTGCAGTGGGGCGCCGAGATCCGGATGGCACCGAGGTGATGTCTAGCAAGTTGCTGTACTGGTGTGGTCATTCTACAATGCTGAAAGTCGGCGTGGGGCGCCCCATTAGCCTGTGAGATGGCGTCAGTAGCGGACCGATGTGCGAATAGGCCGAAGGCAGCACAACGCGCCAAGATCCGGATGTCACCGTGGTGGTTTCATAGTTGAGAGGCACTTCATCTGCAGTGGGGCGCCGAGATCCGGATGGCACCGAGGTGATGTCTAAGTTGCGGACTGATGTGCGAATGGGGCCAAAGGCAGCGTAACAATATTTTTTGTATGGAAGATACCACTAGGCGTTGAGATGCCAAGATTCGGATGGCACCGAGGTGATGTCTAGCAAGTTGCTGTACTGGTGTGGTCATCCTACAATGCTGAAACTCGGCGTGGGTCGCCCCATTAGCCTGTGAGATGGCGTCAGTAGCGGACCGATGTGCGAATAGGCCGAAGGCAGCACAACGCGCCAAGATCCGGATGTCACCGTGGTGGTTTCATAGTTGAGAGGCACTTCATCTGCAGTGGGGCGCCGAGATCCGGATGGCACCGAGGTAATGTCTAGCAAGTTGCTGTACTGGTGTGGTCATTCTACAATGCTGAAAGTCGGCGTGGGGCGCCCCATTAGCCTGTGAGATGGCGTCAGTAGCGGACTGATGTGCGAATGGGGCCAAAGGCAGCGCAACAATATTTTCTGAAGAGAAGACACCAAAAGGTGCTGACATTCCAAGATCCGGATGGCACCGAGGTGGTGTCTAGCAAGCTATGCAGTTGAGTTGTGTGCGCACTTGCGGAGAATAGGTCGAAGGCAGCATAACAATGTTTTCTGAATAGAAGACACCACAAGGCGTTGAGATTCGGTTACCACCGAGGTGATGTCTAGCAAGTTGCCGCACTGGTGTGGCCATCCTACAATACTGCTCCGAATAACGGCGTGGGGTGCCCGAAGGGGGGGGGAGCCGGCGTGAATGGGCCTTCCTAGGTGGAGGCTCGTCTGCTGTAGTGGGGCGCCCCTTTACCGTTTCAGTTGCCATTCAGCTGAGTTTTGGCTGCTCTTGATGCTACAGCGACAGGCGGCTGCAAGAGGACTCTCAAAATGGCGGCCTGTTCTTTGGATTTGGGCCTGGTCCACTAAAATGACCCTGGGACACCTTAGAACTCGGACGCTCGATTTTTTTTTCCTTTCCTGTACATGCAAAAAAAGGTAAATGCCCGGTACGTTACACGCTTCATCTGCCACGATGAACTCTCCAGAGGAACCGAAAAAAAATATAGTTGTGGTAACTATAACATGCATCGTCATATGGAGAGGTGGCACCAATTAATTATAGTGCTGCATAAAAGAGAGATTTGGAGGAGAACCCCTGACCTGCTAGTACATTCATCAAAGAAGTGGCACTGAGAGCTTCAGAGGCAAGGGAAACGGTCCCAAATATTTAGAAGAACTTTGGAAAGATTAAAATGACATGTTTAGATTGTGGCAAATTAATTTCATGTGGACAGATGAGTGTTACTCTAATAAATACAGCATATGAACATCATCATAGTCGATGGTTGGTAGAGACATTTTGACTATATCCTGGACCTGCCCGTCCTCGCCCAAAATGGCGCCGGAATAAATGGGACTCGTAACTCCTTGTTGTGTACTGGTTGCAGAACCTTGAAATCACGAGATACGTATGCAGTTTTGAAGCACATGGCGGGCGGGGACGAGAATTGATTGAATATTTCGACATCCCTATTGATATTAAGTTCTGATGTGTTATTGATTACTGTACTGTTGAAAGTTCGAATTAACGTCACCCATGGTACTTGCCCGCAAATGTATATCTAGATAATTTTATTGTAACTGGCCCTGTCGTATTTTAATGATAAAATGTACGTCCACCGATTCCGTAACTGTTAGACACCTTAGTTCTTGCAACCTAATGGCCCGCCCGTTACGTTCCTCTACAGTGTAAATGTCTATTCATCATATACGATTACAGTTTGCTCTGTGGCAGGCCCACGTGGTTATAGGCAAGTATTTGTATAATGAAATTTCCACAATAAAGGTTTTTAAAAGAAAACATGGTAGTAGTATATACATTGGTAAAGTTTTTAATAATAGTGACTGTTTTAGAATCATTAAAAGGCAAGTGAAATAAAGCAGACCAATTACATGAAGGGTAAAAGGTATAATACGAAGGAACGCAGTAAAGATAAATGGTCAAGGGCTGTTGTGTTTTCTATTCCTGCAACATAAAGTGATCGATAAGAATCTCATATTCAGGCGTATCGGCGACTAAGACAGCAGGTCGACCCTCTTTTGCTCAACGGCTCCGTCATGGGACGAAGAAACGCTCTTTTTCTCGAAAAAATAATATATTTTACTTGCAGGACAGTTGTAAAATTTCCGGGAAAGTACATTAGCCTGGAACATTATAACATATATTTAAGAAAAAATAATGTTCGGAAGTAATGAAAAGCGTAATTTTTAGGTCATATGACCAAGCCTTTCATCATTACAATAAAAAAAGTAAAATGAACCAATGAAAAGTTTTATTAACAAGTCACATGACTTGTTATGCTTACGTTACGCGCTGCGCGCCCCGGATGACTTCCGGATGCGCTAACGCGGCGCGTCATATGACGCATTACGCGACAACGCAGGTACAGAATATAGTCAAAATGTCTCCACCAACCAGCGGTCGGAACACAACCCCTTTCAGCAGGCTAAATAGTTCTGTTAAATGACAACAGAAGGGACAGGCAACAAGAACCATCAGTCAAAGAGGGGAGGGCTAGTTCTTCTCTACCGGGTTACATTGGGGCGCTACCGGAACTGATCGAATTGGTAGTCTACAGTGTTTCTGGATGTTTCAGACTGAAGCTGGGGTTAGCATGAGAGCAGCACCATTTTGTAGCTCCGTCGTGGTCATTCCGCAACCAATCATGGCAGCCGTTCTTTATCGTTATTTTGGGCGGGGTGGGTGGCGGAGCCGAGCTGTTTTGCAGCCATCATTGTGTGGAGTTCAGTTCATCTCACTAGTTTTGTATTTGTCATGAGGGGTTGTTCCTAATGTTTCTATTTTAGCGAGGTCAAAAAGAGATCCCATTAGTGGCCTACTGATTTTGCTCGATTCCTTTTCTTTTTTTTTACACGATTTTTCGTTATCTGCAAAGACTAAACAGAGTATTGCGACTCTGTGTTTGTTTGTAAATAGAGAATGAACCAAAGAGAACTAATTCTAAAACAGTAAATACTTGGATAACAATCAATCAAATGGAGAGAGAAGCAGGCACGACGGATTACAACGGGGGCAAAGGCCTGCGTTAACTACCTTTCACTATCTGCAAAGAGAGAGTACTCCTAATAGAAATGAGGGGTGGGGCACCATTCAAAGCAGATCAGTGTGCATAAACGCGAAAATGTTTTCACTTACCACGTACTTGACATTCGACAGCTTATGATATTTGCTATTAAAAAACCATTGAAATTCACTGAAAAAACCATAGGTTATAGACCATATATAGTTAGGAATTAGCATTTACAAAACCTTGAAAATTCACTGAAAAAACCATAGGTTATAGACCATATATAGTTAGGAATTAGCATTTAAAAAACCTTATTTTACTCACACAAAACCATTGAAATTCCATATATAGTTAGTTGCACTAACTATATATCGCGCACCCGCAATCCACTGCTGATCATGTCACATATTACATCATTCATGACATGGTCAGTGACATCACTGATGACATCTCAAATGACATCATTCTTGTGCTAATACGATAAACCTCTTCAGACTCTAATATAACCTTAGATACACTCAGTGTATACAGACACTCACACACTGCCACTCATCCATGGAGTTACTCACACACCCAGTCAGTCATGCAAAGAAACAATCTCACCTCCATTTCTTCAACTATACAGTTAAACACACCTTACTTATTGAAACATATACTAACACATATTTACTCTCTTATACAATCCCTGATACAAGTTCACAATGATCGATACAACCACTCACTCATTCAGTGGCTCTCATGCACAGTTATTTATATATGCCAACTCTCACATGTACTGTGTTTTACATATGTACTTACTATGACATGTAGCATTGAGATATCCATTCACTCATGCACACAGTCAACTGCCTATGTAGCTGTTTCCACATGCACTCTTGAACTCATACACCTAGTGAATAAACTGCTCACACATCTATGCATAGAGTCACACACCTTCCAGCCACCCCCACACAAACTCAATCTCCCATATAAATACTTGGGCAACCAATTAATGACACATATAGCCTCTCGTATAGCTAATGATCAACACATGGAGCAGTTTACAGAACAACAGACATAATGATGCACAAATTAAGACAGTTTAGTCACTAACCCATGCATTCAGTGAGACACATTTAATCACTCACTCATACAGTCAGTCACGCACCTACTAAATCCTTCGTCCAGACACTTATACATCCACTCATTCTTCAATATGTAAGATATATTTTAACTTTACAGAAACATACAGTCACTGGATGTTGTCATCAGTGATGTCATCAGTGATGTCATTTGAGATGTCATCAGTGATGTCATCAGTGATGTCACTGACCATGTCATGAATGATGTAATATGTGACATGATCAGCAGTGGATTGCAGGTGCGCGATATATAGTTAGTGCAACTAACTATATATGGAATTTCAATGGTTTTGTGTGAGTAAAATAAGGTTTTTTAAATGCTAATTCCTAACTATATATGGTCTATAACCTATGGTTTTTTCAGTGAATTTTCAAGGTTTTGTAAATGCTAATTCCTAACTATATATGGTCTATAACCTATGGTTTTTTCAGTGAATTTCAATGGTTTTTTAATAGCAAATATCATAAGCTGTCGAATGTCAAGTACGTGGTAAGTGAAAACATGGAATTTCAATGGTTTTGTGTGAGTAAAATAAGGTTTTTTAAATGCTAATTCCTAACTATATATGGTCTATAACCTATGGTTTTTTCAGTGAATATATATATATATGTATATATATATATATATATATATATATATATATATGTAAAATAAAAGAATGTATATTAAATACTAATCATAATTGTAACAAAAAATGTAATGTAATATACATTTTAACAAAATATAACAAATAAACTTAATTTAAAAAAAATAAACACACAAACATAATAATTTATAAATAAATATATACTTTAAAATTATTAATAAACTATTATCTTTAATTTATTTAAAACTTTTAAATTATATAGAAATAATATATATCAATAATTCAAAATAGAAAAAAGAAATCTACAATAATTTAAGGTATGTTTAATATCTTATATTGAAAAAATATTTACGCTTCATTTCCAAATACAATTGGTGCAACAGTAGGGGAAATTTTGGATAGCAAAATAATTAGATTTACTATTCCAACTCCCCTGAGTGCAACAGTAAGGAAAGTTTTGGATAGCGGAGGGATAAAAATTACTTTTCCCACTCCAGTCAGAGCAACAGTTGGGAAAGCGTTGGATTGCAAAGGGAAAAATTTACTATTCCCACTCCAAAGAATGCAACAGTAGGGAAAGAATTGGATAGTGGAAAAGTAAAAATTACTATTCTTACTCCAAAGAGTGCAACGGTAGGGAAATTGTTGGATAGTAGAGGGGTAAAAATTTGTATTCCTACTCCAAACAGTGCAACAGTAGGGAAAGTGTTGGATATCGGAGGGGAAAGAAATACTATTCCCACTCAAACAAATGCAACAGTAGGGAAAGTATTGGTTAGCAGAGCAGTAGAAATTACAATTCACACTCCAAAGAGTGCAAAGGTAGGGAAAAAGTTGGATAGCGGAGGGGTAAAAATACTATTCCCACTCCAGTGAGAGCAACAGTAGGGAAAGTGTTGGATAGCAGAGGAAAAAAATTATTATTCCCACTCCAAAGAAAATAACAGTAGGGAAAGTATTGGATAGCACAGGAGTAAAAATGACTATTCCCACTCCAGTGACTGCAACAGTAGAAAAAGTGTTGGATAGCGGAATGTTAAAAATAACTATTTCCACTCCAAGCAGTGCAACAGTAGGGAAAGTATTGGATAGTGGTAGGGTAAAAATGACTATTCCCACTCCAGTGGGAGCAACAGTAGGGAAAGTATTGGATATCAGAGGGTAAAAAATTACTATAATGACTCCAGTGAATGCAACAGTAGTCAAAGTGTTGGATAGCGGAGAGGTTAAAAATTCACACTCCAGTAAGTGCAACAAGTAGGAAAAGTGTGGGTTAGCTGAGGGAAAACAATTACTATTCCCACTCCATCCAAAGAATGCAACAGCAGGGAAATTATTGGATAGCAAAAAAGTTAAAATTACTATTCCCACTCCAAAGAGTGCAACGGTAGGCAAAGTGTTATATAGCGGAGGGGTAAAAATAACTATTCCCACTCTAAACAGTGCAACAGTAGGAAAAGTGTTGAATAGCGAAAGGGTAAAAATTACAATTTAAACTCAAACAGGTAAAACAAAAACTAAAAAAATTAAAATGTATTTTTAAAAATTGTTTAAAAAAAACAATATTTAGGAATGAAAAATGAAATGCATTAAATATATAACATTTTAAAATATTATAATATTAATTACATATAAAAAACTACAAATAATATATAATACAAAATAATAAATACATCTATAAAATAAAATTATTTTAAACTAGAAAACATTTCTACACAAATACAATAATTTATACCTGAATGTATTTATTATATTTTTTACTCTATAACACAACACCAATAACAAAACACTTCAGCATTTCAAATTACATTTTTTCCAGTATTAACATAGTTTAAAAATCAATTTAAAAAATATAATTATTCACAACAATAATAAACGTATTGACTACACACACTTATAAAACGTATTTATAAATTGAAATGTATTACTATTAACAACTAATATTAAAGTAATTAAAATGTATTTAATACCCGCCTTTACTCCTTTTCAAGTAAAAACAACAGACAAAAATTTAAACAATAACCCAAAATACATATCAAATAATTAACATTATTTAACAACTATGGGCGTGATTCCGATCACGTACGGAAAGCCCTCTGTACGGCTCGGATCTGGAGGCCTTTCTGGACTAAACGTGCACTGGACATCAAAGCGAGCGTGTATGATGCGCCCCTAAGCATACAGACTCGATTTGCTCAGACTTCCACTGAAGTCAATGGGAGCCTGCGTACAGACGCGTACACAGGCTCACATTGCAGAAAATGGGAGGGTGGGGACAAGCGTTCAGCCTATGGTGGAAACCCCATGGTGCCCATCACACTGTGCATGCTTTGATCAGGGGGTCCCATGGGCAGCCCCTCATGACAGATTCGGAGGGCCCCGGGTGAAGGGGGGCCTGCTACGGTCCCCCAAAAGTATGCTTCCCAGATCTTTTTCGAATCAGAGGCTCCAACTTGATCCGGCTGATCGATGCTTGCATTGTACATGGTCGCTCGGAAATCAGACCCATTGCACAGCACGAGTCGACCATGTTGTAGTCATCTGGAGGACTTCGCTGATGCGTCCGAGTTGCTCGGGGTACGAGGCGCTATTCACATCGTACTTGCTTGCACTCACAACTATACAAATTGTTCGGAAACCGGGGCTACAAATTGGACTTGCTCGCTACAGATCCCGTTCAGAGTCCTTCCGGGCAGATCGGAATTGGAATCGGAATACAAATTACTTCCCACCCTTTACTCCTATAAACACCTAAAATTAATTACACAATTACCATAATTAATTACCTATTTATTAATTACAATTAATTAACATCCAATTATTAATTCATTAATTAAAAATAAGTTACTTCACACCCTTAACACCTATAATCACCACAACTCACACCTAAAATGAATTACACAATTACCAATTAATTAATTAAATTAATTAACAGCCACTTAATAATTAATTAATAATAAATTACTTTATATATTTAACACTATAACATCTCAATTAAACAAATATTATTAAATAAAAAAGAATCAATACATTTAATATAATTAAATTACTTCCCACCCTATTCCTCTATACACCCAAACCCGTTACAGAACTAAAAACACACAATTCTAATTAAAATAATAATAAATATAACTACTATAAATCTAGCACATACATTAATAAAACTAACAATTCTTATGCAAGACAAATACAACACATACATATCAAATAAATACTAAAATACATAACATTAATAAACAAAATCTTTAACAGCTATATTTTTTGCATATATTACTTACCTAAAATCGATATTCTTGTTTATGGGAATCTGCATGTCGATATTTCTGACCCACGATATATGCAACTCTTTGAGCAAGTTTGAGCAAGTCGATATTTTTACATTGATATTCTGTCTCTGCAGTGCTGAGGAGTGTGGAGCCTTAGTGGAAGAGCAAGGTCTTGAGTCCCTTCTTGAAAACAGAGAGTGAGGGGGAGGTTCAGAGGTGGAGTGGGAGGTCTTGGCGGTGAGGTAGAAGCAGAAAAAACCTTGACTGCAGCTCCACTGGATGCAAGGGATATGTGTGAGGGAGGCGGATCAGATTCCTCTGGTTGGCTGGAGGAAAGTGAAGAGGTGGTTGATGTAGGAGGGTCCGGTGTTGTGGAGGGCCTTGTAGGCCTGGGTCAGTAACTTGAACTGACAGCTCTTCTGGACGGGGAGCCAATGGATGTTTTAATGGTATGGGTGATGCTGGTCCATATGGGGAGGTCGAGGATTTGTCTGGCTGAGGGGTTCTGTACAGTCTGAAGTTGTTTGAGGAGGTTGGAGGTTGTTCCAGCATGCAGAGCATTTCTGTAGTCCAGTCAGCTTATGATGAGGGCATGAGCCACTGTTTTCCTGGTGTTGACAGGGATCCATCGGAAGATCTTCTGAAGCATGTAGAGGGTCTGGAAGAAGAAGGAGGCTACTGAGTTGAACTGGAGCTTCATGGAGAGATCATTGTCCACGATGATGCCAAGGTTCTGGGTGTGGCTGGTGGGGTACATGGGGTCTTGGAATTGGTTGTCGTGGTTTAGCAGAACTGGGCCTATTTCTCGGATTCGGCCTGATTATAGGGAAATGGTTACAAATGGGGGGGGTCTTGTTCTCGGCATCGGCTTGACCACAGGAATGTACGGTTTGTGTGAGGAAGCTGGTTCTCGGAATCGCCCTGATCATAAACATGTACCTTTGAATTTTAGGGGAAGGAGAGTGCGAGTGCAACTTTGTGTGCGTGTGATCGGTTTTTGCTCGTGTGCTCGTTTTACGGCATGATGGGCTCCTCGACGTGACTGAAAGGGTGTATGATGGGACATAAACTACGAACAATAATCATTTTCCACATTCCCTCCTTGTCCCATAATATACCCTTTTTAAAATTCTTTTCCTTTTCTAATCCACTTCTATACTCATTAGGCCGTTTACTTGTTCCTGTAACATGATTCTTTCCTTTTCTTTCTTTCTGGACTGGGTTTTGGGAATGCAGGTAGTGATACAGAAACTACAGAGTGCTGGACCGCACTGAATACAGAGGCAGCAGGTGAAGAGGAAGGCTAGAGCAAGACCAATAACTGTAAGCGCCTTCCATCCCCATGAGGACAGGAGGCCCCAGAGCCAACCCGTCAGGGACCAGGCACCAGTGTCTGCATCTAGGTGTCTGGAAAGTATATGAAGGCGGGAAATAGCGGAATACACTGAAGGTGCATTATCTGGGATAAATATACAGCAGCTGGACCCCATCAGTTCACATACACCACCACGGTCAGCCAATATGATGTCTAGGACCATACGGTTCTGTAACGTCATGAGTCTGTCGGCAGCCATCTCAGCGGTGATGTTACTCAATGCAGCAGCTGTTTCGTTTATGGCTCCCTGGACTACACGAGTCAGTTGTCTTATGTGGCGGCTGTTGATCATAGGCCCCCAGAATGGGATGACTCCTTTAAAGAAATCGCCGGCCTCTTGGTCCGCTGTATCTTCAGCGTCTATGGCCCCCCTTCGCCGTCTATTAATTACGGTCGGAGGGTCACTGAGATGGTAATCTGCTGGGGTGGTGTAGGTAGGGGGGAGGAGAAATGCAATGTAGCATTTTCCGGACCTGCCTTGAGGTAGCCAAGTGCGTGCGTGAGGTCCACAGATAAAGTAGGTGTTGGGGGCAGTGGCCAACGTTGGGAAATTTGGATCAGGTAGGGTGTATGTCTTGTTACATTCACTATCTCCCATTTTCTGACCCTTGCCCTTTCCTCTTACGCAGAATAGGCCCTTATGGGGCACGGCCCATCCTCCCTGTTCTGTCTGTCTCTTCTGGACTGAGAACGTCTCCCTAAAGGAGGTAGTGTCATTAAAGAGGGAATAACTGGTGTTTTCACTATTGTCTGCTCGTCCCCATGTTGCTGTGAAAGTTACCATCCTTTCGACGGCTCGTACTGTTTTTGTTTTTATCTCGTTCCAGGTACTAGCGTTCTTAATCTGGGTCTCAGGAATGTTTCTAACAGAAACGGAAAATATCATAGAGAGTGCATAGGTAGATCCAGCATAGCCAAAAGGGAGAGGAATAAAAGGCATTCCTCCGTGCACGGAGTGTGGCATTAAGCCATAGACCCAACAATTGGTCTTGTTAATCACCAATTGATGTTGGTGGAGTGTGGAGATGAACGTGTTATTGAAGAACTCTTTTCTTCTGCTCTTGAGATGTGGAGGAAGATCTACGTGTGAATGCATAACGGTGTTGTTCAAAGGCGTGGGGGAAGATGGTGGGAAAGCTAGATGAAGGAACCAACCTAGAAAAGCCATGATGCAGAAAATAAGAATCATGATAGAAAGGAAAATGGAAACTTTGTTCTGTAACAATTTCGCACAATGAGTCTTTATCTTCATTATTTCGGCTGCTTAGTCTGAGTAAAATATGCACCAGTGACCGGACACTTCCCAGCAACCGCTTCACCAAGCGTCCGTTTTGGGCTTAAATAGCCACTGGCAGGCCAAGGTCAGATGCAATGTCTCAAGTCTGTTTTGGATAAGATCGCAGCCGCGATTTGTACTCTTCTTTGGGCAAAAGTTCTGGAAGGGGTGAAATAAAGTCTATCGTTTCAGTGTCTTTAAAGTCTGATGTTTTAGGGTCTCTGGTTTCGGGATCAGCAACAGCGTCCGAAGGAGTTGGTCCGTAGAAAGGTTTGCAGTGGCTCACGTGGAGCCACCCTTTCCGTCCTTCGACTTTGACGGCGGTCCTTGTCGTGAGCAGCACCAGCTTGGGAGACGTCCACCTTCTTTCTAGAGGGCTGGTTCGGTCAAAATTTCTGATGAGCACCCATTGGTCAGGCTGAAGGTAGTGCTCGTCGGGCGTGGTCTTGTCTGGAAAGGCTGCAGCCACCTGTGAACGGCAAGAACGTAGCGCAGACATCAAAGTAATCTGTCAGTACATTTGCATCAATGTCAGTTAGCTTTTTAGGTGATGGGACACCCCAGATATTCGGAGGCCTCCCAAATGTGATCTCATGAGGGGACAGACCCGTCCGGGAATGTGCCACCATTCTCATGTAGAAGAGGGCAACCGGAAGGGCTGTAACCCAGTCTATTTGCTTGTCAGCGCAGATCTTGGCTAGTTTGGTCTTTAGGGTCTGATTATGGCGTTCGACTAGACCTGCGGCTTGGGGGTATCGGACACAGTGAAATTTCCAGGTGTATCCTAACAGTAAGGAGACAGCCTCCATCAATTTAGAGGAGAATGGTTGTCCGTTGTCAGAGTATATGACTCTTGGCAACCCATATCGAGGGAAAAATTCCCTTACCAATTGCTTGGCAGTCATCTGGGCACCATAGTCTGGGACGGGATATGCTTCAGTCCATCGAGTTAAGGTACAGACTACTACGAGGACATACTTATGTCCCCGACATCTCTCCATCTGTATGTAGTCCATTTGTAGGACTTCGAAGGGGTGATCTGGAGGATGGAACCCTCCTTGTTCAACTGAGACACTCTTCCCTGGATTGAACTGACAGCAAATCATACAGGTTCGTACTTTTTGTTTAGCCGCTGCACGCAGATGCTTGTTGTGCCATATCAAATTCAGACTGTCTAACATTCCTTTTTCTCCTAGATGTGCGGGACCATGGGCAGTTTCTATCATTACGGGAACCATTAGGTCAGGGAGAAACCATTTGGACTTGTCCTTTGTTACCCAACCTTTATCTGTGTGTGAACCTCCCTCCTCCTCCCATTTTCTCTTTTCGGTCTCTGTGGCTTGGTTTTGGGTGTCTACTACATCTTTGGTGGGATTGATAACTCGACAGATAGTTCTAATGGTGGTTTCGGTGTTTAGTGTTTCTGTCTGGGCAGCATGTTTAGCTGTGGCGTCTGCCGGAGCATTACCTCTAGTGATAGAGTCTACGACCTTGGTGTGTGCTTTACTTTTCAGTATGGCTACTTCTGTGGGTCTGTGTATTGATTCTAGTAGCTGGAGGATAAGATCTCCATGTTGGATCTTGGTTCCATGAGAGGTTAGGAAACCTCTCTCTCTCCAAAGGATGCCAAAGTTGTGGACTACCCCGAACGCGTACTGCGAATCGGTGTAGATGTTGACTCGTTTTCCTTTGGACCATTCACATGCTTGGGTAAGATCTATTAGTTCTGCTGCTTGTGCTGAATGTACGGATATACTGGCTGCTAAAAGGACTGTGTTTTCTGTAGTGACAGCATAGGCTGCTGAAAGTTCGCCTGATTGGAGGCGCATACAGGAACCGTCTACAAACAGTGTGTGTTCTGGTGTACTTAGAGGAACATCTGTAAGATCAGACCGAGGTTTTGTGACTAGTTCGACTACCTCTAAGCAGTCATGAATCTGATTGTCAACTGGAACAGTAGGCATTAGCGTAGCTGGGTTGAGGATATTGCATCTTTTGATGATGATGTGGGGTTGGAACAGAGTGACTTCATAACCTGTGATGCGAGCTATGGTCAAGTGTTGTGTCTGTGTCCTATTCAAGAGTAGTTCCACTGCATGTGGAACTTGTACTTCAAGAGAGTGTCCTAGTACTATGGAATCACTTTGTCGTATTGCTAGAGCTGTAGCTGCGACAGATTTCAAACAGGCAGACAAACCTTGTGCAACAGGGTCAAGAGTGCTAGAAAAATAAGCACAGGGACTATGTTTGTTGGCTTGTGTTTGTGTGAGTACTGACAAGGCTGTACCTTCCCGTTCTGTGACAAAGAGACAAATGGTTTGGCATAATCAGGTGTAGCTAGGACAGGTGCAGAGCATAATGCTTGTTTGAGGGTGTCAAAAGCAAAAGTATGATTAGGTGTCAATGGCAATGGGGAAGAGGTTGTGGTCGTTAGCTGTATCAGGGGTTTGGCCAAGTATGCAAACTGGGGAATCCATTGTCTACAGTAGGACGTGAGGCCAATAAAAGCACGGACTTCTTTCTGTGTCTTGGGGACAGGAATGTTAAAAATGAGTTGAATTCTTTCAGGTGTGAGTGCCCTACCCTCCTTTGACAGCAGGTGTCCTAGGTAGGCCACCTGCTGTAAACATAATTGCAATTTCGAGGGTGACACCTTGTGGCCATGTTGTGCAAGGAACATTAGGACAATTCGTGATGCTTGCTCACATTCTAGTTCGGAGCGTGCGGTGATCAGTAAGTCATTGACATATTGTAACAATGTCGTATTGGCGGGCAGAACAATGTTGTCTAACTGTCTTTTAAGTGCCTGACTGTAAATACTGGGACTTTCTGTATATCCTTGGGGAGCTTTTGTGAAACAGAAGCTGCAACCTTGTAGGGAGAATCCGAATAGGTACTGACTGTCTTGGTGGATGGGTACACTGAAGAATGCGTTTTTGAGGTCAATTACTGTGAAGTGTGTGGCCTCAGGATCTATAGCTGTTAACAGAGTACTGATGTCTGAGACCATGTGGTACTACACATTTATTGAGTTCACGTAAGTCAACCACGAGTCTGTAGACTGGTGGCGCACCATCATCAGTTTTCTTTCGGACTGCCAGAACTGGCGAGTTACATATATTGGAAGGTACTTCTCTGACTACTCCTTTCTGTATCAAGTCATCAATAATCTGGATAAGGGCTTGTTCTGCATCTGGAGGTAATTTGTATTGACGGACACGAGGTAGGACAACGTCTTCCTTCAATGTCACTAGGTGTGGTGTAATATCCATGAATCCTACATCTGTTGGATCAGTAGCCCATAATGTAACAGGAATATCTCTTAGTCTGACATCTAATTCTCGTGTGGTGAAATGACCTTTAAAATCTCGGAGAAATAGTCGGACCCCTTCCGGGGAACAACATATTATAGCACCTAGGGGCATATTACCAAGCAATAGCGATAATTATCGCTATTGCTTGGTTAGCGGGAAAAAAATATCGCCGAGCACCGAGGATTTTTACCGCTGAGATACCTTGATATTATCAAGGTTTATCTCAAAAGCGGTAAAAATCCTGCCAAATGCATGAATATCGCTGAAAAATCAGCGATATTTATGCATTATCGTGACAAAGCTCTTAGCCATGTTATCCACCTTCCATTGGATAACATGGCTAAGAACTGCTTTTAGCAGGCGTTAGCTTTTGGAGATATTCGCGCTTAGCACGAATATTTCCAAAAGATGTTAATAGGAGTTAGAGATGTTAGCGACTGTTTTCAGTCGCTAACATCTTGGCACGCCCACTTTGCATGTCATTAGCGATAATTATCGCTGACATGCAAAGTGGGCCCCTAAATGCCCGTTATCGCCTACAAGCTGTCGCTAACTGGTGTTAGCGACAGCTTGGTAATAGGGCAATAAAATTATCGCCGCATTAGCGGGAAAAAGTCCCGCTAATGCGGCGATAATGCCCTTGGTAATATGCCCCCTAGTTCTTTTAGTGTCTGAATGCCAAAGAGATTTTCGGGACAGGACTTTGTAAGCACCAAATCGGTGGAAGTTGTAAGAGGACCAACTTGAAGTGATATTGGTTCAGAAACTTTGTTGATGACAGGTGTACCTGAAAAACCCAAGGAAATACTATTTGAGCCAGAGAGGGGTACCTTGGGAACTACGTTGTGCTGCACTGTCGTCCTACTAGCCCCGGTGTCGATTAGAAATTTTGCTTCTTTACCTAGGAGTTTAGCTTGTACTTAGGGACCCTCTTGGTCAACCGGGACCGGGATCAGTGGACGACTATCGTGTTCCTCCCAGCTGTGTCATGAAATCGTGGGGAATTCAGGATAGAATGACACTGGGTACTGATAGAGTTGGGTGGCAGGTTTAGCATCAGTTGGAGGAGCTGATGTGGGAACAGAAGGTCGAGGGGGATAGTTACGAGGTTGTGTCTTCCCAGTGGCAATATTATGTTGTAATACTGGACAGTCACACACAAAACGACCTGGCTTTTGACAATAATTACAAATAACTTTTTCCTGTGACACTTGGGGTTGTTTAGGGGTCTGTTGGATCGTATTAGTTTGTGCTACCAATACCTTAATTTTAGTATCTTTTGTCAATTTCTTTTCTTGTTCGTGTTCGGCCCTAACTCTATTTTGGTGATATTGGATCATCTGAAGCGCTTGTGAAGGGGAGCTTGCTTGCCAAGTACTCTCTACCTTCAATACTCTATTCCTGATCGTGGGCAAGGCATTTTCTATGAATTTGGAGACAAATAATCGACTATAGGCGTCTTCACCTGAGGAGAGGCCGCTGTTGATGAGAAAACATTTCTCTAACCTTGTATAACAGTCCCCTATATCTTCATCTGGTTTCTGTTTGCATGCAGAGATAGCATCCCAATCTTCTTTCTTAGCGGTCAGTAACTGGGATAGTATTTTAGGGAGAAGGCGAGGGAGTTCCTGAACTAGAGGTCCCAAGCCTTGTCCAGGATCACGAGTGGTGTCTTCTTTCTCTAAATATGCCCATGCTACCTTTTTCCCTTCAACCTCCCAATCCTTTCCCTTTAGCTTTTCATACGTTCCTTGAGGTAGCAGGACCTTGAGGAGAATATTGAGGTCTTTATAAGTAAAAGAACCCATTTGAAGAATATCCTTGAGTTCCCTATGGAAACCCGAAGGGTCCTTTTCATGGGAAGGGACCATTTTCTTCATCTCTAGTATTTCTAGTTTTGTCAAGGGAGTGTAAACAAACGTTTGTTGCAACTTTCCTGCGGAATCCAAGGGGGCGCTAGGGGGCGCGCGAGCAGAATGACCGCACTTGCGTGAGGTTCCTGCTGCCTGGGTCATTAATCCTTTATTTATTTGCTTAAACTAACTCCTTATCTGTCACAACCACGTTCGAGTGCCGAGAACGCTTTGCTGCAGCAGCGGTGAAACTTTGAAGGCTCTGCGACCTGGCACGGTGGAACAAGAAGCGGAGACTTCCCCGCCGAGACCTACGCTGAAGAGTGGTGGAGCTGACTGCAGGGACCGTGAGCCTACGCCAGACCGCGGCGTTCCACGAGGCGACCAGGCCTCACACGGAAGGACGGCGGGGAAGGCGCCCGCTCTCAGTGTTGCTGCCTCGCAGGAGCTGTGGTGCCTTTTCGAAGCTTTGCGACATCGGCCTGGCACACACGGCGACATACCCGCTACCTCTGAGGAACCTGTGAGCCGGAATAGACTGACCGTTCATCTGCGGTGAGGAGCCGGGGCTCGGGAGATCCCTGCGGCCCTTGACCGAAAGCGGTATCTGGCTGAAGGTACGGGAGGGACTGGCATAACACCGGAGAGTTTGCTTGTGCGGAGACTCGACTCCCCCACCGCACCTTATTTTTAACCGCCAAATTGCAACGACGGCCGCGGGCACTTTGAGCGCAGCGCGCCTCCCGCAGCAGTGGTCACTGGGACAAGCTGGGCTGGCGGAGAGTGGTCTCGGTGGGTTGCCAGACCCGGTTGACCAAGTAGCAGGAGATCCTACAGTTCATTTGTGAGACCAGCGCGCGGTCTGGGACACCACGCGATCAGTAATGCACCACTGTACTCTTCTTTCTATGCCGGCACTGTCATAGCGCAGAGTCATATTTGTCTGGCATTACCACCACATGAGACCATCGGCAACCTGACGCACCACGCCGCACGCAGGATCTAGGTCAGCACATGAGGGAGGGTCTCTTGGCTAGGCTCGAGTGTAGTGCCCTGCATTGATTGAAGTGCGAAGGCTATAAGACTAACTTAGTGGACTCGGACCCTGAGAGACAGCAGTTGAGCACGGCGAGGCGCAGATTGCGGTATCTCTGACCATCTGGCTTGAGTCGCGTCCACGTGACCCACGGCGCTCCCGAAGATATTCAAGGTAGACGGACCTGCCTACAACAACGCCATAATCTCTTGCTGGCCTCTTCTCGCTCCGTTCCCTCATCCTCCTGCTGATCTATATACACTGACCGTTGCTCGGGTGAGTGTGGTGTGGTTGCCCCTTCTTCTGCGCCAGTGGTGCACCTCTGTGATAAATCTGGCCGGTTTTGAACATTAGTGACAAAGACACCCAATCGTACTGCATCGTGCGCATGTCTGCGGGCACCTGCCCTAGCCAAGAACCACGAGAACCGCGACCATCAACTGGCGTCGCAAGCCCGTACAAAAAGCCTAAAATGGGGAAACCGGATAATAAGCAACCAAAACTGACATTCGAGAACACCAATAGCGAGAAAGGATTGCGTCATACGCCGGATGTGGCGAGTTCCCAGAGTCCCTCGACGGCTGAGGCGAGTCTCGACTCCTCCGCGTCCGCAATACAACAATTGATGTAGGAGATGAGGCAGGGGTTTGCTACGATAGTAGACAAAGTGGATCGCATTTCATCCAGGATGGACGCCATCGCACAAAAAATGGATGTACATGAGGAACGCATCACGGAAGCCGAACGGCGCATATCTGATCATGATGATACGACGGCCTCTCATACCACACAACTCTCGCGAATGGACAATGTCCTCAGGGTCATTGCGGCTAAAAATGAGGAGTTGGAAGCTCGCAGCCGCAGAAACAATATTCGCGTGATAGGTGTGCCGGAATCCACCAACACGGGGCGCATGGAAGACTATGTAGAGAAGATACTGCTGGCTGCGGTTGGAACTGAAGCATTTTCCAAGCAATTCATTGTTGAGCGTGCACACCGATCGCTTGGACCGCAGCCTAAACCAGGTGCCCCGCCGAGGCCAATAATTGCGCATCTCCTCAACTACCGTGACCGCGACACTGCACTGCGAGCGGCGCGCACCAACCACACTCTCTCCTGCGATGGAGTCAGCTTCTCCATTTACCCTGACTTTACACCTATGGTGCAGGAACAATGGCAGAAATTCCTAGATGTGAAGAAAAAACTCCGTGCTCTGCAGATTGATTATGCGCTATTATACCCTGCCAAGCTAAGAGTAACTCACCAAGCAAAGCAACGCTTCTTCACAAATCCACAACAAGTGGAAGACTTTTTGAAAAGCTTGCGTCGTGAGAGATCCGACCGCAGAAACAACGAGGACAGAGATCGGGACGACGAACAATCGCTACATGAAGACCCGTGATTCTAGGGCCTGATACATGTCACAGCATGCTGTCCTATTGAAACTGCTCTAGCTGCACCGAGTGGTTGGCGATTATGAGAAGACACCGCTGCTGTGCGAACATACCATGGATGGGTATTGGACTGTTAGTGGTAATGTACTCCAGGCACCACCCCCTTCCCCTTGGCTGTGCCCGCTAGACGGACGTACAGAACTAAGGGCGAGGTATAGGGGGTGGCTATGTGTCTCCCTAGATGACCCCCATAGGGTGTACCCCATTGGATATGTTTACTGCATTGCAGCTGTTGGGGTGGTTACTAGTTGTTTGGGGTGGAGGGTGGGACGGAATTTCTGGCAAATTTGGGTTGCTTCAGTGGGAGGTAGGTGGGGTGGGGACCAATATGCTCGAGCTGAGGCCTTATTGTCTCAGAAATGTTTTTGCTATGACACAGACAGGAATACGTGATTGCAGCTGCTCCCCGGCGGAGGGGTGTTATCTGTTAGCATATGCACAAGCGAGACTGCATTTTCAGGCCTTATTTGTTGTGTTCCTTTCTGGCAGCATTGATGCACCTACTGTACTGTGTTGTGTAGAGCCCTTTGCAGGCTCAATTGATAAAACACTTGGACTTTATTTCTCTACCATGTTGGGATTACTCACGGGGCGGGATGAGTCTGGAGGGCTGTTTGAGAGTTGTAGTAAGATGTCACATGCGATTACTATCACAGAGTTCATGGTTGGCAGAGTTGGGGAGTGTCAGTGGGGGGGGTCGGGACAGGGTGAGTGAATGCGGATGCATGAGTTACGAGCAAGACTACATAAGACATGGCTACTGTGGTATGTTACGGGAGGGCGGGTGGTCTGGACGAGCGGGGGCAGAAACTGCAGAGATATTTCACGAGGGCACTGATGGCTAATGTGGACGATAAGATATCGGTATTATCCTGGAATGTGAGAGGCCTCAATGATGCCAGAAAGGGGAGAAATGTAAGTGCTTATTTAGACAGGCATAATGTGCAGATAGCACTGTTACAGGAGACGCATATACACCCGCGCTCCGAACCAAAGTTTGCGAGTAAGTGGGCTGCAATTAGATGATTTTCATCATATTCCTCATATGCCAGAGGCACTGCTGTGCTAATAAGAAAATCCCTCAAACTGCACGTGATGGGGACATTCTGGATCCGGGTGGGCGATATGTGATACAGTGGGGCAGATTGGGTACAGATACTGTGGTAATTGTGAATTGTTATGCACCTAATGTTGACACACCGGAATTCTTCGCAACACTCTGGGGGCACGTGCTGAGCATAGATGCTACACATATTATCTGGGGGGCGATTTTAATGTCGCACTGGTGCCTGGAGCGGATATATCTGATGGTTGTGGTCAGTTTAATAGACAAGCGAGGGATGTACTGCTGGGCATAATAGAGGAAGCTGGCTTAGTTGATAGTTGACGGTTTGCTCATCCTGAACATAGGGAGGGGACGCACTTTACAACACACGCGAACACTTCGGCTAGGCTGGACTACTGCATTATATCGCGGAGACTTAGCACGGGGTTGGGGAGGGTGACACATTTACCCAGAACATACTCAGATCACTGCCCGGTGTTGTTACAGGTAGGCATGCCGGGACATGGTACAGCGAGACCTCCATGGCGACTGCTCCCCACAATGTTACTAGACATGGTATTCAAGACGGAGCTGGGGGAAGAAATAGAGGCATTTTTTCCTAGAAATAAGGGCTCGGTCGAAAGTGTGGACTGATATGGGAAGCATTCAAGGTAACAATTTGGGGGTTTAGTATATCTAAGGCATTCGGGGTACTGAGAGACATCCGAAGGACGATAGAGAAGCTAGACAGAGAATTGAAGGAGCTGGAAATCAAGATGGCACGGGGTGGAGGTCCAGAGGTGCATATGACATTCAGGGACAAGCTCTCAGAATATGAAGAAGAGGCAGCGAGGGAAGCTAAATTCAGGGGAAAATATTGGACAGCGCGAAGGTATTGTGAAGGTGAAAGGCCGGGTAAGATACTAGCAGCAATTACTAGGCAGCCGCGGTTTAGTGCAAATATACTGGAGATTGTAACGCCGGGGGGTGTACGATGTCAGGATACGAAACAGATCCAGGACGAGTTTCTGGCTCACTACCGACAGCTGTACACTTCACAACGTACGGAGGGAGCAGAATACGGGAGTTTTTTAGATGACATTGCGCTATGTTGGTTAAGTGATGCTCACAGGTCGTACTCGTTTCTAGGAGCGCCGCTAGAGGTAGACGAGATAAGGGACGCAATTATGTCACTGAGCAATGGCAAGGCGGCAGGTCCGGATGGGCTCTCCGCCAAATTTTACAAATGCTACATAGATACTATGGCGCCGGTACTTAAGGAGGTTTTTGAGGAGTCATTGGAGGTAGGGGTGTTGCCGGGATCCATGAGAGAGGTGGCAATAACTTATTTTTTGAAGCCGGGTAAGGATCCGATGGACACTGACTCCTACAGGCCGCAATCTTTAATCAATTGTGATGCAAAGATACTTGCTAAAGTTCTTGCAACGAGATTATCGCTGATTATGACTAAGATAGTGCTGCCAGATCAGGCCGGGTTTGTCCCGGGGCGGGCTACCACGCATAATCTTCGTACACTGTTTTCTCTGATTCCGACTATAGCCCCGGAACTCCCGGTTGCTGCCATATTTCTTGACGCAACAAAAGCGTTTGACTCCGTTGAATGGGAGTACCTTTTTGCTATCTTACATAGGATGGGCTTTCCAAAAATATTTGTTGCATGGATTGAGCTACTTTACACCAGGCCAATGGCTTGAGTGATTATCAACGGAGTGTTGTCGTCCCAAATGCCTATCACGAAAGGTACTAGGCAGGGATGCCCCCTCTCTCCATTATTGTTCGCTATTGCGATAGAACCGTTGGCATGTCGTATTCGCCAGTTGCATAAGATTAGCGCTTTTAACTGTCTCCAGCGTCAAATAGGAATGTCATTATACGCAGATGATATTACACTGTACGTGAAAGACCCGCAACTAAACCTTAATCCTATCCTGCGTGAATTTATAGTATTTGGGAGGCTATCGGGGGTGAACATAAATTGGAAAAAATTGCAATTCTTCCCGCTCACGGGCGCGGTAGCAAGGTTCCAGTTAGATTACCCTCTTGAATGGTGTGACGCTGATTTTCGATATCTGGGCATTGTGGTGTCTCTGGACAAGGATGAGACAATCCGACTTAATTACGGAGTGGCTATCACTAAATTGCCGATAACGTAACACGCTGGATATCGCTGCCGCTGTCTATGGCGGGCAGAGCATCACTCATTAAAATGGTGATACTGCCGCGATTTTTATACTTATTCCAAAATATTCCTTATTATCCCGGCGCTTATTTCTTCAAACGCTTGAGATCGGAACTCCTGCGCCTGTTTTGGGGGGGTAAACAGCCGCGAGTACGCTGGGCCATTTTGACACAGCCGAACGAGAAAGGTGGCTTTGATGTGCCAGATTTCGAAGTCTACTATTTAAGTGCCCAGGCGCAATATGCGTATCACTGGATTAATCCTACCCCATTCATGCCACAGTTAGCGGCGGAGGACTAGATAGTGCGTCCTCTCCCACTCAGCGGGATGATACAGGGAACGGTGAAGGTTCTGGACACGCCACCTAACACGGTGACCTGCACGATAGACGCGTGGGGTAGAGTGGCGTGAATCCTACAAACCCAGTTATTGTACTCCCCGGCGATGCCGCTAACCTATCATCCTCTACTGCCGCTGTTGCAGGAGACAGGTTTCCAATTGATGTGCAAACAGCTGAAGGTTGTCACATGGGGCGATCTATTCCTCGACGGACAGTTTCGTACTCGGGAACAGTTATTTCGGGACGTGAGGCCAACCCCCTTAGAGGTATTTTATTATATCAGACTGAGACAGGGGATGCGGACTGTTTTAACAGATTTTCCAAGCGAACCGGAGCTTGTATTGCCACTGCATGCCATGCTGATGTCGGATGGCCGCCATCTCGTTTCCCGACTGTATAATAATATCAGATTACAGCGCGATGTGCTGGAGAATCAGGCACGAGCTTTGTGGAGTTCGGACATAGGCAGTGAAGTAACTGAGGACCAGTGGAAATACTGTTGCGCCATTACAGCCAATATCTCTTCTAGTTGTAGGCTCAAAATTATTCATTATAAATTTTTACAACGCTTTTATTACACACCAGTTCGGAAGCTGCGATTTCAATTGGCGACTACTGATAGATGCAATAGATGCCATGCGGAGGGTGCGGGATTTTTACACCTGGCATGGGAGTGTCCCGCGGTGTACGACTACTGGTCACAGGTGCACGCGGCATTGCAGGACATGTCGGAAGGTGCGATCACCAAAGACCCACTAGTGATGCTGCTGGGATATACATTGGCAGTGCCTAAGCCCATTAGGAGGTTTATAGATATAGCCCTGCTGCTGGCAAAACGAAGGGTGGCATGTCGATGGGGCAGGGGGAGGGCCCCGAAGTTTAAGGAATGGCTGGGAGACATACTTTACTGCCAGGACCAACACAACATATATGCTGATATGCTGCCTGTACGCAGCAGGCCGAAAGACATCTGGGGCCCACTACAGGCTTATTTGTTGACAACTGCATCGTCACGGGATGAGCCTGTTGCTGACGTCCAGGGGGTTAGGGCGTAGATAGAGTACACATATATATTTAGCACGCGATGCTGGATTGGATGCGACCTTTCAGCTGGTTTGCATGCATGCAAACCAATACAATGTAAAGAGACTGGAATGTCCGCTTCATGGGAACAAAGCTACCTAGCCTACAATACTGCACAGATGGACCCCTGCGGTGTATGCATTTAAACTTGTATAGAGGATATTTTAATGCGGTGCTATGAAGGCCAAAGTGTATACTGTGTCTGCTCGGACCACATGCTCGTAAAGATGTACCTATCAAATTGTAAAACATTTTGTATCTTGCACGAATGTAACCTAACTGACTGTACTGTTGTTTAAAAATGATAAATAAAGGTTTAAAAAAAAAAACTTTCCTGCGGAATCTACAACGGGGTGTACTTCTCGGAGGGGGAACTCTCCTTGGCCATAGTGATGGGGATTTGCGTCATAACTGTCTGTAAAGTATTGAATATATCGCTGTCGTAGGTCAAGGAAGATATTAAGGAATTCTTGTCCCCTGGCCACCCACCTCCCTTCTAAACAGTCTCGTAAGAGAGGATGTATTGAGATACCCAATGGGTGCTTGATCTAGCGAGTTCTTTTTCTTGTGTGGTGAGTGGAGGCTCGTCGTCCATCCAATCATCTACAGCTTCTTGTGTTCGTTGGAACAACCTATCTGTAGGGGGTGACAATTTCTTAGTGTTAAGTTTGAATTGTCCATTATTCTGAGAACGAGGGATACGGGAACGTACGTTCGGGCTCTGAGTCGAGACTTCCGCTGTCGTCCTCACCGCATGGATGCTCAGATCTTGGTACAGCCTCTCTTGGACACGAATGAGTTCATGCAGGAACACCCTGCAGTGTGCACGTAGAAGTCCGTCTATGTCTTGAAGAGACCGGTTTAGGTCCGCATCACCGGCGTGTGGGGAGAAAGGGAAGTTCCTGTTCGCGCGCCAATTTGCTGTGGTAAATATTTTAGTAATTTACCTTGATCGGAATTTCTATATCAATAAAGTTAAGTATGAAGAGCAGAGTCCGTGGTGGTTCAAATTCAGGGTCTTTATTCAGTAACTCGAGTTAAGGGAGAGCTCCGTCACCTGAGGAGGATCGGAAGAATCTCAAACTTTATTATCGGAACACATTGTATTTATACACAGAAAAGAGGAAGGAGCTTCCCTTTAATGCAGGCACGTGTCATATGTTGCAATAAAACAGAAGTCATGACTAAGAAAAAGAGGCTGCGTCATGAAAAGAGGAAACATGGCAGAGGAGATGAGGCTGCGTCATGATTAAAATGAGGAAGCACAAGAGAAGCAGAAATGTGGAGAAGTAACACTAGGCTGGTTCCTTAGATAAGAGAGAGATGGTCGTGACAGGATGTCTGTTTGTCGTGTTTCAGCATTCGGGGGGGTTCTTCTTCTTGGAATTGGTTGTCGTGGTTTAGCAGAACGGGGCCTATTTCTCGGAATCGGCCTGATTATAGGGAAATGGTTACAAATGGGGGGTCTTGTTCTCGGCATCGGCTTGACCACAGGAATGTACGGTTTGAGTGAGGAAGCTGGTTCTCGGAATCGCCCTGATCATAAGCATGTACCTTTGAATTTTAGGGGAAGGAGAGTGCGAGTGCAACTTTGTGTGCGCACGATCGGTTTTTGCTCGTGTGCTCGTTTTTCGGCCTGATGGGCTCGGGGACGTGACTGAAAGGGTGTATGATGGGACATAAGCTACGAACAATAATCATTTTCCACACTCCCATGCCCCAGGATTTAGGGAGTGCCAAATATCATGTAGCCTGTTATGTGTCAACCAGTCATTAACCCCTCCCACGCTTGTGACGGAACGGTTCCGTCACGGCCCGCTCGCCGCGCATGCGCGGCGCGAATTCTGCGCCTGTGCTGAGCGTTCTTTTGAGCGGGCGGGGCCGTGACGGAACCGTTCCGTCACAAGCACAGCTCACCCGTGGGGCGTGACGGAACGGTTCCGTCACAAGCGCGGGAGCGCCGCGCGTCCCCCCCGCCCCTTAGCACTGCAGCGGAATAGCCGCCACAGTGAAAGGGTTAAGGGAGCGTGCCATGCAAAATCCCTGTGTACCTGGGAGCAGAGGAGCAGACTAATCCATGTCAGTGTCATAGGCACAATTAAAATCACCCTCCCCATAAGCTAGATGCCCGTAGTTCTTAGAGCATGTCCAGAGTGAGGGGCTCAAAAGATTATCCTGCATTAGGCGCATAGAAGGAAGGTGGTGTGATAGGTGCTGTATCAAGTTGCCCTTCCTTTACCAAGTGTCTTCCCGTAGGGTCTACCTTCAGATACACCACCTGCAAAGGTACCATTGGCTCCACCCATTTCAGCAACCCCTGTGTATAAGCTGAGAAAGCAGTTCTGGCCACTTGCACACTCCAGCGGCGCTGTAGTCTTAACAACTCCACTGCTGTTATGTATGTTTCTTGGAGGTATGCAATGTGGATGTGTCTGCATTTGAGGTACAAATAAACTTGATTGCACCTCTTATGTGTCCCCATTCTCCATGCATTCCAGAATAGGAAGTTATATATGGGGGAAGAGCCAGCTCCTCCTGATGCCATTACAAGAGAGCACTATCCCCTCACAACTCTCAACACCGTGGCACCTGCATTCTCCCAGCCCTACCCCCACAACACAGCCACATTCACACACAGATTGGAAGGTAAAGAATATAAAGTATAAACAAGAACAATGACTTCTAATGTATTTCTGACTTCCCTCCTCAGGTTGAAGCAGGAATGAGCCCCTGACCAATAACCAACCAAAGAACAAAACTAGCCTATAAAAGTTCACTATGGTCGGGGGAATCCCCAGATGGGAAAGAGACATACATAGCCAGGCCTGCCCACTGCACTCTTAATTGTGTGAGACCCCCAAATCTGCAGAGGACCTGGCCTCGCAGCATCCTCAAAGTACAGCAAGGAAGGATATAGTGTTAGCACTCAGATCACTTGTTCTGCCAACATCAGAGTGAGTATCAGGCCAGCTCATAGTTCAAGTGGGATGTCAGCCAGGGCATGTGTTTTATCATAATTCACTGAGGACATGGGGTGGACAGGAGAGTCTGTCATATGGCCATGGTAGGATTCCAGCTGAGCCACCGCCAAACCCCGCTCCCTCTGTCAGCCTGCCTCTAGGGGAGCCCTCACCATTGGAGGTGAAGTCTACACTGCCCTCCTCTAGTACCTGGCCCCTCCACTGCAGGGGTAGTAAACCCTTTGGACTCCAGACATTCCCATGTTTCAGCATGATTGGTAAAGAAATGGGTGGTGTCTGAGTCCAGGGTGCACAGTTTACCTGGGAACATGAAGGAGTATCATAGGTCCATTGGCTAAATTGAGGTTTGACCTGAATAAAACAACTGTGTTGGCATTGCTCCTCTGTCTGAACTATTTTCCAACTGTCAGGGCCCCTTGGTGCGTGCCACCTGCCGATTGTGGTCTTGGTCGCAATAATTGAAGAGCCACGCCACCACCTGACGAGGAGGGTCCCCGGGCAGCGTGGTCATCCAGGTACTCGGTGCAAGCGCGCCACCAAGAAAAATGTGGATCTTCTCTCCTCCAGCACAGTGCCAATGAGCCAATCCTCAAGAAAGAGGATCATGTTGGGGCCTTCTGTCCCCTCCGGTAGTCTCACTATGCAGATGTTATTACAAGGGAAGCATCCCTCAGTGTCATTTGCTCGGATCTGAAAAAAAGCTCAACTCCTCTTAAAGGGCTTCCAGCTGGGTCTACACTTCAACCAGAGAGGGGGAGAATACGGTAATGGCAGATTAATTGGTCTCTACTATGCCTCTCAGTTTGGCCTGATAAGCTCTGAGCAGGTCCATCTTCACCATCACGTCTTCCAATTTGGGGTCAAGGGTGGCCTTGATGTACTTGATTGCCCCAATAGCTCATCAAACCTGTTGGGGGTGGGCCCTTCCATCTGAACCCGGGTCTCCCTACCCCCTGCACCACATCACCCAGCACAGGGCGAGGTGCTCTCCCTCCTGACTCCTGGCCCCCCTAGGTCCATTGTAGTTTATCTATGGTGGCATCGTAGGGCTTCCAAGCACGTGGCAGAGGAGGGAACCATTCCAATCTATCCTCAACTATCGGCACCGAGAGATACTTGTAAGATGCACAACTAGCTTCTAATGGAAAATTGTACAAAGTTTGTTTTTTGGTTGAAAAGCCTGTAATTTCCAAATCACAGAGTTTGGAACCACAACATTGTTTTTTTAATGTCCTAAACCCATTTTACAATTTGGTAATAGGCTACAGAAGTGCAAAACGGGTTTAGAAAAGCATCACAAATAGCTATTTGTAAGGGGGCATGTTTATGGAGTTGCTTCAAAGCAGCCATTCGCTATGGTATGAATCAATGTTTTGCAACCGAAATCCAGTTGCAAAGCATTGTAAAGTAACAACTCCTGAGTTGGCATGGTTATTTTCAGTAGGGAAAGATTCCTGTTTGGACTCCTTTCCCTTGTGAATGTGAAAAGTAAAAACAAAGGTTTGTTGGGGAGTAGGCAGTGGTCCGGGTGACCAATGCCAACTCTCAATCTAACTTTGTAAAATAATGTAGAGAAAAAAACAAAAACTAAAAGGGATATCTTTTTTTTAAAAAAAATTACTTTTTTAAAGTGTGATTTCAGACATGGTGGTCTGCTGATGGCAACTAATCACAGTGCTGACGGTGTGATCGTAACTAATCACAGTGAGTTGCAGCTTTTAACCTTCCTCATGAATATTAATGAGATGTATCCGATTGTGACTCACTACCATTTGGAATTTTACTGACCTAATGGTCAGTTCACAAAATATTTTCCGTTTGGAAAAAGGCAGTGCACAATTTGCAACCACTTTGTGGAAATGGGAATTTTGAATGTTAAGTCCTACATTTCTTATGGCAGCAAAAAATGTAAAGGTTTCAAAGTTACCCTTATTTTCTTCAGCGGCTTAGGCGTTTTAGGAGCCCCTGATTTTGGAAGATATGTAAATGCTACACAATAAGCTCCGATAATTAAGTGGCTGTGCCGCCAACTAATAACCAATGTGCCATAATTAAATTAGATTTCAGCGTGATTGTTCTAAAGAGGTATCTATCAATTCGAGGCAAAACTAAGGCCCCCCTCATAGTGATCAATGCAGAGCAAATTAGTTTAAAGTATTGGGAAACAATTATATTAAAATATAATCTGCCTTGTTCCCAGGTCCGAATTTCAATGACATTTCAGAGTCTCTGTGTCACGCTATGACCTTGCACTGGTTGCTCTCTTACCTGGAAAACCAAGGGATTATCAAACTCTTGACAATAATATGTAGACAGGCTGTCTAATCATTCAAACCATACAAGACGGACTTTAGGTTGCCAGAAAAAAAAGATAGGTTTCATTGTATTACAGTAGGCATTAGAGCAGTTGCCCCATATTTAACAAGCACTGACAAACCCGTTAGATTTCCCTTTCAATGCCCACCCGCGGAACTAGTGGCTTTGCCAATATCTGTGAATGAGTGGCAGAAGTTTCTCATTCTTTATCATAACAATATATGATAAAGAGCATTCAAATTTGAAAGCAAAGAGGCCGCCATCGTTCAATGATAAGCAATGATAAAGTGTTAAAAAGCATGAAAGATGGCAATACAAGCTCAAGTGGCTATCGTTGGATTATGTTTTACATACTTAAATCATTTTTAAAAATTCCAAGATGGCCGCTCACAGCCTTGCATGCGTGTGCTGTGGACACCTGCAAACAAAAGAAAGGGGGCCAGTAGCAGAGTCTGGAGAGCTGCCAGTCCCTTGCAAATGAAGAAGGAGAACAAAAACGGATTTAGACTTTGCCAGATGGTTTCTCCATCCCAAACTTGAGGGATAATTTGTTCACCTTACTACAAGTGCGACAGGATATAAAGCCCCTGTGATACAGCGGACGGGATATTTGTGACGTTTGTGATGGAGTAATACGTCTGCAACATTATATCACAACCAAACTGTTTTATAAAGTATAACACATTTTTTTAAAGGAATTTGAAGAACATATTGGCCCACCAGCCCTGGAGATGAAAAGGACTATTTTGTAGAAGGCTGTGCATATTGTACAGAAGCATAATGCCCTTACTTAATGTGAAGGGAACTAGTGGCTGAAATTGATTGACATATTGCCTCATTCTGTATGCAATGGTGGGCTGAAGTATAATGTGAATGATATGTCCTGGCCCAAATCCCCTCGATGTATGTACATGTATATATGATTTATAATTAAGGTTTGTAATAAAATATAAAACTTATTAAATGAACATATTTACAACAAGGAAATGTACACGTTTGTAAAACGCTGCAATTACACTGCGCTACTATTACAATGCAGTCGTTACAACGACCACGTTGTTAGTATGTAATGCATTTACATCGCAAGTCATTACAGCGACTTGCACTAGGGGGTGCTGAGGTATTGAAAATATATCCCAGCACCTTCCCTACTGTTGCACAAACTGCAGTAGGAATAGTAAATAATATAAT
Source organism: Lissotriton helveticus (assembly GCF_964261635.1). Classification (NCBI taxonomy): domain Eukaryota; kingdom Metazoa; phylum Chordata; class Amphibia; order Caudata; family Salamandridae; genus Lissotriton; species Lissotriton helveticus. The sequence continues at coordinate 288,794,689 of NC_136069.1, read as the reverse complement.
TCCTAAGTCCAGCGTGCCCCCTAGTGCAAGTCGTTGTAATGACTTGCGATGTAAATGTATCGCGTACTAACACATCGCGATGTAATGAGCCATATTCAGATGCATACCACATTTTTATGGGATTTCTGTAACCACTGCCTTGAGTGGCTCCTTTAAATGCCACAAACTGAATTTAAGAGGAAACTTAAGAGTTCTTAAGTTACACCCACACCCACATGTATTTCATTCAACTGCCTAGCTTATCCTAGTTTTTTCAAACTTTAGTGACTGCTAAGTAGCTTACAAAAAAGGGTAATTTACTCCTATTTTCAAGTTTGCCTAAAGTCTGAACTCCTTTTTGTGAATCCGGCCCTTAGTGATTGTCTAACCTGCTTGGAACAACACTGCACACATTTCAACTTTGTTAGCCTATTATGCAATCTTTGCATGCTTGTCTTATATATGTTTGAAGATGTGTATTTCTTTATAATATTGAATAGAGTTGGGATGACACTACATCAAGCACTGTATAAGTCAAGTTCAATAATACATGATGGCAACAGAAGTCATCATAACTCTCATGGAGACCTCCAGCACAAGGCATGCAGCCTAAACCACTGGGCTGTGAACCAAGCACAACTTTTACAATCTACAAGGTAAGGTAGCAGGTGCTTTAGCATCTCATTTACTGTGTTTAACATAAGTATACTGCCTCGGCAGTGATCCAAGAAATCAGTGTAAAACATGAAAGCCTTTTCAAGCAAGAAACTATGCCAATAAAAGTTAAAACACAACAATTAGAAAGGAAGCTGCTAAAAGCCTCTGGTCCTCCAGGCTATTTTGAAAGTCCTGAATACATAAAAACAGACCTAGCATCTGTTCTTATTGCCATCTTGCAAAAACTCCAGAGATACCCCGTGAGCAGTCATTTGCCCACAGGAGCCCCTGTATTTATTGTCTTCTATTGTAAAAAAAACATTAGGTGCAAACTTCAAACCTAATTAAAACTTTACCAAGCATAGTCTAAATCATGAGCAGTGTAAAAGTTGTATAACTGCTTAGATGTTGTATGAGTAGTTGTGTATGCCTCCAATTCTGTTTTGTTTTCAGGCTTTTTTAGGTCATTGCTATATACTGCATGAGGTGTCCGTAGGCAGAGCTACTGTTTCTAATGCATAACATATGCATAGATTGTGAGTTACATCAGCTCCTTGCTAATGAATGGGGACTTTGTTGTCTGCCTCACTTTCCTTTCTTGCTGCTTACTCAATGACTTTCCTCCCTATTCTTGTTTTGTTCCACCCACGAGCATTTCAGTCTCACAGTTGTTTGACTGGATGATCATAATATTAAACTAATGAAAATAACAGCACCGTAGCCCTTCACCTATATGTTTTTTATGTATCTACTGACATGCACTACAGAATGAGACAGCCAGGGAGAGGGAAAGAAAAAGTTCAAAAATGATATATTTGAGTATAAATACTGATCCCCCATCTGAAATAGGGAGTGTTGGCTGCTTACTTTCTTTTAGCACAACCACAGACCAGAGCAATTAATCATATCTCAATTCACCCCCATCTGACGCCATGCGTGGACCTCAGCTGCTGTGACAGAGATAGGGGGCAGGGGTGGAGAGTGCTCCTTGCTGCAGATAGAGCAGTCTAGGAGCAGAATGAATCCTCCTGGGCTGCCTGCGAGACAAGCTTGTGATATGTGTGAAGTTTGTGCCCCCTGAGCAGACTGCCTGACAGCAGGCGTAATCCTCTGTGGAGTGACTGGTGACAGCCTAGCATTCAGAATCATGGAAATACTCTAGTCAGGCACAGACAAATGCAAAAGCGACATAGACACACAAAGGTATAGAGACAGTCACACCCCTGCACAGATCAGCATACGGTCAGATACACAAGGAGACGCACATAAACTGGCTAAAAGACAACCATATAACAAAACAGTCATTAACAGGCAGAACCACTAACATAATATAAAAAATAAAGAAGGCACACGGAAATGAGTGCTGGAAAACAGACACAGAAAGAAATATACAGACATGTTCCCAGGAAAAAAAAACAATAACAAACATGAATAGATATACGCAAGCACTAACAGCCACAAAATTAGGCACTCAAACACATACACAATCATACACTTATTGAGACATACATGTACACAGAAAAGCACCACCAAACGGATGCTAATAGAGACACAATGATAATTAGACGCTAGGTACAAGCGGACACACACAGCACACACTAATAAATTAACATAGATACAGTCAAAAAGCATTCACTGCCACTGATTCAGAATGAATGCACGCACCTGCAAACATGCACAGAAGCAGACACACCTTAGAACCATCACATACACACATGCACACTTGTACACAGCTGTCACCTTATTGGCAAACCAAATAATCCTTAACAAAAGAATGATGAGTCTTAAGATGTTTATACATTAATCAGTTAGGGGCAGAGTGGACAACTATACTAGCATAAAAAAAAATTGTGCCTTTTCCATATTTTTTGCATGAATCTTATCATCTGGGTCTGGTTTAGATCTTGGTGGACGAGTTACTCCTTCACAAGCCAAAATATAAATCCCATACAATGTAGTGAGACATATTTCAGTGGACGAGTTTCCGTCTCTGTTATGATGGAGTAACCCCTCAGCCAAGATCTAAATCAGATGCCTGATTTAGATCTTGACGGACGGGCTATTCTATCACAACATATATCATATGGGATTTATATTTCAGAGAAAGGGATATCCGTCACCATTGTGAAGGAGTAACCCATCATCCAAGATCTAATACAGGCCCTCTGTCCTGATTTTACCCAGGATACAACCAGGGCATAAGCCCTTGACATAATTACTGAATTACCAGCAGATACATGAAGTCCAAGATATGGGGGAACTGAGATTGACCAGACAGGGACAGAGTGGCATTTATGAACTCTGACAGAACTGATTATTTGTGCCTCCAGGAAGCGACTGAACCCATGAAATACATGTTGGCCAAAGTTGGGGTAATATGCATGAAATATGGAAACTTTAAATTAGAAGTTAATAAGCCAATCAAAAATTGATTGTCATTGGACCAAATTTTCTTTTTTGATATGTTGCAAGATTTTCTAAGCGAGAGTACATATTTAATTTTGTACCACTTAAAATCAAAATAAATATAAACTTTTGTTGTTTTGGTTTATTTTTGTTTGATGGGCCAAAGGGGTAACCCTAAAGGGGTATAAAGGAATGTGCATAAGGGCATTGATATGCGAAGGGTTGTGTCTGAAGGCATGACATGCATGTCAATGATTATCTATTATTGGGTGTAGCCAGGCATTTTCACTACTAGTTCCAATGTAAGTGTGCATACAATTATTTTTAGGGTTTGTTCAAGGGGGAGTCAACCAGTCCAAGTAGGCCTTTGCATATTTTCCCAACGGCAAAACCTATTTATAATATATTTGTGAACATGTCAATGCCTCCTGTTTTTTCAACATTGTACACCAGAGCACCGCTGGGTGGGTTGCTTTCTTCACTGTGTGCGTTCTGTAAGTTTGGCTGATTTATGCATCAATAAGTGCGTGTGATGTCAGCAACTTGTCTTTCAAATGTGGAGATTGCCTGACGATTTGTCTGACTCTCCCTGTCCTGGAATAGATGATGTAAATAGTCATGTTATTTAACAGGACGCCTGTCAATCTTTGTGTACCTGTCTTGTATATAGGTTATGCAATTTATCTGTTTAACATTGGAGTATGAAGTTTTTACCAGGTAGGGAGCTCTTTGAGGACAACATGGATGAAAGTGAGCAAATTAGATAAGGAATATTTTCCTACAGCCTCCTGTGAAAAGAATTGGTTGTTGGTCAAGTAAATACTAGCTGGGAATCCACTTCACTACTGTGAGACCTGACATCTTTGGCGTGGTACTCACCCCAGACATTTTGCCCTCACCCCTCCTATTTTGCAGTATTTGTTTCTGTTGGCATAAGAGCTCTGTGCACTTTACCACTGCTAAACAGTGCTAAAGTGTTTATGCAGTCTCCCTCAAATATGGTACAATTAGTGTACGTCGAATTGACCGATTTATTTTCTTGTAAGTCCCTAGTAGATGGTACTATATGTACCCAGTGCCAATAAAAACAATGCTACTAGTGGACCTACAGCACCTATTGTGTCACCCACTAATGTAGCCTTTTACAAAATGTCTCAGGCCTGCTATTGCAGCCTGTGTGTGCACTTTTAAAATGCCATTGGATGACCTGGCAAAACACAACTTTTGCCAGGCCTAAGTATTCCTTTTTAATAATTATAATCCACATTTAAAGTAGGCCCTAAAGGCTCAAAGGTCAGGGTGCATTGTATTTAAAAAGTAGGGCCTATGTGGTTAAGTTTTACATGTCCTAGCAGTGAGAGAGTCTTAAAGTCATTTTTCACTGCTATAAAGGCTATCTCTCCCATTGACTAACAATGGGCTACCTTATTACATTTAAAAAGGGGTAATTTTAGTTAAGGAGCAGATAGGAATATGCTGGTTACACTCAAATACATTGTAATCTGAATTGCTTTTTAATGCTGAAGGCACATTTTAAGATTCAATATAGAAAAGGCCACTTTTAGAAAGCTGGCATTTTTCTTGGCCCAACCATTTGTGCCTTGTGCCAGTGTCCTGGGTCACAAAACTGTGAATGGCTCTGCTATTGGGATCTGTGTATTACTTCCAGAAAGTAATACAAAGGGGCTTAAGTGTGGACAGGCTGGGCCATCATGGCAGGATAACTAGGGAGTGGCTGCACAGGGAAACAGCAATAACAACCCAGTCATTACTGCACACTACCTTTACAATTTGGCCGTAATGGTGCAAATGCTTTTACCACTAATGTCTTTACCATGCATATACCTTTACCACACATGCCAATACAATGTAAATGTAAGTATATCGCAGTTAAGTGTATGTATATATGTGATACATTGTTTCTACGGCCGAGAAACGCTGAATAAAAGAAGTTTCTGAAGAAAAAACGCCGATTGTGTCCGTGATTCATATCGTCCTAACACAGGACTTTGGTGTGGATTTATTTAATTAATTTGGGCTTGCTGCCCAGCACGGACCGCTGTTGGGAGTGGAGGGGCCATAGCGAGGTGTGGCGGCTGCTTACACCGTTGTGGATATATATATATATATATATATATATATATATATATATATATATATATATATTACCTACTGGCGGTCGCCAGTAGGTATATATAGTTAGGATTTTTTCTCTATGGGATTTTTGAAAATTCTATGTCTAATAACTTTGCCGTTTGTGGACGGAATTGGCTGAAATTTTCAGGAAAATGGCACATTTTGTTTCTGAGCAGCCTTTGAAAATTTGGGGGGGGTTCGTCAAGGGGGGGCCGAGAAAAAAGGGGGGTCCCAAAACGCGTTTTTCCCATGTTAATTTCCATAGGGCGGTTGGCCTCACTTTTAGCCCGAACGGCTGAATGGATTTGCACGAAACTTGGCAAAATTGTAGGGACTGGTAGCCCGATGTGCCTTTTGTAGGTCTCAATATATGTGCTCCAGTGGATTTTGAGAAATTAACGTTTAAAAAAAGATATATATCTGTAAGCGCGGACCGGGCAGCGGCCTAGGACGCGTACTTTTCGCGCAACGGAGCTTTGTGAAGCGAAGCTGATTGGTTCTCCGGCGTCTGTCAACATTCCAAACAGTCCGTAGTGGCCGCAAACAGTCCGTAGTGGCCGCCATCTTGTCTCTCGGTAGGATCGAGAGACAAGAGGAGGCCAAAGCGAAGGGGTAAATGACCATAAGGGGGAATAGTAGATCCTCGCTGACCCCCTAGGTTTGATGTGGAGGTTTTAAAAGGGCCCCGCGGGGCAAAAAAAAAAAATTATAATAATAATCTTACGGCTGAATGGATTTGCACGAAACTTGGCAAAATTGTAGGGACTGGTAGCCCGATGTGCCTTTGCTAGGTCTCAATATATGTGCTTCAGTGGATTTTGAGAAATTAACGTTCAAAAAAAGATATATATCTGTAACAGCGCACCGCTTCGCGTACTTTTCGCGTTACGGAGCTTTGCGAAGCGAAGCTGATTGGCTCTCCGGTGTCTGTAAACATTCCAAACAGTCCGTAGCGGCCGCCATCTTGTCTCTCGGTAGGATCGAGAGACAAGAGGAGGCCAAAGCGAAGGGGCAAATGACCATAAGGGGGCATAGTAGATCCTCGCTGATCCCCTAGGTTTGATGTGGAGGTTTTAAAAGGGCCCCGCGGGGCAAAAAAAATAAATAATAATAATAATCGAACGGCTGAATGGATTTGCACGAAACTTGGTAAAATATTAGGGACTGGTAGCCCGATGTGCCTTTGCTAGGTCTCAATATATGTGCTTCAGTGCATTTTGAGAAATTAACGTTCAAAAACAAGATATATATCTGTAACAGCGCTCCGCTTCGCGGAGATAAAATTATATCTGTATTACCTAGCTGTTGCTAACACCAGTTAGCGACGGCTAGTAGGAGATAGCGACCATCTTGGGCCCCACTTTGCATGTGAGTGATATTTATCACTAATGACATGCAAAGTGGGCATGCCAAGATGTTAGCGACTGGAAACAGTCGCTAACATCGCTATCTCCTATTATCAACTTTTGGAAATATTCGAGATAAGCGCGAATATCTCCAAAAAGTAACAGCTGCCCTGAGCAGTTCTTAGCCATGTTATCCTATGGGAGGTGGATAACATGGCTAAGAGGATTAGCTCGGTAATGCATGAATATCGCTGAGTTTTCAGCGATATTAATGCATTGCGGTCGGTTTTTATCGTATTTGCGATAAACTTTGATAATAGTAAGGTTTATCTGCGATAATTTCTGACGGTAAAAAAATCTTTGCAATGCATCGTTAGGGATAAATATCGCTTAACTTTGGTAATATGCCCCAACGTCTGTTAACGTTCGATTCGAAGGAAATCAGGAAGTGTTGAAAAACATTGTCTGCGCCATCTTGTCTTTTTTCAAATGCCACACTTTTGTCGTGCACGGCAGCCATTTTAGATGCCTTGACCAGACCCACTCTGTGCACGCTGTCGATCCTTAGCATGGCTCCCCACCCTCGCAAGCATCTCCCCCAGGCAGTGGTCACCCCCGCTCTCTGTCTTATGCATGGGTAATAAACCTCCCCCCATCTGCGCTGCTCTTTCCTGAGAATCACACCCTGTGCCCGCCCGACACCTCCCTTTCGCCCTATTCACTACTGCACCCTCTGACACTCCTTTTCCTCTGTGTCCGATTGTCCAGGCTGGTCCTAGGGTATCAGCTAGCCCTGCAGATGTAGTTTATGGCCACAGCTGTAAAGATTCACCCCTCTTCAAAGGAGTTATAGTAGATCAAGGCCCACACTCGATGAGATCCGTCACAGCAGAAGCGTTGCTATTATCTGAAAACCATCCTGTATTGTGATTGGGGAGGGGACCGAGCGTGAAGCGGAAGATTCCAGGGATGACTCTTTGTACATCAAAGTTTTTACAATTATGTGTCACATTAAAAATATATAGCACTCCGACAAAGTAGTAAGATTATAAAACTTTAATAATTTATAAATATATACAAGAAAACAAAAATAGTAATAACATATAAACATTTTTAGGGAAAAACAACGAAGTAGCGGTCGGCTGTGCGAATAGTCCCAACGCAGCACAACGTCCAGATTTCCGGCGTGGGGCGGGTCATCAGTAGCAAACTGTTGTGCGAATAGTTCCAAGGCAGCAGAACGCGCTGAAATCTAGATGACACGAAAGTGATGTCTAGTAAGTTGCCACCCAGCAAATAACGGCGTGGGGCGTCGCGGGGGGTGGGTCTTCAGTAGCAAACTGTTGTGCGAATAGTTCCAAGGCAGCAGAACGATGGCACCAAGGTGATGTCCAGTAAGTTGCCGCACTGGTTTTGGTATCCTACAATGCTGCTCCGAATAACGGCGTGGGGCGCCCCGGGGGAGGCGGCGTGAACGGGCCTCTCCAGGTGGAGTGTCATCTGTTGTAGTGGGGCGCCCCTTTACCGTTTCAGTTGCCATTCCGTCCGTTTTTGGTCCACTGTGTCAAAAGCCGCAATTCAGCTGAGTTGCGCCCACTCTTGCGGTGCAGCGATAGGCGGCTGTCACAGGACTCTCAAAATGGCGGCAGGCTCTTTCCTTTTTGGGCCTGGTCCACTGAAATGGCCCTGGGACACCTTGGAAATCGGACGCTTGTCTGCTAGGTCTTGGACCCCATTCTCGAAAGCGTCCCCTCCGCCTTGAGAATTCATCAAAAGTTTTGGGGGCCCCGACTCTTGCAGGCTTCTGGTGGGGAGCGGCTGCCATGATTGCTCGCGGAATGACTACGACGGAGCTACGAGATGGTGGTGCTCTCATGCTGACGCCAGCTTCAGTCTGAAACATCCAGAAACAAGGTGGGGCTTTCATCGTTTGGAAAAAAAAAAAGTTTTCATCCAATGAAAAGTGTTGTTTTTAGGTCATATGATCAAGCCTTCCATCATTAGGAAACCAAAAGTAAAATGAACCAATGAAAAGTTTTATAAACAAGTCACATGACCTGTTATGCGGCATAGGGTATAAAATGCGGAGAAAATACGTTGGCACGTGAGGCGGCGTCAGTAGCGGACCGATGTGCGAATAGGCCGAAGGCAGCACAACGCGCCAAGATCCGGATGGCACCGAGGTGGTGTCCAGCAAGTTGCAGCACTGGTGTGGCCATCCTACAATGTTGAAAGTCGGCGTGGGGCGCCCCGTTGGCCTGTGAGTTTGCGTCAGTAGCGGACCGATGTGCGAATAGGCCGAAGGCAGCACAACGCGCCAAGATCCGGATGGCACCGAGGTGGTGTCTAGTAAGTTGCCGCACTGGTGTGGCCATCCTACAATGCTGAAAGTCGGCGTGGGGCGCCCTGTTGGCCTGTGAGATGGTGTCAGTAGCGGACTGATGTGCGAATGGGGCCAAAGGCAGCGCAACAATATTTTCTGACGAGAAGACACCACAAGGCGCTGAGATGCCAAGATCCGGATGGCACCGAGGTGATGTCTAAGTTGCGGACTGATGTGCGAATGGGGCCAAAGGTAGCGTAACAATATTTTCTGTATGGAAGATACCACTAGGCGTTGAGATGCCAAGATTCGGATGGCACCGAGGTGATGTCTAGCAAGTTGGTGTGGTCATCCTACAATGCTGAAACTCGGCGTGGGTCGCCCCATTAGCCTGTGAGATGGCGTCAGTAGCGGACCGATGTGCGAATAGGCCGAAGGCAGCACAACGCGCCAAGATCCGGATGTCACAGTGGTGGTTTCATAGTTGAGAGGCACTTCATCTGCAGTGGGGCGCCGAGATCCGGATGGCACCGAGGTGATGTCTAGCAAGTTGCTGTACTGGTGTGGTCATCCTACAATGCTGAAAGTCGGCGTGGGGCGCCCCATTAGCCTGTGAGATGGCGTCAGTAGCGGACTGATGTGCGAATGGGGCCAAAGGCAGCACAACGCGCCAAGATCCGGATGGCACCGAGGTGGTGTCCAGCAACTTGCCGCACTGGTGTGGCCATCCTACAATGCTGCGCCGAAAGTCGGCGTGGGGCGCCCCGTTGGCCTGTGAGTTCGCGTCAGTCAGTGGGGGCTGTTTGAGGATCTGACTGCATTGGAAAGCAATGTGATGCTGTGCGTCGCCCCCAAGATGGAGGTTACTCGGCTGCAGTGGGGCGCCCCTTGGTGTTTCACTCGCTATGCAGCTGAGTTGCGTGCGCACTTGTGGCGAATAGGCCGAAGGCAGCACAACGCGCCGAGATCTGGATGGCACCGAGGTGGTGTCCAGCAATTTGCCGCACTGGTGTGGCCATCCTACAATGCTGCGCCGAAAGTCGGCGTGGGGTGCCCCGTTGGCCTGTGAGGTGGCGTCAGTAGCGGACCGATGTGTGAATAGGCCGGAACCAGCACAAGGCGCCAAGATCCGGATGGCACCGAGGTGGTGTCATAGTTGAGAGTTCTGAGCAGCGCTTGTAACACTGTCTGAAGCTTATTTGCACCTGCTGCAGCTTCACTATTGCCCTGGTGTGGCCTAAGATCGCCCATGACATAGGCGGCCACCTCCCGGGGTCCGGCGGAACTTTTTTCCTTTTCCTTTCTGCATCTTGTCCCAAATTCGTTTGACCTGAAGACACGACCAGGTCCCTGAATGTGTGCAGGGGGACGCTATTGATTGAATCAAAATGGCGGCTTCACACAAAGCTGACTCAAGCGTTTTCTGGTGGTTTCATAGTTGAGAGGCACTTCATCTGCAGTGGGGCGCCGAGATCCGGATGGCACCGAGGTGATGTCTAGCAAGTTGCTGTACTTGTGTGGTCATCCTACAATGCTGAAACTCGGCGTGGGTCGCCCCATTAGCCTGTGAGATAGCTGTTCTTTGGATTTGGGCCTGGTCCACTAAAATGGCCCTGGGACACCTAAGAACTCGAACGCTCGATTTTTTTTTCCTTTCCTGTACATGCAAAAAAAGGTAAATGCCCGGTATGTTACACGCTTCATCTGCCACGATGAACTCTCCAGAGGAACCGAAAAAATATATAGTTGTGGTAACTATACCATGCATCGTCATATGGAGAGGTGGCACCAATTAATTATAGTGCTGCATAAAAGAGAGATTTGGAGGAGAACCCCTGACCTGCTAGTACATTCATCAAAGAAGTGGCACTGAGAGCTTCAGAGGCAAGGGAAACGGTCCCAAATATTTAGAAGAACTTTGGAAAGATTAAAATGACATGTTTAGATTGTGGTAAATTAATTTCATGTGGGCAGATGAGTGTTACTCTAATAAATACAGCATATGAACATCATCATAGTCGATGGTTGGTAGAGACATTTTGACTATATCCTGGACCTGCCCGTCCTCGCCCAAAATGGCGCCGGAATAAATGGGACTCGTAACTCCTTGTTGTGTACTGGTTGCAGAACCTTGAAATCACGAGATACGTATGCAGTTTTGAAGCACATGGCGGGCGGGGACGAGAATTGATTGAATATTTCGACATTCCTATTGATATTAAGTTCTGATGTGTTATTGATTACTGTACTGTTGAAAGTTCGAATTAACGTCACCCATGGTACTTGCCCGCAAATGTATATCTAGATAATTTTATTGTAACTGGCCCTGTCGTATTTTAATTATAAAATGTACGTCCACCGATTCCGTAACTGTTAGACACCTTAGTTCTTGCAACCTAATGGCCCGCCCGTTACGTTCCTCTACAGTGTAAATGTCTACTCATCACATACGATTACAGTTTGCTCCGTGGCCGGCCCACGTGGTTATAGGCTCGTATTTGTATAATGAAATTTTCACAATAAAGGTTTTTAAAAGAAAACATGGTAGTAGTATATACATTGGTAAAGTTTGTAATAATAGTCACTGTTTTAGAATCATTAAAAGGCAAGTGAAATAAAGCAGACCAATTACATGAAGGGTAAAAGGTATAATACGAAGGAACGCAGTAAAGATAAATGGTCAAGGGCTGTTGTGTTTTCTATTCCTGCAACATAAAGTGATCGATAAGAATCTCATATTCAGGCGTATCGGCGACTAAGACAGCAGGTCGACCCTCTTTTGCTCAACGGCTCCATCATGGGACGAAGAAACGCTCTTTTTCTCGAAAAAAGAATATATTTTACTTGCAGGACAGTTGTAAAATTTCCGGGAAAGTACATTAGCCTGGAACATTATAACATATATTTAAGAAAAAATAATGTTCGGAAGTAATGAAAAGCGTAATTTTTAGGTCATATGAGCAAGCCTTTCATCATTACAATAAGAAAAGTAAAATGAACCAATGAAAAGTTTTATTAACAAGTCACATGACTTGTTATGCTTACGTTACGCGCTGCGCGCCCCGGATGACTTCCGGATGCGCTAACGCGGCGCGTCATATGACGCATTACGCGACAACGCAGGTCCAGAATATAGTCAAAATGTCTCCACCAACCAGCGGTCGGAACACAACCCCTTTCAGCAGGCTAAATAGTTCTGTTAAATGAGAACAGAAGGGACAGGCAACAAGAACCATCAGTGAAAGAGGGGAGGGCTAGTTCTTCTCTACCGGGTTACATTGGGGCGCTACCGGAACTGATCGAATTGGTAGTCTACAGTGTTTCTGGATGTTTCAGACTGAAGCTGGGGTTAGCATGAGAGCACCACCATTTCGTAGCTCCGTCGTGGCCATTCCGCAACCAATCATGGCAGCCGCTCTTTATCGTTATTTTGGGCGGGGTGGGTGGCGGAGCCGAGCTGTTTTGCAGCCATCATTGTGTGGAGTTCAGTTCATCTCACTAGTTTTGTATTTGTCATGAGGGGTTGTTCCTAATGTTTCTATTTTAGCGAGGTCAAAAAGAGATCCCATTAGTGGCCTACTGATTTTGCTCGATTCCTTTTCTTTTTTTTTACACGATTTTTCGTTATCTGCAAAGACTAAACAGAGTATTGCGACTCTGTGTTTGTTTGTAAATAGAGAATGAACCAAAGAGAACTAATTCTAAAACAGTAAATACTTGGATAACAATCAATCAAATGGAGAGAGAAGCAGGCACGACGGATTACAACGGGGGCAAAGGCCTGCGTTAACTACCTTTCACTATCTGCAAAGAGAGAGTACTCCTAATAGAAATGAGGGGGGGGGGCACCATTCAAAGCAGATCAGTGTGCATAAACACGAAAATGTTTTCACTTACCACGTACTTGACATTCGACAGCTTATGATATTTGCTATTAAAAAACCATTGAAATTCACTGAAAAAACCATAGGTTATAGACCATATATAGTTAGGAATTAGCATTTACAAAACCTTGAAAATTCACTGAAAAAACCATAGGTTATAGACCATATATAGTTAGGAATTAGCATTTAAAAAACCTTATTTTACTCACACAAAACCATTGAAATTCCATATATAGTTAGTTGCACTAACTATATATCGCGCACCTGCAATCCACTGCTGATCATGTCACATATTACATCATTCATGACATGGTCAGTGACATCACTGATGACATCACTGATGACATCTCAAATGACATCACTGATGACATCACTGATGACAACATCCAGTGACTGTATGTTTCTGTAAAGTTAAAATATATCTTACATATTGAAGAATGAGTGGATGTATAAGTGTCTGGATGAAGGATTTAGTAGGTGCGTGACTGACTGTATGAGTGAGTGATTAAATGTGTCTCACTGAATGCATGGGTTAGTGACTAAACTGTCTTAATTTGTGCATCATTATGTCTGTTGTTCTGTAAACTGCTGCATGTGTTGATCATTAGCTATACGAGAGGCTATATGTGTTATTAATTGCTTGCCCAAGTATTTCTATGGGAGATTGAGTTTGTGTGGGGGTGGCTGGAAGGTGTGTGACTCTATGCATAGATGTGTGAACAGTTTATTCACTAGGTGTATGAGTTCAAGAGTGCATGTGGAAACAGCTACATGGGCAGTTGACTGTGTGCATGAGTGTATTGATGAGTGAATGGATATCTCAATGCTACATGTCATAGTAAGTACATATGTAAAACACAGTACATGTGAGAGTTGGCATATATAAATAACTGTGCATGAGAGCCACCGAATGAGTGAGTGGTTGTATCGATCATTGTGAACTTGTATCAGGGATTGTATAAGAGAGTAAATATGTGTTAGTATATGTTTCAATAAGTAAGGTGTGTTTAACTGTATAGTTGAAGAAATGGAGATGAGATTGTTTCTTTGCATGACTGACTCGGTGTGTGAGTAACTCCATGGATGAGTGGAAGTGTGTGAGTGTCTGTATACACTGAGTGTATCTAAGGTTATATTAGAGTCTGAAGAGGTTTATCGTATTAGCACAAGAATGATGTCAAATGAGATGTCATCAGTGATGTCATCAGTGATGTCATTTGAGATGTCATCAGTGATGTCATCAGTGATGTCACTGACCATGTCATGAATGATGTAATATGTGACATGATCAGCAGTGGATTGCAGGTGCGCGATATATAGTTAGTGCAACTAACTATATATGGAATTTCAATGGTTTTGTGTGAGTAAAATAAGGTTTTTTAAATGCTAATTCCTAACTATATATGGTCTATAACCTATGGTTTTTTCAGTGAATATATATATATATATATTCAGCTCCAAACTTCCTCCCCGGTCAAAGGAAAGAATGGCCGCACTCCCAGGGTCGCCTTAGTATTAAAGTTATTTATTCAACTTAAAGAAATCGCACAGGACCCGTTTCTGCGTTTGCGCCTTCTTCCTGCTGTATCAAAGTACATACTTAATTAAACGCCATTTTATCTAAGATCTCCACAGTGTTTCCGGCACAGTCATTAACATAAAAAAACAGACTTCTCCGTAGCATTAATTTTACACGGGCGCCATGATGTAACATGTTCATTCATCATATAGGTATATGTTTTTACTTTAATTACTATAAAGAAATTCATTTAAACTTAAATAACAGAATTTGTTTCACTTTCTTGCACAATTGAGCCCTGGATGGGCTTATAATCACACTACTCATAAATTCAAAGCCCAATACATTTGGTATTTAGCATTATCAAAACATCTAATACTCTGTGCCCTCTAAGGCAAATGCCTATCCATAAATCAATAAAGTAAATTCATTACACATGATTTGGTAGATAAATTCAAATGCAAAGCAATCAAATTATATTTCATCCCATGTTAACCAGATACCTCTATTGCTTAATCCAGATACCACCGACCCCCGGGGAAGTTACATATCTAACATAAATGAATGGAAAGTTCTTCCTCGGTGTTGAGACCAAAAGGAATTACAGTTCGTAGGTCGATTATAAGTCTTGACTCGAGCCTACGTAGTCTCAATTCGCGGTTACCACCGCATTCACCAGCTGGAATGTGATCAATGCAGTAAAATTTCAGGAGATTCCTGTCACTATTGTGATACTGGGAAAAATGCCTCGCTACTGGGTACGAGGAATCCTTATTCTCAATTGCCCAGGCATGTTCCAAGATTCTGCATTTCGTGGGGTGTATTGTGCTGCCTATATAAGATTTCGCACATGGGCATACTAGGCAGTACATACAATATGGGGTGTTACAGGTCAAGAACTTATTTATCTTTTTTACTCCCTCCATGCCAGGTATCTTATAGGTCAAGACTTTCGAACTATTTTTACAAGCCTTGCATTTTGAACAAGGAAAAAACTCAGTAATAGTACTGATTCTCGGCACAAAAGGAATTGATTCGTAATGGCTTCTGACCAAAGAATCTTTCAAGTATCTACAGTGTTTAAATGTAATTTGTGGATATTTAGGTAGAGTCCTCCCAATCACTTGGTCTGTCTTCAAAATATGACAGTTACGACATAAGATTTTCCATAGAGCCCCTGTCTCGCTTGAAAAAGTAGTTATAAACCGGCATGAGTCATCCCCTTGGTTATTCTGTTTCTCCTTATTCTTAAGTAGGCAACTTCTTGGTATTCTGTCCACCTTAGCCAATGTTTTCATTAACAAATCGCAACCGTAACCCCAAAACTTAAATTTGTCAATAGCTTGTCATGCAGCAGCATGAAAATCTTCTATGTTAGTGCAGTTCCTCTTTATGCGTAGAAGCTCACCATATGGTATGCTATCTTTAAGGCTCTATTGATGGCTACTGGAGGCTTGTAAGACCGAATTACCTGCGGTCTCCTTCCTAAATAGTGAGGTGCAAATCTTACCCTCACTAATAAACACTCTAAGATCTAGGAGAGAGACCTCTTTCTGACTCAGGTGCCCACTAAAATGGAGATTCAGAGAATTTCTATTCAGTTCACAAATATATTCCTCAGCTTCATGTTGTGATCCTTTCCATAAAATGAACAAATCATGGATGTATCTGTGCCAAGATATAATACAACTGACCCACTTGTTATATTTCTCCGCCCAGTCCACCTGCTTCTCCCACCAGCCGACAAATAAATTCACGTTGCTGGGGGTGAAGCAGGTGCCCATTGCGGTACCCCGTACCTGCTGATAGTATTGCTTCTCAAAGAGAAAAATTTTATTTGTCAAACAAAATCAGCAAATTCAATCAACATTTCATTGTGTTCTGACAGTTGCAACGACCTTCCTTTGAGAAAATAGCATACGGCTTGTAGGCCCTTCTCATGCTCAATTGCTGTGAATAGACTAGTTACATCCAATACAATCATTACCATATCTTGTTCCCATGAGATGTCCATTATACTCCTAATGAAATGGGTCGTATCACGAATATATGAAGGCAGCGTCCTTACAAAGTCTGACAGGAAGTAATCAACAAATTGGGACATAGCTTCAGTCAGGCAGCCAATGGAAGAGACAATAGGCCGCCCTGGTGGCCTTCTGGCATCCTTGTGTATTTTTGGCAACTGATAGAAAGTTGCAGTTGCAGGATATGGACACGTGAGAAATTTGTACTCATAATCATTTATCATGTTTCTATTTGCTAATTTCTGAATTAGGTCATGATATTGATGATATATATATTGGAGATATACATATATATATATATATATATATATATATATATATATATATATATATATATATATATATATATATATATATATATATATACTTGAAGATGAAGGATCACAAGAAAACAACAGCCAGCCAAGGCAAAAATCTGGATCCCAAAGGATACAATGAGTCACAAAGAAATAAAATATCCAAGAAAGAAGTGACTCAAACAGATAGATTCACCAAAGAACAAAAATATATTTCCACTACAACGTTTCAGCTTCCGCCTTCCTCAGGTAGTTTCAAGATGGTAAGCTCAGTGGCTGCACAGTTGACAGCTGAATTTTCAAAAAGCATCATGAGTGAAGATTCCATTTGGAATGTGGAATCAATGCAGTCCTGAGAGTTCTTGAGATATATATAAGAATAAAAAAGAAGAATATAATCGAGCGCCTGGGTTGGGTAAGGTACAAAAGGATATCGTCCGCGTAGAGCGAAATGCGGTCCTCCCATTCCGCGGTCCAATTAAGCCCTTTCACACTAGGGTCCCTCCCGATCCAGGCCGCCAGTGGTTCCAGGACTAGGGCAAAGAGCAGGGATGACAAAGGGCACCCCTGGCGTGTGCCACGTCCGAGCGGGAAAGGACATTTCTGAAGATGTGGCCGTTAGCTACCACAGGCGCTAGTGGGTTTGAATAGAGCAGTTTCACCCACGCACAGAAACTGGGGCCAAAATCAAGATGCCTGAGTACCACGAATAAATAAGGCCACTCGACCATGTCGAACACCATTCGGGCGTCCAGTGAGAGGATCACCGCAGGTTCCGAAAGAATTGGAATTTGGGCCAACACCGCATGGACCCCACGAAGATTAAGAGCTGTGTTCCTATTTGGCATAAAGCCGGACTGGTCAGGATGGATTAACTTCTCCAGATGTGGGGTCAGACGGTTAGCTATCATTTTGGCCAAGATCTTGGCCTCGGCATTCAGTAACGATATCAGACGGTATGAAGTGCACTCATCCGTAGGCTTACCAGGCTTTGGTATGGCAATGATTGTGGCAAGACGTTGATCCCGCGGCAGTCCCCCCTTATGTAAACTATCCGAAAACATAGCCAAGAGATGAGGAACCGCCACCTCCGAAACACTCTTGTAGAACTCCACAGGGATCCCATTGGTTTGCATTTTGAAAGAGAGAACACGGAAACCTACTCTTGCTTTTAAAATGCAAAGCAAAATGCTTTTCCCCACGGGGAGCTGCATATTAGCAGGTCCTCGTGTGGAAAAGTAATGGTGGCTTCCGAAGGATGCAGAGAGCTGACTAGCACCATAGGGACATTGGGCCTCCACCCACAGTCCCCAACATTGAATATACGCCCATGGGATGGGATCCTGACGAAGAATAAAAATTAGTAGTAGGTGATATTTTCTTTTACAGTAAAAGTAGGAGTCGGTAATGGGCATATTTACAAGGACAGCGTTAAAATGTTCTGGTGTAAACCTGGGCTTCTATTGGAATTCTCACAAATTCTCAAAAGCCTATTATTAGGCCCACTATGGCTGCTTTAGCAGCACTTTCCTAACGCTAAAGGGACAATAATTTTTACGCTGTCCTTGTACATATGCCCCCAATATTGCGTAAAATACAGCAATAATTCATGTTTACAAGTGAAAAGCTTGTTAATATAAAACTGTGGTCTTAACATATCAATCCAGCTCGCATATTAAACATGCTTAAGTCTACTTCAGAACAGATGGTAGGATCCAACATAAACCGCAATTGCCAAGAGTTTTGCTATCGGTCCACATATCCAGGGCTGCCTTGTAAATACAACGCAGTTGTCATACCTTCCTCTTCCATGTTATATTGTCATAGGAACACCTACCTTGCTACTGGGAACGCCTATATTGCAACTCATTGGAGATATGAGGCGAGCTGTTAGTAAACCGGCTGCTAACATCCGTTAATGCATCTTAGCGTCGCCTAGTAAATAGGGCAATATAATTTTCACTGCACTTCTGGCTTTTTTTAAAAATTGCAGTGAAATGGCACTTATTAATATGCCCTCAAGTTTGCTATGACAGAGCGGGAACCTTGACGCCCGCCCTGCCATAGCAAACAGCAGTGTCCCTGGGTAGGCACCCCAAGACACATCACAGGGGCGGCCTTAGACATGTGCAAGCTGTGCACTTGCACAGGGCCTCCAAACCCAGGGGCCACCAAGCCAATATACAAGGTACCTCCAGTAAGCGCCACAGAGCCGTGTTGTAGAGTGTTGTAAAAAGGGGCATGGCCTCCGAACACCTCTGTGCAACGCAGCTCTCTGGCGCATACAGGAGGTACTTGGTAGGCTAGTTGGCCCCCAGGGACTCTCAGGATTGAGGACGAATTAATTTTCGAACTTAAAAAGCGTCACAGGGCGTGTTTGTAGACATGTCACCTCAGGACACGCCTCCTTCCTTCACCATTGTGCGAACGCGCCTACGAAAAGTTGTACGTTGGGGAATTAATTCTCTTTCAGTACGGAGTGTCCCTGAGGGTCAACTAGCCAAAGAGGTATCTCCAGTATGCGCCAGGGAGCTGCGTTGCAGACAGGTGTTCAAAGGCCATGCCCCTTTTTACACCTCTCTGCAACGCAGTTCTGTGGAGCTTACTGGAGGTACCTAGTGGGCTAGTTTGATCCTAGGGACCCTTAGGATTCAAGGGGACTTAATCTCTCAACTTAGAACGGACACAGGGCGTGTTTACACAGTGATGAAGGTAGGGGACGGGGCATGTGGTGACGTGTGCAAACACTCCCTGTGGCGCGTTTTAAGTTGGGGAAATAATTCCCCTTCCATCCTGAGGGACCTTGGAGGCCAACTTGCCCAACAGGTGCTTCCAGTAAGCACCACTGTGCTGCGTTGCAGAGAGGTGGTGCAGGCTGTGCCCCTTTTTACATCTCTCTGCAATAGTGCTTACTGGACGTACCTAGTGGACTAATTTACCACTAGGGACCCTCAGGATTCAAGGGGACTTATTCTCCCAACTTTAAAAGGCCACAGGGCGTGTTTAAACAGTGATGAAGGGAGGGGACCGGGCCGGAGGTGACCTGTCAAACACGCCCTATAGCGCGTTTTAAGTTGGGTAAAAAATTCCCCTTCAATCTTCAGGGACCCTGGGGGCCAACTAGTTCACCAGGTGCTTCCAGTAAGCGCCACTGCACTGCGTTGCAGAGAGGTGGACTAGGCTGTGCCCCTTTTTACATCTCTCTGTAACGCAGCTCTGTGGCTCTTACTGGAGGTACCTAGTGGGCTAGTTGGACCCTAGGAACCCTCAGGATTCAAGGGGACTTAATCATCCAACTTAAAATGGCCACAGGGTGTGTTTACACAGTGGGGAAGGGAGGGGACAGGGCCTGAGGTGATGTGTGCAAACACGCCCTGTGACCCATTTTAAGAGGTAGTTTTAATCCCCCTGCCCTATTATATACTAGGGGCTTACAGAGGAGGTAATGCTAATCACAGAGAGACTCCAACGCATAGTGTTCCCTAGTGTATGTAGGTGTTTTCACTGTATGTATTCTAAGTGTGTTTTAACATAGCACTGGCTCTAGGATTGGTTAGTCAGAGTTAGTTACCACCAGTACCCATCGGAAAAAGTTGAGGGTACAGGATGATTTTGCAACAAGGCTTCTTTCTGCTCTTCTGTTTGTTCTTTCTGCACATTTTCTTTCTTCCTGCACTTTTCTTCTTCTTTGTTGACTTCTGTTGCTTCTTTCTGCATTTCCATTTTTCTTTCTGTGCATTTTTTCTTCTTTCTTCACATGTCCTATTCCTGTAGGCATAGTTAGTAATTAGCATTTAAAAAACCTTAGAAATTCAATGAAAAAAACAGTGATGTCATTTGAAATGTCATCAGTGATGTCATGAGTGATGTCACTGACCATGTCATGAGTAATGTAATATGTGATGTCATCAGCAGTGCATTGTGGGCGCGCGAGTTATAGTTAGCTGAACTAACTATAATGGGGGAATTTCAATGGTTTTGTACGAGTGAAATGTCCAGCTAACTATAACGCCCCTGAAACCTATGGTTTTTTCAGTGAATATATATATATGTGAATAGGCAGCCGGAAAGGGACTGTCGGGACCACAACCAGGGCCCCCATACCCGTGGGCCACCGCTAAGTGGCTGGTGCCACCCTAAACATCCATGCGCGATGTGTCAGGCACTACATGGTGCCTGCCACACAGCTCATGGATGTTTGAAATGTGCCTTTTTCTACTGCGGCTTGTGCTGCGGCCATTTTCCTTGAGTCAGCAGAAGTTCAATCAATCAATCAGGGGTTTGTAAAGCACGCTACTCACCTGTGAGGGTGTCAAAGTACTAGGAGGGAACAACTCCAGATCAGTCAAAGAGCCAGGTATTGATGTCCTTTCTGAACGTGGGCAGGGACAGGGTGCATCTGTAGAAAGAAGAAAATTATGTATCTAGGGGAGGTGGGACAGTCAACATTCCCCAGCGATGGTGTTTGGACGCTTGTGTGACTGCCACCCTATGTGTAATTCTGTTCAGTAGTTCGGCAAGTAGCCGTGTCTAAAAATTGCAAAAGCTCCATAGACATGGCATGGTTAAAATCATTTTGGGCCCCCTATTTTTTGTCAGTCCCCCCTTTATGAATCACCCCAAAACTTTCCATGCACAACAGGGAAAAGTAGACCACTTTTTATGGAACATTTTGTGAAGATTATTTAAACGGCACAAAAGTGTATAGCAAATCAAACATGCTTTGTTTAAGGTAAAAGGTGGTACTAACTCGAAGCGCCTTGGGACCCTACGGGTAAGTAGTGCGCTATATAAATGCCTATACATACATACATACTAACTATAAAAACCTACTGGTTATTGCCAGTAGGATATATATATATATATATATATATATATATATATATATATATATATATATATATATATTAGGATATGTATATATATATATATATATATATATATAAATTCATATATATATATATATATATATATACATACATACATATATATATATATATATATATATATATATATATAATATTTTTATATATATACATATATATATGTATAGGTGTGTGTATGTATTGTATTAGGTATTATTGAACGCATATATCACCCTTAGGTCTCAGCACTTCGCTGAAGACAGAAAGTTAGAAAGGGGCAGGGCCAGACGTTAGAATAACCACGTTTTGAGGGCTTTACGGAATTTTTTGTGGTCGGTTACCAGGCAAAGCTGTATCGGCAGTGAATTCCATAGCTCAGGTGCAATTCTGGAAAAGGACCTGCAGCCATTTTTTACAGTGTGGACCTTGGGGATAGTTAAGAGATGTTTACTGGTCGAGCGGAGGGTTCTAACTGGCTGATGTTTGTCAGTTTTTTTGCTAAATAGGCTGGTCCATTATTGTTCAATGTTTTGTGTACTAAGCAGCATAATTTAAAGGCAACCCTCTCTGTTATAGGTAGCCAGTGGAGGGTCTTCAAGCTGGGAGCCAATGGTGATTGGGGGGAGATTCAAGACCAGTCTCGCCGCGGTGATCTGCAGCACCTGAAGCTTTGTCAGAAGCTTTTCATTTATGAATGCGTTACCATAGTCCAAGCAGATGATGATTAGTCCCTGCACAAGGGGCATCCGAGAGCAAGGGGGAATCCATTTTAAGATTTTTCTAAGGCAGCACATTAAGCCATAGATGGCGCGGACCACAGAGTTGATGTGGTCAGCCATGGAAAGTTTATTGTCCATAACAACTCCCAAATTGCGGACTGCTGTCTTGGGCAGGGGGCACGGCCCTAGGGAGGGTGGCCATCAGTCAGTGGTGGTCTAAATGTGTTGTGCATCTCCAAAGAGCATGATTTTTTGAGCAGTAGGTGATTATTTGACATCCAGTCATTAATCGATGACATGCATAGTTTAAATCTACGTTGTGTATCAGTTGGATCTGGATCGAGAGTGATTAACCATTGCATGTCATCGGTGTAAGAGACTGTATCAAAGCCGTAGGCTCTGATTATTTTAGCTGAAGGCGACACGTAAAGGTTAAAAAGTGTGGGGCTTAAAATTTTGGAACGAAAGCCCCCTATTTGCACCTTAGAGGACCGTTCCGTCAGATAGCTCCTGAGCCATTGTAGTGCGAGGCCCTCAACACTACACTCCCATAGTCGCTCCAAAAGAATGCCATGAGAGATGGTGTCGAAGGCAGCCGACAAGTAGAGTAGGATCTGGATGGGGGATTGTCCAGCATCTAGAGAAAGCCTGATGTTATCGACGATCTCGACCAGAGCCGTTTCGGTGCTATGATAAGACCGGAAACCCGATTGAGATGAGTCTAACAGATTATTACTTTATAAATATTTGGACAGTTGGTAGTTAACTGCAGATTCCATTACTTTGCCGAACAAGGGTAGGAGAGAGATTGGTCTATAATTGGCGAGTTGTTTGGGGTCAGCTGATGGCTTTTTCAAGAAAGGTCTGACATAGCTGCCTTCCAGTGTGAGGCTACAGTGGATTGTGATAGTGAAAGATTCAAGATGTACGTTAAGTTGGGAATGAGTGCTTGGCCAATTTTAGATAAGATCTGAGAGGATGTGGGATCAGTCTCCGAGCTGGATTTTAGCCTTCTTAGTATGGCGGAAGTTTCTTCCTCTGTCAATTTACTAAATTCTTTGAGAGATTTGGTGTTCCGAGGGAGGGTTGAAACCAGTCTTTGTTCAGGTGAGGTATTTATAGATTGGGGAAAAAGTTTGTGAATATCATTTATCTTGTTTACAAAGAAAGCGAAGAGAGAATCAACCCATCCTGCGAGGCAATATGTGACGGTATGCAGGAGGGGGGCTGGTAAATTCTTTCACAATCTTGTACAGCTCTTTATGGGAGCTGGAGGCTGGGTTGATTCTGTCTCCTAAGTAGGATTGTTTGGCCACAGCTATGTTATCCATGTAGCGACAGTGTAAGGTGTTATACTGATGCCTATAAGTTGTGTTTTTTTGTAAGTCTCCATTTGCGTTCCATCTTCCTGACAGCGAGTTTATCACTTTTTAAGTCCAGAGTGAACCAGGGGGACAGTGTTTTTGGGCAATAGGTTTTCTTCTTAGGAGCAATTATGTCTAAGTATGTGACAATAGCTGTCTCAAAACTTTTGGCTGCCTTGTTAACATTGGTCATCTCAGAGGGGGAGAGGAGAACAAAAGTTGTAGTGAATAATTCATGGTTAATCTTACTGCAAGACCTGCTTAACTTCTGTTCTTTAGTTGAACCTGGTAGAGTCAATAATCGGCCCATATGGAAACTTATTATGTGATGGTCGGACCATAGGATGGGGAGAAGTTGGTTGATATTTACATAGGGCGAGTTGGTAAATAGTAGATCTAACATATGACCAGCGATATGGGTGGGAACTATTATCAGTTTTTTTAAGCCCAGTGTGTCAAGGCTGGTGATAAGATCAAGTGTGTAGGGGTCTGTTTGGTGCTCAGCCTTATAATTAAAATCTCATAGAAGAATGAAATTATCTGCCGCCAGGACGTATGGAGCAATGGTCTCAATTAAATTGATCGAGAAGTGGTCTTTATTTCCAGGGGGTCTGTATAGAAGGGCAGGTTTCATTTCTTGAACTCTCTATTGTAAAGATACATATTTCACCCCAATCAGCCTGTATGGCCTCTATAGTATGTATTTTGCTGTTTGTTTTAAAAGCAATAGCTATGCCTCCTCCTTTCTTGTCTTTTCTGTCCTGTCAAGTCAGCTGACAGTTGTGGCGTAGGGCTATTGCTAAATCGTGTTGTGAGAACTCATGAAACCACGTTTCGGTGATGAAGCAGAGGTCAGGTTTCTCAGAATTCAGTAGGGACCAGATTTCAAGTGCATGTTTGGGAAGAGAACTTGAATTACAGTAGATATCCACCAGGTACTCAGACTCTGGTTTTTCATGATTGGGCTGTGAGTGTTTGATGTTATTATCAATTAGTTTGGCCTGCCCTCTGATGGGGAGACACTCTTGAGTAGTGGGGACCCTGGCTTTATATAAAGTGTGAAGCTCCTGACTCGTATATTGAATGACAGTCATCACTGGCAGTTAATGGGAGATAGAGGAGCGGTGGCATATAAAATGGGCAGAGTGACTAGCGCGTGGTGACCATCAGGCGCGGACGGCGGACCAGGGGGGACCCAACAGTGCATGTGAGTGGCGCAAGTTTTTAAAATGGTCAAAAAAAACAACAACAAAGTGGCAGACAATAACTATGTCTGCCCTGTTGCCTGTAGCCCTGGTTAGTTTCTGTGTGTCAACTGCGCATCAGCTCGGCGCACCCCCTTTTGAGTACAGGAAGGGGGCGTGACTGCACAGTGTGTGAAGCGCTGACCTAGCGCTGGAAATGTGAGGGAAAAATGGCGGTGTAATGTAGTTCCTATTTCCCAATAGGCTCTGCGCATTGGAATAATATATCCTACAGATTTGACGTAGGACTTAAGTCAATAGGTCTCTATCGAATATACTAAACTTAATAGTGAGCGCCAGCTAGCTCAGAGGTCACTAGAAACTTTCTCGAATTCACAAGAAGGGATTAGTTTCTGACAACCGCATAAATATGACAACTTTATTCCCCAAGAATAGGAATATATCTCTCAGAGTTGTGAAAACAATAGATAACTAGTTCACTCAGTCAATCGTGCATGCTTCGTTTCTACAGAGTTGCAGAGAAATAGAGAGATGGGTGTTTTTCAATAAAAGGTTTATTGAACAGTCTTCTTTCTCATGCAAGAGAGGTGAACTGCTACACTCATTAGACAGAATGCAAAGTATAATGCGTACAGCTAAAATAGTATTATAAAATAATGGTTTCTAAGCCATATAAAAATACATACATAAATAACATAGACTAAAATACTCAACTGGTGCTTCTAAAATGTGCCTACCCCAATGTACCTAACCTAAGTCTAGTAAGAGGGAGGAAGTAAGTATGGTCTTTAGCATAGGTTTAGTTTTGCCAAGAATCTGCCAAAGGTTTCTCTAGGTTCTAATCAGCTCTATAGCTTGTTAGAATGAAGGAGGTCTGGTATCTCTTTCTCGGGACTCGATTTCCCAAGGGGTGTCAGAAACACTGGAGTCAGAAACACTGGAGCTGGATTCTCAGCAGAGGAGGGCCGCTTCCTGATCAGTGCGTCAACTGGAGAGTCGGCTTCCTTCAGCACTTGCTGTAGCGAGCTGCGTCGGGCAAGTAGGTTGTCGAACTGCTCCGGCATCCGTGCTTTGCTATAGCAGGTGAAGGTATATTTATACCTTGAAGGTGTTTAGGAATGCCATGTTTGACGTAAAGTCGGGCATATGAACGTCATGAATTAACCCCTAAGGAATAGATGTTCATTCTAAAACTAACTGAGTTCTTGGAGAAATCAATATTCAAGCAAAGGGAAGTCCCTAACGGCCTAAAGCTGGTTTTCCAAGAAATCGTTGTGATGTTTGGTGAACGGATGGAAGCAGCCATGCCTGTATTTGGGTAGCATGGGCTATGCCTAAATAAGGGCTTGATTTATATGCCTAAATAAGGGCAACATGAATTGTACCTATATAAGGGCATGAATCGAGAAAATCAATTCGGAATCTAAAACGCTATACAACACCCACTCCACTTTTTCTGTATGACATTACTAAGTTCAAACATGTTAAACATATCTAAACATGATGTGTTAAAACCCACCCAAAACACATAAAAATGCAACGGTGCTGGTTGTACACAAAAGCACATTGGTGCTGTAGGCATTTAAATCAGAGATTCATTCCAAGCATAAAGTTGACATTTGTAAATGCTGTCTGAATGAATCATGAAAATACATTTATGGAATGGCTCGTAAATATAGAAGAAAAAGGCGCCCAAACCATTTCATGTCATATTACATATAACTGTTGGTATGAGGACAAGGTCAAATATTTTCTCTAGAGGTTTTTCAAAGAATTCTAGTTCTCTAAGAATAGTTCTACTTTAAACAGATTACTTTGCGCCAAAAAATGAAAAAATAAAAATGTGGAAAAATTAATGATCATAGAAAAAAGAGTTCCAAAGTTAGAACTTTGTTTTGAAAAAATGAATGTCGAAATTAGATTCTCTCAGAACACTGTGTGCCAAATCAAAAGTCAGTGTTATTGTTTGGAGAAAACATCAACTCTTCTAAGTCTGTAAAGAATTTGTCTACCAATGTAGGTGAAAGTTGGATTACCTTGTTAAGAAGATCAACCGCACATAGATGTGAAGCATCGCCATCAGCAATGGTCGTATTAGCAATGTTTGAATCAGATGGTCCCTGTGTGCCTGTTTCCTCTCGTACCTTACGTCAGCATTTTGCGTCTATGAGATCTCAATGAATGCCGTCATCAGAATTGGTAGCCGCTGGGGACAACACAGTGTATGGGTCGTTACTGGTTCAAGCAAAGTATCAACGTCCATTGGCATGACTGATGGGAGTGTGAGAGAGGTGTCTAACACGCATTCTTCTCTGCATAGCAGGCAGTGTAAAACAGGTAAGATGCAATCTTGCCAAATTGGTCTGAATGATAGAAACCATGTGTTATTTAATTCTCTTAATGAGTTAATCCCAAAATTTGGACGATGCACTCATGACACTTCATCGCCAGTAGAGTGGTCTCCACGGTGATCTGGGTATCGCTCGTGGATTGGCTTGCCATATCGCAGCAGCAGGAGCAAAAATAGTATCCCCACAGCGAGTCACAAAGTGAGAGGCAATCCGCCAAACACACAAAGTTTGGGAATATTCCTAGGACTGCTTCAAAAGGTGCTAACAGTCCAGAAAAAACTGCCTTAAATACATGTACAATTCCACTGTTATCAGACATGTTTAAGATACGACTAAACATATGCAAGAAATGTATAGGGCAATTTATAGTTAAGAGGGCATGTATCTCTGCAGAAGTCCTTGCCACTTGCTGAAAGTATCAATTATATAGAAGAGATATTCAGTGAAGGTCATAACGGCGACTCCCGGTCTGTCTTGGTTTTAGTAAACAATACTTGCATACAGCAAGTGACCCTGGCTGACACAGTTACGAGATATGGTATACCTGGTAACATGCCACAGCAGCTGTGATGGTTCAAAATGAGGTAACTTCCATTAGAAAGCTGTCCAAAAATTGGATCAATCACTGCAGCCTGTGAACCTTGCAGGCGGCAGGATAAGTTGTTAGAGGAACCATCGTAGGCCCCGTGTAAATTAATACCCTGACAAAGGAGAGAACCGCTTAGTGCGTTTTCACAATTTTTACCACTAAGAAACCCTTCTTTTCCCCCACTCCAACATCTGTGTGTGTATGGTAATTCCCAGGATGGGTTGATGTATTCTTTACCCAACCTTTCATATGTGCCTGCAAGTATATGTTTTAAGCAATATTGAAAATGGAAAATTGTAACAGGCAGAGAGATTGTTCAATGTATAATCAATTCAATGGCTGGCTCTTCAGCGACTGCAAATGTCAATCTTTCCAGTTTTTCAATGCTCAGCACCGTATAGTCTGTTCCCCTCTGTGCCAGTTTGATCTGTTTATCAGTGAGATTGAATTCTGAAAACAGTGACAGAGTATTGGTTAAATGCCAAGGCAGATAGCCTGAATGAAGGTTTTGTAACGTCCAGCCTAATGGCATGATAGAACGTAATTGCGACTGACCATGATGCAGCATGACCAAGTCCTGTTCTATTATGTCTATGGCAGAGGATACTATGCAGTCCAAAGAATATATTGTGGATGACAGAGTTGTTAACCCATTGTCAACTACAGAGAGAGATTTCTCTAAATTAATACAATAAAGTTCTCTTATTCTTTCAGCAGTCTCTGCTTGCGTAATCTTCCATGCTTCATTATAAGCAGCATAGATACCGGCATATATAAAATGTTTATGACGCGGTTTAGTAGGTCCTTGCAAGAAATCCTTTAGATCAGCACCATCTTTAAGTAAAGATAAGTTTTGTTTTACATCCTTGAGTGTAGATCTATGTAACCATTCAAGGCACAGTTTCCCTACACTGTATGTTGTTGCTATTACTGCATGCTGTCTCTGAACATATCTTGGATCTGGCCTAGTGAATTTGAACCCCCGTGTTTTATTCAGGAATCTATCTTGACAGGTGTTTTTGTCTGTGGGCCAGATTAACCATTTTTTCCAATCTGGATCTGTTCTGTTGTGATGCAAAATAATAGTAGGTACGTCGACCTCCCCCTCTGAAGTGTTATTGCTATCAGGTGTAGGTGTAGGTATGGACGGATTGTTTAGATCTTTTATCTTGGCTAACCCAAGACAAGATGTATGTTGGACAGTGTCATTCAAAAACATAATTTGCTCTGGGATGATGCAGGTTCTAAATAAGGCTTCTAATCCCTGCACTTGCCAGTCTTTTGTGCCCCAGGCAGTTTTGTCTCAATGTTGTCTTTCCAAAAGTCGAAACCTTGTGAAGACAGCTGAGCATAAAAGGCCACAGAATAAATTAGTTTGGTATTTGTCAGCATACTTCTCATTCCTGTCTTATTAACATGTTTAAAGTAAAATGATTCGGGATTGGAAATGTTAAAACCTGAAAAGTATGGAAATTTCCCCAAAAACTTTTTTGAGCTACCCTTTGGTGGCGTAGAACAATGTTCCCATTGGTTATACATCAATACATTTCTAGGGTTGCAGATTTGTGCAAGAAATGATGACCATAGTGATTATAACAATACATTTGTTTATAATATGATGAACCTTCTAAGTATTCATGGTTTGTAAATACAGCAGACATTTCTAAGTCTGACATCATATTATTAACAGTCTCGAAGTCCCAATCATCAGAAAAGGTACTAGATGAAACAAAGTCATTCAAGGAAATCTTGAACTTGTGTGGAATCTTCAACAGCTCTGCCAGGCCAAAAATGTCATAATCAGTTCTGTCCCAAGCTATACCACCAGGTATAGGAATGGCTGTGATGTTCACTGATGACAAGTCTCTTTGTTCACAATGCGACTTTGTGTGGCTTGAGGAGTAAGTTGATGTTCTTACTTGCTGTGTCCTTTTTAACAAGTCTTCCATTTATCAGTATTCCCAAAGTTATTACCAGAGTCAACCAAAGTAGAAGAAACAGCACACCCAACACAATCCAAAGTTCAATCCATGGTGAAACCAGATAAGTCTTTTCCAGGTGATGAAAAAGGTCTGTTGCTTATTCTTTCTAAGTTCTTTTTACTGGCGACGTTTCAGGTTCACTGGGATCCTCGGAAAACATATCAAAGTTAATGAAATAGCCAGAGGCAGTTCGGTCAATTGTTGGGATTGCATCACGATACGTTGAAATCGCTGGAACTACAGGATCACTTGTTACGTTTGTGTAGCCAGATGCTACTTCGTTGTAGACAGGTGTTTCTTGATGAACTGTTATTTGGGTCTCAAGAGGGACAAGTTCCATAGCTTTGTTGCATAGACCTTCATTTCGCACTGCAGATTCTTCAGAGGTGATGAGTCTCTCAGTTTGAACCTATTGGATAGTAGCCAGATTAGGGGGTCTGTAACATTGACGGAATCCACTTGGCCTACTGCTTATGATCGACTACATGATGTGGTTTGACAAGGTCGATGGACACAAACCTGTTCTCCTTTTTACCAGCAAGTGGCGGCAGTAATACTGTTCTTGATCTTTATCCGTGGATTGCTAGGACAGGTACTGGTTGTCTGTGAGAAGGCCCAAATTCCTTCTTGTCCGCGATTGTCTCTCTGACTAGATCCCCAAACTTAGGAATCGAGACAGGCCTTGCTGGGATGGTCGGCTTCTCTTCAGTGGTGGTTGGCTTCAGGAAAACGTTACTTTGTTTCGTTTTATTTCATTTAAGTACTGTAAAACAGCCAAACGGTCTTTGATTTCAAAGGGTTTTTGGTCTACCACTGAAGTCTGACAATCGAGGTCTGCTACTATCAATCTGGTCCCAAAAAGGACTTTGCATGGAGTGATACCCCTAGAGAACTTCTTGGCATATTGTTAAGACTACGTTGGAAACTTATTAGATGTTTGACCCACCCGTCACCCGAGCCTAATACCCTAGCTGTTATCGATTGCTTTATGTCCAGATTTTTTCTCTCCACTACCGAATTTCCTTCAGGATGGAATTGTCAAGACAAGCACTACGTCGTCTCTTACCTGGTCTTGATATGTCTTTCTTGATTCGAGTAGTTGATTCGCAGGGACGCAAGGGACCAACCTTCCTAAAGACTAACTCCTTACCTTGAGAAAGTTTACTTCACTACAAGATATTTAGCTAGACTATGGGGAGGAGGGCCGGTACTGGACGTAATGTTCTTGCTGACGACCTGCGAACAACAAGAACCTTAAGTTTACTCAGAACTTACTATCCTAGTTTAAGCTAAAATCCTTATCTATTGTTCACTTTCTAAACGTTATTTCCTTAGCCTACCTGCGTTCAGCTGTAGTAATTCTTTCGTCCCGTATGTCTTTCTTGTCAGATGAGTTGGGTGATTTGTCTGTCTCCTGCGTTGTTGATCTTTAGTAGCGTGGTCTTGTGAAGAGAGACTCTGTAATAATCAACAGTAGATTCTAAATATGTTTTTAAACAAAATGTTATTATTCTCTGTTCATAAAAGAATCCTTTCTTTTAATATAAAAAAGCCTTTCTCTCCCTCACTTCTTACTTACTCAGAGTTTTATTCTGTGTCTTTAAACGTCCGTGATTTTCCTTCTAAAATAAGTGAAACAGCTCAAGGAAAGAATTACAGATCAAACATTCAGAAATAACTTCTTTCTGAATTACTGAAATCACCTTTGACCTTTCTGTTACAAAATGTTCACAAGCCTAAACACCTAAAAGAAATCACCAAGCTCAAGATTCTTGAATTGTCTCTTGATCTATAGTTCCAAAAAATTGCTTGTGATGTCTTTCTTGCGAAGGGCGCCTTAAACCAAGCAAAAATAAAACGTATCTCTTTTTTGTTTGCAGGTTCCAATGCAGAAGAGAAAGTGCAGAGCTGAAGATGCTTCGGGATCGAAGTCAGAGTTTCCAGGATCGTTGTTAAGGTTTGTAGCCGTCTTCTAGAGCTGGGAATCTCCACACGACCTTCCTCGGTGCAGACGGAAGGCAAAGCGCCTTCCAGAAGGCTGGGTGCGGTTTAAATACCTGACCGCACCCAGCCGCGCCCCACGTATGCGTGCGCTCAGCTAACAACGGGCTGAAGCACACGCGAGAGAAACGCAGATCAGTCCAAGACCAGAAGCGCTTTTATTAAGAGCCTTAACCTTGAATCAAAGCTCAAAAGAAAAGTCTATTAGTCAATGTGTGAACAAATGAATCATTGAACAAATTATTGTAATGCTACATCAAAAAATACAATCAGAGCTCTGTATAAATCAGAATTTCAGGAGTGCTGTAAGCAGTTAAAACACATACACCCTCACGACATAACACTAAGGAGTGCAGGTGCACGGGAAAGGGGTGGGTTTTTTAGAGGCGAATAGCGCCAAAAGGAAAGCATATCATCCAGAGAAGGCTTCATAGGGAATCGTGACAGGAATGGACTAGAGTACCGCAATGCAACGCCCAATTTGACCATGGCCTCCTTGTAAGCTTGAGAGCTAAACTTGTTTCTTGATCAATATCGCCGTACCCCTAGCATAACTGGAGTACGAGGAGAATACACTATGCATGGCCCATTTGGACGCGAAGGCAGCAGCTTTGTGAGGTGAAAAGGGCGTTTCTTGCAACATTGCTATATGCGTGTGATGCCTATATAAGTAGGCTAAGACCTGCCTTTTTTTTCTAGGATCTCCCAGCCCCCTGACATTCCACGTGAGGATGTTCAAGTGCGTTCCCGGGTTATTGGCCATGAGTATAAGATGACAAAGAATCTAGTCTTGCGGTGCAGTGCCCTGCCATCTCGAACCATGCAGTACTCAATGACAATTGCTGCGTGCTTTGCGCTCCCAGTACCCTCAAATGTAACATGCATTCCCATATCTTTAGGCCGCGTGTGCTAACCATACTCAAAACTGTTAACATCCAATCCCCCCTTCACCCCTCCCATCCCTCCCACTGAAGCAACCCAAACATGCCAGCATAATACACCCTCCCTACCCTCCCTGTCATTTCACCCAACCAATAACAAAGAGCATCCCCTACCATCACTATGTGGCAGGGTATCCAGGGAGAATTCCCTGTGGGGGCTCTATCCAGGAGGCAGCACAACTACCCCTCGCCCCTGGAGCATGTGCAGCAGCTGCTGCGGCTCCAAAGAGCATGGAGGGGGGCCCTGAAGCTAGCTTCTAGCGGCCCGGGGTATACCTGTAAATGTGTACATATGTTCCAACAGCAATAATCCCCAGCATATATAATACTACTCACAGTTACAAAAAGTCTGTTTTAAGGTCTGCTGCAGTCCCAGGCAAAGTTACTGATCTTCGCCATCTGCACCCGCCAAAGGCGACCGTCGAGCTTCTACCTCTTCATCGCCCGATCTGGCTGAGTGTTTGAGGTGTTTAAGGAACTCGTCCACTTGTTGTGGTTTCGTAAAAAAACGTTGTTTCCCTTGATGAGTGACTCGTAGCCGTGCCGGGTAAAGGAGGGCGTAGTCGATTTGTGCTTTACGCAATTTCACTTTGACCTCAAGGAACTTCCGCCGCTCCTCTTGGACCATTGGCGTGAAGTCAGGATATACAGTAAAGGGGTTGCCGTCATACGACAGGGACTGCTTGCTACGCGCTGCCCTCAGCGCCACATCTCGGTCCCTGTAATTTAAGAGTCTAGCAATTATGGGTCTCGGAGTGGCTCCCAGCTTGGGCCTGGGGCCCAGCGATCTATGCGCTCGCTCGACAATAAATTGGGGAGAAAAAGCCTCCGACCCTATCGCCGCAAGTAAAAAAATTTCAACATATTCCTCCATGCGACCAGTATTGGTCGATTCCGGAATTCCTAAAATGCGTATGTTGTTACGCCTGCTTCTCGCTTCCAAATCCTCGTTCTTGGAAGCTATGACTCTCAGCAGGTTATCCATTCTAGAGAGCTGCGAGGTATGTCTGGCAGTCACATCATCCGAGTCCGATATGCGCCGTTCCGCTTCATTAATCCGCTCTTTGTGCACGTCCAATTTGTGAACTAGGGCATCAATTCGCGATGACATTCTGTCTACCTTGTCTGCTATTGTGGCGAAGCCCTGGCGGACCTCCCTCAAAATATCCTGCACCTCTGTAGATTGGTCTGATGGGGCCCCAAGTGACCCACCGCCACCCACATGCTCGGGTGGATCTTGTCCCATATGGGATTGCCTCTTTGAAGTCTCGAAGGTAAGTTTGGGTTGGCGTGCATCCGTCCTGCCCATGGTGATGCCGGGCCAGTTTGTGCAACTGCAATCCGCTCCGCCAGCTGTCTACAGAGGTCTAGTTAGGAGTCACTAATATGGGAGGGTGGAGGTGCCTGTGCTAAGGGAGATGGGCGCGAGGTTGATTAACATCGCTGAGAGTTGCTTCTCCACTCCGCTATGAGGCGGTGCAAGTAAAGGATTATGGCGGCTACACACTGCAGAGGTGTACACAGTAGGTGCCAGGTAAAACACGACTCTCCAATGTAAAAGGCCCTCTCAGGTGTCGGGACAAATGCAAGCGCATCAAGGCCCAAGGGGCAGGAAACAGCAGTGGCCGCGCCCGAAAGGGCCCCCCCCGACCCAAACTGGCAGTTCAAACCTCTGCTGAGAGATGGTGTGCTACGTGGCAGACAGGGCAAGCGGGCAGGTCTCGGTAAGTCGTTGCGTTCGTGGCCGCAGATGTAGGCAGCAGCACGAGCCGGTATCTGTGACTCGCGATGGCCACCCAAAGGATCCAGTTATGTAGGGCACCAAACGTTTCCCAGAACTTGCTGGGGCATCACAGGCCCCCGTCGAGAGGAGGTATGGGGGGGAGGGCATGCAAGGGCTCAAGGCCCACCACAATGAAACTGGCCCGGTTGGCTCTTTGGGTAGACCCCCCCACTTACCGCCGGCCCTTGGTGTTTCTGCAGATCGTTTCTCGCCCCCCAAACCCAGGGTGGGGGCGTCCGCCGCTGATGCCACACTGGCCGAGAGCACGCAGACCCACGGGCACAGAGGCCTTCTCTCCTTGAGGGCTGCGCCCTCGTGTGATGCCTCGGATTGCCGTGATTCCCACTGCCGGCGTCCGCACAGGATGAGCTCCACAGGCGTCTCCCGCTAAGTGTTAACAAGCGGGTCAGAGGCGCAGTTCTCTGTCAATCGGGCTGAAAGTTGGATGGCAGGCGCTAGGGGGGCACGCCAAGCAATCGCTGCATTCAGGTGCCCCCGGGGGTGACAGTTTCCAGGATAAATTCAGGATTTAAGTCGCCGGGCGGCGAGAGCTTCACGCAGTGGCAGCCATTCGCAAGTGCGCCACCTAGCGCCCCCCCCCCATGTTTTAGGGCACCTTTAAATCAGAGCGCATGCTCTTGGTATGTTAGTGGAATTTCAATATCATCTAAATTAAGGTATTCCTCTGGTTTTTCATCTTCTTTGTAGAAGTGAAACACCTTTGTTACTGGATTTGCTTCAGGGAAGACTATCCATGAACAGAATACCTCTGCCTGGTGATATTCAAGTGCCTCTATCACAAAAACTACCCGACCACCTCTTGCTGATAGGCCATTTCTTATAAGCTTTATAGTGATGGCTTTCCTTAAATTTTCTGAAATGCTTATAGCATCCTCGCCGGTTTCGTTAAAACCTGTTGTGTTGAAAGCTTGTACGGCGTCGTCACCTGTAGCTCCGTTTGTCCCGGGATTGTTATCCCCGTTTAGAGACATTTCTGTGTACTGAAAGTTTGCAGAGCAAGTTTCAAGGAAACAAAGATAAGGTGCACAATATTTTGGAACACTATATCCTTCAACGTTGAACAAACCTAAAAGCTAATACATAGGATTTTTGGTCCTACTCAGCTATGGCGGATATTATCCCTTTACCCACTCCAGGCATCTACTGTAGTATTACGGAAAAAGGTGTCTCTGAGAAAAGCACGACTGAGTTACTTTAGTATCTAGCGTTAAATTAGTGCCTTACCAAACGTTGGGCGCCATGTAGTGTAGTTCCTATATTCCCAATAGGCTCTGCGCATTGGAATAATATATCCTATAGATTTGACGTAGGACTTAAGTCAATAGGTCTCTGTCGAATATACTAAACTTAATAGTGAGTGCCAGCTAGCTCAGATGTCACTAGAAACTTTCTTGAATTCACAAGAAGGGATTAGTTTCTGACAATTGCATAAACATGACAAGTTTGTTTCCCAAGAATAGGAATATATCTCTCAGAGTTGTGAAAACAATAGATAAATAGTTCACTCAGTCAATCGTGCATGCTTCATTTCTACAGAGTTGCAGAGAAATAGAGAGATGGGCGTTTTTCAATAAAAGGTTTATTGAACTGTCTTTTTTCTCATGCAAGAGAGGTGAACTTCTACATTCGTTAGAATGCAAAGTATAATGCATACAGCGAGAATAGTATTATAAAATAATACTGTAAGAGCATTGTATGGTTTCTAAGCCATATAAAAATACATACATGAATAACAGACTAAAATACTCAACTGGTGCTTCTAAAATATGCCTACCCCAATGTACCTAACCTAAGTCTAGTACGAGGGAGGAAGTAAGTATGGTCTTTTGCATAGGGTTAGTTTTGCCAAGAATCTACCAAAGGTTTCTCTTGGTTCTAATCAGTTCCATACCTTGTTAGAATGAAGGAGGTCTGGTATCTCTTTCTTGGGACTCAATTTCCCAACACCCCGCAAGGGGAGTCAGAAACACTGGAGCTGGATCTGGATTGTCAGCAGAGGAGGGCAGCTTCCTGATCAGTGCATCAACTGGATAGTCGGCTTCCTTCGGCACTTGCTGTAGCGAGCTACGTCAGGCAAGTAGGTACAACAGCGGAGTCAATCCCCTCCGCACAAACGGCATCAGCCGCGGCCGACCAGAGGAGACCCAACAGTGCAGGTGAGCGGCACAAGTTTTTAAAATGGTTAAAAAAAAGTGACAGACAATACCTATGTCTAACCTGTTGCCTGTTGCCCTTGTTAGTTTCAGCGTGTCAACTGTGCATCTGCTCGGCACACTCCCTTTTGACTACAGGAAGTGGGTGGGACTGCCGAAGTGTGTGGAGGGCTGACCTAGCACTGGTATCATGAGGACAAAATGGCGAAGTCAATCCCCTCCGCACAATCAGCAACAGCCGGGGAGGACCAGGGGAGACCCAACAGTGCAGGTGAGCGGCGCAAGTGTTTCGAATGGTTAAAATAAAACAAAGTGGCAGACAATAACTATGTCTGACCTGTAGCGTGTTGCACTGCTTAGTTTCTGTGTGACAACTCAGAAATATATACATATATATATATATATAAATATATATATATCCAACAACCTCTCCCCTTGGGAAGAAAACGAGCGGCACACACAACGGTAGGATTTCTGATGGGTTTATTTCAGCGCTTGTAGTCCTAATGCATTTCGGTCTCCTGACCTTTTTCAAAGGAAGCCCCAGCATCTTGCTAATCACACCGTCACAAGTTGAATGCCGGCAATTATACTTTTTCACCCCCCAGTGGGAGGCCCTCATTGAGCCTTCTTGCATAGGCATTCTGGTCCCTGTGGTCCGTGATTAGTACGTTTGTTGCCCTCCAGTGGGTGATGCTGTTCGATATTTCCACTGTTTTGACGCTTTCCGTTGTTTCCTCGCCAAAGCCATTTTCAGGCTGAATTAAAACCTTGCCACAGACAGTCTATGGCGGCGCACTCCTTGCCCTTGCCATTTTATCAGAGAAGTCAATTGTGGTTCAGTTTGCGGGCAGTAATGGCGCTCAAACAGGTGGTGCGTTCCTTCGATTCCCCTCACCTCTTTTGTCCTATCCAGCAGAAGTCACGGTACAACAGCAGGTAAGTTCGTAAATTATTTTATTTTATTTTAACATACCATGTGCAAAAAGTGCAAATATATATAAATAAACACTCCACTTGCACCAAAAAAGCCAATGCACTCGTGGGCGAGTGCTTTCAATGGTGGTGCCCCACGTGAAAAGCAATGCTGCAGCAGCTTCCCTTTGTTTTCAAAAGAAGTCAAGCACTCCACTGGGGTGGCGTAGTAGATCTTTATTCAGCCGTCAACAGCACTAGACAGACGCATTTCGGATTTTCCTTCGTCAGTGTCCATGGGTGGAGCAGGCATCGGGCCTCTGCGTGACGTTCCACAGCGTTGGAAAAAAACTCAGTAGAACTCACTCAGCTCCACTCCCACCCCCTCCCAAAATAATTTTAATGTAAAAAAGGCACTTACCTGCCATGGCTGCCTCCTCCTCACCATGGCCACTCTTCTGCCTCGTCCTGGTTATCCTTCTTCTTTGCACGAGCAAGACTTACAACATAGGGGTTATCAAAGAAGAAGGATGGCGAGGACGAGGAAGGAGAGCAGCCATGGCAAGGAGGAGGCAGCCTCGGCAGGAAAGTCAATTTTAAAAAAAAATTAAAACTACTTTGGAAGGGTGGGGGGCCGGCAAACTCCACTCTGCCACTGAGTCAGAGTTTTGCCTAAACTCTGCATTTACAACGGTGCGCCGGTGGAGCAGAGTTACCCGCCCGGGCTTAATATATTTACCTACTGGTGACCACCAGTAGGTATAACTACCTACTGGCGGTCGCCAGTAGGTAATTATAGTTAGGAACTATTTTCCTTTTTTTTTTTATTTTATTTTTTTTATTGAGAATTCATTGATACAAAACAGATGCAGCAAAAGAAAGAAAAGATTTTTCTTTTCAATACATACACATAGTACTAGCGAAGATGTATTACTCGATAAAAATAGTTCTGCAAAACAGAGATACAGGCTAAAATATATTAGTACAATATATATACAAATAAATACATATTTACACATACATTATAAATGAATATAGATAAAAGTGTGCCCAGCCTCATTTAATTATAACTGTCCAACCCTCCAAACTTTTAGGGGATCCCACATCCTATTGCCGAAGACCCGCGTTTTCTTGCCCTTATACAGATATAAGGTGGATTCAATATTGTGTATACCAAGAAGTCTGGACAGCCACATTTGGAATGTTGGGACATTAGAATCTTTCCAAGCGGCTGCGAGTAAAATGCGTAATACCGCCACGGCCAGAAAAATAAAAGCCTCTATTTCCCTGCCGACAAGAGCCGTATCACTGTCACTCCCAAAAATCATCACCGTCGGGGATAGGCTGATCTTTATGCCTAGCAACCCCTCCAAAAATTTCTCAATCTCGGTTTTTATCAAACTGGGCTTCTCGCAATTAGAAAACATGAGTAAGAGATCTCCAGGGCCATTCTGGCACCTGGGACAGTTGTTATCACTCCTCATACCCCAGCCATGGAGTTTAGAGGGAGTATAGTACAGATTAAACAATGTTTTAAAATGTTGAGCCTTCAAGTTTGAGGAGCGCAGTATTTGTTTATCGAGCCCCAACGCTTTATCAAGATCGGTGTCAGGATCTTGTAGTCTGTCTGCCCAAGCAGCCTCGTGCTTCTCGAGGTCATCTGGTAATCTTTCTATGAGGGCTTGATATATATTCCTTATCTTATCTCCTCCTCTTATCAGATATCCCAGCATTGGGCAAGGTGGGCCTAGAGCTATTTCTGAGGCACCAGTTTTAAGTGTTTGCGAGATCTGGAGATATTTAAAAATGTGGTCGCTGGTCAGACCGAACTTCTCCTGTAGCCTGTTAAAGCTCAGTATGCTGCCATTTGGCATTACATCTCCAACCGTCCGGATACCCAGTAGTTCCCATTGTTGCCAGCCTCCATCCACACTCAAGTTTGGGAGATGCCCTGAATTCCACAGCGGGGTATACTTATTAACCCTGGGCGTAGTGGGCGGAGTGGGGCTCCGCGGAGCTACGTGAAGTGGGTGCACAACTACGCCCACCCACGCACTCCGCGTAGCCCCACTCCGCGCCACCCGCCTCCCTCCCGCCCTCCCTAAATACATAAATAAAGACAAATAAAGGAATAAAAAGCTTTTAAAAACACTTACCTTGTCTGCCGCGTCCCCGGGGCTCCCTCTCGCCGTCCCGCGATTCGCGCCGCCACCGCATCGGATCCTAATGCGCATGCGCGGGCGGCCGCGCATGCGCATTCCTCACGAGAAATGCGCATGCGCGGCCGCCCGCGCATGCGCATTAGGATCCAAAATGCCCTAGGAGTCTAATAGAGTATTACCCAGGGGGTCCTTGTTATTCTCGACGAGCAGTAGCTTTACTACAGTGATCTAATGAGCAACTAGAGCGCCTACAGTCTTACTTATGACAAAAGAATGGAACACCAGAAGCCATCTTGATTGGAATAAAGTGGTAACACTTAAAATGTTTAATTTAAAAAGGAACACACTGAGGGGGTTCATTCTGGCATAGACATTATGATTAGTGCTGAAGAAAGACATATAGTATCCTGCAAACAAAAACTTTCACAAAGCCAACTGCGAAAAATAGCTTGCTGTCCCACAAGAGCCACCATCCAAAACCACTAAGAGACAATTTGCCTTTTAGTCAATTCCTCCGATTAAAAAGGAATTGCAGCAAAAATTGCGATTATCAAACTCAAGCAGCGGAATTGAGTAACAAATTGAAAATGAGAGACTACACTGAGAAAACCATCAAAAAATGCAAGAAGAGGGCTGATAACCAACCCCGGGAGTGTCTCCTGCAAACTTACCCAAAAGAACCAGTGAAAGATTTAACCACGTGTGTGACTACCTACAATCCAGCAACATATGCTGTTCAAAAACAAATCAAGAAGAACTGGCACATAGTCAACACGGGCAAATTCGACTGGCCGAGACCGAGATTCGCTAATAAAAGGACCAAGAACCTTAAAGACACCCTTGTGCATACACGCCCCAGGCTGCGAGCTGCAGCCCCTGTAACCATCAGCGTGAATATGACACCGCTCTCAGGACACTTCCCATGTGGAACATGCATAGCCTGCAAAACAACAACAGCAACAAAAAGTCTGCAATTGGGAGAGGATTTCGTATGGACGCAAAAACAGTTCACAAACTGTAATTCCTCCCATGTCATTTACATGATCCAGTGCCCGTGTCTAAAGAGATACATCGGGATGACCTGTCGAAAGGTTAAACTCAGGATAGGAGAACACAGGAGCAACATCAAGCTGAAAAAGAATACCACCAAGCTATGTGCCCA
This sequence comes from Lissotriton helveticus, assembly GCF_964261635.1. Lineage (NCBI taxonomy): Eukaryota > Metazoa > Chordata > Amphibia > Caudata > Salamandridae > Lissotriton > Lissotriton helveticus. Next base: position 288,753,906 of record NC_136069.1, on the reverse strand, counting down.
TTTCACTGAAAGTAACCACACGCATGAAGAAATGCAATGGACAGTAATAGAAATGCTGACCAATAGAGCTGGCAATGCAGAAAAAATTCTGTATGAGAAGGAGCAAAGATGGGTGGACCGTCTACGTACCTATGATTCTGGGTTGAATGACAATGTGGCCTGGCATCACTTTGCCAAGTGAAATTATGAATTTTCAAAACATCCTTCCTTGCCTCCAAAAAAGTCCCGTCAATTCATGATTAAAACTAGGATCTGAATAGTCCACTGTATAATGTACACATGAATACAATGGTCTCCAACCGGTCTATAACTAAAGGGGACTTGAATTACATCACGCTTTCATTGTATTTCCTATAATTAGAGGCGCAATACCCTTCAAATAACAGAAACTATAATTCCTCCGTCAATACGCCAGTAGCCATGACGACGTCGGGTTGCCTTCACCATGAGGTGCCGATTTCCTTTAAAAAGAAACTACAACCCGGCTCCCAGCACTCCGGGGGCAGAGTCAGCACAAGGCAGGAGGAAGGACTCCATGCGGGTAATGGCGATGTGATATTTCTCCGTCCTCTCCACCTGGGTAAGCATCATAATCTAATCTGTCCTGACAGTGGTCCCTGTCTCCGCTTCAGCTCTGTGGCGATTGAAGGTACCCCTGTAGGAAGTAGAAGTTGTAACTACGACAGGTAAGAATCCACAGAATCCCGCAATAGCCGGTTTGTTTTTCCAATCTTTCCGGAGCGCTGTGTCTGACCCAATAATGTAAATACTGGATATAGCGCGAGTTTAGCCCTAATGAGAACCAGAACAACATCTAGTGGTTTTCAAAGAAAAGATACAATTGAAAGTTTAATAATGTTGAGTATGAATTGACCGGCACTACAAAATGATAATGTTACGAGGCTGAGATAGCACTTTGACTACTAGTGATATTCCAGTTGAGCCACAAAATTGATCAGCGCCTGCACACAAAAACGTAATTGCATCTATAACGACAGCCACTTTTTCTTTATTAGTGTTCACGAGCGATTTGCAGTGGAAAGTAATTATTTCCCGTAATTTTAAACGCTCTCCGTCATGAAAATAACTTTCATGTTTTGCACTAGTGTAATTATTATCACTTTATGTTGTTACTGCACCACCCCCCTTTTAGGATCTACTGCACACAGCTAAACATAGCCTCATGTGTATATTCTTTCATAGATCGAGAAGAATACCATACTCATATCAATGTATTGAGCTGTGGGAATACCGCACAATTCGTGTGAGTAGCTTTATATGTGTTTGTTCGTACCTACCCTTTGTAAGTCCTGACGAAAGCTCTACAGACCGCTTGGCCCAATAGAGCTGAAACATGTCGACAATATTACCTGAGTAATACCATACAGTCCCGTAACTTGGCCTACTAATGAGTATTCGCAATTTTTAATTAATGAAAGCTTGCCCAAATATTAAAATTTTCCCTGGGCACTCTTTTTCATTTTTATCCTATCCTTTTGGGAAAATCCTTTTGTCTCTGGACACTGCACTCGAGACTGGAGGTGCCTCTGGATGAGGCTAGCAGTACACACCAAGAGGAAAAACCCGATGATAACTGCATGAATGTCAGTGTGGGGCGGATGAAGCAAATATACCGCTAACCTAAACATACACTGACTTCTCTGAGGGTTTCCTTATTCTGCACTGAACCAAAAGTCAAACAGTGTAACAAGTGTCCAATTTTGTTGATTGCTACTGAATATTTTCGGGGAAAGAAACGGACACTGTTAATTCCTCATCCCTCCCAGTTGATTAATTACCTTCTTGATGGAATCAAAGTAAAAAACTGAAAGCATTTCTTACTGAGGAGACTGTAGTAAATGAGGAAATGAGTAAACTTCATAATAAGTCTCCCAAGATGGCCACCAGAGACAAAAGAGCCCAAATGGAGCACAAATATCACCCAGATGTAGCCCATATGTAGCCCAATGACAGAAGTGTGCAAAATACGTTTTATTTTTTGTGTTTTTGCAGTTTTATATAGTGCAGACTTGTAAGGTATTGGAGTGCTTTACATGAGCATTGGTTACATCACACAAGAACAAATTCATTTTGGTTGTAGACATGGGGAGGGGTGATTTGACCAGAATCACAGAATGTCGAGCTGAAGCACAAACTCCAACCAGGTTCCTCAGTTGCAAAGTCTGCAGCTTTGGAAGTAACACCACATCCTCTCCCCTAAGTGCAACATTGAATCAAGTGGTCAACTGGATAACAATCATAAATATAACAAATAATTTAAAAGTCACTATTTGAAAACTCAGAAAATATGTCCTCATTTTAGTTTTTTAGAGCACTAACCATAATTGTGATGCAAATAAGACACTCTCATATATGTAATTTCTAAAGGAAATGCTCTAGGTATTACAGTTTTGATTACATCAAGACGACGTCAGGAGTTCCACACTTTTGTAATAAATATAGAATGTTAGCAACCAAGTTGTTCATCAGGATACTGTTGAGAGGCAGAGGCCAGGGGCACGGACTCTGAAAATTGAAGGCAGGTCGGAGGGTGCAGAGGCAACAATTTGACCACACTGGGAAGGCAGGAAGGACAGTGGCAGCACAACAGATTATGGAGGGCAGTGGAAAGGGGGCAGGGGCAACAAACCAACAATACAGGACTGGCAAGAGAGGCTCTGGCAATATATTAGACCATTGTGGGCAGAAGGAAGAGGCAGTGGTAGTATGACCATACTTCCAACAGACCTGATGCAGCCAGGAAACATCCAATGTTTCTAAGCCCAAATGGGCTTTATTTGATCTGTCTCCTGTCTACAATCTCCTCTTTTGCAATGTAAGTCAAAGGGGAAAATCAATACCCCAGTTTTTTTTCAAAATCTCCCTCTTACCATGTTCAAAATGTTAGCAAGTATGGTACATTGGATCATGGAAGACAGGAGGAATTGGGGGAGGGACATGAACTCGAATAACAGAGAACAGGAGGGGCATGGAGAGTTGCACCAAACTGACCCTACAGGGCAGGCATCAGGGTTTGCAGCAGCACAATAAACTACACAGGGCATGTGGGACGGGAGTGCAGCACAACAATCCATGACTGACTGACTGAAATTTTTATTAAGCGCTCGAATGCCGCGGCGTCTTGGCGCTGTAGATTAGAAGGCGATGTGAGGCAAATCAGGGTAGGGAAAACAGCCATGTTTTTAGGGATTTTCTGAACCTCAGTTTGGAGGCTTGTGAGCAAAGTTCAGCAGGCAGTGAGTTCCAAAGTTTTGAAGCCTGATTAGAAAAAGATTTTCCACCTCAACACGCTCTCCGAATTCTAGGTACACGGACCAGGTCTTGATTGGCCGATCTTAGAGTTCGGTTGGGCACATATCGCGGGAGGAGTTTGGCCAGGTCATCCGATCCATTTCCGTGAACGGCTTTGTGGGCCAGGCAGAGGGGCCTTAAACTGAACTTTGCGCTTAATTGGCAGCCAGTGTAGCTCTCGAATGGCACGGGAGATGGGGTGACGGCTTGGCAGGTTCAAAAGAACCCTGGCGGCCGCGTTCTGGATAGCCTGCAGCTTGATCAATTGCTTCTCTCCCGTACCAAGATAGAGAGAGTTGCAATAGTCAACCCGAGACATTACAAGGGCGGCAATAACAGTCTTTTTTAAGGTGGATGGGATGTAGGGCAAGATCTTTCTAAGTACCTTCATCGTATGAAAACAGGCAGAGGTGACTTGATTAACCTGTGCCGTGCAGGAGAGGCTTTTGTCCAATAGAAATCCAAGGTTTCTGACCTTCTCGGCTGGAGGTGGACTACAGCCGGCTTCGGGGGGCCACCATAGCTGACTCCATATCGAGGGCTTCTGACCGAATTCTATGACTTCAGTCTTATCAGTATTTAATTTGAGAAAGTTTTGGCTCATCCAGTTTTTCACACTGAGAAGGCAATTCCTGAAACGCCCTGCAGTTGCTTCAATAGAATCGGAGACAGACACTATGATTTGTGTGTCGTCTGCATAAGACACTAATCTCAGGCCATGAGATTTTATCAGATCCGCCAAGGGGGTGACATATAGATTGAACAAGGTAGGTGATAACGCCGACCCTTGTGGAACTCCTCCAGGAAGAGTGAATTCCTCTGATTTAAGTCCATCCCAAAAAACCTGTTGGATTCTGCCTGTCAGGAATGATGCTAAGAGGTCCAGAGCGGCATCAGAGATACCCAGATTTTCCAGTCGGCTCAGTAGGACTGAGTGGTTGACGGTGTGGAACGCCGCGGTTAAGTCAAGTAGTATGAGGGCCGTTCTTCCACCGTCATCCATAGTCTTCCTGATATCCTCTGTTGCCATGATAAGAGCTGACTCAGTTGAATGGCATGCTCGAAAGCCATGTTGTGTAGAGTCAAGAAGGTTATTCCTCGTTAGAAAAGTCATCAGTTCTAAGTTCATGGCTTTCTCGAGGATTTTAGCTGGTAGAGGTAGACAGGAAATGGGCCGATAGTTTTTAGTTTCGGAGGGATTGAGGGATTCTTTCTTAAGAATCGGGCGAATGCAGGCTTTCTTCCAGATTGAAGGGAAAGAGCTCGAGCAGATAGCCTTGTGTAGTAGGGAGGTCAAAACTCCAGTTATGGCAAGTGGAAAAGAGTGCAGTATGTGCGGAGGGCATGGATCCAATGGGGATCCTGATTTCATCTATAGGAGAAGGTCCCCGACCTCCGACTCCTTTAGCATGGGAAACCTGGGGTAGGCAGGGAGAGTAGATGGTAATGGTTTCCTAGTACCCGCTGCCAGGACCTGAGTGGGAGTGACAGAGATGTTAAAGTCAGTATTGGAGTTGATAGCTACAGTGCTGAGATCATCATATACTGCCTGTACTTTGTTCTGAAAAAAAGCAGCAATATTCCCGACAAAGTTCTGGTCAGGTGTAAATATAGTGTCTCGCGGGGTTTTTGCCAGAAGAGTAACTGTTTTGAAGAGCTCTCTGGCAGAATTAGGGGCTTCTTGGATTTTGGTGGTGTAGAATATAGATTTGGCCTGAATAATCGCTGCTTTATACTCCTGCAGAACTTTGGAGTATTCAGCCTTTTTGAGAACACAGTAGTTAGATCGCCAAATGCGCTCAGCTTTGCAGCATTTAAGTTTGATTAATTTCAGCTCAGCCGTGTACCACTGGGCGGTGGCCGACCGTTTCTTCGGCACTCGGGACTTCAGAGGAGCTAACTCATTGGCAGCCTGAGCAATCCATCTATTAAAGTTGGAAGCTCCGGTGTCGATGCTACATTGCTCAAATATTGGTGGATTGTTAGCAAGCTCCTCTGTTAACAGTTTCGAATCTAAGTTCTTCCATGAGCGCTTATTTTCCGGGAGCAGGAAGCGTCTTCTGTGTCTGGCAGAGTCATTGAATTTTACGTTTAAAAAGACAGCCATATGGTCAGACCATGGAACAGGCAAAATAAAGGAGAATTTTAAGTTATTGTCATTAGTGAAAATGCCATTGAGAGTATGTCCTGCATTATGGGTGGGCTTACACACTAGTTGGTTCATATCAAAGCTAAGCAGGTTGTCAATAAGAGTTGTGGAATCAGAATCGTTGGTGGCTTCGAGATGAAAATTAAAATCTCCTAGAATTGTGAAAGTAGCGGAGTCCATGGTGGATTCCAAATATGTGTGGAGAGCAGTAATGAAGGGAGTTTTTGGCCCAGGGGGTCTGTAGAGCAGCATGCCAGAGAAAATCAGACGGTTGTTACATTTGATTTTGAAGTTCAAGGCTTCAGCCTCCATATTTGACTCTGGTTGGCAGAATATTTTTAGATGGGACTTGTAGATAATACCAATGCCCCTGCCTGTTCTTCCAGGTCGGTTGAGGTACTCTACAAAGTAGCCTTCGGGGACTGCTACGTTCCAATCAGGACCGGAGGCCTCTGATGACCAGGTCTCAGTGAGGAACATTATATCTGCGTCATGATCCACTATCAACGCCTCAATATCGCATTTGTGCTTTGGCATGGATCTAGTATTTAATAGGATACATTTTAGGGTCCTTCTGATAATAGCAGGGGAGGCGTCCCGACTGTAATGATTACAGATGATAGGTTGAAACCCACAGGTCAGGCACTTGGGGACTGAGAAGAAGTTTGAGCAGTTAACTTTGACGGGATTGTTGCAGGTTGGACGATTAAGCTGAAATAGCTCTTTAGCTGAATAGCGGAGTGGCGAAGATCGGGCAAGGGTCCTAGCGCTGGGCGCTGGCCCGGTGCGGACGGGCGCGGACGGGCTTGACTTTGGCGCAACTTCGGCGCGTTTCTGGCACGCCCGCTGCGCTGCCGGGGGAGCATCTGGCTAAGTAGGCTCGTGTCAGGGTGGTGCTTGCGAGCGCTAGACCGCGTCCCTGCACTCCCCCACACCTAAGATGGCTGTGATGTGTGGGTGTTTGTGAATTTCGGCAACCCGGTTCTCCCGCCGCACAAACGGGACTTCCCGCGGCAGAACAGGGATAGGGTAGCAGGTAAGGGTCACAGAGCAGTATTATACAATTTATCAATCAAATTGCAAACATGGAGTATTTTTTAAAAAACGAGGTTTAAACGAGCAATAACGTACAATTTATCAATCAAATTGCAGAGTAACTAAATCTTTAAAAACGAAGCTTCATACACAATGAAAATACAAGTTTCCTGCGTGAGCTCTGATCGCTCCACAGGCTTCGATAGAAAGCAATAGGGAGGGGACAGGACCATGCACATGGACAACTGAGAACAGAGGGGAAAGAGGTAATGGTAGCTAGCTGACCATAATGGACAGACTGGAGAGAAAGCTGCAGCATTACGGATCATGAAGGGCAGGAGGGACGGATCAGGGGCATTAAAATGGAACAGACAAGCCAGGAGGGAGGGAATAGGGGTCTGCACATGGAAACAGAGGGCTAGGGGCAAGGGGGCAGGGCAGGAGCAGCAAGGTGACCATGGAGGTCAGGCAGGATGGTCACTAGAAGTAAGACACACCATGTAGAGCAACAGGGAGACTATAATGGCATACACACAGACCATGGAGGGTAGGTGGGAGGGGGTCAGGGGCAGCTATCTGACCACACAGGGAAGGTGGGAGGGGCCATGGGAGCACAGAGGACCATGCATGGCAAGCGGGAGGGTTAGTGCCAGTACAATGGCTACGGTGGGCAAGAAGGAGGATGCAGGGGCATGGACAAATGACCATGGAGGACAGGAGGGAGGGTCAGGACCTGGGCACAGACAAGAGAGTTCAGGGGAAGGGGACTAACAACAGACCACACGGGGCAGGCAGGAGGAGTAGTTGCAGCACAATAGACCAGGGAGGGCAGAAGAATGGCAGTAAAATGGACCATGGAGGACAGGAGGAAGGAGATAGGGGCATGGAATGTAGACAGGCAGTGTGGAGGTGGCAGGGACAGGTTACAGTCATCTGACAATGCTAGGCAGGTGGGAGGGGAGTGGCAGCTCAACAGAACACTCGGAGTAGATAGGAGTGGCAGGTCCATGGAACATGGTGGGCAAAAAGGATGGAGCAGGGGCATGCCACATACATTGGAGGGCAGGGGGGAGGAGAATAGGGGCAGCAAGCTAAATACAGCGGCTAAGTAGGAGGTCAATGATGGGGCATATAATTGGACAATGGAGGGCAGGAGGAGTGGACTGGTACATCATGCTAAATGGAGAGCAGTGGCAGTATATCAGCCCATGCATGGCAGGAGGGAGGAGGCTAGTCCATGAATTCAAACAGAGGATAGGGAGGAGGTGGATGGGGCAGCAAGCTAACTGTTCAGAGAAGGCGGGAAGGCCAGTGGCAGAACAATGGCCACACAGGGCTGTAATAAGGGAGCAGGGATATGGACTTGGATAATGGATGGCTAGGAGGAGGGAAGGCAGGAGCAGCAAGCTTGGGCGGGTGAGATAAGGCAGGCGCCAAATGGGCTGGAGCCCGCGTAATACGCTTTCTATGTAGGTGTGGGGGGGGTGTCTGCAGATGCAACCAAAAGTAGGCATGTGAAGCCTGGGTGGCTCGGTAGTAAAGATCGTGGTCCGGGGCACCCAACCCCCCCATAGAATGTGGCAGGACCAGGAGATTCCAGCTCGCTCGAGGTTATTTGTTGGCCCAGGCCATCCTAATTTGTAGAGACTGAAGGTGTTTGAAGAATTGTGCCGACAGGACCAACGGAATATTAAGAAATAGGAAAAGAAATCGGGGAAGGACTACCATTTTCATTAGTGATATTCTGCCCAATAGAGAGAGGGGGAGGTGGATCGTGCAACATCCTCTTCAAGTTTAGTGATGGTGCGGCCATAGTTTTTTCTGGACACGAGTTCCAAGTCTGTATGTATTTGAATCCCCAGATAGCGCACTGGGTCTGGAGACCACTGTAGAGAGAAGTCTAGCTCTTTTGGGGATGTCACCAGGGTGAGAGGAAATATTACTGATTACGCCCAATTAATCTTAAGACCAGAGAGCTCACTCGTACTATCTTGCGCATGACTGGGGATACATTGTTAACCGGGGTCATGGACGTATAGAAGAGTATTGTCTGCATAAGAGGAGACAACTAGGGCATATCCCGGGAATCATATCCCTTTATTGCTATGGTATTCCAAAAAAGCACAGGCTATTGGCTCAGCCACCAGACCACACAGGAGCGGAGGTAGAGGGCAGCCCTTCCTTGTGCCTCTGGATATCTTCAGGGGGGCAGTGACCATGTCACCCACCCGCACCCGAGCAGTGGGACTCATATATAGCGTACTATTCAGGCCCAGAAAGACACTTCACAGCCCCATGCGCTCTAAGGTCAGCTTCATAAATTTCCATTCTACTGAGTCAAATGCTTTTTCAGCATGTATAAAAATTGCTGCAGCTTTAGTAGCAGGTGCAGTATGCTGCATCGCTCCAAAAACTGTACGCAAATTGTATGTGAGTGTGCGTTCCGGTATAAATCCCGCTTGTTCCGGTCCCACTAGAGTTGGCATTAAGGGGGCAAGTCTATTTGCTTGCACTTTGGCAAATATCTTTGTGTCTATGTTCAATAATGAGAGTGGACGATATGAGGAGCAGCTGTGTGAGGGGTTCCCGGGTTTCAAAATAACAACCAGGAGCGCTTTTCTCATTGTGGGGGGTCTAAAGCCTTCTTCAGCCATTTCCTCAAAAAGTGTTAGTAGATACGGTACAAGTAGTTCTTGGAACTCTTTGTAGAACCATACCATAAGCCCATCTTGTCCTGGCGCACTGCCAGAGTGCATCGTGAACAGGGCCGCCTGTATCTCCCACGCCTCCAGTGGCCGCATCAGGTATTCCCTGTGGGTATCTAGTAACCAAGGCAATTTATTATACTCCAGGTATTCCAATATATCTGATAGTGAAGTATGGGATCTTCACTGGTATAGATCAGCATAATAGGATCGGAAGCACTATGGCACTTCATTCTCATCAGCGACAGTATCACCGTCATCGGTAGTCAATTCTATGGGGTGGGATGCTGCTCGACGTCCCTTCATGAGATTTGATAGGGCAGTGCCCGGATGTTCTCCCTCTCCATACACCCTTGCCACTGCGTATTTACCTAGTAGGTTGACCTCTCTGTCAGCCTCAGAGTGGTATTCTTCTAGTGTATCTAGTAATGTTGGGTCGTTTTTTGCCAGTAACTCCCTTTCCAGTCCTGTCAGGGTTTGTTTTAATAGAGTCAGCCATCCCCTAATCGATTTCATCACTCCTGAGTGCTTGGAAAATGAGATGCTCCATACATACACTTTAAAGTTCTCCCAAATCATAGTGGAGTATGGGACAGAACCCAAGTTTGTCGCAAAGAAGGTTTCCATTGCCTCCAGCTTCTCCGCCCTAAACATCTCATCTAACAATGCGTAGGGAGGAAATCGCCAGGTGAACGTGGGGTTCATTTGACAGGAGTGGTCAATGTTAGGAGCACCGGGGAGTGATCAGAATAGGTACTGGGAATATCTCACACTCCTGAACAGTACCTCTAAGTGAACCCATCAGGAACCAATAATCAATTTTGGTGTGAAGGTTATGGGGCGCAGAGTAGTGCGTGTAGCCCCCTCCTAGTGGGGAGAGGGAAGGCCAGGCATCGAACATGTTCAGCTCCATAAGGATATCTAAAATTGCCTCCGATGCCTGTGTGCGGTGTTGCGGTGGACCTCCAGAGCAATCAAGATAAGGGTGTAGTGTGCAATTAAAATCAACCCCCCCATATCTGCGGTATATCAGGCAGTTGTCGAGCTAAGGTCAGGACATCATAATAAAATTGCGGAGAATTGTAGTTGGGGCCGTACACATTTATTAATATGTAGTCTGCACCTGGCCCCCTACATCTGGACAGTACATATCTACCATTGGTGTCTGTGTGCAATTCTTCAAGCGTGAGTCAGGCTTTGGGATTGATCCAGGTTAAAACCCTTTGGGCATGAGTAGTGAAGCCCGCAGCATGGAATGTGCCACACGAATCCTGCCCTTAATCTGCAGGAGACTTGTCACAAGGAGATGTGTCTCCTGCAGCAGCGCTACATCAATATTGTGCCTATTGAGATATGACATAACCTTCCTGGTGTTGCGCTGGTCATTAAGGCCCATGACGATCCAAGTCAGGAACCTCAGTCTAGTCCCCACGTCCTATAGTAGTGGCTTGTAGCCAGTGCATCTCCGGAGACCAGTCAAGGTCATGATCACTATGTGCTGGTGTCTTCGTGTATCCCCTGGTGTCTGTGCTTCATACCAGTGTGTCAAACTAAACCAGCTAGACAAAGAGAAAACAAAAATACATATACCCACATCAGTCCCTTCCACGTGGGCTGCCACTCTGGCAGCAGAGGGTATACATCTGAGTGTGGCCCCGGAGAGAGGAATAATGCACTATGCAGTGTGCTTTTCCCCGTATAGCCGCCACCTTGCTGAATAGAAATCCGGATCAGCAAGCGTCCCAGCCGCGTAGGTCTACAGGCTGTGAGACTCCACCCCTGCAGCAGTGGGGTAACAGCGGCCAGCAAAGGTGAACGTCTGCTGGTGCGCTTTGGCTCAGGCAGGGGTCCAGTACCTTTGTGAGGCAGGACCGTGCAGCCCGATCTCCGGGGTGTCGCAGAAGTTGTCAGCGAAAGGCCACCGGGAGCACGGCTGCCATCGCACTCCAATCCTCCAATCAGGCCGCGCCTCAAGCTGTGGTTGTTGCTAGATCTAGAGGACAGCGATCAACAGCTCTGCCTCTAGAGAGTAAGTCCCCGTCGTTTTTGTTCGGGTATGCATGTCGATTGCCAGGATAGGTTCAGTGTGGCGCCGATGACTTACGGAGCTCTTTCTCTACACGGCCATACTGCTTCGTGGCAAGCTCTGCCCCACACGCCGCTGAACGGACTTACACCAAATTTTGCATTGAGTTAGATGTCAGTGCAAAGAAGTGCCTTTTGCTTATTTGGTGTAAATCTGTTCAGTAGTTGTTGAGAAATTTAAGTTTTAAATTATAGTGATATCCCTGGCCATGGATATTTCGCTGTGGTTTCGTGATGAATCACAAATTCTCACGCCAACAGGAATGCTCTGATTAGCTTGATGCAACCTCAATAGAAAGTTGTGGCTGCCATTTTATCTGTCGGGAACAGTTCACTGTGCCGAAAACCTGTGTGAAAGCCCACATACGGGATCAGGGTGGAGATATTCTGACCCCATCGTTGAGAAATGGGGGTGTTAGTGACACAAGTTATGTGTCCAAAATTGAACTTTTTAATCATACGCAATATTCGTGACTACTCCTTGACCATCAGCGCAGTCCCCCATGTACGAATGCGGGGATATCACGACTATCAACATCATAGCGAATACTGGTGGAAATATAAAATTATATTTCAGTGAATCATTAATATAGAGATATTGAGATTCTGATAAATGTTTTTATAGAGTTATTTACATAGTGAGTTATGTACTTTGATGGTTAGAATTAATTATATATTTATACCTTTTTTGTGTGGTGGTGGATATTGAATTCCGGCTTTTGGTTTCTGCTTTCGCAACACAACCGCAGGATTCACGATGACCAACGTCATCGCGATCTACGGCCTCACTGCGGAAATAAAAAATAGGTTTTGGAGATGGTTGTTCTAGAAGTAGACTAGAAAAACATGAGTTTGAAGTGTACAGTAATATACCCCTAGTGTGTAAAATACTGTAATATGTTTGCATAGATGTGTTTTCACTTCATGGAAAAGGTGCAATCGTCACAGTTAATGATGTCAATGCGACAACCCGAATAACCTTAAAAACTGAAAATAAGTCTGAAAAAAGTTTTTTAAGGAAACTTAGAACAAAATTATAAGTTTAAACATGCTTTGAAATAAATATGTATATAGTAATATGTGTAGTGCAATGTTCAGAATGGATTTTTTATATATATTTTTGGGTGTATCGGTGGCTATTGAATGTCTGCTTTTGTTTTCAGTTTTGCAACGTGTCAACGGGGATTGCAACATCATCGTGAAGATTGTCAAAAACTAAAAACAAAAAATCTTTAGAAAAAAACTTCACAATATTTTGTGTACTTGAGTGGCTCTGACAGGAGACATTGGATTGGTTGTGTGTATTTGGCTGCTACACATAAGACCAGACACAGAGTTTCAGGTTTCTTAGAAACACCCTGTTACCTTCATCTATAAAGTGGACTCCATCATTTCTATAAATTCCATGTATGTCAAAACGTAGATTGTGTTTATAGATACAGTCCTTGAGATGGTCTCTGAAGAATGAAGACACTGTTTTATTAACATGTTTCCTGCCTTTGTCAATCTGTGGACGTAATTGATTTGACCACTACCAATTCTGTCTTTTGCATATATTAGAGTTTACCAAGACAGTGTGAGGGAAAAGCAACATCAGTTCTGCAAAGGTTTCTTTCATTAGTATTTCCAGCCCTACCCCAGTCAATATGCCTAGATCATTGCCACCACAGTGGCCAAACCAAGTAATCTGCACATTTGGCAAACCCAAGTACCTGTCAATACCTCTTCTTTTGCAGCCTCTTTAGCCCAATAGATATAGCTGTGGCCCACAATCCATACTGTATGCATTTTGAAGTAAAGGAGCAATAGTAGTCAGGAGAAGGCTGGGAGTTGAATGAGGTAGTTTTCCAAAGGAAAAACAGTTATTATGGATCTTTTTTTAAAAGATATATTTCATTGGAAAGTGAATACAATTAGGTAGTGTGTTGGATCCCTTAATAAGTAGTCTTATTATTGGCTGTTGATTAAGGAAATAAATGTAATACAGACATGAATATGCTTTTGAATCTGTGGAGTAAGGCACAACTGCTGTATCTTATTTGTAAGTAGCATGTTCCTTCTAGAATGTGCTGTGAACTACGTTTTCCACTGGGTTACTAGGTACACTGAGTTAAGAGTGTATTGGGGAAGGGTTTTAAAGATTCAGAACATGTTTTAAAAAGTTGAGTGATTACACAATTTAAATAATGACAAGCTTTATTTAATTTCTAAATCAGTACTATGTAATAAACTGTTGTGTAGTATTTAAATTTAAAAAATGAACCTA